>NC_134949.1:163180607-163801232 GCF_965638725.1 Aptenodytes patagonicus | reverse complement strand
CCACCTCTATCAAGAGCCTCCTGAAGCAGGACATTATTACAGTCACCTAGCTGTATGTCCTTTTGTATGTGAATCATAGGAATCTACACTGACATAACTTAAAAAAACCAAATGAACAAACAAACAAACAAACCAAAGCAGAATTAAAAATTATCTTGTATTCACAAGCTACTAAGTAAATCAGTAAGCTGGTAATATATGCCTTTCAACCAAAATTAAAGAATTTTCCTCTACATGTTTTCCTGATTTTAAATAGATGAAGAACACAAAACTTTGAAAACTATGCAAAAAGTTCCTATTTAAGCTTTAGCACTGTGGATGGGGTCTGTAAGATTCTTGTTACTACATAGAAACAGCTTTTATATATATATATATATATATATATATATTTACTTCCCTAAAATTACTAGGATATTTTTTCTTTTTAAGTACTAAACTTTCCAGTTTGCCCTCCAGACTTCCTAACTATTCAGGGAGAATTAGATGCCTTAAAAAAAAGATCTTTAGGTGCTGGTCAGTTGACTAAAGACATATGTAACCCAGAAAAAAAATACAAGTATAAATGATTTTGTTATCTTACAATGAGGCACTCTAAGAAAATAGGTAACTTAATTCATTTTATTCAACATGGTTACAAATTAAATCTGGGAAAAAAACAAAAACAAAACCAAGAAACCTTGAACTGGAATCCTTGCTTTTTAGACAGCTTTGGATGTGAACAGTTTATATCACATTAAGGTTCCCATATGTTTGTGCATGGTGACCAGAAAAAAAAGTTTTCATATAAATTATTCACCAAATTTTGTCAGGAACCAATGTGATATTCTCCGATTCCAAACTATGACAATAGGGCTTTAAGACTACACTTGTAGGATGTATCAATTTATAAGATAAAAACTGATAGCCTTATTGCCATTTCAACATCAAATGGCTGGTCTGAAGAGCAGTGTTACTCTTGAAAAGACATTTGATGCTGAAACATTGCTGAGGTTATGTAAAAATAACACTAAATTTTTTCTAGAGATTTTTTTTTTTTTTTCTCCTTTAAAGCTTGGGATTAAGTGTGGGTTTTTTCCCTAAAAAAAGTCTGCAGTCTCTGGACAATTGTTTTCTTTTAGATTGAGGACTTGCACTTCACACCAAATAACATGTAACATTTTCAGACTTCCTTTGAGGAAAAATTGAATCTGTTTTCAAAGCCACTTATTGCAAATGAAGTGTGCTGGATCATTCTTCCTTCTTTAATGTATTAGAATGCTATATTATAGATTTAATAAATCATTAAATGGTTCCTATCAGTTTGAATAGTGCTTAATCAATGCAAATGTTTAGCATTTCTCTGAATTGCAATTAACCATGCATTCTTGAAAGAAAAGATTTACCCTGTTTTCTAGTTATAGATGAACAAGGACTTTGCAAATGCATTCAACTTATGTTTTTATCTGCTGCTTGTTATTACAAGATACAAGAAAATCTGAGACTGTTCCCATTAATGACTCATCTGGCATTGGAAAGTAGGAGTCATTTCCTACTGGAACTCAAAAGAAGTATTTGATTGAATGCCTTCAAGATAGCTGTGAGAGAATGGCTCTTGACTGAACAAGTATTTTAGAGGGGAAAAATTCCTATAGGAACTCAAACTGCAGACTTTGCCTTAAATGGAGAGTTTATATTGTAATACCATGTGCAGTCAGAAGAGTTTTATTTTTATTTGGAACACATAGTTTTGTATACAATCTGTGAAGAGGAGAGGCCTATAGAGGAAAGAATGTGCAATAACAGTGTACAGTATATTAGATATGAGACTCTGCAAAGTACTATAGAGTCACATCATTCTGTCTTGATGCTGCTGTAATAATTCCTCGCAGAAAGTCCAGATAAGGCAGGAAGATGTGGTGATCAAGCTAGATGTCTAGTAGTTGTTAGTGAAGCTATTGGGAGGTGACTGCTTGTGAGAAGTTGCTAATTCTTGACTGATGGGTTCAGATGAGTGGTTAAGGAGAATAGCATTGGAATACTGATTTGAAGAATAAGATAACGGAAAACTGATGTGCCTCATACATGGACAGGAGTGGGAGGAACAATATGTGAAAAATTGGTAGAATATTTTGTGATGTGGAAACTATGGGGAGTGGGAAACTCACTAGATACACAAGGAATGAAAATAGATATGGAGGAAGAAAAAGAGTGTTGGAAGAGTATCTCAACCAAGAGAGCTAGTAAAGAGAAGAATGCTGTTGATAACACTGGAAAAACAGGAGAAAAAAATGGAAAAGTAGAAGGAAGCAAGGAAAGATGGCTGAAGTGAGAGGAGTAGGAGAGAATAAATTAACTTTTCGTACATACAGAACAGAATGTATGCATCACTTTGTTACAATCAAATTAATTAGTTTATCTAAATAATACAGAAATACAAGTATAGCAAACATTTTGGAATACAATTTCAGTGCAATAGGTGTTGTTAAACATGCCAGAAAAATGTCAGAGTTTTTCTTCCAACAACAATAAACATGAAACAAATCATATAAGTGTAGGTTAATTAACACTGTTAATTTAAAATGTAAATTACAAGAGGAGGATCAGAAAAGGGAAGCTTCCTTCTGTTGGTATGCTACATCTTTTTTCTGGAAAACTGCTAACCAACTCTGACAGAAATGTCTTCAGAAATGTTTTTATAACTAAGAATAATTATTTATTTTTATGTTGAAAAGCACTGTATTGTACCAAACTAATAACATTGAGAAAATATTTGGAAAGCTCTCACAAGCTTATGAACAACACCCCCACCCCACGCCCACCCCCACCCCCCCATTTTCTCTCTAAGAATTATACTTTCTAAAATGTTAAAAAAATTGTTCCAGCATATTTGGTCTTGTAAATTTGGATTTGGGTGGTTTAGAACTGGAAAATTTAGCTATTTATATGTATAATTTGTGGCAGGAATCTAAACATCTCTACCCTACATCAAAAAAGGTGGCAAATTATTCAAGAAATACAGGAAAAATATGTTGGGAAGATTGTTTATGAAAAAAATGTTGAGCCGTAACAGGAAATAATAGCATCTGAGCACTTTTAGGTTGCTGGTTTTTTCTCTGAAAGAAGAAGCAAGAAGTGAAAACCACAAGGGGCCATCTTCAATCAACACATTTTATTTTTTCTAGTATCACTAGATCTACTTCTAAACTGATTTAGTCAAATGAAAGCATTTTTCTTGTGTAGACAAGGCACACACTTTAATTTACCTTGTTCCCCACAGTAATTGAAGTATGTGCTGAGGACTCCCAATTAGCTTTGAAGCCATTTCTTATTTTGCAGACATCTGTCAATTATCGCAGTGGCTTACCAGCGGAACACCTTATTTTTGATCAGATTTGTCCACAAAAGCTTTGTGTCTCAACTGAGAAATTTATTTCTATCCTTGAACAGAGCTTTGCTAGATATGACTGCTTTTTGTGTCACTTTCTATGGCCTTCATTTCTGTCACTTTGCTCTAGGCTCTTAACTGAATCACCTGGCTGAGGAGTGGAGCCATTATAATCTCCTTATAGGCAATGATCATTCACAGGGGTTGACTCAGCACAGCCTCTGAGAGGTGCAAACCTATCACTTTTCTACAGGAGGAGCTTAGGTCAGTTGGACTTCTAACTCAAGTTCAAGTCTGGGGAAATGAATCTGGTCCCATTGTCCTAGGAACACATATTTTTGTAGGCAACAAGGAAAAAGCCACAGTACAGCAATGCAAATTTTATGCTGCTCTTTACTGGATCCAACTGGTTGGATTAGCCTCTGATGGTTGATCTGCAGTTCCATTTAGGAACAGACAGTAGAGGACAGGCCGTTGTGCTGCGTGACTATTCTGGTATGTGCCGCAGAGAGGCTTTCTTTCTGTGCTGAGAGTGGTCTTGCTGGAAGGAGTTTACAGAAGCTGCTGCTTTCTACCCAGGCCATGATGAGATCTGATGCTCAAGAACGTGTATCTTCTTAAAAGAAAGCTGAAATGGATCACAGTTTTACAGAATTCTTATAAATCCCAAGGGACAGTCACACTTTCATTTCACTCCACAAGTGAAGATCACTCTCTTTAAATAAGTACCAAGTACATGGTGCTAACTATTTTCTCTGTGCTCTCAGAGGATTTCTGCATTCTTTCCTCAGAAACTACATTTACTGAAACATGTTTCATAACAGTCATCTCTCTGCACTTCTTTTGGGAGAAGTTGCTTAGCAAATACAACCAGGCTTTATATAAACTACGTATGAAGTTAACATAATAAAAAAAAACCCAAAACAAACCCACACATAAAACACCAAAACAAATCAAAACAAAACCAAAAAACACTGTCACAATCACTAGTTTCCCAAAGATGGCCCTAAACATGGATTCATGGATTTATACTTCAGCAGTTAAATAAGTGGCGTGGTGTTAGTGAGAGCTGCTGCATTCTCATATTTTCTACTTTTTGGTTTAGTTAGGTCACTTTCTCATTTAGGAATCTAATCTTAACTATCTTCTTCTAGGAAACTTGCCATATATACTTTGATTCTTGCCTGACCTTTCAGGCTATGAACGGTGGCTGCAGTTTCACAGTTACAATATTTTTTTCAAAAGGACTTGGGTTTCTAAGTGCTTGAAGGGAGGCACTGTCTTCCTCTCTTCTGGGTGTTAAGCAAGAGAAGTGGGAGAAGATTTGCCTGGGTTTCAGTCAAATTAATAATTACGCTACTGTGATATAAGAGCCTATGTGATGCATAAAGAAAGAATTTAGGAAAGTAGAATGAACTGGAAGAAGAAATACAGGGGCAGAGAAAAGAAGTCTTCTCATTCTGCCACTGTGTTCTGGCTTGGAGATGAAATCTGCTGGTGTCCTGAAACTCATGTTTCAGGGTCATCAAGAGGCTTGGTTAAGTGGAAATTGTCTAATTGTTTACAATAGTTTTACCTAGGCAGAGGGAAGGAATTAGAGATAAGGGAATACTTGACCAAACTGACCATGAAGTGATACCTACAAACTGCAATGGTCAGCTATAGGAGCTTCCAGCAAAGCCAATTGAGAGAACATTGTCTGCTGTCTGAAGAAATTCTCCTCTAGTTCAAGCTTTTATAATTTTCTAGGCTTTTCTGCCTTCTCTTATCAACCAGTTAGGATGTTACACAAAAATATCACCTTCTCAGAGTGTGTGTCATCTTTATCCCATTTTTTCAACAAAGCATGAAAAAGAGCCTTGCTGGTATCCCCTCCTTGCCTCACAGTGAAGAGCAACCCCCCAAAAATACACTAAAAATTCTAAAATATGATCAGCTTTTGATGGTAACTGTTAATCTAAACTTTCAAATATTAACTTCTAAGGAGATCTGTGATATAGGTAGAATAAACAAATTGCCTAAGGGATTTCTTTGTTATCAGATATTGTGAGTTCTCGGAAGCTTTTATTCCCAAGTAAACAGTAACATATTTTCTCCCTACAGGGAGAAGTGAACTATGGCTATGATATTAGCATTTTCAACTTCTGTACTTTCTTCCAGCCAAATAAAGACTGATGTTTGTTTAGTTAATGCAGCAAAGAACAGGGTGGTCCTTGCCTCTGTTATTGTTTCTTTAAGTCCTTTTGGAAAAAAAAAAAAATAAAAAATGGCTTGACCATTCATATTTCTTTCCAGTTTAGGTGCTTCATTCATTTATTAAAGGGATGATTTGAGAAAACTATTTGGATGATTTCTTAAAAGGTGGAAGCAACCACTGAGAAAGGAGAACTAAAATGATTATAAAAATTATTATAAAAATTACTATTGTGAGAACTGGGTAATAAAAACTTGAGAAAAAAGTAGACATATATTAGAAGAAAATATGATCTTAGTACATTTGGGCCAAATTTCTCTTAGCATAAGGCTATCTGGAAACAATTTAAAACACCTGTTAAATAATATAATGACCTGGAAATGCAGAAAGAATTGTCAGGCTCATGGTATGAGACTAAGTCTGTCTCAATATACTCTATACACTCTATGTACTATTATGTTAGAAATATGGGAGAATGTAAAGAGTTTCTATAAAATGGGTTAGACATTTCTGAAATTTATTAAAAAAAAATTTTAAATATTATTACATGCATTCTTAAAGTACTTATATAGTAATATGTTATTTTCCAATTGAGGATAAATTAATTTTATTGCTTATATCTCACCATACTCATATAATACTAGGTCCAAATCTTCTGACCTTATAAACTCATCTTACAGTCAGTTACTAGATGAGGTGTGGCTATACAGCAGTGTAATAAAACATACGTAATTATACATTCAATTCCCTGCATAATCATCTTCTTCTTGTTGCTTTTCCACCATGGTATTGTCACTTTAGAAGTAGGTAAAACTAAGATCTTAAGTCACATTTATTTCGGTTTGTTGAATCTATGTCTTCTTGTAGTATAAAACAAATCCATACACAGAGAAATTCAGATAAATAAATATATCTATGACCATATTAATGTATTCTGCTGCTGATGGTGCTGATTGTGTTTAAAAGTTTAGTGCTTTTACTGAAGAGCTATAAAACACAGAGATGCAGGATGCTGGTCTGATACAGGAGAGCATCCTTATATCTCCTTGTGTGCATAAATTATTGGATTTTTTAACATAATTTAAACAGCATCCAAATGCATCCAAAAACACATTCTACATGTCTTTTCATCCTTTTTAGAATACATTTTTATACCAACATCAAAGAAAAGCAGAACAAATTGGGAAATTTTCACCTCTGCTCTACCTTGGGCAGCTCTATATAACTCTACACCAAAGTCATTCTTGTAACAAAAGTAAGTGAAATATGAACTGACCCTACTTCAGAGAAGTCAGAAGATGAAATCGTTCTCGAGGAACAGCAGCAATATCATCACTTTCTATAAACAGCACACGAAATGGTCCAGTTCTATTATCTAAAGACATTCTGATCATGCGGAACATCTGAGCAGAGACACAGCACAGTCAAGTCACATTGTCCTTCCTGCCAAAAAGTCATTTTGCCCCATGCATCTGAAAAAGGGGTTATACTTTGTGCACTTTAAACATCACCAACACTCACGGATGCTTGGATATAGTTTTGACCAACAGAAGGATAAAAATGGTATTGTCTATGACTGTGCTTAAAGACATTGTTTACCTGCAAAAGCCATGGAAATAGACAAATAAGGAGATAGACCTTCTTAGTCTCATTAGTAAGATAAACTTTCCTACTGCAAAACTGAAAGCCTTACTAAACCTCTAAAGACCAGCTTGAAAGATGAGGAATTATCCAGTCTGCATCTTTCCAGACAGTTGAGAATCCAACCACAAGATACTAGTTCAATAATAATAATGATAATAATGAAAAAAAAACCAACCCTAAAAACCAATTGGAATAATTTCTGTTGCTCACAGAATTATTTATACAGGCATTAGGCCAATATTATGGCATTATATTTTCCTTTGTAATTGGAACTCAGTTAGCCCAGTTTGGATGCTACCTAGATAGAACAATATATTATTCTAGAATTTGTCATGATTATGAGTCTGCAAGGATAAGCCTTGTCTGACCAGTTGTAGACATCAGTAATGTAGACTGTTACCCCAAAGCTTCCCATTCTAGGCTTCCTTCATAATCAGTAGAAATACATAAGTAGTTCCAGGGCATGATGCTTCTACCTACTAAGGTAAACATAGAAATAAAAGTATAGATACTATGTAAAATATCCATTTCTCTGAGCTGGCTTCCCTAGTTCTTCCACAAAAAGTGGTAAGGACCAAACGATAAAGTGATAACTCCTAATTTTTTTCAGTCACTCAGATTCTGTCCACAGTACAGATAGGATCATGTTACAAATGTAACTACATTCTTCAAGTGATCATCTGACATGTTCAAAGCTAATATGATTCAGCTTATCCAGAGAGCAGCATTTCTTTTTTTTCCTGGCAGAACCATGTGTTAACCAGGTTGGCCTGTCAACACCTAGTATGCTAAAGGGCTGGTTTTGTTCCAAAGCATTCTGGTATAACCTGGGCAGCTTTCCCAAGCTGCCAGGTGGAAGAGATGGAGAAATGTGGCTGTTGGAAGACTATAAGCCAAATCGTGTCAACTGTTTCTTACTGTATTTTTTTAACTGGGGGAACTCTAAAATTGAAATGGAACTTTCTTGATTTAAAAATAAATAAATAGATGCTGAACACTTTTTTTCCTCTCAGAAAGTGTATGTGAAAAAATTCAAACCTAGCAAACTTCTTATCGGGGAATGGGACACAGATATAATGGTTCCTGGTGCTTAAACTGTTTGAGTTTTGGGGTTTTTTTTAATGTTTTTAAATGATGAATGGCAAAATCCTAGTATGTCTCCTGCCTCCATCTAGTTCTCAGTCGTCACAAAGATAGCAGTTATAGCTCACCTGTATTACTTTCCCATATATTACTTTTCTATCTGGTCTTCAAAATAGAAAACTGGAAAAGGTTGTCATAATGATACTTCTGTGCTCACTTTATTTGTGCAACATTACAATCATTCTAAATTCTGAGCAAAGAGTGGTGGATATTTCAGGGTTATATGCATAAAAGTTATCAGCACCTTTGCAATTCCAATTAACTCCTTAGATCACTTATCCACAGTTGTGTTAATCTTCCAGATTGATTCTACTAATTTTGTAGTTTCATATTCATTAAAAAAATATTTTAACTGCTGTGTAATTTTTACTGAGTTATTAACAAAGTGAAATATGTATAGCAGACAGATAAATGGTAATGCAATATGCTAGTTATCCCTTTAAGCTAATATTTCACTGTGGTATTACGTAAGAAAAAAATGTCATGCATTTGTTCAAATAATATCAAGAAAATAAGCAAAATAAAAACCAAAACAGGATTAACCAATGCAACATGATAAAATAAAATCCATTCTCTGGTCCCCAGATGGAGAGCTGAAACAGACAGTAAAAAGAAGAATAGATGAGATTATAATACCTTTAGAGTTCTGAATAGAATCATGAAAGCCTGTGCAGTGTGCTTTTGCCTGAGTCTTAGGCCAGTGGCCTCTTTATTAAATCTTGTTATGCATCCTGAGGTACACACCTTCTCATCTGTAATCCTTCTTTACAACATACTTAGAAAAGAAGATTAAAAAAAAAAACCAAAACCAAAACCAAAACCCCAAACCAAACCAACAACAACAACAACAACAAAACCAAAAAAGCTCAGCATGAATAAAAGCTTGAATGATAAAGCAGCAAGAATGTTAATACTAAAAGCAAATCCTGATTAGACAGAAAGAGTCAAATGTTCATAAACATCCTTATATGAGGAATGCATCACAATAGACTACCACTGGAAATAAACCTTGGAGTTAATGACATGGATATTGTGGATAAGTGAATTCATTATGATCCACAATACCTTCATTCAGCAGAACACTTAAACAGTTGGAGATATTCCTTTGGACTGTGTAAATGTAGGTTTAAAATCCCTTCAAAGACATGAGAATTGTATTTCAATGCTAACTTCTCAGAAAGTATGTGCAACATCTTTTTAAACTATCATCAGCCTTCTGAACATTCCCAGTACATTTCTAGGTAAAGTCAAATCAGTTAGTTTAAACAATCCTCAATAATATTATTTAGTTTATTTCACTTTTTTGAAAACAGGCTACAGTTGTTCCAAGTATCACTTCTTTACCTGCTAGATAAACTGGTAGCTGGAGATCAGCTACCAGGACAAGATCTCAGGAGAAGATCTATTCCCTTCAGTGTAATATTTTAAACTATACTTTTGTCTTAAAACATACTGTAATGTGTGATGTTTGGATACATGGAGTGTGAGGTTGCTGAGTGACATTGAGACCACTTTAAGCTGAACATGTAGACATAACTGAAGCAAATTCAATGTCTATAAATATGGTTTCTGATGGTTTTCTAATTCTTTATGTAATCCTATTTTTCTTGGTATGAATAATTATCTGCATTGCTATATAATGTTATTCACTAATTCTCTGATTTAAAGCCTACTGAAGTCTAAGAACATGATTCCCTTGACTTGAAATATTTTGCATTAAGCCTAAGAATATTTGCACTTTTTAAAATTTGCAGATCCCAAAAGGAGGTCTTAACATAAATATAAAAGGACATCTTTAGCTCCTAATTTCTAGGGCAACATTAATTATTGCTGTTGAAACCTTTACACTAAATTCCACTGTCACCA
Organism: Aptenodytes patagonicus; assembly: GCF_965638725.1. Lineage (NCBI taxonomy): Eukaryota > Metazoa > Chordata > Aves > Sphenisciformes > Spheniscidae > Aptenodytes > Aptenodytes patagonicus. The sequence continues at coordinate 163,791,021 of NC_134949.1, read as the reverse complement.
CAGTGAGATTTCTTGGCTTTAATAATTAATTCAAACAGTATAATCCACATTATTTAAATTTCAGTTTAGTACAAAGAAGTGTAATCCAGTTATGGTAATACAATAACTGCTTATTCACACTTTTATGAGTGTATCCAATGAAATACTGTAAACCTTTTTATGCAAATAGGACTTTTATATATTGATCAGATTTACAGCTTTTTGCCCTTCCTACAGTTCTGCATGAACAAACTGTGTTTTGTGCAAGGTCTCCATAAATATGCACCTACCTGATTAGTAGAGTGAAATGATGAGTATACATATCTGTACTTATCGTCAATTTTTTATGTTTTATTGTTTTAATTATAAGGAGCAGTCTTTGCAGTCACTGCGATACAATATTCATATGTAGAACAGAGTTAAAAAAATTAATGTACCTTTAAATTAGACTAAAAATTAAAATATATTTATCTGACATTAATTTTAGGTATCACTTAGGGGAGCCAAGATGCATTTTTATTGCAGAGTAAACCAGAAAGTAAAAATTACATTTCACTGTTAACCGACTGTTACATGACAAGTAAACAAGTTTAATCGTGTTATTCACCTCATTGACTTTAATGATTCAATAATAGATGTAATAGGCACCTCAGGACCAGATGGCTTAGGGAAAAAAAGTCCCCATGAACTACCACTTTTTCATCTCAAGTATCTGATAAATATGTTAACTCCCTGCACTGCGATGACAGCCGGAATTTCTCACCAGCTGGCCAGTTGCTCTGCACAGTGGGCGCTATCATCCTCAGCTGAATGTTGAATTCTCAGGTCTGTAGTAAGGTCAGGACTTGTTGGGGTTTTTTTTTTAAAAAAACAGTTTTTATTGATTTCACATAAACATTATAATAATCGACAAAAGGATAAATGGATAAGGTCTTAGAAAGGGGTGGATCATGAGTTAAGGTTGAATTCAATATAAGCTCTGCTTGTAACAGTGCTTGTCAACCACATGCATTACCAATACGGGTTGAATGTGTAAAGAGAAAGTGGGGCTACAGCTACCCCTCATCAAGTTGTTTTACTACCCCAACCTTTTGCTCAGTATTGTGCTACCTCAAGCAGAGCCTGCATATGATCATGCCTGGCAAACATTTCAACCATGAAAAAACTGTTTATTTCTAGCTGTCATCTGTGCTGCTGCAAGAAGAGCGCTGAAGACCCCCCCCCTTTCCCAGAAATGTCAATGAAATGAACAGGTTGATTATCTACAGCCTGTATCAGCCAACACTGCTCAGATCTGAAGCAGTATACAGCCTACTGTCTGCCACTATTGCTTGCTTTTGGCCATGTTTTTTTAGCACTCCTGTTCTTCTTTACTTAGATATCACATCTGTTTCTGCCTCCAGCCGTGGTAGAGTGTAACAAGACAAAAAGTGTTTTTTCATGTGTGTGTGTGTGTGTCTTCACAGAACGTTATTTCCTCTTTGTTACCTGACTTCTGATTTGCCGCTGTAAACAAGACCATAGTTGGTCCTGCATCAAGAAGAAATTTTGTCCAGAGTTTGGGAAGGGAAACTGAAAGGCACATAATCAAAAGAGAAAGGAGAAAAATAAAACACAGGTGCATTAGTCATCTCATCAGTTAAGTGATTCTGAAACAAAAGACAATTCTGAAAGCCTGTGGTAACCTAATTGTATGTCTGTTCAAAGCCCACTTTTAAAACAGATTGGAACTTCTCAGCAACTTTAATTACATCCAAGTTACATTACAATACTAGAAAAATCCAAAATAAGAGGCATCACATAACACTATAAAAATTTGTTTTCTTTATTGCTCACTGTATTTGTTACATGTTATTTATCTCACTTAAATGCACAATAAGAAGTTCTTCAGATACTATCATACTAATGAAGAATAAGACTCTTTTCCTACCATAATAATATATATCTTCCCATGATGGTATATAAAGCCACTTCTTCATGTTGATTTATTTATTCACACAGCATCACTTTGTAAGAGGGTACTACTATTCCTCTGTATAAAAATCCCTGGTTTAACTAAACAGAAACTGGAAGACATTGACAGTAGTCTTTGGGAGTTCTTAATCATGGACATATCTCTGTTCACACACCTTTTTATGAAGTATATATGCACCAAAACAATGCATCTGAAAAAAATAGTTTGCTACCAAAAAAGAAGCAGGAGCAAGCAAAAAAAAAAAAAAAAAAAAAAAGAAGCCAGTATAACAAAGTATTAAAGTACAAAGAAATTTATATTCTCAGCACAATAAAAATCAATACAAAGATACACCAACTATAGCACGTGAAATATAGAAACAAAAACACAAAAAAGAGGGAAGTGGGAATAGGAAGAACAGTAATTTAAAAGCAGCGACACAAACAAAAATAAAATTTTCAATTATGTCAGGACCAAAAAGTCTGGGAGAGAATTGTTGGATTGCTTATTTACTTGGATATCAGAAGCTGAAACAGCTGGTTAAGAAAATCAAAACAGAAGTATTCCCTGCATCATCCTTCATCAAAGGAACACAAACCTCTCTCTACTCAGGTATATGAACCAAGGTACAACATGTATAAAAGTTGTGATGGAACTACCTAATGAACTGATATCAGGCCATACTGAGAATTTACTCTGGCACTTTACAGCTGCACAGGCACACAATCTAAATGGTGCAGAACAGTCCACTTCTCCAGATAGCACTTAGCACTGGGATTTCTTCAGCACTATGTTGTGTTTCTATGACCCCCACATTCTATATTTGTGTTTTTTTTCAGTTTAAAGTGTCTGATAGTAGGCAAAGTCTGTGCAGATGAGATGGTTGTATAAACATCAGTGTGAAGATCTTATTGAATGAAATGATTATTTGTATTTTATACTTGGCAAATATTTTGGAGTGCTTGGGGATGCAGACTCTTCTGGGAAAATGTTGGAAAACTGCATGGGATAGCAAATATACAAATCTCACGCAATTTTTTTTTCATATGGCCTTTCCGTACAACTCCTTACAAAGAATAATCTGGAGAATCATATCTAGGCTTTGCTTTACAGGAGCTAGTTGGTTCACTCCAAAGGGAAAATATAAGTGAATTAACACTCGCATGGGACCTAGGAGAAAATTAGGAATCTACATCATCTGGCAATGTAAACAGATACTAAAGCCAATGAATAACAACATTTTCAGATTGTATACATCTTTTTGTAAGCAAAGGCTTAATCCAAAGAACTGGCAGGAGTGAACTTTTTATAATGGTAAATGACAAAAATATGATGTTAGTTTTGAATTTGGGTCAATTTTGCAGAGAAAGGATTTTAGAATTGGTAAATGGTAAGGATTAATCCAAACAAGATCCAAACCAAAATGAGACAGGACCAGAACCACTCTTTTTTCAGGAACTGAATGGTTTTACTTCCTCTCCAGAATGACAAACTGAAGAGTACCATCTCTTCTGAAGTTTCCCATTTCTCCCAGAATGTCTTTTATGCTAGAATACAACATGTTCTGTGATAGGCTTCAGCTTTATTTATACTGAAATGCAAAACTACTCCATGGTGTGCCCTACATCCCAGTCTTCCAAGCATCTGGATCAAGCATCAGACAGAAATGCACTGTAACTCTCTTCTGAAAACCACTTGGGTTTACCTCTCTTTTAAAGCACATCTGGAATTTCCTTTACAGGGAAAGCAAGGCATGGGTTGCAGAAAGAAGGGGACAGTAAATGTCCATGTCTTACTCTGATATGGGCTCAAGATATATCTGGGGAAACTAGATTCTGAAACGCTCTTAGGTACCTTGTTAGACATCTTTGTCAATCACTCTCATTTAATAAACAACTCCCACTGTGGTCAGGACAACCGTGCTGGGGCTCAAGGCTTAAGACTTCCTCCTGCCTCAGCTGTCTGTTCAGCCCTCAATCCCTCCCTTCTTTCTGAGGATTCACCTGGTTGCAGGGTGAACTGATTTGGGAAACTGATTTGAGTTAAAGCTAACTTTGTGTGCGTGCTTTGATCTAAATGATAATGAAGTTGCAGCTTTGCGTAAAAGGTGGTAGACCATATGGTTCAAGCCCCTTCTGCTGTGGATACTTAATTATTTATACAAGGTGCAGCATCAAGCTTTTGGTTTGGTGCTTAGTCACGTAGAATTCAAACCTTTTTAATAATGTGTGTCATGGAGTAACTCTTTAAGAAAATGAAAATTACTGTCATTTTTACTTCACTCTAGTTCTTGTTTTCTTTTGTTCCTTTGCAAGTGCCTGATAGGAAAATTTCACTTTCATTTTCAAGTACTCTTTGATGTCACAGTTTGGAAGGAAGGTAATTTCTTTTCAGTGAAAAATTAAATCAGTCAACGTGAACAAATTTTTTACCCAGCAACAGCATCAAAAATGAATTATTAGGAGTGCCTTCACCACACTCCTGGTAAGTAAGGATAACTGTACCTGGATGAGTAACTAATGGAATATCACATCTGCTATGACTAGATGAATGAACATAATACACCTAAAGTGCGGAAGTTTGCCTTGTCTGGCCTTTTTTTGTCTCCTGTGTACCCAAATACTGATTATGTGGTTCTTTAATGGTCAGCTGTGTTTTGTTGGCAAATAGCCCCAAAGACAAAGGCTAATTGCTCAATTGTCTTTGGAGAGTCTGATGGGGGAAGTCAGAGCTGGTGGGCAACCAGAAAGTGAAAAAGGACAACTCTCCAGAGTTAATAAAGGAAGTTTGTATTAATGGCTTTTAACTTTCATTTGACAGTATATACATTTTCTCCTTCTAAACACACATGCCCCAAAAGCCAAGCTGCTATATCAGATATTGTAAGTTTACACTAATATGTAATATTTCTGCATATTTATGATAAGCTTTTTAACTGTTTCCTATCATGATGTTTGTATTTAAAAGTGGAGTTTGTTTAAACTCTAGTGAAGATATAGTTACGATTACCAGTGGGAGATTTTAAATTTGTTTTCAGTGATGGAAAAGCTTTCTAAAAATATATAGTTCTGGGTGGTCAAATGTACTCAATATGTCAGTAGTGGCACTATTACTGTTATAACAGAAAATGGAACAGATTTAACAGATGATATCCAGAAAGCCAAATAATAGAGTATCTTCTAACCTGGTAGCATTATGTTTTCTATGTGGTGATAGAAAGACCTATATAACATGAACAGAAAACAGCTGAATCTTTTCTTCAAAATGTACTTTTCTTTCCAGACAGGATTAAATTTAGAAGAGGAGTTTGGTGCCATTAATAAGGGCTTGTGGTCCTTTTAATGTCTACGTTAAGTCCAGAAGTATCCTGGAAGTATTTATATCATCTTCTTCTAGGCATTAACTCTCTTTATGACCTGTTATTCAAATGCAAGTTTCCACAACTGACAGAATTTATGTCAGATTGCTTTTCATAAAAGGATGGAAAGGTAACTAAACTGTTTCAAAGACCCCAACATAATTAGTTTTAGTATCTATTATAATGTTGCCATTTTTAACACAGCCTGTATTTCCCCTAACCAATTTTCCATATTCATGGTCTTACATCTTGCTGTGATTTTATAGAAAGCTGCTAATTAGTAAGAGATTAATTTGAATTTGTTCATTCCTACCACACTTTATGGTAGCCAACAGGCCTAATAATATTGCTAAAGTGAATCATCAGGGAGTTCAGTTTTATGATTATATTTAATAATGAAAGCACATTATCCCAAACCTTTTCATTTTGAGGCACATCCACAACATGTAGATAAAGCAAATGAACCTAGACAACTGAATTCACAACCTAGAAAGCCAGGAGTTTGTATTCCGGATAAAAATAGTGCAGATACTGAAAATAAAGTAGGTTAAACAAACTACACACAACATTGCCTCCACTTCAGTCAGTGAGGCAGTGGGATTTTCATCCTGATATTTGGAGTGGCAATGGAGGATAATAGACATAGGCCACAGTTGCCCACCAGCTATATTTTTCCCTTTTCCCTGAAGAGAATGGATGAAGCAGGCCATATTTCCATCCCATTTTCCCCAAACCTTTTCCTCTGAGCCAGGCTCAGTCTGACAAAATTAACTTGGTACATAGCTAAGAATTCTTTAGCCATCCCTATCTGTAGCATGCTAGAGAGAGCCCTCATCTATCAGTTTAGTTAATAAGTAGATCAAGTAACTTTTCCAGATGCAAAATACGTCTTCCATTTTAAAATACATGGTACTTTTCCACTGAAAAGTCATTTTCTAAACTCTACAGATTAACTGCAAATGACAATGAAGTCTAGATTTTTCATTATACACTTATCTGTACCATGGTTCTGAGACATCCCTACAGCACACAGAGCTTAATACTGTGACTATCAAATCACAAAAAAGTCACACAATGAAGACTGATAGAAAACCACTGGGGGGGGGGGGGAGAAAAAATAAAAGATTTTTAAAAAGATAAAATTAGTGGAGGATTGGAAAAAAATAAATTAGAAATGTTGTTGTACAGCATTCTCAAAATATGAAGTGATGTATGCAAATAACTGTGCAGTAAGTATTATTTTTAATTATTTTAGGCTTACTTGTGAGGGACTTACTCATATCAAGCAGTACCTATCTACTCAGATTCTCCAGTTAAGTTCACAGAGTGAGATATTATTCACTGGAGAAGATGTAAACTCCTTTCTTTGCTGAGTCAGATGCTACCACTTTGATGGAAGTTATTAAATATCCTGCTGCAAATATTGACATTGAACTATTGCTTCTATAGAATGAGAACAGAAGGTTTTGTACTATTGTTAGGAGTATTTTTAAATTCAAAATGTAATAGAAAGAAATATGTGTAGGAATATAAATGTATGTGTGCGGTCTATATCTTTAGGTATATAAAGATAGGTACATTATGCACACATGAATGGGTATTTCTTAAAAATTGTTGAGAATACAATATTTTTAACAGAAAAACACTATAAAATATCCTGTGATAAAGCTCAATAATTAAGTTCCTTTAGAATAAGATTTAAGTGGCAGTACAAATGATATTGCAGGACTTAAGATCACTTTTCATCTGCAAATTGTACGTGATTATTACTTTCTAGACCACAGACAGTTAGTATACATGACCTTTTCGACAGGTAAACATAATCTTTTATGAGGGTTTGCAAATTGCCATTTGTCCACCAGATATGCAACAACTTTGATATTTCTGCCTTGTAACTTTTCTAGACAAACTTGAAAATGCCTGACAGTTTGCTATCTTCCTGGGAAATGTCAGGAAATCCAAACAAGCATTCAGTAGTAGAAAGGTGTCATGTCTCAGAAACTACTACAAGAGCAAGGGGTTATTAAATTTATGCTGTAATTCATTAGATTCAGTTTGTGCAACTTCCGAAGAAGAAATGCCATAAAGAAAAGGAAAGTTGTGTGCTGGCATGTGTTATGCAGTTTTGTACTACTGTAAGCCAGTGAAGTGTGTGTAAAGTACAATTTCAGTAAACAATTTTTTTTTTCCCAAACCCAAGGAACTATTTTGATGCTTGCCTTCCTCTTCTACGTGAATCTCACAGTTCAAACTTTCATATAAATAAAACATTGTCTGCATTTGTTTTTACTGCATTTTATGGTATAATACCTCACCATAAGATAATCTATGTACAACATTAAATGCTGTAAATTACTGTAAAATGAAGCAACATATCACAATGTGATGCTGGAACTGTAAATCATTGATATTTCCTAGTTCCCAGACAGATGTTGTTTTTCTTGAGCTCATGGTGTCAAAAGTCATTTTTTCTAATTCACATACCTGGCCTTAAATTATCCTGTTATCAAAAACCAGCAGGTATACATAAGCATATACACACACATATATACATGTGAATATATATGTGATCTATCATTTCTGAATTGAATGAAAAGAGGTTTTGAGCTGGTAGAAATAAATCAAAAAGCATGTATCATTATTTAAATTGGTCTACAAATATAGGCCATAGCTTAAACTAATGAAGAAGAACCTATGAGTAGTTTTGATAGGCTTTAAGTAATGGTCTTGTGCTACATCATTAAGCTGAACTGATATTATTACCTTCTCTGTTATAACACCATTATATAAGGTTTAAGCATTTTTCCAAGGATGTCAGAATTGTCAAACTTTTCTAAGGTTTCCTTTTCGGTGCCACTAGATTGAGACTAAACTTTTAACTGGAGTTTTTTCCCTACTTTTGGTTGTAATTTGTCACTGAAAATAAACAGTTTGACATTACAAAATCCTTAAAAAAAATTGCTTCCAAGTTAAATTGTTCTAGGCATGTTTCCCTATCTTCAGTGTGACAACACTGTTGACTTTAAGTCCATTTCTGCTATACACTGGTGTAGGCAGGAGCCGACAGCTCTGCAAACAGGCAGAGGCTCCATGCAGAGCTGCTAATCAACTCTGTTCAACAACTGATATTAGTTAGGGAACTAGTGGATTAGAACAACGTATTTGCAAAATGTCAGATCTGTTTGTTTTGAGACAGCAAGAGCTACTTCTGAGGGAGATTAAAGATCAGCTGAGGTCCTGTGAGGGAAAAGAAACAGATAATTCAGTAAGGACTCTGCATTAGAAACATAGAGTAAAATATAATAAAATCAGCACTATCTCAAAGAATCTCAATTCAAGACAAAAAAAATCAAAAACTCTGCTTAAGTCAAGAGAGCAAGGGATACATCACATTGGAGTATACCAGCAAGGGATTTGGACCACAAAGTCTCTGTGTTTATGTGAAGTAGAAAATGTCTTTAATCTCGCTTTATAAACAGACTTTGGATTTTATTACTTTAGTAAAGGCAAACAGCGCACATACACTTCTCACGGAGTATGAATAGTGTATATTTTAGAATAAAAAGTGTTTTTGTATATACAAACCAGATTAACTGTCTGTTAATTGTTTAAAAGGCCAGGAAGATAAATGACTAAACTGTCACAGCACTACTACGTATTTTACACTGCGTATTGTGTTGAAATCTGTGGCATAGCTACTAAGTGTGCATATGAAGTAGCTGTGCTGAATCCAGAAACACAGGGACCCGGAGCAGCAAAAGGCAGAGGTGAGTCCTGGCAGCTGGCTGACGAAAGGTGAGGCGAAGGTGCTCCCTTCCTTGCACCCGGCTCATGCTGATCACACCAGGCACCAGCTTAAAGGAAAGAGGGAGATTTCCCAGGGTCAGGTGGGAATATAATGAGCCAGGATTAAGTTCTCAGACCAAAAGCAGTTCCTCTTTTGGCTTGAACGGGAAATAATTCAGGCCTCTCACATGGGCTATTGCTGACCTAACCTGTAGATGAAGTGTTACCTTTAGAATGGCTGTTTGCTCCTCAGCCTGCAGAGGCAGTCTTAATAGCAAGGCATCTAATTTTTAAGGGCTGATGAATCTGGTCCTTAGTGTCCATCTCCTCATTGCATGGGTACTAGGTGACTAATTGCCACTCCCAATAGACATATTGTACCTGTCCTGCTTTTGGAAGAATATACCAGAGTGTTTGAATACTAGCATAAATTAGACATTTCAGCAAATCCTTCCTGTCTATTCATCATGGGTGAGATCTCAGCTGAGTAATTTGCCCGGTTTTGGACTTCACATTTAAACAAAAATTTGGACCAGTGTGGCACAGTCTGAAAGAGAGTTACAACAATGGCCAGAAATCCAGAAAACCACTGCCTGTGAGGAAAGTCTGAGGAATTCAGCTAGTTTAATCTGAAGAACTGAAAACTAAAGGGAGACAAAATAACAGCCTTCAAATCTGTGGAAGATTATGGCAGAGAAGAAAAAATAAACTGTTCTCCAAGAGGAGAAGAAAAAAAAATAGGTTAAATTCTATTGAAGGAGATATAACTTAGACATTAGGAAAAATTTTCCAGCCGTGAAGATATTTAAGCAACATAACTGATTGCTCTGGCAGGATGTGGAATCTCTCTCTTTAGATGCTTTTAAGAACAGGTTAGATAAACATCTGTCAGGAACAGTTTAGACATAGTCACCCTCTCTTCAGGAGGGATTTTTTACAGATGAATTCCTGAAGTGTTTCAGAAGTTTTTCAGCTTCATTTTCTGTGGCTTTAACACATCTCAAAAATATATGTTTAATGAATTTACAAATTAATTAACAGAGAAGTATACATAGATCTATCATCCAGTCATTAGTGTTCTATTCTTTTTAAAGTTTGTTTGTTTGTTTGTTTTTTCCTCTTTGCTCTGTGTTTTATGACCAAATGGTGCTTTTATTGCTTAACAAGTACCACCTTTAAGAGGTACATAGCAGAGCTGCACATAACTGTAAGACAGAGCAGGACCCTGCTATTATTATTTATGAACAATAATACTTAATGTATTACACAGTTGTTTCACTTTGGCAGAGAGAAAGGATTCCATTTACAACATAAAATTAGCATTAATCCAATAAATAGAGTAACTGAAATTTAAACAATATGCAGGTTTTTAAGAATAAGTGCAATATTTGTCATTTTTGTAGTTGTAATGCTACTTGTTCCAGGCTTATTCCTGTAATAAAATCTTGGAATACCTGCCTTATAAATGCATTCAAGTTAATTTATATTCTCTTTAAATGCATGATTATTCTAGAAGGTTGGATTAAGAAGGCATACTTTCCTCTTATGATTAATGTTAACTCAGAACACATACAAAGCCATTTATCAACAGATGAGTTTTGACACCTGATAAAGTCTGTCCTTCCAGATTTTTTTTTTTTCCTAAAACATACTTGTATAAACATTCCCTAATGTATAAAATATGGCAGTTCTGCATAGCTTTGAAAATGAAAAAGGTATTTTATTCAGCAGATGAGAAATGTTTTATTTTCCCAGAAAAGCATGGCTATGTAATTTATGTTATTTGTACAGAACAATTCTGCAGCTCCATGTTCTAGTATTCAGAAGAAAAAGGGTAAAAGGAAAAAAGTTAAAGACATAGAGGTGTCTTTTTGATGCTCGACAGTGTTCACGAGATAGATAGATAGATAGATAGATAGATAGATAATTTAAACACAGCTTTGCTAGTAAGTTGTTCTCATAAAAGCACACTACAAAAAAAAAAAAAAAAAAATATCACCAGGAAAGGAAGGCAAAAGACAAACCTATCCTTCATACAGTAGCAGGTCTATTACTCTCTTTACAATAAATGTTCCATAGAGTAAATCCCATAGATATTTTTCTTAAACGCTGCTGTATTAATCACTTAAAATAAACCAGTCAGAGTGATTTTAAAATGGTCTGTGGGCCTAAAATAGTACTGGAGGACAGATGTTTATAATCTCCAGTGCTTATTCTTATTAATTTTTCCAAATGTTTCTCCAAAGCAGATACCTAAGACTCTTTGTTTGGTTTTAGTTAAGGGAAATTCAAGCCCGAATGATGTTCCAGATTTTACAAAACACTTCTATTAGAAGGCTCCGTTGACAGAAAGTTTGTAAGGTCTGGCAAAAAGGGCAGTTCTGTATAGAAAACAGCAATGTTCAACAGCCACAATGCCAGTTAGATTAGGGTTGAGTAATGTTTTCTTTTGAAAGTAAAGAAATGTTGGGGAGTAGCTTGTGCCAGGTATAAATAGGAATACCGATAGCAGAGACTGCATGCTACCGGTGGTAAAGTGCTTAGGGTTTGTTATAGCTTTCCAAGATTAACTGTTATATTTGTCAGAACTTGTCCCCTGATTTTCCATACACTTCTCCTCATCTGAACTGTGAGAAGTAAAAAAAAATCCCAGTTTTCTGTGCAGAAATAAAAGAAATACAAAACGTAAGAAGTCCACTGTAATAAATTGAAACATAATGATGATGCTTTTTATGTCAGTTATTTGGATTTAACATTAATTATAATCCTTGAAAAAGACAAACCCATTATTATATCTGAATACCAGAACTTTTTTTTAATTTTTTCTAGTTGATAAAAAAAAATCTAGACTTTCCTACTTTAAAACTAAAGTGAACTGAAGTTAATAAATAAATGTTAAAAAGATAAAAGTTTTAACAATTTCTCTTTTACTTCTGAAGAAAATATATCATGAATAAACTAAGGCCAGAACTAGCTATGAATTGACTTTTGTATTAATAGCTGAAAGTTAATTAGCAACTGTTAAACAATGATATTTGGGTAGGTAAAACCAATGGAAGCCTGATTATATTTAATTTGTGGTAGTACAGTATTATCCAGTGAAAAAATGATGTTTAAAAAAACGCACAAACCAGAATAAAACAATTGTGCATTATTCTGATTATAAGACAAAATACAAGTTCAAGAGATGTGAATGATCAATGGCTACTGATATTGTCCTTTTACTTAATGCAGTAGAGTGCAATGAAATTGCTTCAATGATGCACGTGACAGAGGCACAGTAGAGAGTCCTGTGAGGGATGTTTCCGATGGCAGATCTAAGCTGGTGGGTCCCTGGTGCTGAGAGCTAGCTGAAGGTTAGCTTCCTTCTATAAGGTGATTTCAGGTCTTAGTGTTACCCGCTGTTTGCAGCACTCATCTGCTGTTGGTTTCATTGGCAAAATGTGCTTGTGTACCTCAGCCACTCTGTTTTCAAAATCTTGAGTAGAAGTGAAAGTTTGTGTTGATCTACATTTATGTGATTACAGGTACCAACATCCACAACAATTAAATTACTCTGCTAATGTAATACAGGATAAATGCATGTAAGGGATGGTTAGTGACAATTCAGAGCATTTTTTCTACTTTATTTTGGTGCTGGCCAGGACTTTTTAGCTTACTACACACTATTATTATTAGTGAACACTTACATAAGTAACCTCATAAATGAGTCAGGTTGTACTATGAGCAAGTGCTGCTGCAAGGCACATAATGGCTAGTCCAACACATCAGCAGTCAGCATGAAGCTCTGGTATGTTTAATTACCAAATGTTTCCTGTGAAAAGAGGAAAATACGAGACAAAAGAGAAAGAATTAAAAAATGTTATAGGTGTGGGTATATAGACACACACATACATATATGTCTACTTTAATATACATATATACATTAAATATACTTTCTGTCCTGTTTGTCCTCTAAAAATGTTCCCTATATTCTTCCTTAGAGGAATGATAGAGTATCTCAATGATGCTATAGACTTATAATAAAAAAAACATCCTTTCTCTTTCTTTTGCAACCTGCTGTAGCATGTAATAGTAAAAACATTTTTTTAAAGATTATTTAAAATGTTGTTATTAAATATATATATATATGTATGATTTGCTTGATAATCCCATAGATGTTTCCAAGAAATCAATGATTTTTAAAACATTGTACTCGACCCCCCGAGCTGGAAGACAGGGACGGCGAGCAGGATGAACCCCCCATAATCCAAGAGGAAGCAGTCAACGACCTGCTACGCCACCTGGATGCTCAAAAGTCTATGGGGCCAGATGGGATCCACCCGAGAGTGCTGAGGGAGCTGGCGGAGGTACTTGCAAAGCCACTCTCCATCATTTATCAGCAGTCCTGGTTAACAGGGGAGGTCCTGGATGACTGGAGGCTTGCCAATGTGACGCCCATCTACAAGAAGGGCCGGAAGGAGGATCCGGGGAACTACAGGCCTGTCAGCCTGACCTCGGTGCCGGGGAAGATTATGGAGCGGTTCATCTTGAGGGCGCTCACAAGGCATGAGCGGGACAACCAGGGGATCAGGCCCAGCCAGCACGGGTTCATGAGAGGCAGGTCCTGCTTGACCAACCTGATCTCCTTCTATGACCAGGTAACCCGCCTAGTGGAGGAGGGAAAGGCTGTGGATGTGGTCTACCTGGACTTCAGTAAGGCCTTTGACACCGTCTCCCACAGCATTCTCCTAGAAAAGCTGGCAGCTCACGGCTTAAGACAGGTGTACTCTGCGCTGGGTCAAAAACTGGCTGGACAGCCAGGCCCAGAGAGTTGTGGTGAATGGAGTTCAATCCAGTTGGCGGCCGGTCACGAGCGGTGTTCCCCAGGGCTCAGTGTTGGGGCCGGTCTTGTTCAAGATCTTTATCAATGATCTGGATGAGGGGATCGAGTGCACCCTCAGTAAAGTTTGCAGACGACACCAAGTTGGGCGGGAGTGTTGATCTGCTCGAGGGTAGGAAGGCTCTGCAGAGGGACTTGGACAGGCTGGATCGATGGGCCCAGGCCAACTGTGTGAGGTTCAAGAAGGCCAAGTGCCGGGTCCTGCACTTTGGCCACAACAACCCCATGTAGCGCTACAGGCTTGGGGAAGAGTGGCTGGAAAGCTGCCTGTCGAAAAAGGACCTGGGGGTGCTGGTTGACAGCTGGCTGAACATGAGCTGGCAGTGTGCCCAGGTGGCCAAGGTGGCCAATGGCATCCTGGCCTGTATCAGCAATAGTGTGGCCAGCAGGAGTAGGGAAGTGATTGTGCCCCTGTACTCGGCACTGGTGAGGCCGCACCTGGAATACTGTGTTCAGTTTTGGGCCCCTCACTACGAGAAGGACATTGAGGTGCTGGAGTGTGTCCAGAGAAGGGCAACGAAGCTGGTGAAGGGTCTGGAGAACAAGTCTTCTGAGGATCGGCTGAGGGAACTGGGACTGTTTAGCCTGGAGAAGAGGAGGCTGAGGGGAGACCTCATCGCTCTCTACAACTCCCTGAGAGGAGGTTGTAGTGAGGTGGGTGTCGGTCTCTTCTCCCAAGTAACTAGTGATGGGACGAGAGGAAATGGCCCCAAGTTGCACCAGGGGAGGTTTAGATTGGACATGAGGAAAAATTTCTTTACTGAAAGAGTGGTGAAACATTGGAAGAGGCTGCCCAGGGAAGTGGTTGAGTCCCCATCCCTGGAGGTATTTAAAAGACGTGTAGATGAGGCGCTTAGGGACATGGTTCAGTGGGCATGGTGGTGTTGGGTTGATGGTTGGACTCGATGATCTTAGAGGTCTTTTCCAACCCTAATGATTCTATGATTCTATGATTCTTTATTAAAACTTGGGTCATCTAACTTGATTTAAATTAGAGTTGAATGACTACCATTTTAATCATAAATAATAGGCACAAAATAAATAATCAAGTATAAAGTTGAAGTGAACAGCTTTTGAAAGTAACCAGGTTGAATGTTATTTTAAGTAAACAACTGATGAACAAATAAAGAAATAAACCTAAATTTTCCATGCTTAGCAGGGATGACCCATTAATACATTACATTTTTATGTTTCCCACTGCAGATAGTGTCACTTTCCCAGAATATGGTCACTCAGTTTTGTCTAAAACTGTGTTCTGTGCTTCTCATGTTTAGATAGTTTGCTGGCAATATTTCTACACATCTTAAATATGGAATTATCTGAGAAAAAAAAGATGAAAATATTGCTTCATTCAAAAATGAATAAAAATGTATTTATTAAATGTACTTGTTATCAGAGCTGTACTTCTTATGTTATCCAATCAATGCTCAAGTTGTTTCACCTTTGCTTTGCCTTATTTTTATAAAAGTGCCTAGCATACTCTACATTATATATGTTATTTTTTAAAAATCACTCTTAGACTGCTGAAAACTACACAATAAATTAAGAAAGGTGTTAGTAACAACTGAAAGAAACAGGATATATAGACAAATTATTTTGACAATCTAGCCAGATTAAATAATGTTACAGAATGCAAGAAAAATGCTCACATTTTATAAGGACACCATGTTCTCACACCAGTGCACAGCTTAGAAAACTTAGATCATGATGACTTAAGATGAGAGGAATACAAATGCAATACATTTCCTCTACAGCCATTTGGAATCAGTCTAAGGATCAAAAATTTTCAGTGATATTTTGAGAACACGACATATAAAAAAATTAAGAATCTCCTCAGGCCAAATCAAATGTCTTAAAATAACTAATTCTTTTACATATACTTTCCTACTCTTGCTGGGGTTTTGACATCTCAGCAATAGTTGTTTTCGTTACTACTCTTATTGAGTTGATTGATTTTTTTTGTTTGTTTCTTTTTTTTAACATCCACTGATGTTAAAATATGCTTGCACTGATAATAATTTTAGTATCATCCTAGTAATTATAACTCTTAGGCAAAATAATTTTAGTGGTTAGTTTTCATCTCTGTTTCAGGAGAGTTCTGCCTCAATGCTTTCATGTACAATAATGTCCTACCCTTTTCAAAAGTTAATAGCCCAAAGAAAGGAATAGTTTTGGAGTGGGTATATAGGTGGATAGCCAGAGCCACAACAAAATGTAATTATAGGAAAGCTCAGCTTCAGTTCCATTTAACTCCAAAAAAACCTATGAAATTATTTTCAAGTGTACTCTCAAAATGTGCTGTAGGATGTTTAAATGCTCAGTTTTGTTATTGCACAATTTTCAGTAAAATAATATCACTATAAAGCAATGTGTGCAGAATTCTGTTAAGTGTCATATTTATCAGACCCAACATGTTTACATGTTAGTAGTTTGGGTGCTGCTAAGGTGTTGGTATTTTTAAGTTTACAGATTGCTTCTGCTGTTTTTACTTTCACATTAAAAGTATGTTTCTACTTGATACTAGTCTATAAAAAAAACCGTGAAAAACCAAAACAAAATGTTTGTTGTCTTGCTTATTCAAAATAGTGCAAAGAAAAGCCAAAAATAGGGTATTTTTTTCGAGTTTTATCAAACTTATAGTTAAATAATAGTATGTACTTCTTACTGAATAAGTCAGGTAAGTTAGTCATGTTAAGAAAGCAAGTTATCTCTGTGTTAAAGTTGGTCCAAAATATCCCATAAAAATGTTTTTACTGAATACTAGATTTCAGCCCCTCCTCAAGTGTTTTGCTTTCCTACAGGAGATGTTAACTCTGTTAAAGATGGAAACTGTCCATTTTAAAAAGGCAAATTTCCATCTAAGAAAATCTGGATATTTCATGAATATTGTAGCTTAGTGTTACTATAATACAGTAAAGATGAAAAAGCAGTGCTTTTTACAGTGATTGATTTTATCTGCTGGAATGTAATAGCAATCTGTTTATTTAATCAGAATTCTTATTGTGGTATTTGAACCACATGTGTCTTAATTTGATATAAAAATGTCAGGATATTCATATGAACTTATTCTAAACTAGTTAAACTCAATGCATTCCAAGCATGTAAGATACAACATGTGGATTTCTGTTCTCTAACCTTATGAACATTTGCACATGTTCAGGAAAGCCCACTGGATAAAATTTATGTATTGCTAATGATTTTTATTGGCCCCATGGCCCAAAGTGGTGGCAAAATGCCCAGGAATTTGAAAGAATCCTGGTTTTACTTAGTAGTCAGAATGCAGAGAGCCATAAAAATAGAAAGGGCTTGACTGGCAGAACTGAGGTTGCTTGTGCTATGCAGCCTTTTGTTGTCAGATCTCTAAAGCATTGGGGGGGGGGGGGGAAATATCCTATCTCAACATATTAAACAATGATATAAAGACAGAGTGATGTCCTTGAGTTAAATTTTTTCCACCATTTCTTGGAGGACCTGAAGCAGAAGATCCACATAAGCATAAATTGAGAGGGAAGTAGAAAAGCACTAGCTTCACCGTACCTGTTTCTTTGTGTGGAACCATTTGGAAATCTCTCTGTTGGAGTTCAGTATCTTAAGGACACTGTTAAAATTTGTGGGGAGAGAAGGTGTACCATTGGAACTGAGATGTGGCTTTCCACATCATAGTCATCTGTGGCTGATCCTGAGGATGCTAATGCAGATGTTTGTTCAAAAGTTAATGCTGCTTCAAAAAGCAGTGAAGTTTGCAGATTCCTTTCTGCAGCTGCAACTGTACAGCTAAGAGGGAGGAGTCGACTAATGGTAGGCTATTTTCCGTAACAGTTCTGCTGACAGGGCGATGAGTCCAGTAGCTATGCAAAAGCACTGGAGAACCTTTCTAGTCTCTGAAGACCCATAAATGTGAAAAGGTGGTCATCCTTTCCCATTTTCCTAGATTCTATCCTGAATTCTGCTGGAAAATTTTCCTGGCCCTCCATTAGAGTGTTGGGAGAAGGGTAGGAAAGTTTCCCCTGTCAGCAGTAAGTAAATCCGAAGGACAAAATCCCAAGGATAGTGACAATTCAAAATTCATACAACAAAAGACGAGGAAAGTTACTGAGACATAACAAGACACAATTATAGGAAATGGGATGAATGGTAAACTTCACAGAAAAATCTCTATGGTTATTGAAATCACTCAGACTGAAGCCAGTTTGTGGTATTTAAAAGAGGACTTGGCATGCTTTGTAGGTGGTTACCTCTTACTGAGACAAACTAGATAACTTGACATAAAGACCAAGACCAAAAATCTTACTTACTTACTAATGGTCTTTGAAGTAGTCCATCTCAAAATACATCCACATACAAATTAATGTACAGTGCCTGAGTTTTTAAAAAAACTTGAAATTTCCAAAGTAATGACTAAGCTTTCGTTTGTGTTTGCATAAGCACAACAGCCAGATCAGACTCCAAAATCTGTTTTACATACATTAATGTATTTAACTGACCTGTAACTTTTTGTTTGAGAGCTTGAGTTCTTGTCCACCAGAATCAATTCCAAGAGTAAAGCACTTTACATTGACACGTGTGGATGTGAAAATTAGCAAGAACTTCTGTGTGTCGGTTTGTTTTGTTTTTTTTTTTAATCTACCTATTTCTAACTTTACATTTGTACACAACTATTTTCTCCTCAGCTATCTGTCTGAAGTGGACCTGAAAATGTAAAAACTATATGCACCTTCAACCTCCTCTATAAGAACTACCTCATAAACCACAGAAACTTAGCATTCATTCTTACTACACTGCCATTGAAATTTGTAAAAAGTGGCCACAAAAATTAGGGGATTGTTGCATTCATAAACATTCCATGCACTTCCTTGAAATGCTTTGTGAAACCATTCCCAAGGTCCTAATATTGTGGTATCAAAAGCAATCTAAGTAAAAAGAAATATAAGGCAAAGAGGTACTTTATATAAATTTAATCTAAAGGTTCTTGAAACTTATTACTTGAAATTGTTAAGAAAGTTGATGGTAATATCTCTGACGGTAATACCTCTGCCTTTGAAAATTTTGACAGAGACAGCCAGAATGGTTGCCTGTGTTGATTGCCTTGGTTTAGGCTATCAACACAGGCTATACTTCAACCATATTACTTTTTTGTTAGTTCCCCAAAATCACCTGCAAAGTCAATAGACTTAAACTTATCTATATATGCTTAAACTGGGACTCAGCCTTACTGTGTTTGAAAACTGACAGGTAGATCAAGAGTTATATCAAATTCGTATGCTGGTGCAACCATTATTTCTCTTCTTCCAGGGAACATCAACTCCACAGTGTAAAGTAGTTACAAGGAACCTCCACTCAGAATGTGGTTTAGAAAAAAAAAACCTGAATGTCCAGATAACAATTTATAATTATCAATTATTTGCTATTGATCTACTTTTCACATTTCTTATGCTCATATTCTGTGACTTCATTAAGTTAAGTAAACCACTAGTAAAACTAAGGAAAAAAAAAAAAATAGAGCTCTTATATTTGGAAATCTTTGACATAACTGTGCCTTTTCCTCAACTAGAATCTAGACTTCCATGTTTAAGCAGCAAACACTAAGCAAGAACACAAAATATTATTTTGTTACTAGACAATTACACCATTCATTGTGACTAAAAATGCAGAACCCTTCACAATACTTCAAATTTTGTAAAAAACAACTGGGAAAGTTTTGGAGATTTTGAAAAGATATTAACTAGTTCTCCTGAAATCTGTACCATTTAGAGTAGGACTAATGAAAAAAAGAGTAGCAGGATGTAAGGGGACAATTATTCCTTATATAATTATCAGTATTATTACTGTAATCAAAATTATTATTTTAAGTAGAGGCAAATCACTTGCAAGTATCTGCAAGAGTTTTTAATTTAATTGTATTACAAAAATGAGGAAAGGATGAAAAATCAGGTGTCATCTATACTATCTACATACATCACACAAAAAATGGAAAATTGGGAATTGAGGATGGCTTTGGACATCAAATAGTGGGGAAGAACAAGGAAAAACTCATTCTTACCTCCCACTGGATCTACTGTACAGTTTTAAAGAAACTGGAACTTCGTGGACTTAAAAGTTGTTCTTTTTTTCTAGCACTGCAAGTGAAATAAAAAGATTTTCCTTAATAATGTTTTTTTTTTTAATTGCAGAAGTAATGGTGGGATTCATTTCTGCAATAAATCTGTGAACATACACTGCTGAGTCCTTAATACTGTTTATAAAGAGTCAAGAGCAATAAAAAAAAATTGTCTTATCAATTTTAGAATACATATATGAGGATGAAATGAACTGTAACTCAAAAGTTCTTCTTTGTAACTGTTAATATATAAAATAATCTAAAGATTAGTGTTTCCAATAACTACCTACATAACTGGGATTTCAGTATTCATAATATAATTCTCAATATTTGTAGGCTAAATTCTTTAAAAAACATAATGAAAATAATTATCCATTTAAAAAGCACACAAATGTGATTTGTGTATTACTATGAAATCAAATTGAAAAATTAATTCTTTACAGCTTGAAGAAAAAGAAATTGTAGAGAACCTTTCTTTAAATAATTAAGCTTATCTCAGTGCCATTTCACTCAGCACCTTGGGGGAAAGGAAGGAGTGGAAGAAGGATGAACATTATCTCAGAAAATCTATTTCCTTAGAAGGCTATGCTAAAAAGCCATGTTTAGGTGGAGATCACACCTGGCCAAATATTAATTCTGGCAAATTAAACTGTAAGAAAGATATGAGTGATCAAATGGGTTCTTCAGCGTAAAGACAGGTCTTTAACCTAAGTTATAGTTTATATTATAAGCTTCAACTATAATTATAATATTAATAATAATTTAAAAAATCCCCCTAAGAATCCAGAATTCTCTTATTGGTAGCCTTTACAAAGACACCAATTTAATGTGAGCTTAAAACAAAGATCACACTGAGTAGCAAGATGAGTATCATTTTGCTCTTCAAATATGCTGTTAAGAGTTCTTAGAGCCTGGGTTCGTGAACTTACTTCCATTTTTAGCAATGCCTTTTTTTTTCTAGACTATAATTATGGCTATTTGTGCTTCCTGTCTGCTTTTATTTAGATGTCTATTCTGACATACTTTATGATATGTTTCTAGCAATTTTCCTAAAGTACTTGCTCTCTCTGATCTTTTTCAAATAATAAAAAACATCTTTTTTTTTTTCTCTTCAGTTTCTTTCAAAGAAAAAAAAAAGTCTTTGCTAAACTAAATCTTTAGCCAAGTCACCTGTGAAAATGTTTGGTTTTCTCCCACCACTAGCCCTTTTTTTCCACCAAGTCTTTTGTCTAACTGTGATGTAATTTCTGGCAGCTTAGCAACAAGACCTTCCCTGCACTTTTATTTACAGCACAAATGATCACAGATAGATACAGTGAAGAAAACAGGCACAGCATTTATTTCCTTGGAAAAGTGTATTCTTGAGAATTGGAAAAGATCACTTCACTCTGCCTGTTGCAGTAAGAAGTGTAAAGTAGCCATGAACTGAGTACAGCTTGAGGAAATTTCTCGTCTTGCTTCAGCAAATCCAGTCATTCAAGAAACAAGGTGTTTAAAGACAAATTGCTTTCTTTCAAAATCAGGAGGTATACGATCTATCCTTGTGTCATACTGTATTTTTATTAGTAGTGCTGAAAAAATATATCTAAAAGATACACTTACCAATTTTTTTAAAATTAAGTGCATCTTTTTTTTTTTATTTTGAAAGAGGATGGAGCCCTGCATATTCTGCTATTTAAAGGGGGGAAAAATAAAGCCCATCAAGTTGTTGCTAATTAGAAACATGGCACCTAATGATTGTTTGTGGCTAGCCGATTACTAACATAGCCATGGTTTTGGAAATGTTGGCTCAACAGCTCTGGAATTCACATGTCAGCTGCTGTTAGTTGAACTCTTCTCCTGCATGACTGAAGCAGATGGCAACTTCCTTGAGCTGAAGGAAGACAGCATAAAAAATTCCTCACACATTTGCTCATACATTGAAAATTCTTGAGTAGATTCTCATAGGCAAACTGTGAAAATGCTGTGTTAAACTGACAGCCTACAGGGACTGGACACGTAAGGTAGTGCCTACTTTGAATTAAGAGGTTTGTTAAGAGTTCAATATGTATGCATTGGTGACCAGCATCAGTGGAAGCATATTAACTGGTAACTTGCTATACATGTTGGGTGTCCCTGCAAGTCAGCTTTAACCCGCCGATATTATTCACATTTTGGATAATAGAATCTGAAATATGTATTTGGTACTGATGCCTAAATACAGCTATATTTGTTTACAGGTGTATTCTGTACATCTCATGCCTATTAAGCAGAGAGCCCTGATAAAACTGATGACTCTGTCACCATACGCTGTCTTTAGCTACCTGCAGCAGAACATTTTAAATGTTGTAGAGAATTTTGCCAAAATAACATCAAAGAGTAAGATGATGACCAGACATGGAAGTAACAATTTGCTAGTGCTTCTTAGCATTATCTTCTTGGGATACATACAGAATCAGACTTGGACTATTAAGTAAAGAGCTATCAAAGATAAGGAAACTAAATCACCCTAAGATATTTCACTCCTCAAGTTTTGGGGGGAAAAAAAAAAAAGGAGATACTCCATTCACTTTAATGAATATCTTCCTGGGATCACTGGTTTGACAAGCTTTTCTTTAAAAGGTCACCTTGTCAGGCTGCTTTCTACATTATCTAATAGCTCTACTACTGATGCAACACAAGCAGGCAGTTGACCAACCATGGTGACATAAAAGGAAGCCCTGCTCACACAAAAATCACATATTGAGGTAATATAGTCTTAAAGAAAGGTGGTTTTAATAAAGAATTCTCTTTATACTGCAGGCATTTTTTTAGATTTATATCCTGTAGACTATGATGACAACTCAATAATGACTGTGCCAGACCCCTATATTAATAAGATTTAATATGGCAAAGTTTCCAGAAATGTGTTTTTTGAAATATTATGAGTCAAAACCTGTTCCTCTGAAGCTGAATCTCATCAACAATTTTTTATGAGTTTGAATTCAAAGAATTATATATAGTATGCAAAAAAAAAAAAGAAGAAAATAATAAAAACAAGAAAGCAAGCAAATTAGTTAACTAGTCCTTACATACAGAAGATATATGGTTACTATGCCATACTCCTACTACAGAAGCGGATTACTGTAGTATACTTCTTTTCTAAACTTTTTGAAGTTTGTGGTTTTGAAGTTAAGAATAGAATGAAACTCATTTTGACTGTGTATTAAGTTGTAAATGCCAGAAGTTTTGCCTTGAAGTACCAACATGTCAAAAAGTATGGCAGAGCTAGAGTTTTCTAAACTGGTACTAAGGTGAAAGGCTATAGGTTCCCAAATATTCAGAATTTAGCAATTAATCGATAACTCAATAAATTAAACTTTTGTTTCTTACCAAAATCAATATTCTTAACTCTCCTAAAATGTCATATATATTTTAATGCTCTAAGAAATTACATTTACAGTAAAAATATTAGATTAGTGCTCTAAGTGCAATTTGTATGTGGGTAGTCTCATTTGATGGAGTATGTTGAGTTAACTATCTCATATGCCACTGTAGCTTTAATTGTAGACTTACGCTTTTGGCTTGTATTTTTGTGTATCTATTTTCCTCCAGTTTATGTCACGGTACTTTGTATCTATCTCAACTTAAAGCTGCATAAGGCCAGTCACTAAGGTGTATGTGACTGTGTGTTCATACAAGAGCATAGCCTGGGCAGTAAACTTATTTTTATTTTTCCATTTAATTATGTAAGACTTAATCTTATGTCCATCATTCAGGTAAGTCTTTCACTATCTATCCCAGGATGATCTTTGATTTTCTTATATAAAATAAGTATATATATGCATATATACACGTAGATGTATATGTATATGTTTGTTGTGTTTGTGTTTTATATATCTAAAAAAAAATCTACATCTGCACACAGATCAAAACAAAAATGTAGAATACATTCATATTTTGGAACAACAGTACAAAAAAATTTTGAACAGTGTAATCTCAAAATATGTACATCAAAATAGGGATGTTTGGTGCATAAATTTACAAATAGCACATTAGGCTGATTTAAGAGAAAAATACCAAAGATACTATGGCTGTGCAAGGTGAACTAGTGCAACATGAAATTCTTAAATCTTTCTTTAAATAAAATCATTTCAATTACTAGCTATTTTTAAATGATAATGTTATTTATTTTAAACCAGGGTATTAACAGATTTGTACAACTGCAGGGAGTTGTCTAGGTGTTTAAGACTCTCCAGCCTCTTGCAAATCTTCTGTGACTGTGCATTTACCTGAATTTAGTATTAGTTGTAGCATTAGTAGTATCCAGCTGTAGACATTAAGAGAAAAGGTAGATGGCTGCCTGCTTTGTGCAGCTGCTATTCTCCTGAGCCTGAAAGGAGTGAGACAGTCAGGAGTGGGACAGTGGGAAATAGCTGAAATTAAGAGTTTAACTCCTTCCTACATTACTTGTGTCACTGAATAAGGCTCAGTAGATTTAGTAGAAGGGAAGAGATCTGCTAGTAATGGGATATCACAGAATTCTGCATAACTAGACACAACTTTCATCAGTTGTGACTCAGAGCCAGAATCCCTTTTTCAGAACTCATTCTCTAATAGGAAAGCAACAATTTAGTCTTTATACCTTGGTGTGGGGGGGAATCCCTGTAGCTATCATTATTTAAGCAATATCATATCTTACTGTGTGTCCTGGTTTTGGCTGGGATAGAGTTAATTTTCTTCCTAGTAGCTGGTACAGTGCTGTGTTTTGGATTTAGCATGAGAATAATGTGATAACACACTGATGTTTTAGTTGTTGCTAAGTAGTGTTTATACTAAGTCAAGGACTTTTCAGCTTCCCAAACTCTGCCAGTGAGGAGGTGCACAAGAAGCTGGGAGGGGGCACAGCCAGGACAGCTGACCCAAATTGGTCAAAGGGATATTCCATACCATATGAAATCATGCTCAGTATATAAGCTGGGGGGAGTTGGCCGGGGGGCAGCAATCACTGCTCGGGGACGGGCTGGATGTCAGTCAGCAGGCAGTAAGCGGTTTCATCACTTATTTATTTTTCCCTGATTTTGTTCCTCTCTCTCTGTCTCTGTCTCTCTCTCTCGTTGTTTTACTTTTCATTACAATTTATTATTATTATTATTATTATTAATTATTATTATTATTATAATATTTCAAGTATTAAACTCTTCTTATCTCAACCCACAAGTTTTCTTACTTTTAGTCTTCCGATTCTCTCCCCCACCCCACCGCAGGGGGGAGGGTAAGCGAGCGGCTGTGTGGTGCTTAGTTGCCGACTGGGGTTAAACCACGACACTGTGTTTGGAGATGCCAAAGAAGCTGGAACAATCTGTAAGGTTTGGAGAAACTGTCAAATTTATATCTAACTGAGCATTCTGCATTTGACATCAGCCTCTGGCAAAAGTTTTGGGAAGTGAATGTGATATGAGGCAGGTAATGAGTGATCTTTCCACCGAAGTCTTCCCACTGCTTCTTTTGCTTAGCCACAGGAAAAAATACATACAACCTGGCAATACAGTGTGTCTAAACATTTTGAGAGGCAATATTTCATAGCAGAAGTGTAAAAAATAAGAAGGAAACATCATAAAGTGTTTTGCCTTGTATGTATTTTCTTTGACTGTTGTTGAAAAAAAAGTGCATAAAATACATCATTTCATTCATATTTCAGCTGCAAGACAGCAAGCACAATGGATGAAAATAACATGATGACGATTCACAACATCTTCCCTGATGCATTTCACACCTGCTAACCAAGGTCAGTAATAAATTACAATAACTCAGTAGATCAGACAGTTGGCAAGCAAACAGTTTTGTAAGCCCTTTCTAGATTTAGGTTTATAACTTATCCAGGGCTGGCATTACCATATAGTTCAGTGATATTAACCTAATGTGTCTCTGATAGAGATATGCATGCGTGTACATATAGACAACCACATATATATATGTGTGTGTAAATATATGTAAAGTAATTCATGTGTGTAAATACATGCACACACAAACTTTTCCACTTCAGTGAGTAGCAGTCCTCAAAGAAAAATTCTGAGGTGCAATAAGCTACTTGGGTCAAAGTTTCTGAGAGAGAATGGTTAAGAGGAATCTGGTCAAAAAATTAAAAAAAAAAAAAAAAAAAAATGAAAATAAATGTTTCTTTTTATATCTAGCTTTTTAATGGCAAACAATCTGAGCAAAACTACAGAAAAGAACTTTAAAGGATTTATTCGTCATTTTCAAAAAATTAAGGGAAAATTGGAAATAACTCTAAGTGTTTCTGCTCAGTTTTAGTCTGTGTTCCTTCTCTGTATTTCCTTGTAAAAAGAAAAACAAAAACACAAAAACAAAACCAAAAAGGAAGAGTCAATACCTTAAAAAAAAAAATGAAGAAACTGTGGACATTAAATATCAAACATTTTAATTGATCAATTTCTATAAAAATATGTGATCAAAATTCCATTATCCTTGATAAATGTGTACTGTCTATTAGTTCTGCCTCTCTCTGTATGCAGCGCTATGGATCTGTAATCAGAGTTACATAGAAAGAGTATTAGAGTTACCTGTCCTCATTATTGTGACAGACTGTTTCTAATCTCAGGTTAATGATTTTGCAGGATTTCTTTCAGTTTTGTTCAGGAGGTAACATCAATTCTCTGTAATTGTAAACTAAACTCATTTTAGCGTCTCTAATACCCACTCCAGTGTTGTCAACAAAAAAATGTTCATTATCACTTAAAATCTTTCAAAGTGGGAAGCGAAATTCATTTGTGACAGGAAGAATAGAGACAGAATGAATTATTTTTAGGCCATGTCCATCATAAAACTTCCAAGATTGAACATTTTAGATAGCAAATAAAAATTAACTGTATTAGGACTTTCCTATGAGCAATGAACTCCTCAAAAATTAAGACAGGACGTCCTGAGATCCTTTCAGTTAGGCTGGTGTGACATAGATGCAAGTCAAACCAATAATTTTTGTAAAAACAAAAATTACTTCTTATTTCCCTGAATACTTATTTCAAACAATACAATAAAAAGTATTTTTATATTTTATTATATTCATCCATATGTAAAATTAGTTTCTTAGATGTGTGATTTATAAAATGCTCTCCTGGATTTTTTTTTAATAATATCACTATATACCAAAGTGAATTTATACAGGCAATTTATAAGGACACAAATATTCTTCTACTAGTGGAAAACAGCTACTTCATCTATATCTTCTCAGTATCAATCTTTAACTGGAACCATAAAAAATGTTTAAAAAACAGCCTAGAAACTAAATTAATAATTCAGTTGGATACTAAAACAACGTAACCATTTGTACTTTTGCTAGTACTTCATTCTGCTCCATGGCTACTATCCTCTGATATATTTAATTGATTGACATAATCGAATTAAATTTGGAACTATTGTTCTTAACTTGTATTTATCCAGTAACTTATCAATTCTGTTTCAGATCTGATAAAATGCCCCCAAAATAGCCTGTTTTTTTCTAGCAATATCAGGTTTTCTAATCAAAGATGTCAATATTTCTAACTTTCATTTTGCTTAGAGCACAAATAGAGCTGTAAAAAACATTCATTTCCATAAATGACAACAGCTATGGAACAACTGCAAGAACCTTTGTGAAAAACAAACAAAAAGGATTCAGTTGGCACTCCAATTTAAAACTCTGAAAAAAATGTTCTTTAACATGTGAAGGTAGGGGTTTATATAGATGTGCATGTGCATATCTTCCCCTACCTCTCAAGTCCCTGAATCTCAAGGCAGACTCGGGGATTTAAGTTCCACCCATTGCAGGAGAGATCAGGTGTGAGACCATCTGAAGAACCTGAACATACACAAGTCCATGGGACCTGATGAGATGTCCCCTAAGGTCCTGAGGCAACTGACAGATGTGGTCACCAAGCCACTCTCCTCTCCAGCATATTTGGAAAGTCATGGCAGTCAGGTGAAGTCTCCAGTGACTAGAAAAGGGAAACATCACACCCATTTTAAGAAAAGGTAAAAAGGAAGACCCTGGGAACTACCGACCAGTCAGCCTCACCTCAGTGCCCAGTAACATCACAGAACACATCCTCCTGGAAGATATGTCAAGGCATATGGATGACAAGGAGGTGACTGGAGAGAGCCAACGTGGCTTCACCAAGGGCAAATCTTTCCTGACTAATCTGGTGGCATTCTACAATGGAGTGACTGCATTGGTGGATAAGGGAAGAGCAACTGATGTCATCTATCTGGACTTCGGTAAGGCCTTTGACATGGTCCCACACAACAACGTTCTCTCTAAATTGGAGAGATAAGGATGTGATGGATGGAATATTCGATGGGTAAGGAGTTGGTTGGATGGTCACATCCAAACAATTGCAGCCAACAGCTCAATGTCCAAATGGAGATCAGTAACAACTGGTGTCCCTCAGCAGTCCGTATTGGGACCGGTACTGTTCAATATCTTTATTAATGACATAGTGGGACTGAGTGTACCCTCAGCAAGTTTGTGGATGACACCAAGTTGAGTGGTGCAGCTGGTACACTAGAGAGAAGGGATGCCATCCAAAGGGACCTTGACAGGCTTGAAGAGTAGACAAATATGAACCTCATGAAGTTCAAAAAGGTCAAGTGCAAGGTCCTGCACCTGGGTCAGGGCAATCTTCAGTATCAATACAGACTGAGTGGTGAATGGATTGAGAACAGACCTGCAGACAAGACTTGGGGATATTGGTAGATGAAAAGTTAGATATGAGCCAGCAGTGCCCACTTACATCTCAGAAAGCCAACTATATCCTGAGCTGCATCAAAAGAAGTGTGGCCAGCAGGTCAAGGGAGGTGATTCTCCCCCTCTACTCCACTGTCATGAGACCCCACCTGGAGTACTGCATCCTGCTCTGGGGTTGCCAGTACAAGAAAGACATGGACCTGTTGGAGCGGGTCTAGATGAGGGCCACAAAAATGATCAGATGGCTGAACACCTCTCCTATGAGGAAACACTGAGAGAGTTGGGGATGTTCAGCCTGGAGAAAAGAAGAGTCTGGGGAGGCCTTATTGCAGCCTTTCAATACTTAAATGGGGCTTATAAGAAAGACTGAGAGAGACTTTTTACCAGGGCCTGTAGTGACAGGACAAGGGGCACCATTTTTAAACTGAAAGAGGGTAGAATTAGATTGGACATAAGGAGGAAATTTTATATGATGCTGGTGGTGAGACAGTGGAACAGGTTGCCCAGAGAAGTTGTGGATGCCCCATCATTGGAAGTGTTCAAGGTCAGGTTGGACGGGGCTTTGAGGAACCTGATCTAGTGAAAGATGTCTCTGCCCACAGCAGGGGGGTTGGACTCGATGACCTTTGAAGGTACCTTCCAAGCCAAACCATTCAATGATTCTATGATTCCATATGTCTTTGTGTCTATAGAAAAGGGTCCCCAGTTTTATTAATACAGGAGCATGCTCAGGATTATAGAATATGTATCACAAATAGCATTTTTCATTATGTAGCATCTTTCTTACAGAAAGCCTTTGCATTACTATTACTTTTAGTCGCTTTTAAGTTGATGTTAATATTCTATTTAAGCTGTTTATCAATTTTATTTCTAGTTTTTATTTCTTTAGTTTCATCTTTGTTTTTGAATATGCTTTTGATTATATTGAAACATTTTTCTGCTTCTTGCCTTATGCTCATGTTTCCCTTCCCATAGTACCGTATGACTTCACATGGACAAAATAACTCTGATGTCACTTTGCTTTGAAGAAGATTGTAATACCATAAATCTTACCTTTGAAAACTCACAAATTACATCAAAGCTCTCAAAGAAATCTTTTATACATTCAGAAAGCTCACTTCAGTACTCCAAAGTGTTTGGACAAGTCTATTGAAGGAGTTTTACTGAGAGCTATTAGAAAAAAAAGGAAAAATCTGTCTGGTCAAAGAAATCTTGAAGAAAAGCCCTCCTGTGAGTGCAAAGAGGGCTTTATTTAATGAACTGACTATTAATAATTTAAATTTTGCCACTAGCAAGATTGGGCCTATAAAAATAGCATCCATCTGTCCTCTCTTCTCCAGCTTAAAAACCCTGACATTTTCACTGATCTAAATACTGGATTTGATTTATTCAGTCTAATGGTAGACAGTGATTCTTCTCTGTCTCCTTTTTTCTTCTCTGCATAGCATCACTCCACTTCTCATTCTCACCTAAAGAACACAGAAATATTTCATCTGAAAATCCTCTAAAGTGTGCATAACTGTCAACTGATGCTGTGGGTACAGAACAAAAGCAGAAAATTTGTAGAGTATGTTAGTGTTGTAACTTCACTGCTCTCCCAGGTGAGTTTTCCAAATAGTGTAGAATTTAGAGAGTTAGAGGCTGACAGCTTTTTAGCACAGCTGAAATCTCTGGCAAACACATTTGCTGAACTTTCAGTTTTCAGCTAAATGCTTTGTCATCCCATAATAAGGACAAATTTAGTTTCCTTTTCAAACTTGTCTCTTCAGGAGCTCTTTAAGAATTCTGCTGTGTGGTTAACTGTGAAATTTTATCTAGAATTATTTCTACAGGGGACAGAGGAATGAGGAAGCCAAAGCTGAGCTTTTTCCTTATATATTTCAGTGTGTGTTAGAAAGGACAATCACAGACAAATGTTTATGAAGTGGGATGTGTATGCTCTAAGGCTCATCAGCATCACTGTTACACAACATAAATGAAGTAGAAGTAATGAATTTAAGATATGCACGGCCACAAACTGAGGTGTCTATGGCATCAGTCAGCATTCCTTTCATCAATCCATGGCAGATACAGAAGCAAGTGTGTGACTGATGAAGTAGAATTAAACATTAATTTGTATGACATCAACAGTGCATTTTATTTTCTTCAATAACTGTGTAGGTGTTTTAATGATGGCTTTTATTTCAAATAACTAGTAGATATCTTGCCCAGTAATCTATGCATTCTCTTATGATGTTTAATTCTAATGGATTCTTAATTTTTTTTTAGTTTTTACAGATAAAAGTTTTCCCAGCAATGAAGTTAGTATAAGCAAGAGAAGTAGTGAAAAATATATTGATGCTGATTTCAGTGATACTGGAAATATTTATTTTTTGTGATAAAACAAAGTTTCCTGTGCTTATTTTTTTTCTTCAAAAACTTTCATTTATAGGTAATAAATAGTGTAATGTTTAAAAATGTATGATTTTTATAAAATCCAAATGAACGTTCACAACCTTCTGCTGTTCGTATGTCCTCTTCAGTTATTTGCACAATGTGGAATAATGGGAATGTTTTTTACAGCTTTTGTTGCTGAGGTGACTAATGTACTGTTGCCCTTGTATATACTTTGCTAGACGTGGGAACAAGCTAAAATATCTCAAAATTAAAGAAACATTTCTTTCCTGTAGTTCAATGAATGTTCCTTCCTCCTGCCAAACAATGAGACTG
Organism: Aptenodytes patagonicus; assembly: GCF_965638725.1. NCBI lineage: Eukaryota > Metazoa > Chordata > Aves > Sphenisciformes > Spheniscidae > Aptenodytes > Aptenodytes patagonicus. The sequence goes on along the minus strand of NC_134949.1, from coordinate 163,759,555 downwards.
TGAAGACTCTTTTTCTACATCACGATCCTGAATTACTCCTGGTTTGCTTAATGCATTATGAGATCAATTTACAATCTATTTAAATCTGTCCCTCTGCATACAGTTGTGCATCATCACACCTAATCTTGTTTATATTACTTCTGTCAACAAAGCAGTTCTTACAAAGTTCAAGTCCTTTTGATGCCCCTGTGCTCCCTGTGCTATGCAATTACTTACATCAGCCGGAGTAATATCAGATGTTAAGTGTGTGCAATTCCCATTAGCAAAAGGATGTATGATTTTTTCATGCTACACTGATCTGATCTTAATATGCATTTTTTAAAATGTTTGTTTTCCTGGCTATCTAGAAAATCAGCTCAAATAAGTTGTTCAATTAATAACTCCATCAAAATAAAAAAAAATGCAGAGTCATGCTGTTTTGTAATATAGTTACAGCAAAAAAGCCCTGCTTTTAACTCTAATTGTGAAGAGCCTTATAATTTTAATATTATATTTTGAAAATTATGATTAAAAAGTCAGTTTCCAATGCCTTGTTTGGAAAAGAGGTCTACCATGTCAGGCGATGGTACATTATTTTCTCCCAAGCTCTAATGTCTGGCTTCATAAGAGCCATGATTAACATTCTAATAATGGAAGGAATATATGAGCTCTGTTTCACTGGGGCTCCGTTACAATATTTAGACCCAAGGTGACAAATCCATGGGATCAGTCATGAATGAGACTGTCTTGCACTGAAACGATTTGGTAAACAAGATCATTGTAACAAGATTATCTGTTGATGAGATAAACCACTGAAGAATCCAAGTTACGATAATGCGGTCCAGCTGTGATCCACTTATAAGAAGTACTGAGTTGTTAATATATTACATTATATATACAGATGTGTGGTTGTGCATTGCAACTTACAGGTAGAAAAAATATTGGCATAGATTGCTTGCAGTGCAGAGACGTGAGGTTTTAATTGTTAATAAGTATGAAATGTTTGAGGTCCACAGGTGGTAGTTACTCCCAAAGTGCAAAATATTATCATTATTTTATATGTAGAAGACTATTACTCAATCTGATTACATGCATATTCTACCAGGCTCATGATTTGGTAATCAAATACTTCTTGAACTGGAAAGATTTGCAATGCATCTGTTAATATAATACAACCTACTGAACTTGTAAGTTGTATACAAACACTTATGCATTATTCAGAGTTTTTAAATTGCTAGGCAACACAACTGCTTAGTGTAAACTCTAAAAAAAATATGGATAGCAATGTAAACAACAAATACTACTCTCCTTAGTTAGTTAGTCAGTATCAATAAGAATAAGGGGGAGGTTTATTAGTGTTTTCATCTCATTAGGGTTGCTTGCACTTGTAAGAACAACCGGCTTAGTCTGATAGCTTAATGAAGACCCAAGCAAGGACCCCAGAAAAGGCTATTGGTACTTTTGCATTATGTCCTCACAAATGCTAGTCTGCATCAAAAATAAAGGAAACTAAATTTCATTGACCTGGGCTTGGATTCCTCTTGCCAGGCTTCAAATGCCTGAAAGTTAGGAGCCTAATCGTATGTGGAAAGAATGAGTCTAATCTCTGGAGAAATTTAATTCTCCCCATTGACTACAGAGGAAGTGTTTATGTTAAGGTGCGTGTCACAACATACTCGTCACAGGAAAGTCAGCTGAAGGGGTTCTGTTCTTTTTTCCAGTATACACTTAATTTCTGCACCTCTTCATTTATTTAACATTGCGGGTTGCAAATAGATGTTATTACCCATTTCACCTATCAGTTTAAAAAATCCTCCTGACAAACAAAGCATCTCAATTTGTAGAGGGTTTTGTTGCGCAACATACCATATCCTACTACAGAGTTTAAATCTCATGATGTTCTGTTCAGAGTTTCTCTAGCCCTGTTGCAAGAGGCATGTTTGAAAAAACTTCTAACAAGAGGTGTGACTTCCACACTTCTACATATGAAGAACAATTGTAAGGCCAGTACCATTTTTCTTATTTTAATGAATTCCTTGTTCAGTGTTGGAAGAAATTCCTCAGATTTTTTTTTTAACATTCCAGTATGAATGCTATGCTGCATCTAAAATAGGCTTATTTCCAACTCAGACTAAATAAGTAATAAAGAAAATGCCAAATTCAGACTAAGTTTTCAACCTCACACAGCAGAGCATGCCTGAAAGAAATGTTTACCATTTTACAGATTTTAAAAGAATCTTAATACCAAAAGCAACTACAAATCAAATAATTAATTTATGCAATAGGGAGTAAATCTGAAATATTTATAAATGTGAACAGAAATAAGTACAAATTTATCATGCTTGGCCTTAGAATAGCTGAAGATCATTCAAGAAGCCTTTTCTCCCACATGCAGTTCCCCAGAAAAACATAAAAAGCTGTAATAGCCATAAACAAGCAAATGGAGAGATATAATTTGAATACCAGTAGAGAAAACACCTAAGGCATCATTCAGTGTAGATGATTCTTATTATAATAAGGAAGAGAAAATAACAAAAGGTGCTCTCTGATTCACTGAACAGCCTTCTTTAAAACGTTCTTTGGTTTTTTTTTCCTCCTACACGGTTTCTTGACGTTCCTGAAATACAGTTCATATCCTTACGTCCTTCCTAGCAATTTTTCAAAAGGAATACTTTAAGGAATGGAGTTATATTTGTTTCTCTTATGAGAATGTACATACCTTAGATTGCTGGGGAGGGGTTAGAGGGACAGTATTAAGGGGGGAAATGAAGAGCACACGTCCTCACTACTTGTACTTATGGTTAAGGACAAATTAACATTTCCACTATTAGCAGTATATTTAATGTTCTCTAGAAGCAGCAGAGGATTCCAGAAAAATATAGCTGCTGAACTATGAAGTATCTTGGTACGTGGTTATTTTTCTCGTAGCTGTCAGGAATATTCTACATCTCATGCTGAATTAATTTTACGTGATCCAAAAGCAATCCAACAATGTAAATAGTACCTTTATTGTCAGTAATATGAAATCCATCAAAAAGTTAAAAAGAAAGTATATGTGTAAGGTTATCTATATGTGTACAACCTGAGATCCTGGTGTCCCAGCTATTCATACCGAGGACCAGACCTCATTTGCACCGATTTCTGTTAAATCTAGGGTATGTCTACATTGGGAAACAGAAGTGGAGACTGCACAGTGATATCATGTCAGAATGAAGCTGGGTGTACAATAATACCTGAGAACTGAAAAGTGAACAGGAGTCCCCTGCTCCACGATTGAAGATGCACTTTTAGGCTATTATTACCTTCTGCTTACCCTTTCCTATGACTTTCTCCTTACACTTTTGTATGATGGAATCCTAAATCTCACACAAAATCCTTTAGAGAGGGTAGAAAAGCAGAGGGGGGACAGGAAGGGAAAACTGCTTGAACTTATTTTGCAAACTATAACTCAAACTTCTCTTTGAGGGTAGAGACCACATCTCTACAGTGCAGAAAACAGGATTCTCATTAGCTGAGAATTGGAAGGGTCCACAGAGGCAATGCAGAACATCACAACTCCTGAGTCACAGTTCACACAGACTTTAAGGAGCTTTCTACACCTTAAAGTAGAAATAGTGGTTGTTAATTATTACTACATAATTATTATTTGGAGTTTCAAGTAAAAATGAAATTTTATAATGTACATATTTTCTGCTATTCATTGAAATATTTTGTTAACAGCCAAAAATTCTATGTCATAAAGACATTAAATTATATTGCATTCCAGATCTACCTGCAATGCTGCTAATATATTGGATATTTTGGCATGACTGTTTTCCCTACAGGCTACAAAGGTGCCATCTCCCTTGATAGACAGTTTATTTTGCTTCTGTTGGAGGAGGGTGGTTGAGGAAGGCAACACTAGTTGCCTCAGTCCCGTTGGAACAAACTTAATTTAAACAATGACTCACTCACTTAGTTTAGAGTTTCTGATGTTTGGAAGTGGAAGGGAAAAACATTGTGAGCTTCAATGTGATTTTCCAGGATTGTATTGAATCTTTTTACCGATTCCTAGTGCTTAACTAGCTGGTCTTTTTTGTTTTGACATTACAGAAATTTTTGTTGCTAACAGTAAGATAACTGTAAGATAACTGTAAGATAACTGCTGGAAGTAGCTCTGGAACAGAAAGTCTTGGTCAGGGCTAGGACTCTATTAATCATAGGCTCAGTTCTCTTTCTTTTGTACTGTTGTAAATCAGAAGTGACTGTATTGAATTCTATGGATTTCCACTAACATAAATAGAGTAATTTAAATCTTATAATGTCATCATAAGAATAAGGCATTTTTTCATTGCCCTATGTGGAACAGCATTAACAAGGATGAGGGAAAAAACCATCTAAATTGTTTACCTGCAAGAATAAAACTTCCTAGCAGCACAGGCCTATTTTATTATTAAGAAATAATCCAACCTTAAAGCAAAACTTGAAGTTCTAAACCTGTGCTGCCTTATATAAATTACTTATTCAGAATGCACATTTAAAATTTAATCTAACAGGCATTGTTAGGAACAAGAACTGTACTGTACCTGCTTTTGAAAACTGCTGAGTCCCCTCTTTTTCTACACTGAAGTTGAAAATCGCCCTTGATGTTCCCTGTTTTAACATTTCCTTTACGAGAAGAGATTAAAGTAGGCAGCAGCAGCAAAGATGTAAAAAAGATTTAAATGGAGGTTGTGAATTCTATTAGGGATCCCAAAATCTTAGAATATGTAAACAACAAAACACATCATCTAATCCCCTCCTCTCTGTGAATTGGTGAATTCAGTCCTCTATATGACAACTGTTTATCATAGCATAAAGATTTAGCATCCTATTATCATGCAGTTATTATGAATCCATTTTTATTCTTGTTGACTGGCTCATTTTTTTATTTCCATTCTATAAAGGGAAGGCTGATGTTTCAAAAAAATGGCATGTTCTTCTTTTTAGCAATTCACATGAATACCTAAGCTTATTCATAAATAACTCCAACAGTAGGAATAGTAGTGTCTAGATGTGTTAAAATTTTTAGGTAATTTAAGAATACAGGGATCCTGAAAGGAGACTCTAAGTCTTACACACAAACACACATGCATACACCTACACACACAACTCAATCACCCACCCATAAAATAGACATATTTCACTTTTTACTTCTACTTATTACAATTATTTGATATTAGAGCTACAAGCTGCCCATCTCTGAATAATTTTGAAATCTAATTCAAGAGAAACTTTATGCATAAAAATCACAAAGGCTGAATGGGTTCACAAAACTCACATAAGTACCCCTCTATCAAGGCACCAGGATTAGATGAAGACAGGAGTAGGCTAGACGTAGAGGTAGGGAAAGACAAGGAAGGGACCTGGCCAAGATAATAATGGGATAAATGGGATTGCATTTGTGAGAGAGAAGAAGCACGGAAATGGATCGGCGGGCACAATGCTAGGAAAGAACTGAAAATGGGAGAAGCAAGATAAAACTGTAGTTACTTTCTGGATCATTTCACAGAAATTGTTTTAAATATTACTAGAGGATATAACTAATTATTAAATGTTGATAATTTTGGATTGAATAAATCATAAAACCTCTTTCTCCATTTCTGAAGAACAATACTATGCAGAACAAACAAACACTGCTATGAAAAACAATACTCTGAGTATGTGGGAATCACAGAAGGTGCACTCACTAAAGCCTAAAGGAAGAAAGAAATAACTATTAATGTCCCAACTGTATAAACAAAATTGAGAGGGGTTTCTGGCTGCTTCTCACTAAGACACAAGTTAAATGAAGGCAGTCTCAGGAAAATGAAGTAATGCTTACGTGAACATATGAATATTTCTATTGTTCATTTATTTCTCCTAACATAATGCTAAGGGGTTTTTTTAATGAAGATTTGTAGGCATCCTCCTTCACTGTCATTTTAAGTGCCATTTTATGTTTTTGAGATCCTCTCAAGACAAATTGCCTCAAAGAGTGTAACATCTACAAATGTTACTATCAGAGCTGTTTTTTTCCCAGAGAGTCAGAGCCAACTAATCAGAGATAAACCTAGAATTTGTCAGTCTCACTGGATAAAGGCACCCCTAATTCAATGTATGTCAAAACAGAAATATAAGGAATATCAACTTTCTTTGGAATAGGGGAGTGTCCAGCCAGAACTGTCCTGGTTTTCTACCACATGTTTAGGAAGATGTACATTTTCATTGATTATGTTCTTCAAGACCTATACGGGATTTTAAAGGTCTGCTGGAAATGTTTGAGACAGTGAGAACTAGAAAGATGAGCCACAGTTAAAGAAAGAAGTCTCTGCATCTAGTAAAGGAAGGCTTACTCTAAGAAGTGTGACAAGCTAAACTGTCTCAACTTGGGGAATTTCACTTAATTTAATTTATTGTCAGTTAACATAAACCTTATACTACCGATTCAGGTATAAGAAAAAAAGAAGATATAAACAGTTAAAGAAACATTTAGGGAAATGCCTTTCCTATCCCTCCCTCAGGCTCTGCTTCAGTCCAACACGTCTCCTCCTCCACTCCATAGTCTCAGCTTCCCTTCATTTTGCCATGTTACACACAGTCTCTTCCAATCCCTTTGGTGAGATGACAGGCAGTGCGGGAGTTTGGGATCTGCACTGAATGGTTTCTTTCTGCTGCTCCTTGCTTCTTATTTATTCTCTACCACTGCTTCTTGCTCCTTAATACTCCCCTGCCCTGGCATGGTTCACCTGCAGTTGCACTCCTGGCACTGTCCCTGCCCCAGCATGCGTCCTTCACAGGCTGCAGTCCCTGAAGGGTGTCCCTGCCCTGGTGTGCGTTACCCATGGCCACAGTCACCTTGGAGGTATCCCCTCCATCATGGAGGATCTCCTTCCAAGGTCGTGGCACCAGCTGTGCCTCTCATCCCTCACAGCTGCTGCTCTTTCTTAAATATGTTTGAGTAGAGGCACCATAAGCTCCTCTGCCTGGTTGAAGTTTTTGCATTCAATGGTCTGTTTTGATCTGTTCCACAGCCTTATGGGACCGTCTGGGACTGGCACATGGCAGTTCACTGCCTTCTCCCACACAGCTCACCCCAGCAGCGCCCTGCTGCCAAAACTCTGCCATTTATGCCCAATATAAGAAGACAAAACATAACTATAACGATGGAGTACGTATCCAGCCCCAGAATGGAACAAAATGCCTTCCCATGTAGGCTTGGTGAATTACTGAAGGAACATGAATGGTGACAAAATGTTTTTAATTTGATCTCTGTTGAGACCTTGAGGTTGTGAATAGACAGGCTATTCATGAAATAAACAGATTGTGTTTGTTTGCAGTTTACAGAGCCTGATGGACTCAGGAAATGTGGGTTATGTCTACTAAACGAAGTCACTTTACACCTTTCCTTTACCTGAAGAGATTCAGGTAATCTCTTTGAAAATCAGTAACACCTCTAACCCATACTTGCACCTCAGAAAGGGATTTGTGCCTATTCAAGCTTTTGAAAATGCATTCTTAAATGCTTTTGCACTCAGAGGATTTTTTCCAGTGATAAATTTCTGCCAAATTAAATATTTCTGTGCTATATAGTGAGATGGGTGTTCAGAGCTAATTCCTAATCTGATCATTTCCAGGTTCTCAGTTTAATATGATTTATCTACCTGAAAGAAGCAGTATGGTTGTTATCAGCCACCACTAATGAATGTATGAAAATGACACAGTATGTAGTTCTACTGGCCAGTCATGCAGTCTAAATATAATCATATAAACCACTGCTACAGTTCTGGTACTCCTTGTGCCGTGATGAAATGAAAAGTCGCTAACAGATATGAGTGTGCAGATTTAGTATAAAAGAATGTCTGTAAGCCAGCTGGCCTAATGTTTGTGCACTGTAAGGAGGTCAAAGACCTTGTATGGTCTTAATAAATAGAATCAACTGACTTCATATGTATTTTGGCACTAATATGTGGCCTATGGCATCATTTCCTGAGGTTTAGTACAATATTAATAAAAAGGCTATTCCAGATTAGGTCCAAATCAGTGTTATAGTGGAGAACAGTTTTTCTCTTTGCTCAGTCAGGAAAAAAAAAAGTTAAATGGAGTAAGGCACAGCTGCTTATGGCATTACTTTGAAATACCCACACAAACACAAATCCTCAAGTTAAGTTGAGGCTTGCTTCATTTTATTTATTTCTCATTAGTTTGCCTTAAATCACTGACTTCTTTGGGAAGGAAAAAAAGGAAAAGAAAAAAAGAAAGAAGTCCTGCCCAGGCCAGAGAGATGAATCAAGCACATGCCAACAATAAATCCAGGTTTAGCCTTTGGCTTTGAAACACCCTGAATTCATTACATTTGTTTGTGCAGCCACTGTTAATCTGTTATGACAACAAATTAAAGTCTGATTTAAATTAAAGCAAATCACAAAATAATTAGAAGCTTCTCCCTCATACCACTTTCCAGCTCTTCATCCATTACTGGTCCACGTTAGAGATTCACCACCTGCCATCTGATGCTTCAGAAGGTTTATCTGTAGGCTCTCCTTTTGCCTTCACCCGTAGTATCAATTTCTCTCACAGTATCATGTGGGGGACTTATGCATTAACCACTGTTTGACCTGCTTTCCTTCAAAGACTTTTACTTTAGATCTCAGAGGAAAATATACTTCTTGATTTCTTCTTTAGCAGTCCTAAGTGTTTGTTCCACACCCTCATTAGCCATTTCTCTGAAAATTTTTATGAGAGCTTCTCTGAAAGACATAATTTTAAACATTTTTTTCCACTCTAATGCATTATATTTCAGTAATGAGCTGTGTTATGACTCAGTGTGCAGCACCCATGCCCACAGATGCATTCCTCATTTAAGAGAGCCAATAATCCTGTCCTATTTATGATTTTATTTCACTTTTTCTCCTTGTTAAATGTCAAAGCCAACTTTGTATTTAAATATGGTAGCATGAATATGGAAGTGGGTATGGGAAGAGTAAAATTTTAAAATTCTATATCCAGGACAATAAGTGTCATTCATTAATCAATTAAATATGCACTTCCTCCCTATCTGAAGTATACAACATATCTATGTTTAAATTAGATTATGTTTAAGATTTATTTTGAAAAATGGAAGGATCATATCTTTTCAAAGCCTTTTTCACTGGGATGGATTTTATAGAGTGAGTATGTGTGTGTATGTGTTTGTGTGTATGTGTGTATGAGTTTGTGATGACTGAGGGAAGAAAGACAAAGAAGTTACAATTTCAGCATTGATAGGTGAAAAATCCTACTTCTTTTCCATTAAGCTAAGGCAATATCTTACATTCAATATTTCTTTCTTTTTCTTTCTTTTTCTTTCTTTTTTTGTTCCCCAAGAAATAAATAATTTTGGATTAAAAGGTTAGAGTTTAATTTCCTAAACTCAATTGCCTGGTGCCTTTTTATGTGCCATAATGTATCCTGTTTTGCCTCCAGCTGCAAATGAATTCTAACATGTTTATGAAAACATTTAGAAGTGAGAAGGAAGTGATGTTGCCAGTGGTAAAAAATGTTAATTTTGAATTTTCAGTGTCTATATGGTGAGCTGATATTATTAACACAGATGCCAGTTTTTGAATGATGTAGCTTTCAAAAAGTTGTTTTTTATCATTTTGCTTTATTAAGGTATGACTTATTCTGACTTGCAGATGAAGCTAGGAGAATTTAAAAAATATACAGAGAAATTAGGAAACTGCAGTAATCTTATGAATGATGCTTTTCAAATCATTAAAACTTGTTGAAACAGATGCAACACATTCCTTTTTTAATTCCCCAGATTATCATCAGACTTGAGGTCACACATAATTATGACATCTTCAGTACCCCTGCTAAATCACTGGAGTTACAGTAAGGATTTATAAAATGTACTCTTCTAAGACTTAGGCCTTGGCGTGTAATTGACTATGAAAATAGGAACAGAAAGATTTTTGTTACAGACTTGATTCTAGGCTTCTTGAAGAAATATGAAATACTGTGCAAGTTACTTAATATAAACACCTCATACCTGTAGAGTGGTACACATTCTTGATTCTTTTTCTTTTTTTTCAACACTTACAAAAAAAAAGAAATAATTCTTAAAATATACCTATAATGAAGTATTTTCAGTAAAATACACAGAATTTGAGCCACTTTGATACTAGTTTCTGCAGTAGCACATTTCTTGAAATTACTCACTTTGTGGAGGAGAGTGGTTTTAGGGATACTGGCTAATAAGTGGTAAGGTGAAAAAACATCTCTCATCACTCACAAGGAGTGCATTTCTCAAGATTAACTAACAAATTTATTCATCAGTACTTACAAGGACACAAAATTTCTTCACAAAAACATTTTTATATGCCCTAGGAAAAAAAGTTACACTGAAAAGAAGTCAATATTGGATTTTAATCATGTGCAATAAGTGAATTAAGGATTAGCAATAAACTGCTCACACACATGCATTTCAAATGTTCAAGTGAGTGAGCCATTTCATGATGCTCTGAACAAATGAAGTATACAACTCTAGTTTTAAGTTCCTAACTAGATAAATGGTTTCCACTCTCTAGCATTCCTAATTATGCTATGATTTCATCAATCCACTTGATAACCAGCAGCATTACTAGAGCAAAGAAAGCAGATTATTCCAGAAAACAGGAGAAATTAAAAACTTTCCTGGCCATAAGTCTTCTTGCAACCCTCTCATAGCTTCTCCAGTCTGTTTTCCGCTTGATATGCCACCTCAAACGGCTTCATATCTCCCAATAATGTACTGAAAAATGTAATTACTTTCAGAGGAGAATACAGATGTTTTCTGGGTTAACTGATTTGAAGTGCAATTCAATGGAAGCAAACAGAAACTGAGATGCTCTTTGAGAAATTGTAATTAAATGTTATGGATTGTGTATCCCCCTGACATATCAGAAATAATAACAGCGATGCCAGCAGTTTATGATCCTAGCCCCATTTAACATTAAAGTTAATTCCTGGGTGACTCTCTCATAGATGAAGATAAATTATAAAGGATCATATTATGGAGAAGAGAAACATATGAAATCATACTTTAATAGTTGGTGTTTTAAGCACTGTATAACTCATTCTCTGTTTAGTCACAGATGATGTTGATGTGAGTGGAGAAAAGTAGTTCAGAAAGTAAAGAAAAACCTGATTTCCTTCTTTTGGATCTATTGATTTGTGTGTGTACTTCCACTAGGTAGAGGTGGAAGTGAATATGCTGCCAGAATGTTCATTGTCAGAGAAATTTTGTTTTTCTCTCATAGCTTTTTTTATGAAATAGAAATGGTTATGACTAAGTTTATAAAAAGCAATCCTGCAGTAAACAGGATGAATTTTAAACAGCAATGCTGAGAGCATTTTTAATCACCAAATTACTGGAATTTAGAACAGTTAGTAGAGAACATATTATATTGTGATATATAATATAGTAAATCACTGATCAGTGATTTACTACTGGCAAAGGATTAAGTTCTAGGGTACATACTAAAAAAACAATAACAACAAAAATGCCTCTTTACAACTAAGCACATGTCCAGTGGAATTAATAGAATATACAAAATTTATTTCACATGTACATCTTGCATATTTAAATTCTTCTTAAAGAGTTCAAAATATGTTTAACTTAGAAAACAGATAAAATTGCATTTAAATATCTTGATGCACTCTTTTCAGAGCCCACAGAGTACTACTAGGAAATTTCTCAGCTTACCCTGGTGCTATTCATGTGAAGTATGAGATAGCTCTACTCTATTAGTCTTTATTCAAATATGTCTGAAGTCATTACAGGAGATCAGTAAAACAGAATGAATTACAACATCTTCAGAGTGCTCAAACTCTCTGTGATCTTTCTAGTACTTTCTGATGTTTCTAATATTCTGTATTGAACAGGGCCATTGACTAACCAATTGTCTGAGAATTACTGTTCAATAAGATAATGTTATGATAAAAGTTATATGCAGGAAAGAACAAAGAATATAGGTATCAAATAATATATCCTCTTTTTCTTTCATGTAATGACTGAAGAAATAACATTAAACATTGAAATCCAGATTTGTCATCCATTTTATATCTTCCTTTTCTGTAAAATGAAATTATGTTCTGCCTCTGGAGAAAGATGCTATTAGCTTGCTAGGTGTGCTATTGTTTCACAATTATACATGAGGGTGTCCTTCATTTCTGTTTACTGGTGTTTTATGCATGGGTGAAATTACAGCACAAAGCATAGATGACTTTGAAAAGCACTTCTTATGGACAAAATATTTAATTTCTATGCTGGAAACATTTCTATGTATTTTTCAGGTAGTTTGGCAGGCTGGTTTTACACTTCAAACATTTTGATGATTTCAGTTCTACTTTGAATATTAACTCGTTTCGTGCTTTTGTGGAAAAGGAAAGAGCTGTCCTTGCAAGTCAAAAGGAAACAGCATACTATAGGAAAAAATGTTGATTTGACAAAGCATCTTCTTTGGAGTGTGAAATTATTTTTAGAATTCTGATACACAGTTTTGGTAAATTACAGTTTTTTCACTTTTTTCCATAAGAATGTATTCTAAAGTTGATTGAGATTTTCTCAAATGACAGCATGGCAAGCAAAACAGAGAGGTTTCTGGTTTTGCCAAAATAATCAATAAACCAGAAATAGACTAATTGGGTTTTACCAGCTAATATATGATTATAAGACAAATAATTGCAAAGTTTATTACAGTTTGGTTTTGTGAACACTAAAGTAGCAAAGCCTATTTAAAAATAATAGTGTGTATACAACATTAAAAGTTAATTAAAAAGTGACACTTTCCAATAAACTCAACATCTCTCTCCCAAAACTAATAAAAAAGTACCTACGGCTATGTTTAAAAAAAAAAAAAGTACACCACCATCTATTATATTATCTGTGTGACAAAAAATTCCCTCAGCATTATTTTTCTTCTTCACTTAGCTTATTGATTAAACCATCCTCAAGAAAGAGTTTTGGGTTTGTTTGGTTTTGGGTTTTTTTCAGTCCATGAATGCCAGTCACACAAAACTGGTGGTAATTCAGATAAGAAAGTTATTTTGCCAACAATTATGACTCCAGCAGTATTAATCACATTCATAGAATACTTAGTGATGGAGAACTGAGACAATTTTAGACTTCTGCACTGCCTTTTCTTCAGAAAAATCTCAGAGCACGTCACAAATTTTGATGCAAGAATAACTTTATCCAATTCTGAAATTTAATCACTGCTTGGCAGCCTCTACAGTTCATGGAGACCTCAAAGGGAAGTTCAGTCAACCATCATAGTGGTCAGGGAACTTCCCCAAACTAACCGATACAAAACATTAAATCGATCCCATAGTTCAGAGCACTGAAACCTTATTTGGGAAATTATACTTTCCCTTTCCTTTGGGATTCAGAGTCTGGAGTTCTGTCTTGAGGGCAGTCACCCTTGAAAGGACAGATTACTCTTGGGTGAAAGTAAGCATGTTTTCATTTTTTCTGATCTTATCACATGTATGGCAATGAAATTTGCCACTACTTGCATGAGAAGTCTGTAACTAAAATATTTGTCCACAAATGTTCAGTCCAAGATCAGTGGCATTACTCCATTGCTCCCACTTTCAGACCAGTGCACTAACTGGCAGTCTACAAGGTATCAGCAAGAACTAACTGGGAGCTGTAATTCTAGATATATAGTTCTAGATGAACAATGTTTCACTATGGAAAAAAGTATTTTACATGTGATAACTTTTTTTTGGAGAAACCAGGATTCTTAGGCACATCTGAAATTAAGTGACTGATTTTCGGGTAAGTCTTATTTTAAGTTCCTATATTTTAGCAGAATCTAGACCCTTGTAAATTATAGGTATTCATAACTAATGTGTTCAGTGACTGAAAGGAGAAAATAAATGAATATGCATATCTAGTATAACTATGTATAACTCATGGCATAAAGAACTATATTACACAAGTAATTTTTTTCAATAAAAACATTATATTCCCTTAGAAAAGTTAATGCTCCTAGCACATGAATTGGTTAATTTTAATCAAGATCATATCAATTCATTCAAATCATATCAATCTTTGTCCTTCTCATTCTCCTTTCACCTCCTTTCTTTTTTATTGTCTTTTCAAGGATAGAAAAGAGCAGTGGGTTTCTTTTTACTGGATTAAACAACTGCTGTCATGCAAGAGGTTCTGCAATAAATGTATTGGCACAAATGACACACAAAATTTTAATCATTAGTATTTAAAAAGATATATAAAACCCAATACAATAAAATTAGAAAGCAAAAAAATAGCCCATTCTTTCAGAATAAAACTGAATATTTGTTTTGAAAATGCTGCTGATTCAGCAGTCATCCAGAGCACACAGGCACTCAACACATTCCAAGACTGAACTGTTTATTTAGGTGTCTGAATATAGACTGAGGATTATTCAATCCCACTTCTTGCTGATTGGTTGTTCTTAATGTCTCCTTTTTGGCCAATTGAGCTTTTGGAAGAAGAAAACAAAGGAAGATTAGTGGTTAAGCCATGGCAGTCATGTTTGCAAAGTTCAGAATATAGCAGTGACAGCAATGATGCTTTCTGTAGATGGAGGAGACTGGGCTAGAGCTCTTTCATAGACCTTTGCCTGGTGCTGAACTGTACAGTGTAAATCCTCTGCAGACAAACTTACTATAAAAAATATCCAGATCCAAAGAATAGTTTCTTCCTGAGTTGACAGGATTTGCTGTTTGTTTTGGAAAAGTTTTGGAAATTTTATTGTAAAAATGTAGTTACTGATTTGTTTCTAGTGTTTTAAACTGGCAAGAGAGCGTGGCTCTAAGTATGTAAGAAGGATTAGTTCACCCTTTAAATCCTCTGAGAGTCAATGTCAGAAGAGTGCTTTTAAAATCAAATTCTCTCCTGCAACATCTATCAATCACTTTAAAGTGCTTTTATTTATAAGCTACATTTTATTTTCCTCCTATAGGCAAATGAAAGAAAAATCTGTCAGAGATTAAAGTTTGTGAGCCTGCCTTTTCTTATTAAGAACATGATACCAAAGTTATTTATAACATCTCTCCCTCCTCTTCTAACATTAAGAAGAACCTGTGCTATCAGCTATATTCTTACTTTTTTTCTTCTCCAGGTCCACTTCCTAGCTATGTTTATTAAAGAGACCTTAGTCTGTGACTCAGGAAGGCACTATCTTTCTAGTTACTTGTAGCTGAAGCAGAGGCCTGTAACATGTAAAAAATTTAAGTGTACTAATCAGGATATAATTAAAATGAGCTTACCTTGAACTCAGTTGGAAGCATACCGGAATAGTGTAACTAACAACAGTATGTTAAGTATTTTATAACATTCTGATAGCATAGCCAGATACAATTTTACATATGTATGTGAACAATATCATCCTCAAAGAAGCAAAGAAAGAAGGATATAGTTGGATGTAGGAGGCATCCAAGTAACAAAAACTGCCAAACCAAGGACAAGATAAGCACAGCAGACTGCAAATAGGCAGGACATTCTCCCAAATACACAAGAAAGATTTGGCTGGCAAGATAAAATAAAATAAGCAGTACTAGGAGCAGAGGAGACACACCCCCACACTCCACCCCCACCCCCACCCCTCTTTCTGAAAGGGAGGCAAAAGTAACATAAGTAAGGAAAGTCAAAGGAAAAAGACAAGGCCACTTCAGTTCCAACTTCTCTCGCCAACAAGGTCTCAGGCTTGATCACCTTGACCTTGGCACCTAAGGACAACCAAGGATCGTCCCCATCAGTGCTAAGTGTACAGCATCAGCTCTGTGGTATTTCATACTCACTAGTTTGGAATATGATTGTTAAACACCAGCAACTTTGTATATGTAATGATGGTTAATATTGTGTAAAAATTGGCCATAGCATGAAGTGAGTTTTTAAAGACTAAATTTAGTTCAGTTTAATTTTGAAGATCAAATCTGGCCTGATTATTCTTTTAATTAACTCATCCTCAGCCTGAGGTAAGCTGGGCATATTAAATGTGTTAAACTCCATAATGCTGGTGTGTCTAGTAGAGTGTCTTGAAGTTTATGGAATCATGACATCTATCACCGAAACTTTTTGCATGTTGCAAAGGAAGGGCTGTCCTCCATGGCTTCATTCACGTCTTATTTTTGGTAAGTGATGTGCTTTGCAACCACTTATGTCACACTGGTAAACCTTTAGCTCTGGAAGCCACAAACCCAGAGAATACAGTGGGGGGGTCTGATCCCAAGATTTATGATACAGCTCAGCCTGACAGAATGCAAAAGATGAGGAGGAAGTCAAGGGAGATTTCAACAGTTAAAGAAACTGCAAAAATGACAGAGATGAGGTTAATGCTGAATGCTGAAATCTGGGGACAGAGAAGCAAAATTCTTCAAGAAAATGTGGAAATAGAAATACTCATGTGTTTTAAAATGAGAGTGGTATGTGTGGTCTTGCAAATTGCTCCTCTCTCTTAAAACCAGAACCAGGCTTATGTGATTTCACATGCTAAATATTTAATTCTGCTTGTCCCTGTTCTGATGAAAGGAGTCTCTGCAAGCCTCACAGAGATAATGTACCTGAATTTAGGAGCTCATAATTAAAAATACAAAAAAACCCCCATATCTGATCTGCAATCTGAATGCATTTCTTATTGCTGTTCTGCAAGAGCTGACCTTAAAGCCGGTATAGGTAGAGTTGCTTGAGTAGAAACACTAGACAGAGCAGCTGAGGGGGAAAAAAGTCACTAAATCTCCTCTCTCCAAATCAGGTAGAAGACTGTGTTCTGATCCTGGCTGAAGAGGCCTGAATTTTTAAACAACATCCACAAGTGAGAGGTATTAGACTATGTTACTGTCTAGTAAATTGACCTGGCTCTGTATTATAAAAGCAGTAGTTCTTCTTTACACAGATATAGTCTCCACTGGATGTCAATTGAATAGTATACAGATACCCTCAAAACACTATTAAGAAAGATGTGTCAAGCAAAGTCATGGATGTCTTTGGCAATTCTCTGGTGCCTAATAAATAGTAATTATAATTAACCCAAGAAAAATTGTTAAGCTGTGAGTTCATTGGCCACTCCAAAAGGATGGATAGATGCCAGTGGGTGGTGATAACCCTCTAAGACACAAGAATGGGAGGCATAAGAAAGGTCTGTTGACACTCTTGGGCCATGCCAGCTCCTTTCTGTCTCTAGTGATTTACTGCCTGTAAATTAAAATGTTTCCAACAGTGATTCCTTCCTTGTGGGAGTTTCAAAATTGCTGTTTGTTAACATGGGAGATCATGTAGTCTCACTAGTGCCTGATACGTTCTTCCCTCCAAATTTCTTCTCATAGCTTCATATTTTTATATCGATATGTATTTTGAAAATCAGATGCCTTGTAAAGGAAAGGAGGATAGAGGCCTAGGAATGGCTCAGTCCATCACTTCTTAATTCATTTAAGACTTTTAAAGATGGAAGGGTTGCTCCGGAGAAGGTCCTCTGGGTCCTGGCTAAAATTTGGTCTGGCTGAATGACAGCAGCTGTAGCAGTAGCCACAAGGAGCCTGTGCTTGCATGCAAAGTTCAGTGTGAAAACTGAGTGAGATAGGCCCTTCAAAGAGTGCACTGGAGGATTGTTAAGTGAACACTGACAAGAAAAAACAAATGCAGTTAGTATGCTAGGAGAAAGAATCACAGTTAAGTTCAAAAGTGGTGTTTAAAAACTTAAGCTCACTCCTGTGAAAGCACAGAGTTGTTGCAACTGGTGAAAGGCGGAGATAAACAAAGGTCAGCGCATATGATCAACTAGCTTGAGTGAACTGAAACTTGAGCCCAGATTCATTCCACGTATCTCACTCTGTGCTGCATCATTATACGCTTTATCACTATAAAGTTGTCCAGAATGTATAGTTTACCCTGCACCTTCTCTGACTAATCTTGAAGTGTTGGAGGCAGAAAGATTACTTTTGACGATAAAAATAATGTTAAAAAAAAAAAAAATCATTCTGTTATTTTACGAAATAAAGGAGTGTTTTATGCTTATCCTGTATAAACTTCAGTAGTTCTTTAGACAGCTAACACTAATATATTTACAAGTATGCTTCTCGTTCTACATGATGATTATACAGATAAAATATTCTTTATTAGGCACATATAAAAGCCTTGTAAATATCTAAACAACAAACTATTTTGAATAGAATGCTAAATAGAATGAATTAGTATTTTGCATGGTGCAGAGTCATATTATATTTATTTATCTATTCCAAGCATACTTGAAATTATGAATCCTTTACCACTGGTCACTCATTGTTGGTTTGTTTTTGTTTTGTTTTTTTAAAAAAAAACAAAAATATATTCTAAATGAGTTGAATTAAACAGGGAAAGTCATTGAGTGGAAAAAAATTAGGATTATCTCTTAATACATGCATTATTTCTAATGAGATTTACACCATTATATGTCTTACTTTATCAAGGCAGAGTATTATTACTTCTCAGTTGAACCTCCTGGTAGGAAATCAGCTGTATCTGTTACAGTGGGAGACAGCGCAGCCTATTTTACAAATCTTTTTACAAGAAGTAATGCAAACAGCAAATGGTTCAATAGAAAAGTTATGGGGTTTTGGTGTTTGTTTTTTTTTTTTGGTGGGGGTTGGTTTTTCATTTTGTTTTTTAAATCAATGTTGTAGCTAATAAATTCCTTTCACTTGTAATTTTTCTTTTAGTTTTGAAGTCTTAGAGTCCTAAAGGCTCTTATTTCCTAATATGTCCGTGACATGTTATGTGAATAAATATTAACCAATATAGGTAAACTTGGCCCAAGACTATTTTTCAGTTTTCTACTGTACTTAAAAATGTTTCGTTCTTATTATTGACTAACATGACAGTCCCATCCCTGATGTTAAAAAATAATAATAGGTTTGTTTACTTGATTTTTTTTTCTAAGTACATCAGCAAGTTCTGTGCAAGTATTTTAAGTACATACATCCCATGCAAATTATCCTCCTGAACCAGTAGCAGCTTTTGTTGTATTAATATACAGAAGCTTTGCCTCTTATAGTCAAGGGGTTTTTAACTGTTTTTTTCTTAAGTTCTCTGTTCTCATTTCATCTGCTTCAAATACTGCTTGCTGTCAGAAGCAATAGTAATAGAAGCTGAAGTTTTGGAAGGTGAAATTGTCGGTGCAGGTTTGCCACTTTTTTCTTCTGTTGACTGTATTAGGTGACAAATTATTGCAATTAAATTATTATTGATCTCTCTGCATGATGCTTCATACCAAAATGACATTGGGAGAGATTATATTCTGTAGCATGTCTTCCTTGTCTTGAACGTATACAAACTAGAACACAATAAAGATATTATTTGGATTGTTTTTCCACTGCTCAGCATTTCTCAAAGTTGGGGAAAGAAGGACAGTGTATGCTTATGCATGTATTCACATAGTTCGGGTATTTTTTATTCATTATTCAGCTTTCTTCCCTTTGACTAATAAAGAAAATAGGAGTTATGAAATCACAAACTGGTATAAGAAAAAGAGTATTCTTTCCTGTTTCACTTATTTCAAAGATTAAATGGAAGGACTCTCACCCCACTCCATAAGTCCAGAAAACAAACGGATTTGGTGAGACTTTAATTCTTGTCTCTAATGGAAACCATAGCTTGTGCAAAATAGCTCTTAATTTGCTTTTGTCCTGAAAATCAACCTCAATACAATAGTGATTTCATTCAGGAAAATGGGAGGTATAAGAAAAATAATTTTTATTACATTCTTCCTCTCTGTAATTCCTGACTGTAAGTAATCAAACTGCAGGAAAAAAAAAACAGAACAACTTGGTTGTTCCTTTTTCTAAGATCAAGAGAGCTGAAGCAATAGCCAAGTTAATTGATACAATTTGATAGATTTTTTCATGTTTTCCATAATGATTAGTAGAAAGGATGAAGAGAATTCTCTTTGCTCCCTACTGCAGACAATGAGAGGATCACCTGTGTAACAGGAAGCTGAAGAAGGATAACTCCCTGTCAATAATTTACATGGAAAAACTATGCCCACTCATTATAGCCCCTGAATTTTGGGCAAGAATCCAACAGTTCATCACTTCTTCTTATGTATTCCTGGAAGGTAGTATAGGTTCTCATCTCTATAAATTTTTCATTATAATTAATGATCATTTTTTCTCCTTTAATTATCAACATGGATTAATAAATTCTCTCTCTCGTTCCCTTTTGATGACAAATTGCCGCATGTGTACTCTCACATTCCCAGTGAAAGAAATGGACTTCAGAAACACTCTTGCTGATGATACTCTGTTTTGGTCCTCTGAAGTAGATTTGTTCAGATCACTCATATGTTTGGAAATACTCTGATGAAGTTTGGGATAACAGACTCATTCCTGAAGAGGAAGGTGGAGAGATATGTACCATTCTTCCACTTACAAGTTGTCTTCCAAAGAGACTGAACACACTAAACCAATTTATTTTGATTCTTGAATATACATAAACATATTATACTGAGATTAATGGAATCGTTCGCATATGTTAGCTGGATAGAAATCTAAGTGAAGAACCAAATAACCAAAAATACTCACCTATCTATGTCTCAACAACTCTACTGGTAGATAACTTCTCCTTAGAGGGATTAGAGGTCAGAAAATCATGACGGAGAATGATCTTGTGAGAATGAATCCAATATGACTTTCTCAGTAAAGAGAAAACCTAAGAAGGATGAAAAAACCTCTCAGTCTTCTTGGCAACTGAAAGTATCAGGTATCTTGTAGCTCATAGAAGACCATGTGTTTGAGATAGTTATATACTCATGTTTCCTAAAACATTTTATGTCTATATGAAAAATATAGTTTCTCTTCAGATATAAATTTTTCACAACCACAGTCTCACCAGATATCACATCACATCTCCCTTGCCTCTTCAAACCATATTCCATTACATGTTCTGGCAGATGTCATATCCAAAGTCAATGAAAAATTTAGTAAAACGATACTTTGGTTCCTAGTCCTTTAAATAGTTCTGTATAGATGGATAAAGATTTAGGTACTATCTGATGTTTTAAATGACAGAACTGCTGACAGTAAGACTTATTTAATAAGTCTTTATAATTATAAAATAAATGGTGTATACAAGAGGAGCACCACAAAATAATAAGAAATGAATACAGGCACAAACAATAAAAAATTTAAACTGTCATTCTTTAAGAGAAAAAAAGTAAAACTAAATGTTCATTTGTGTAATAATTTATTGGTGGATTCAGAATTTGGTCCAATTTATTTGTATTCACAATTTCAAGCACAATTTTCAAGTGTAATTCAGACTACATGGATTACACTGATTACATGCACCTTGATCTTTTACAGTATTCCATGAATTGCAGCTCTGGTTTTTCCTTCCTACCTGTTTTGTTGGGGAGAAAATGGATTTCAGATGGTATAAAACAAGGAGAGCAGGAAGAACATTGACCTGGATTAATAAGAATTGAGTACAACCTTATAGTTCAAAATACAAGGTCGCATGTTTAGAAACTAATGGACTGACAAACAGTTGCTGTAATCTCAGAAACGATCATAAAGGGATGACATCAGAAGAGTCATCACAGGGTGATTAATATTGATCTCAAGGTAATGAAAAGGCAGATTTGGTCTTAGAATGTTTCAGGGAAAGTTTTCTCAGGAAACAGAGGAAATATTACTTTTGGTTCATAAGACACTGTCGATGTTCCTTCTGGAATTTTACATGTTTTTTGAGTCACTTATATTCAGAAGGCTAAAAGGTGAATATAACTGAATGAAGACACTAAAAAATGGACAGAAAAAGAGCATAGTTTGGTTGTCCTAAGAAGAACGGCCAGAGAGATAAACAGGTGAGAAAAGATCTTAAAATAAAGAAAACTGGTGGTCTGGGAACAGATCGGTATGGACTAGTTGTGAATAAGTTTAGGCTAGACATTTCTGGTTGTTGGAATCATGAGTCTCTGACATGGGTTTTCAGTAGGAACAGGGGAGTCAAAAAACCTATATTGTTTTAAGATGGATCATGATTGTTATACTAAAAGGAATATATAGTGTAATTATTCATGAGATCATTTGGATTCAATAAGCCAGGAGTTTTCTTCAAACCATAGCATTCTAGCCTGAAGTATAACTTAAATTTAGAGCAGCCTAGTCTTTTAAAACTGTCTTCTGATGTCATCTTTAGTGCCAAACCTCCTCAATTGCTTCTGCAGCATTATAATAGGTTATTTCACCTGCAAATGAGATTCAGAATCCCTAAAAAATTGTCAGTACTTGAAATGCTTATGAAGGACTTCACTGAATAAAAAAATAGCACTGTTTCAACATTAAAATTCAGAATCAAGTGACACTTCACACTTTATTCTGTTAATTTTAACAGAGTTATGCTGTTATCTTTAAATGTGTAGAACGGAGAGAATTTTACATATTCTACAGAAACAAGTATGATTCATCTTAATCAGTTCTAGTAGTCTATGATAATCTATTCCTACTTTAGTTAACATGATACATTGAAGTAATTAATGCTGTCATGGATTATCTACGTACACTCCTCACGACAAAACTTATTGATGTATCCATCATTCTTCTAAAATCTACTCATTGTGAATATGCTAAAACAACGTTGCATTAGCAGGTTTCCTAAATAAAATAACGTCAGCCAGAGAGTTTGCAGATTTCTCAGCTCTTAAAATATCTAATCAAGAGAACTTCACTCATGCATTTTGGCACTAGAGTTATAAATTATGCATAATACAGCATAACATTAAAGCATTACCATAATTTAACAATACCAATCTATCAGTTCCTAAGTGAAAGAAATAAAGATGTTGTATCTGAGTGTCTTGACTTGATTCACCTAGTTTGTACATGTTTAAGATTTATAGTAATAAGAATGATTATTTAAAAGTTTTAGATCTTTGCTAATATGCCCTTACTTCTTTTCTTTAACTGTGTAATAAATTTTTTACATACAACCATTTGTTTGTTTGGTTTTTTTTTTTTTGTTCAACTGACACACTAAGTAATGTCCTTTTTTAACCTATAAAACTGTACAGTTAGCTAAGACTAGCTGCTTTAAACAGAAAATAAATCTGTGGGATATATCTAATTTCATTCTGATTGTTTTCGAAGTATTAAAATACATGCAACAGCCATCATCATCAAGGATACTTCAACCGTTTTAGCTAACATTTAACAGAAGAAAATAGACAATACTTTTCTTCATGTGCGATGATTGTCACACTAATAACATTCCTAGTGGTTTTGAAGTCTCAGCTGAATGTTTGTCCACTTCAAATATCTAGGCAAGAATATGGAACATGGTGTGATCTTGTGGGTTATTTTGCAGACTTGGAAACACAGATCTTGGATTGACATAAGGATTTCTGAATGTTCATCTGATCTTTAATATTTTTTTTATTTTGTGTTATTGTCTCACTTAGTCATAAGTTACAAACACACCACTGGGAAAGACTTTTCTGTTACACATGTAGACATAGTAAATATGTGCAACATGCCTGTAACTGTTCTCTCAGGGTCACATCACCTTATGGTGCCATGGTCTTAGACAGAGAGCCACAGGAACTGCTATACTAAAAAAAACCCACATCTTTTAACCTTTTGTTGTTGTTTAACCTCAGCCAGCAACTAAGCACCACACAGCCGCTTGCTCAGTCCCCCCCACTGGGATGGGGGAGAGAATCGGAAGAGTAAAAGTGAGAAAACTCATGGGTTGAGATAAAGACAGTTTAATAGGGAAAGCAAAAGCTGCACATGCACGCAAAGGAAAACAAGGAATTCATTCACTGCTTCCCATGGGCAGGCAGGTGTTCAGCCATCTCCAGGAAAGCAGGGCTCCATCATGCGTAACGGTTACTTGGGAAGACAAACACCATCACTCCAAACGTCCTCCCCCTTCCTTCTTCTTTCCCCAGCTTTATATGCTGAGCATGACGTCACATGGTATGGAATGTTTCTTTGGCCAGTTTGGGTCAGCTGTCCTGGCTGTGCCCCCTCCCAGCTTCTTGTGCACCTCCAGCCTGCTCAGTGGGTAGAGCATGGGAAGCTGAGAAGTCCTTGACTAGTGTAAGCACTACGTAGCAACAACTAAAACATTGGTGTGTTATCAACTTTGTTCTCGTCCTAAATCCAAAACACAGGACTGTACCAGCTACTAGGAAGGAAATTAACTCTATCTCTGCCAAAACCAGGACACCCTTTTTTCAAAGATAATTAAACAGACTTTACTGAGAAATTCCTTGCTCCTGTACAATTGCTCTTAATTCTAGTGTTGTGTGAGGATGGTATTCTGTTTCATTGTATGAAACATGATATACAATGATGACAAGAAGTTCAAACTAGCATAAATAAATTTCATCTGACCATATATGACTTACCTTTTTTTGCATTTGTCTGTAATTATTTTCATTTTAGAAGAAGGAGAAAACAAACAGAAAGACTAAACTTTCATAACAGCATTAGATTTTGACTCTTCTCTGACACAGTCTACAAAGACAAAAAAGGTTAAAAGACATCCATTTCTGCCATGTTTTCTCTAGAAGTAAGAAACAAAGAAAATCATAAATTACATACATCCAGCCTAGGTACTTACTCTTAGTAATTTTGATTTTCATAATCACCAAAGTTCATTTAGACACCGAGATAAGTCGTCCACGCTAAGAGCACAGATTTGAACTCAACATGTTCTATGGCATTATAAAATATCCTTACACTGCCTGGTGTGCTCTCAGACACCCAAATCCTCTCTGTCTGTCTATAAAAATAATTATTTTTCTGTGGGAATGTAAATAAATAGCATGATTGTGTAGCATAACAATAAAAGCACTCTTGCTGAAAGTCTTCTTCAGGAAGAACAAGTCCTCAGTTTATGTCCTTGTTCTAGAGTGCTTCAGTATTTTTCATTCAAGACTGATTTTTTATTCAAGGCTGATGAGGTAAAACCCAGGAGAATGCCCTCATCAGCATGCAAGGGTCATGCTCCTTCTTGTTATTGCTTTTTCGAGCAGTAACAGCAGTATCCTCAGCTGCACTGTGGCTAGATTTTGCAGAAGAGGTGGCTACAAACCTAAGCTATAGCTCAGCAGATGGGCATGAATTTGTTCAGGCAGAAGAGGGCACTGAACACAACTCTAATTTGTTGGACAAGTAGTGTAACTCTTGCTGTATTACAAAATGTAGGCAGGAGTAACAACAATTATTACAGGCTGCTCTCATTTTAAAAGAAAAGAAAAACCTACTCATTTATAAAAAGAATACACTCCAGCCTTAAACAAGTGCCTAAGTTCAAGGGAGAGGCAGAATTTTAAAAATGCTCTTCTTTTGGACTTCTCATGTCGTCTGTTAGATATGTCTTTTATGCTAAGGATGCTGTCTTCTATGGATCAAATATGTAGGTGTTGCTATAGTTGAAAGTAAGAGATAAACACCTCCACATGGGGATTTAGTCCACCTTCTAATAAGTGTACAAGGCAGGGGAAATAAAACCTTGAAAGTACATTTATTGAAAAAAACCAAGACCATTAACTCTTAGATAGCTCCAGTTAGGTATGATGAATGCTAACTTCATTGCACAAGGAATTCAGGAATTCAGGTATGTAATTCATGTTTTTTAAATTTCACTTTCCAAAAGAGGTACCTAATACTGTGTTCCACACCATCAAACCTGAAACTGTGGTGGATTTTGGCATTAGAAAAAAAATATGACCATGGAAAATCCTAAATTAAAAATGTATAGCTCCATATTCAGAGGACAATTAGGGGATTGGTAATGATACTCAGGCTCACACCTTAAGTGTTGCAAATTCAAAGAAATATTCATTAAACAATTCAGAAAGTACTCTCAATTCTCTGCATATAACAAAGATTATGAGTTCCAGCAAATGGAGGATGAAAGCATGGCCATATATTTAAGGACTATATCATAATCCAGGGTGAAATGAACCATGGCTGTACAGTGGCATCATTTAATTTTATAATTTCCAATCTTTTGAATACTTCACATGCAGCTTTAATACATAAACAAATAAATGAAGATAGATTCCCTAGGCACAGTAGGATACCAAAGTATTTTTTAAAACTTCCTACCCTATCCTTCTGTAAATATTTCTGTTATTAAAATTCTGTTTATGATGCTGAAATTTTTTTCAACAAAAAGTGTTTTTTTGTCAATGAATAAATGTGCCTTCAGAATAAGTTATGGACTATTGAAATACTGTAAATGAAGCTTTAAAATGGAGAACTGAATGGAGAATTAATACAAGCAATTATTACCCCTGAAGACAGTTTTCTAGCCATTTCTTCCTGTCCACTTTGCATAAAAACTACACACAGTGGTATTAATATGCTATATTTCATTGTACTCTCACAGCGTCTTTTCTCTTTTTAAATTAACTTCTAACTTAATGTTCCATTACACATTTGGCACAGGAAATACGCAAATACAATCAGTGAAATACATTTCTTTAAATCCCCAGAGTTTCTGAACTATATGTGTTAGCCTTAGTGACTCTCTAGTGGACAAATGTTGATCTAGCACTGAGTGATAATCAGCACAGCCCATAAAGAATAATGGAAGCCTCAACACTGAAATAAACTGGCATAGAGACTTATCGCTACCGTTTCTGATATGGTGGCAGTTTCCAGTGTAACTTGACATATAGCATTTGATACGAATTCCAAATATAGCTAAGTGATTTGGAGTAAATTGCTGGGAATTTTGAATTGCAGTTTCTTACCTGTATCTGCTGCACTCTGATTAAGTAATATCGGATTTCTTGTAGCAATGCAAAGGTCTCTAAGTGTTATGTCGGCTATTCAAATTTTACAAACATGGTCTTAAAAACGGTTCTAAAAATGAGGTGTAAAACCAGGTCATCTGCCTACTCCACTGGTTTTGTGAGACTTGCCTGTCCAAGTACAAAAATACATTTGTTAAATTGTCAGTTTATGTAGTAATTCTATTAATACTAAAGAAACTCTTTTAACATGTAGTAGGTGAAGATTCTGCATTGGCCACAGGCAGTATATTAACAAAAAGTCCTAAAATTAAGTCCAGAGCATTAAGACTTGTTTTGCGTAATCTAAAGCTAAGGTAGTATTCAAAAAGCAAGGGATTTTTGGAAAAGATGAAATGAGAAATTGAAATTTAATAAAACCTTCTGTTACAGTAATCTTCCTACAGGCTTCCTTACATGCTGAGGTGAAGTCTGTGCCATAGATGTGTTTGAGCTAGAGGGAGAGTTGAGTACGTGTATGTGTGTTTAGAACTCTTTCAAATGCAATTTGCATATATAGGACAGGTTGTCATTACTAAAATAAGGAACGCCCTCCTCCTACACATTCCCACTTTAACTATTACCTATGAATATTTATGTAGCATTGTGTTTTACAGATTCATATAGGAATATTAAAATTATTGAAGGGAGATAAAATATTAATTAGTTCTCTTTCATATTTAGACTTCTACATTAGACAACGGAGGTTTAAAAACCCTTTTTTAAAACCATTGGAAATAAAACTATATGTGCGGCAGATATGATTAAAATGAAGACAGAGAAACACAACAGAAGTGGAACTTAAACAGGCAGAGTTTTATGCTGGTAACTACAGCTTCTTTACTTTAAATCAGGGGCAGCAGTTGCATTAGATTAGGTGACAACTGGAAACCTCATACAAAAGTATCATCAGTTCTACCTCAGAGAGGTTCTACTCCTTTACCCCCCACAACATGTAATCTCTGGTGTTGCTTTTGTTAGTTCAATTTAATATTTTTATCTTGGTTTGTTTGTGAGTTTATCCACATCTGTCTGAAGTTCCAGGGAGTAGAAACTTGCAGATTTTTAATATCAGAAGAGGTGAGCCACTGTTTCTAGAGATATTATCATTCACAGTATTTAAAATTGCAGACAGTAATCTCATCTGTAGCATTAACTTTTAACAGCCTAAAGGTATAGTTTTATTTTTGTGACAGGTTAATTGTAAAAGTGCTATTTGTGACATCTTTTTAATTTCCTTTGACTTATCCTGTATCTTCAAAGTTTTTCTAACTCCTCACTGTGAAGTTGTTTTCAGTGAGAGAGTGGTAATACCTTTGGTCACATTGTACAATAATCCCACCTATATTAAATAGCCTTAGAACCAATAAAACCAGTCTACCATAGCATGACAAACTTTCTAGGGTGTTATGACCCTAGATTTATTAGATCAGCTCATAAAGCTGGAAAAAAGCATGGCAAGTTTTTGGGCACACCAACCATATTTAATTCTCATATTCTTATACCTGCAAATTTACTAAAATAATCAACATTACTACTATTTTAACAGTGAATCTGTGAAGTGTCTAAGCACTCCAATATTCCCAGAACAAAAAAAAAGAAATTATTAATTTTAAAAAAAGCTATATTTAGCATATATTTAGCAACCTTTTGTTGTTAATTTCTTTAATGACTCATGCTTTTCAGCTTTTCTCTGTGATTATTTGTCTTTTAATATATGGGATGATTGTGTAGCCACAGGACTCCAAAACCTGAAGCAATTCTTTTTAGATTCAAAATAAATTTGAAAACTTGGCAATTCTGATCATTCAATTTAAAGTAAATATTAAAATATTTAACATTGAAATTAAAAATCAATAACTATAAGCAGTGAGGGAAAAAACCTCTGAAATTACAAAGCATTTCTCTGATTGTGTTAAGTAGAACTAATAATACCCACATCTATTTCAATAAAAGAAAATGGACAATCACAGGCAATCACAAACATGAAGAGTACTTTCCCATCGGTTCAACAAGACTTTTTTCTGCTATACAGAGTCTACTTTAGTCATAAAGTTTGTTTGTTTCCTGGGAAAAACCTTTACATTTTGCATCTTTCTGTGGAAATAAAGATGGAACACTTTTTGTTCATTCAGTGTAAGTAGTCTGTATTTTTTTTCAGTCTTGGAAAGTTATTTTTTAGCCAACTGGTGTCTATATTGCTCTATCTTCAGCTGTCATATTCTTAGGTACTGTTCAAGCTCCTATACCTATATCTTCCACATGCCAAATCTGTCTTGCACCTCTCTTGCAAAACTTTTTTCTGTGCCAGACTCAAGATTTTGGTGTTTGTTTGTTTGTTTGTTTTTTTTAATCAGAGAATGTTAACTGTGATGAACTGTTTTAAAGATGCAGATGTGTAGATGCTTGTACTGATTCACCTGGCATTAAAGTAACTCAATTTGCTGCATATTCAATTGCTGCTCTGTAGTTTTCTTGATTATTAGTAGAGTACCTTGGTGTATATAACTTTAGATCCTTTAACTAAAGGTATAGAATTCCCTCATAGGTAGTGACTTACAGAGTAACCTGTATCACCTGAATTACCCATTTCTGAGTAATTAATGCAGTAGTTATAACAGTTTCCAATATAAATAGGAGAAACTACAGCTCATATAGACTGATCTGAAGTGTGGAATATCTGAGTAATACGAGCAAGCTCATTCCCTGTCATAATTCAGCCATCCACCTTCAGTCCTTAAGGTGGGACATTATGTGGCTGGGAGAAAAGGAAGGATAGGTCCTCATGACATATTCTGCTCTTGTGACTGGAAGTTTTCATCCCCTGGCCATTGCCAGAGTATGGGCTACATTCATCTCTGATTCTGAAAGCAGCTTCAGGCTGAGTACTGATAGCATTAGCTAATCATTTTCCTTTCAGGCAAGTATCTAGTTACAACTGTCCTGGCTTTGACTTGTTTCAATATTAGGAAAGGAGAAGCTATCCCAAGGGATGCATTTGTTTCAGAAAAACAGTAAGTTAAATGCTATTCTCAATTATGTTTGTGTAAAGTAGGAATAAATCCTAGTTAAATTCAGAGGATTAGATCTAAGTTTACATCTCAACACTAGAGATAAGAATTTGGCCAAATATTCCCTAAAGCATATCCTGTAAATTGTTAAGCTTCTAAATTTATCAGTCACTTGAAAACTAATTGATGAATTATGTTGATTGAAATTGCTAGCTAATTGTTCAGAAAGAGAAGTGTTTTTAATCTATGACATGCAACATAACAGAATGGACATTTTACATTAAAATAAAGTATTTTGAAAATGTTTATTATTCCCTGACTTTGGTGGGTCAAAAATATTGTTGGAATAATTTCTCTTCTACATTTACTCCTCTGTTTCCAAGTGAAACCATCTCAAAGAAAGAATAAAAGCAAAAATATGCTATGAGCTTTCCAAATTAATTAGAAATTTTAAAACTTTTAGCAATTTATTAAATTACCTCAGCTGGTTTTCCATGTTTAGTTAGTATTTTGTTTGTGCTTGGTTTTGGTTTTTGGTTGGGTTTTGTTTTGGTTTTGGTTTTGGTTTTTAAAGCATCTAGTTTCAGTCCTGGGTCCAGTGTATTCTTCTTTTTGATTTTTTTTTTAATCTTTCTCTTTGCTTGAACTTTTAAAATCTCAATTTAATATTTTTATGATAAAAATATCAGTACCTGTAATATTAGGTTAGTAATTATGCATTAGGGAATCCTGAAAGATCACAAAACTTTTCAAATTACTAAGTATGCTGTACAAAAAGTAATATTTTAAGATGAGTAGAATTAGGTATTTCTCCAAAGTTTAATCACCATTTAAAAATGACATCAATGTTTTGTCATTTTTACTACATTATTAATACTCTTCTCTTTAAAAAAGAACAAATAGAATGAAAGTGTATATGGATAGCTTGTTTTAAGTATCTCAAGCACCAGGTGTCTAAGGTAACATTCATGTTTGGAAAAAAACTTTCAATTGGTAGCTGTTAGTGTTTGTTTCATAAAATCTCCAGATATTGACAATATTTCCCCATAGCCTTCACTATATATACTTTGAACACAATTTCTAATTGCCAACAATGTGACTGATGAAACTGTCAATGGGATGTTTTTATTTTGGGTGTACCTTAAACAGACCTTACAGCATAATTCATAGGTTTTTCAGGTGTTAAAGTGAGTCTAGCCACATAAGGTTTATTCAAGAGGCATTGACTATATATCCTTGGAAAAAGCTATAATATGTGTTAATGGGAGTATTTTCAACTCACAATGCAGTGCCTTTATTTTAAAGCTCCAGTTAACCCGAAAAAGGCAGTTCTTTGTAAAATCTTTTTTGAATTGTGCATATTGATGCAAAGCCACTGAGATTTCCTATGACTTCTATTAAATCTGATACAAAACCAATTATGAATTTTGGGGAAAAAAAAAAGTTATGCAGTGGTATGTACTAATATCACTCTACAAATACATATACATTCATGCTTTCTGTTTCAGGCATTAGTCTGTGTATAGCAGGACATTTTCTTGGTGCAAGTTAGCCAACAGAATGATCATCTCTGGGATATGTCTGCATGCAAATTTCTATTAATCAGAGAAAACATACTTTATTGATCATGCTACGCCACATGGATTCCTAATGTGGATGGCACAGTTTTGTTTTGCATTCAATGGGATAGATACATAACAATATTGCAACACAACCATAAACCATAGCACTCCTGTAATCCCCAGTTTTGATTCCTGAAGGGCTTCTGTGTCTTGTCTTTGCTGATGCTTATCTTCCTGCACGATCCTGGGTAACCGATAGAAGTCTGGGGGAGGTAGGGTAGATTAAAGCACAAACTTTGGGCTCAGCGCCACGTGGTCATGGGTGAAGGTAAGGGGCAGTAGACGAGTAGTGAGGCTGTGGTAGAGTAACAGGTGGCTGTGTGAAGCACAGCTGATTGATGTTGGCCAGCTGCCTGCTAAATTAAACTGAGCTCTTTAACCTGGGAGAAAAACCAAGAGCTCAAGTATGAGGCAGATAGAGGCCTTTTGGGGGTCATGGGAAAGAGTTAATTCTTGGGAAACACTACTTCATGAGAGCAGAATCCAGCCGGAGAAATCTTTTGGCAAAGTTTGAAATTTTGATGGATCCAAGCCTCATTAACCCCAATTTTCCCATCAGTTTCACTGTACATGGACTTTACCAAGCCTTTCCAACAGATTTAATTCACACATCACTGTGTTTCTTCCTCATCAGTGTCCTTTAGAGTTCTGAACTTTCTGGAAAACTAAATAAAAAAAGAACAAGCTGTGACATCTCTGTTATAAATTCCACTATGTTAATAAGTTTTATATTGAAATACTTTTAAAAACTTTTATGCACTGAGGAGGAAATTTTGTTGATCAATAAAAACCAATGTGTGGCTCTCAGCAACTTTAAGTTGTAAGGGTTTCATTTTAAGAAATATATCGACAGTCATTGAGTTTGCCCGTATGATTTATTCAACAGGTACTGTAAAAGATGGGTGTGGCATACTGACTTAAACTGGATTGTCAAAATCCTCATGTATGTTGTGTACATCAAATAATGGAATATGACTCAAAATGGTTTGAATTGTAATTTGATTTTTTAGAGAATCTAAAAACCTGATTTTAGTTTTAATTTTAAAAAAGCAAACAATACTTTTCGAAGAAATACTCCCCTGCTTTGTCTAAGTTTGATTGATACACAGGTGAAGAAAAGGATAGCTGATCTTGCTTTTTCAAGTATTTAATAAATGGTAATAACAGATACATCTACTTCTAAATTATAGTTACAGTAATAATTAATTCCCATTCCCTAAAATACTTGGGAAAATCCATGCTATGTTTATGAGATATGATTCAGCATGGAAATACTTTATTTTTCAAGACAGGGAGATTTTGTATTAATTAGTTTATCCTCAATCCCATGCTAACATTCCAGCGAGTCACCAAAAGGTTACTGATACTCTTTAGATTAAAAATAAAAGCTGTAATTACAAATATTATTCTTAAAATAAATAATTCAGAGGCAGATTGTAGATAATAAAGATCCTATTGAGTTGATCACATCAAGGTTCTTCATGCCATTTAACATACTTCAGTTTATCAGAGAGATCCACGTGGGACCGGTAGATATTTCAGGAGAGGAGACTTATATGGAAGCTGGATGCTAGAGAGGATATTCTAGAGCATCTCATATGGCAATAGATGCTACTGTGAAACAACTCAAACCTTAGATTTCACCGGATCGTAATGGAAGCTTAGACATCTAGCAGTAGACACATAGAAGCTTCATTCAGAGCATAGCGCCCTCCCTGTCCCCAAATACCACTATGGTACAAATCTCCCATAGATACTGAGTTATATCTCTGAGAACCATGATCTTATGTATCCTAGGGCACCTCATATGGCTCCAGATGCATATAGAAATATAGGCAACCAAATTGAGCCCTAGTCTTGACTAACTGTAACAGGAACCTAGGCACTTAGCTTACACACAGAAGTCAATGTTTAGATGTCCACAGTACGTAGCTGAATACTACCCAAAAATACCAGAATTGGGACTTCGATCCATATTTCAGGATAACCCTTTCAGCGATATAAACACAGATTATATTTTACTCCTAGAACTGCCCTTTGCATTGTGGGTAATAAATAGCAGTCACATGAGACTCAACTGGTAAGAATTCCAGTAAAGTACAGAAAAATGCTGGTAAAGAGAAGAAAAGCAAGATGAGTTTTTTTTCTAAGTTGTAGTTTAAATATTTCAAAGACAAAGAGCATGTATAGCCAGCTTCTTACAAAGCATTGCCAAGAAATGCTGACTGTACAGCTGGACTGATCCAGATTGACATCAGTGGTAGGACAGTCCAATAGAAGCTTTCAAGAAAGAAAATATTCTTGGCAATAAAACTAAAAATATGACTAGTTATACCAGTTCTGATATAAAATTGGTAGGCGTTCTTCACATTTTTTAAAGGCATTATCAGTTGAAAGCAATCCAAATGGTGATGAGCAAAAAGAGAGCACCTGCTTTTCGTTGATAAACACATACTGTTCAAGACATGAGTTACTGGATAAAGACACATGTGTGTGCTTCTGTAATAACTGCCTGTTTAAGAAATGTCTGGGAAAAGAAAGTAAAGAACAATTAGAACAACATGACTACATTAAAAAGAGACTTTCATGCTGACTATTTATTAAAAGGATAATTTGTCTTGCCATTTTTAATCATTATCAACAATAGCTGTTTCTACAAGGCTTCCTTCCCCAGCCCAGCTGCCCCTCCTACTTTGCTATTCAGCAAGGCTTGATTTGTATCAAGTTATTTTTGAAATAAAAATATTTTAATGATAGAAAAGAATAATGTTACCAGTCACATAAATTAAGTACTTCAACATTATAATGACTACGTTCCTTTGTTGAGCACTGTTCCAACTAGATCCCAGCCTGAAATAATACCTGAGGACCTTAAACCATAAAATAGAATCCACTATTAAAATCAAGTGAAAAGATTACAGATATGTGGAACATTTATTGCAAAAGTTGTCTAGATCTTTTTTTCCTTGTAACATTTGCCAACAATTGAAAATGTGAAACCTATTCAGTGTACTGTTGAATACTGAGACAAATATTTACCAAAACATATGAAAAGCAACTTAGGTAAAAAATATTACTCTTCACAGCTGAACTCATGCACGCTGATTATTTTGCCCTCAAACTTAAGAGATGACATATGGTGATTAAAATAAATATCAAAAAGTTGTACTAAATTATGCATTATGCCTTAAAATATTAGCTGAATTTCAATAAATAATCATAATTTTAAGAAGATAAGAACAAGTATAATTTAAAAGAGGCAGATACAAAATATATTCCATTCTTCTAGGATAGAACAAAAAGATGGGTTTAGTACTTGTCATGTTATCACCTTTCAATTAACTTGCCAAGAAAGTGACAAAGAGGTGATTTCTGAAACTGCAAAATAAAAATTCACACAATAAACTTTTCTGAAGACTCGTACCTGGTCTGAAAATGGTTAAATGTATTCTATGTGGTAACACAGGGATATGACAGTTCATGCATAGATTTAACATTATACAAATACAGATAGAGTGGAATAGATTTTACCCCAAAATAGACTAGAAAAACAGTCTTTGAATGGGATCAGGCAAGCACTGGGAAAAACAAGAATTCAAATAACTCATTTTATTTAAGTAAAATCCTTGAAAATCTTCTCTTAGAAGAATGAATGCAAGTAAGAAAAAGACTTGAACATGGCACTCCTATTTTACAGTTGTAGTATTTAGGCCTTTGGCTGCTGAAATATTTCCTATGCCTCATTATCATAATATAACATCAAACAACCACTATAGTATTCTATTACCATTTTCGGTTTGATTAAATAGAATCGTAGAATGGGTTGGGTTGGAAGGGGCCTTTAAAGATCATCTAGTTCCAATCCCGTTGCTGTGAGCAGGGACATCTTTCACTAGATCAGGTTCCTCAAAGGCCCATTCGACCTGACCTTGAACACTTCCAATGATGGGGCATCCACAACTTCTCTGGGCAACCTGTTCCAGTGTCTCACCACCCTTATTGTAAAAAATGTCTTCATTTTATCTAATCTCAATCTACCCCTTTCTAGTTTAAAACCGTTACTCCTTGTCCTGTCACTACAGGCCTTGGAAAAACATGTCTCTCCTTCTCATAAGTCCCCTCTAAGTATTGAAAGGCCACAATAAGGCCTGCCTGGAGCCTCCTCTCCTCCAGGCTGAACAACCCCCACTGTTTCAGCCTTTCTTCATAGTAGAAGTGTTCCAGCCCTCTGATCATTTTCATGGCTCTCCTTTGGACGCCCTCCAACATGTCTTTCTTGTGCTGGGGACCCCAGAGCTGGACACAGTACTCTAGGTGGAGTCTCACAAGAGTGGAGTAGAGGGGGAGAATCACCTCCCACAGCCTGTCAAGGTCCCTCTGGATGGCATCCCTTCTCACTGCACCACTTGGTTGGGCGTCATCCACAAACTTGCTGAGGGTACACTCAGTCCCACTATGTCATTAATAAAGATACTAAACAGTACCGGTCCTAATATGGACTGCTGAGGAACACCAGTTGTTACTGATCTCCATTTGAACATTGAGCTGTTGGCTGCAATTGTTTGGATGCGGCCATCCAGCCAGCACCTTACTTATCAAATAGTCCATCCAACAAATCCATATCTCTCCAATATAGAGACAAGGATGTTGTGCAGGACCATGTCAAAGGCCTTGCAGAAGTCCAGATAGATGACATCAGTTGCTCTTCCCTTATCCACCAATGCAGTCACTCCATCGTAGAAAGCCACCAGATTAGTCAGGTACAATTTGCCCTTGGTGAAGCCACATTGGTTGTCTCCAGTCACCTCCTTGTCATCCATATGCCTTGACATATCTTCCAGGAGGATGTGTTCTGTGATGTTACTGGGCACTGAGGTGAGGCTGACTGGTCGGTAGTTCCCAGGGTCTTCCTTTTTACCCTTTTTTAAAATAGGTGTGATGTTTCCCTTTTTCCAGTCACTGGAGACTTCACCTGACTGCCATGACTTTTCAAATATGATGGAGAGCAGCTTAGTAACTACACCTGCCAGTTCCCTCAGGACCCTGGACTTAAGGATCACAACAGCTCCATTGGGCCTATTTGAAATGTCTTAGGAAAGGATGTATAATGCCATTACAGCATTTATTTCTCTCTATAAAAGGAACTTTAAATGACCAGCTCAGCTTGTCTGTGCTGTAGACATATAGGTGTGGTCAGACGTACTTCACCTCAAATAGTAAAGTTATTATCAATCTATTACCAGTCAACCCTGACAGTTACCAATATATATATATTTTTTTAAAAAAGGCCTTAACAGGTCTACTATGGACATCCAATGTTTTGGAAAACCCTTATGAAACTAAATCAATAATTGGTCCATATTTGTATTGTCTGTCTTCACTGTGACCAGAACCAGGACCAGATATTGGTTAGAATGGTATGAATACAAACACCACATAGAAAACTTCTTCTGCTTCTTATACTTTGCATTCATTTATTCCCTAGAGCATGAAGGCATACATGTATGAATATATAAGCCTGTCTAATGTAACTATAGATGTTCTCATTAACCATATAAATATTAATTTTAGTTTCATGGCCTCAAGTTACTTGTGGCAATGATTAATACAAGTTAATTAAAAGGATATAATATTTGGCAGAATGTTTAATTGTTTTACTTTTCAGTTCAATTTATGTCTCTGTGATCTTACATTATACTTAAATAGTGAGTCAGAAGTCATGATCTACCTAACTGTAACTTACACCATCCATTAGTTGATACTCCTCCTTATGTTACTTTTTATTATTGTGCACTGCTGAGTAAATAAGACCAGTGTTTGCACAGTGAAGCTTTCTCTTGCCCTAATCCTTTTCTTCAAAAAATACACATAAAAGAAATCAAAATTCTAATATATTTGAACTGGCTGACTTAAATGAAATTCAGTATTTCTGCTGAAGAAGTATTATACCTTTATAGAAATTAATTATACTATTTCCTTCTTTTTTTC
The DNA here is from genome assembly GCF_965638725.1 of Aptenodytes patagonicus. Classification (NCBI taxonomy): domain Eukaryota; kingdom Metazoa; phylum Chordata; class Aves; order Sphenisciformes; family Spheniscidae; genus Aptenodytes; species Aptenodytes patagonicus. The sequence continues at coordinate 163,722,166 of NC_134949.1, read as the reverse complement.
CTATATCAATCTTTATTTGTGCTAATTCATTTTGACACATACTCATACTGTCAGTTCCAGTTCTCAGATGAATCACAGTGAAGGACTAGCAGAGTGTGTGGTTGACTCACATTGCCAGTATTAAATGTCTTCAATCGTTGTGTTATTCTCTTACTTACTTTGTCTACGTCCTCTCAATGTCCTACTAACTCTTCTCTGATCTTGAATGATGTAAATAAAAAAATCATGTTGTCTGTAAAACATTTTCCTTTTTCCTCCTATATTTACCTTTCTAAATATTGTAATATTCACCTAATACATTAAATTATAAGATAGTGATGAACAACTATAGATACAACTATGAATCAAGGAAGTAACTGTATCAGCTGAGTCTGTACAGTAATCATTATATTACTTCTTTCCTTTGAAATGTATTACCTTCCTTACTCAATTAAAAAAAAAAAAAAAAACAACAAACCAAACAAAAGATATTGAATGGATTCCAAGTCTCTATGCCTTCAGTCTGTTTGTGAGTTTGTGATCTTTACTAGGCTTTGCTCCTGGAACAAAATTATAGCACCAGACTTCCTTAGCTGAACATCAGGAGGGAATTTCTGAAAGTCTGAAGTGGTTATATTAACTGTTCTCTTTTTTACAGTACTCTCGCTGACAAACAGAAGATTCTAATGCGGAGGTTGTCAGATGCTTTTGATTCAATATGCTATTTGGGAGCCAAAACATTTCACAAACACATATTGCCTTTTTTTTTTTTTTTTTAATCCTTTTCCCATTCTTTCTTACTCCTCTTTCCTTGCAAAATAGATTTTTCAGGACAGTCCCTTTCAAAATATATTTATAAACATGGAAATTTTTTTGTGAAATGGAATTGTTTTCTTCCAGCCATTGCATCCAGTAGATTAGAGAAGTACTGTTTTATTTTTTTTTCTTTTTCCTTTTTTTTTTTTTACCTAAACCACGTTTTTCTCTAATACAGTTGGAGACATTTTTTGGCTTTTCCCATTTACGAAGAGGTTATTCCAAGGCTGTGAATGAGCAAAGCAGAGCACACTGTCACTACACCCATGCTCTCTTCCCCAGTAGTAATCCTTACACATCTGAGACAAGAACTTTCTCCATTTTTAGTTTTACTTTTAAGTTATCCAATATTTTTTATCATACTTATACATATATCTCTATGGAATTTTAAATTCTATTCTGATTATGAAAGGAAAGCCTTTTTTTCTGTGAACACTGTCTTTACCTGTCATATGATAGATCATAATACAGAGTAAAAATGAAAAATTGCTCTTTAAAAGATGAGTTTTGTTAACTTTGTAGACATGACAAGAAATCTGCCTTTTCTTCTGTGAGTTTAGAAGAGAGGTGGGCTGAGGAATGAACCAGCAATGTTAATACTCAAACATGAATGGGTGGAGAAGCAGCCTATTAAGAACTCTTAAGTCCAGCTCCTGAAAAGCTTGACAGCCCATGCTATAAAGCTTGTCTTACCAGTTTACACTAACCTTAATTTACTCATTCACTATATAACACACAAGAAAGTTAAAACTGTCTGCAGTCATCAAATAGGAAAACATAATATACGCTAATCTTATTTAAGTTTCCCCTCAGTATCAGAATAGCAGGCTATCAAGATTTATTCTGTACATTTTTATTCAACTATTTTCAGCAGTCTCTTGGTTTGTTCACTCTTGACAAGTAAATAGAAAGTTTTTAGGATTTAAAATATCATGGAAGCATGTATTTTTCAAATTAGATTCATGGAATAAATTTACTTAGTTTAGACAGCAAGGGATAGATTCACATATTTTACTCTGCAATGTGTGATCAATTACAAGGAAGATATAGAAGTCCTGATTTTATTCTCACTTTTTGGTTTTTTTTTAATATAGAAATGATCCAAATGATTTTGTTAGAGTCATATCTGATTTGAACTCATACAGTGAGGAAAAAAAATATATTCCAGGCTTTTTTCTTTTCTTTTCTTTTCTTTTTTTTTAAACCTTTTAAATCATGGTTGTCTGAGATATTTACGCTGTCCCTTTGATATAAGAAACAACTCCTTAAAGCAAGGGAGATTCAGGTATAGTGCTTTTCAGAGAGCCACTGGCGAAAGATGGACAAAAATAGGACTGTCACTAGTACAGAGATTCCTTGTAATTTTATCAAAAAATAGAAATAAAAGAGGGGGGAAATGCAGGAAAAAAATCAAACCTCAAGTTCTAATTTCAATATTATAATGAAACACAATTGCATTTCCACTATTAAAAAAAAAGATGTTTAGTACTTAGCTATATTACTTCTATAGAGTTGATCTATGGTCCATTGCTTATCATGTTTTCCTTACTACTTTGTGCTGTCTCCTTCTGCTCAAGCTTATTTTTGGTACCACTTGCTTACTTTCTAAGTTCTCCAGCACATCTCAGTGGATTCTTTTTTAAAGTACTGGTACTAAACTAATAAAAAGTACTATAAATAATAGTATAAATATGAGGCTTATAAATTACTGCTGCAGATGTTCAAACTATTTATAGTAGAAAAAAATATGCAAATGATCAAGGAAAACTTGATTGGATAGATCAGTATCACCACTGAGGATACTGATTTTGTAAGGAAATCAACTGAACATGCACTGAATTATACTTTTATCCAAAGATCTTTGCATAACTAAAATAAGATTGATATAGATCCACTTCACAGTGGTCAGAGAATACGTTTTCTCTTCTTACCTGATGCCAAAGGTTAAGAAGGTGATTTGTCTGACTGAACTGCACCTTTGGAGGGCACTGGTTTCAGAACACAGGATACATATTTATGGTCAGTATTAGAGAATTCACAGACCCCCAAAATAATTAATACTGATTACGTGCATTTGTTTTTGCTGTTTGTCAGCTTTTAAACCCTCACAAACTTCTGAGAGTGTTCTGCCATTTGTGTGGCAGTTTTGAAGACTTCCTGCTTCACTCCTTTGAGCTTTATGTGATGATACTGAAGGACTTGCTCAGCACAAAAGCAATCATTTAGGGAAAGGACTGGGATATCAATCATTTGTCAGCCCTGCAGAAACCCATCCATGTATGGAAGAAACAGCCTTGACTAACAGACAATCCCATCTCCCACTATTTCTCTAGGCTATTTTCTGTATTTGCTTTTTGTATTTTCTTCACTGTTAAAATTTCTCCCCAGCAGCAAGCAGCCAATACCACAGCTACCTTCTACTTCAGTGCTGCCAGGAATGCAGTATTTTATAAACACTATCTCATTGCAAAAAGAGGAAATATAGCTCTTTCTCAATCAAAAAATATCCAAAATCACACTTTACTCATTCAAAAGAGAGAATTATTGTTAAGAAAATGTAGCTAAGAGTTCAACAGTTGATGAAAAAGTAAATTTGTCACCTCTAAAAAGAAAAGGGTAAGTAGAGTCAGTCAGTCCATCACAGCTTCAAAGAACTGGTTAGTAAAATTACAGAATTGAAGTGCTGGATCTTTTCTTAAGTCAATGCCGCATATTAGCAATTAGTTTATAACAGAAGGCATAGTTAGAGTCAAATTTCAACCCAACCATGAAACTATACAACAACTGAAACATAGGAAAAATATATTTGAAAATCATTGACATAAATACAATAGCTAAAGGAAGAGGGTAAAGTATGAAATAATAAAAAAAAAAAGCTAATTTTTGATGGAAATATTTTACTGTCCCTTGGATTATATAAACCCTAGTTGTTTCAGTGGCAGTATTTATTTCCTAATGATGCACACCTGTAATATATTGCTAGATCCAGATCAATGAGTTGGTATACCAGATTCATTTCATGAGTGTGTCAGTTTACATTAAAGATAAATTGCTAAGCAAAGTTGAGTCAGGCTCAGTGCCAAAGGCAGAAGGTTGTAAATGTAATACAAGCCTTATAAAGGTTGGCAAAGGTAGCTTTCATAACTTTACTTGCCTTGTCAGAATCAAGATAAGAGAAAAATCTGTATGTATGATTTGGACTTCATTAGGTAGGGTCCTTCCTTGGACCTTGTAGAAATTTGGAAGGACTCATCAGTTAATCCAGGCTGTGCAAATAACTGTCATCCTCAAAACAATTTGTCTTTTCTATCTTGCCATTCAGCAACAACAGTGAATGAAAATATTAACACATGGCTTTAAAAAAGCAAATGAAACCCACTGGAATCAATATTTTTTTTCCCCCCACATAATTTAAAGACCATATTCTCCTTAGCTGGTACAGCTTCAATTACAGTATTAATAAAAACGCTGAGAGAATTAGCAGAGAACTTTATGTAAAGATCTTTCAACTTTTTCCAGTCCCCCAAATAAACTAAGTTTATTAATGGCCGAGGCAAATGGTGGGACCTGTTTCTGTCTTGAAGACAGCTTTGTTTGAAGATCAATACTGACATTAGTTATGTAGACTTATCTGGAAATTGAAATTATACCTAAGAGTTTTTATTTTTATTTTTATTATTTTATTTTATCCTCAAAAGTATATTTTCTAGAAAAGAACTTGCTGTTTAAGCGAATGCTTAACAGAGTATTTTAACACAGAAACTTACTGGGTGTTTGGAGACAGGGAGTATATCTAGCATTCATGAAAGCTTCAGAAAAAAAGTTTTCTCATGTTCAAGCTAGAATTTCTGCATAGGTCTATAGGTGGGTAGAGTTGGAACATACCCAAACAGCAAACAACCCTGTGGTAAATCAGAGGATCGGTCCATGTTTGAGTGCTGGACTGTCTGATTCAGTTATATGACTAGAGCTTCGATTTCCTGCTTTATGTGTTAACATCTTAACCGTGGGCTATTTTGAGGTAGCGTTTCAGGACCTCCAGAATGGCTTTACTATAAAAAAGACTATCAACATGTATCAGCTACTGACCTAGGGATACCTGCAATATGCTCACAGAAGTCTACAATATTGCCAAGCAAGTCTGCCTCCTCTCATGTAATAAAACAGCTCTTTAGTGTCCCAAATATCTAACTTCAAATCAACATTGTGTAATCCATGAAACTACCTCAGACTTTAATGGGGACTTTGCCATTACATGTTCAACAGTCCATTGAGTGAGTTTGGGAAATAGTATACTCAGCTATACCCTGTGGTATACTCAGTAATGGTGAGTGATTCCTTTTACTGGTTGTGTTGTCTCTTGGATGCTAATCAGTTTCAGTGTTTCTCTGAAATCCTAGGAATGACTTTGTTGAGAGTGGGTATTTTTTTCATGAAAAATATTATCTCATGCACATTTTACCATCCGTGTAGCAGAATAGGTGCAATTGGAAGTTGTAGGAATCAAAAATCTCTAGTATTTATCATTAAGACACCAGGAACAGCTTTCATATGTTGCCATGGATAAGAAATAAGCCACATAATAAAATGAGACTTAAGGTAACAAATGGTTAATGTATGTTAGTGAAGAATAAAATCTATTGTGGCGTATCCAATCCAACCTCTGAAAAGGGTGTTTTGTGGCTGTATTTCCCTTCTTTTGATGTTGAATTTGGGGCCTTTAACATAGTTCTAAGCAGTAGACACATTACAATTAAATAAAAACTAGAAATTGATTGATATTTTAGTATATTATCTGATTGCAGGGCTGATTCTCAAAAGCCAGTGACTGGAAATCAAAATACTGAAAGGGTCAGAAAAATACCTGTCAAGTATAATTCACTTTCACATTGGCTGCTGGGTGAGGAAGAGAGCAATAGAAAACATTGGAAAAAGTTCCAGAGGATTTTAAGATATTATTGAAGCAATAGCATGAACAAACATAATTTGATTAGAGTCATTCAGCACAGGTTTAAGAGGGGAAACTCATGCTCAAGCAAATTAAAAGGTCTTCAAAGATGTTATTGTCATGAAGTTCTAAGTGACTTTGGGTGATGGTAACGGGATATGGACCTGTTCACCTCTGGGTCATTATTTCAAATTTAGCCAAGGTCAATGGCAACCAAAAGTTGTCAGTATCTTATGGTTTAGTGACCTGTGTGAAATAAGCTGAAGGTCTCCTTTGTATGCTTATTGGACACTAGCCCACATCAAAAAGGCACCCTCACAATTGATGCTGTTGTTGTCAATGAAGGGGCTGCATGGCACGCAGGCTGCACTCCCCTCTGAATTGTGGAGGTGATCTTTCTATGTCAAGACTGAAATATGCTGGGAAGCTGAAGCAAAGATATTTCTAGCAACAGCACCTTTGCTGTACCTGTACAGATATGTGAACAACATAGCTCAAGCACTATATAAAAATAAGAAATTTAAAAAACAAAAAAAAAAAAAGAGAAAAAAAAAGAAAACAGGAAAAAGAAAAAAAGAAAAAAGAAAAAAGAAAAAAGACAGTGCTAAAAGCTTGTTCTTTGTTTCTTTTAGTCTGTGTGAATCATTTCCAAAAAGGATTTCACAGAGGACATAGTGAATATTACAGGTTTAACAAAACTACTCTAGAATATAAAGCTCATTGAAATCTGGAGATGAATATGTGTCTTGGGGGAATTTATCATCAAGGCATAAAAGATATAGATTATTTCATTTTTTATATGTACACAGTTGAAGTGTCAATGAAATATAATCTGTGCATATGTGGTAGTCGTAAAACTTTTTAAATTTATTGGAAAATATAAGCTCTACAGGTATTTATTACTAATAAGTTAGTAATGAGTGGTTTTGTTTATTCAAGTTACGAAGACACTGATCAAGGATAGCGATCTGAGATGTCAGAGACTGGAAAATAACCCAAACCAATCCTGAGAACATTTTTACCTAAAATCTATTGCCTAATATGACTGCTCTGGGTACTGCTTACTTTTTTTTATTTGTTTGTTTAATTACTCATTCTCCAACTCAGCTCATGATTCTGTCTGCACAGGTTTGTCAGATTATTCTGAAGTCCAGAGTAAAAGTTGTCCCTGAAAAGCAAAGTGGTCATTTCACTCCTCCTCCCTCCAGACTCTCGGTGCCACACTTCCTGGGCTCTAACCACAAATTCTGCTATGACTAAGGAGGAAGCCTCCTCCTTATTTCCACGCCCAGGGACTATGGCAAAAAAGAAATGTTTTGAATCCAGAATGACCGTAGGTGCCTTCTGAGGCAGACATCAACTCACGCATATCACTTGCCTGATACTGAACATTATCTGTCAATATGTTGTACTGCAATAGTAAGCACTAAATTCAATGATCCATATATGATAATTGCAGAAGTAGAAACATATTGTACACGAAACAGCAGATTTCAGAAAGAGAGATCGCTAAGACAACTTGTTTAGGTTAGGAATTACCTAATGCTGACAGTATGTCAAATGAGATGGATAAAAAACCAGTTAATATAAACTTAGCAGAAAGCACTGAAAAACAAACCCATTGAAAAAAAGTCTTGCTCTAGCTCTTCTTTTCAGTGTATGAATATTTTAGCTGGCAGGCTGCAGGTTTAAAAAACAGGCTAAAGGTTCTTGTTTAAATTAGTTTTTAGATAAAGATATAAAACATTCCCAATCTTAAATGTAACTTTTAAACATGAACAATTTTCTTAAAAAAAAAAAAAAAAATATATATATATATATATATATATATTCCCTCTCAAATTAAAAACTGTCATTAGAAAAATGAGGACAAAGGACAATTCCAGTTTCAAATATCTCCTAGTAGGTATGGTGTACAGCAAGAAATTGGGCTGCACCAGTACAATGCAGAGATCCAGTATGGGATTTCATTGCTAATTTTCACCTAAATATAAAACAGTTTTTGCAAAAAGTGTCAAAAAAGAAGTTAACTAGTTTCTCTTAGTTCTGGGCTGTTTATGCTTACTACTGTGCTGTGACCACTTTCTAATATGAAGGGGTTTAGCCCTTAAAGTCTTAATTGAGAAATCCCTTTATTATTAGGACCCCCCTTCAACTGACCTTTTTATTTGAATCCAGTTCCACTGATACAATCATACACTAAATGGTCACAGGGTTGGGTTTAGAAGCATCTGAACACATGAAATCCCATATGCAAGAGAAGATGCAAAATACCAACAGTGAAAAAAGGGAAACTTTGGGCTGAGGGTTGTATTTAATTATATATGGGTGATAGACTACAACAGGATAACACCTGTATTGTTTAGGGGTTAAAAGCAGAGGAAACATAGTTTAACCAGGAAATGAAAAGTAAACAATGGATAGAAACAGAAATATGTCACTATAATGATAATAACCACATGGAATAATTTGCCACCAGGGTTAAAACAGCAAATGGTATCAATCAGATAACAGAACAAGCCATTTTCTGAAGAAGAAACAAAATGGAGGTAAAAGTGACTTTTAACCCTGCTTTTCAGCTCAGCTTTTCCACTTTAAGAACTCCTTGTTTTCTATATAGTGCTACTCTATGGATCACTGATCATATCTTTCCAAAATACGCATCATGGAAATAGTAAAGCTGAATTACTTTTTTTATAAAGTACTTTGTAAATGTATCATATATAATAGAGAGAATTATAGAGTGTTATTATAAATAATAAGAGCAGTGGGGGGGTTTTAAAGATTCCCCCCCCCCCCCATTCTTTTTCAGGATAAAAGACCAACAATTTGATTTATTCTTAAAATAAAAGAATCCAAAATATCCACTCTAATTATTTTAATTTTTTTTTTATATATAATTTACTCCTTTTTATTGTATTAATACATACAGGTGTAACAAATGGAAATATCAAAACTAATTTCTACCTTTTAAACCTCTCATTGCAACCCTTCAAAGCAAATCTTTCTTCAGATTTTCATAATTTCAAGAATCTTAAACAATTACTTTAATCAAAATTCCAATTCTTGATAGAGGAAGTTTTAAATTATTTTGCCCAAACTCAATATGATGTTTTGACTGAATGTTCTTTCTTTGCTTTCAGAAGAAGAACAAACTCCAGGAATCATGCTATCTGCCTCTTTCGTTGCTTTGGGTCAGCTCAGGTTTACAGTTGGATAGTTTACATTCCTCAGTTCATATACATAGCTACATCCATGCCAACCATTCTTCACTCTAGATGCATAAAAGTGGAAATATCCAAGTGCTCCCAGAAGCGCCTTGTAATAATACGTATTTCTGCATAATAATATATGTTACTAGCATATGCACTAGCAGCATATGCTATTCTAGAGCATAATATAAAAATATTTATTAATCCATAAATTCAATTTTTTAATTTTGAAAAGTTAGGGGTGAAGGGGGAGGCGTCAAACTTCTATATCCCTTTGTCATGGTGAATAAACCATGTTTTAGTGTGGTTTGTCATTCATAAATTATTCTCTTTTCTTTCTATCTGTCCATCCACCTGTAACAACAGATACCTACCTATACCAAGTGCTGTGGTTTAACCTCAGTTGGCAACTGAGCACCACACAGCCGCTCGATCACTCTCCCCCCCGGTGGGATCGGGGAGAGAATTGGAAGAGTAGAAGTGAGAAAACTCGTGGGTTGAGATAAAAACAGTTTAATAATTGAAATAGAATAAAGTAATAATAATAATAATAATACACAAAGCAAGTGATGCACAGTGCAACTGCTCACCACCTGCCAACCGATGCCCAGCCAGTCCCCGAGCAGCAGCCCCCCCCGGCCAGCTTCCCCCAGTTTATGTACTGAGCATGACGTCACACGGTATGGAATGTCCCTTGGGCCAGTTTGGGTCAGCTGTCCTGGCTGTGCCCCCTCCCAGCTTCTTGTGCACCTCCAACCTTCTCAGTCTGTAGAGCATGGGAAGCTGAGAAGTCCTTGGCTAGTGTAAGCACTACTTAGCAACAACTAAAACATCGGTGTGTTATCAACATTATTCTCCTCTTAAATCCAAAACACAGCACTGTACCAGCTACTAGGAAGGAAATTAACTCTATCCCTGCCGAAACCAGGACACCAACACAGATAGATAGAGAGATATGTAGATAGATACATGGATAGATATGATGAATAAAATCAGCTTTTAGCTATTTCAGTGGATCACAGTACATAAATTCTACTGAAGCAGTTATCCACAGGATTACTCTCATCAACAAAACGTTAAGCAATGATCTCTGGAGAGCTGGTTGGCTATAGTTGCCCCTTTGCATTGCTCTAAGGTGTTCCTAATTAAAAAGAGATACATATACATGAAATAATTTCTTAATTATACTTTCTCTGTATAAAGTCTCACTGGTCCCACAGACAACTGTTGGATAAGAGCAGGATGTGAGGCATTTATTTGGTGGTAAAATATAATCCACAAGATGTTAAAAAATCTACCACTTGTAATTTCTTTCTTTCCGTCACACCAACATTTTTGTATTTCTGGTATGGAACTCTGCTAATCAAAAGGATTTTTGCAACTTTTGCACGTCTTGCCATAATATCTTGTGCTTCATTCACCTTACAATCCAATTATACCTGTTTTATGTGCCGTCCTTTTTCATGATTTGTTTGTGAAAGAAGCAATTATAAACATTTATGACACATTAAGTCAACGCAGAAACTCAGCCTCCTGGTTCTCAAATGCATTAGAAAAATCATTATTTTATGACATTTAATCTACTTCCTGGAAACTTCCAGGCAATGAGATACAGTGGGGTATCATGGCAGAATGCTGCAGAATGTATAATAGGCAGCAATCTTGTTTGACAGAGAAACTGATTCATTGACCTAACAGGTCTTTTCCATCTCTAACCTCTATGAATCTATGATACTCAAACATACTGCAGCCAAACCATTTCAGCATGGTATTAATTGCTCTTTTGCACTCTCTCTGTGTTTACATGTATGTGTGTATGTGTGCTGTTTTGTATAAAAACAAAGCATCCTGTGTTCCAATGGTTTTACCCAAAACTATATAATGTTTAATATTCTGCTTTTCTGTTCTCCCATAAATTATTGTGTTCAGTATTCTGCATCATAATCATCCTAATACTTCAATTTTTGACATTTCATTCCCTTTTATCTTACCCCTGAATCATACTTGCTTATGTATGTTATACATGTGCACCTACAATTGAGAAAAGATAAAATACGAAAGCCTCTAAAACTAATAACTGTTGTATTTTGAAATGTTACAGCAGCCTTGAAAAAGGTAATGATTCATCCAATGCTGGCCATAACACATAAAGGTAAATGTTAAATATTCCTCTGTCATTAAAATTGACATGGTGGTAAATGAAAGAATTTCCTTTTTATTTATTTATTTATATTTGGCTACACTGTTAATGGAATGTCTGCTTAAAAACAAAGAACCCTTCACTAGTGCTTACTTTTTTTCCTCATTTATCTTACATACTATCAACAAGAATCAGCTTTCCCTCTGCAAAAAAACCTAACTGCTTATCACCCAGATGATATGCAAGAAAAAGCTCCGCATTTGTGGGCAAACTCTTATCTGTGGCATGCAGAAACACATGAAATATCAAAATAGAAATGCATCAACATTAATGTCAGTGAGGAGAAGGGAAGCAGGACCTGCCACTTTGATTAAAAGATCACCTGACAGAACTCCTTCCTGTGCATGGAGAACAAATATATAACTCTGGCAACCAGGCAGAGTTGCTGTTTTCTCAAGTCACAATTATTAATTGCTTTGTAATCTTTGTTGCACCTCACTCTAGTTACCCTATAGCACGTAAGACTGAGGGCCAGACTTCTTTGTTTATATTTGCTCCGTATCAAGTATATTAGACCTGTTTCTTCTTAGATGGGAGATTAGCTTTCTACAATTGTTTATGCCTCTCCTGTAATGAGCCTTTTTGTTAGTGTTTTATATGAGTAGTTTTAGGTAATGGACTTTCCAGAACTAGCAAGATTTTTTTTTTTTTTTTATGTCTTCTTGATTTGTGAAATAACCTGGTGTATGCAAATGGTAGATTTCTCCTCTCAGAGCGACTGCTAGTCAGGAACTGTACCTGTACTTAAAACCCATGTAATATCACTATATTTAAGCTGTTATTCAGCATCACAAATGGGTAAGTGCCAGTGAAATGGCACCATCAGAAACTCATCGTCTAGTCCAGTGCCACAGGTACTTAGACGAAACAGTCCAAGTGTCTCTGTATCCAGCTGTTACACACCACTGAATATTCTACCCCTCCCATCATTTAGTTTAGTTCAAGAGAGTCCTTGTTTTCAATAAAAGAGTTTCCTGAAAACCTGACAAACTATTTTGTTCTCACTGCAATTTTTTCAATTTTATTTCCCACTCCACCCCTGAAATTAGGGCAGTAAAGAACAGAGATGATCAAAAGCCACTGGCAGCTGAGGGATTCAAATGTGGAACCAGCACTGGTTACTAACTGCCCATGCTATCAGGATTCTGGCTTATTTAAGTACGTTCAGTTTCTGGTAAGGAGAGGAACAGACCATACTTGATTTAGCTGTCCCCATCAGCAGTCTTCAAGCCTAATCCTTATCTAATGCGTAGCCTTTAGAAGGGATATAAAAACAGATTTTTACTCTCCCCATTCAAAATATAAGCAGACTGCAGTCAGACCCTATGACATTTGGGTACCCCACACTGAGTACCCTAACAGTGGTTTTGCTGCTCTGCACTTAATAAAGCTCTGCAGTAAGGCTCTAAAGAAATGTCCTTAAGAACATGCAGCCAATTATCATAACTAAAAGCATTATATTGCTATTCTTAAAAAGGTTCTGGGTAATCTAGTGTTGAAATTGTACTGCACAGAATATCTTTTTCAATATATAATTTCATGGAACGCTATGTTTCTCTCCTTTGACTTTCACTGCCCCATCAGATTACTTCCTCACCCATAATTTCTGAAATCTCTTTGGCAGCATATAACGTCTTGGGGAAAATGTGTGTTGCTTTTTGTGTCCTTTCAGGCTATTAATCATTAGTAACCTTGTATTCAGAGTTAGTTCATTAAATATGTATGCTTTCTGGTAATCTGATGCCTAATATATATTACAAACATTGTGCACTAACAGCAATTATATTCTCTCTAATGGGTTTTGTAATTGTAGTACCATGTTGGAGAAGCCTGTGAAGTCTGAAATTCTAAAAATATCAGTAAAACAGATTCTGCTAAATGATAGCTCAGTAACAAACACATGGAGAAAGGTATTAGTTTGGAACATGATAGGATAAACTATATAGGGAACTGAATAATTAAGATTCATCTTTGTTTCAATCTGATGAAGAACAAAGAGATGAGGGGAAAAAGCATATCACAAACACACTGCAAAATATCAGGGCACTATAATGTCATTGTTTAGTTCACATGTTCTCACTGCTCTAAACCTAGCCTACTTCAAACTTGCTAAAGCGTTCTTTTTTTCCCCAGTGCAAATGATCCTTTTGAGAATCAAAGACTAGCAGAATATTCTTGGTGGAGATCTCAACAGATTTTCCACTTTCTGCAACTACACCACTAATATTTACCAAAAACATTTGAATAACAGGAAAACAAATATCTCAAGTGCCTTTAATCTATTTGTCTTATGCTGGTAAGCCTGCAATAATAAGGGCAAAAGTATGTTACTAACTAAAAAAATATAAAACCAAACCCAACTATAGACCTTTATTTATGGGACTTTTTTCCTCTGTACTTGAATGAATGTTCATAGAAGATGATGAGCTGTCAACAAATATTTGACATGCTTTAGAACTGATTTAGAAAACTTATCTGGATTATAGTTGGCAGTAGCAAGTTGTGTTCTTTAGGTGCATAATGAAGCTTTGCTCAGATTGTAACCTCATTGAGGAATATTTATTAAAAAAGGGGCGATGAGAGTATTCTTTTTTCAGTTACAAATGTTTTAAATATAGTTACTTATGACATTCAGAAATATCACTGGTATAGAGCAAGGTCCATGAAATTTGAGGAGTGCTGACTCCAGAATTTCCAACTCATTACAGGCGGTGAGGGATCACTCTGACTGAGATTCCAAAAGATATTCTGGCATCTAATATCTTACATTTCTGTGGTACAAGAAAATATTTAAGGTTCTTGCTAGGCTATTGTCGTGGTTTAATCTCAGTTGGCAACTAAGCACCACGCAGCCGCTCGCTCACTCCCCCCCACCCCGGTGGGATGGGGGAGAGAATTGGAAGAGCACAAGTTAGAAAAAGTCGTGGGTTGAGATAAAAACAGTTTAATAATTGAAATAAAATAATAGTAATAATAATATGATAATAATAATAATAATACACAAAGCAAGTGATGCACAGTACAATTGCTCACCACCCGCCGACCGATGCCCAGCCAGTCCCCGAGCAGCGGCCCCCCCGGCCAGCTTTCCCCAGTTTATGTACTGAGCATGACGTCACATGGTATGGAATCTCCCTTTGGTCAGTTTGGCTGTGCCCCCTCCCAGCTTCTTGTGCACCTCCAGCCTTCTCAGTCGGTAGAGCATGGGAAACTAAAAAGTCCTTGGCTAGTGTAAGCATTTCCTAGCAACAACTAAAACATCGGTGTGTTATCAACTTTGTTCTCATCCAAATCCAAAACACTGTACCAGCTACTAGGAAGGAAATTAACTCTATCCCTGCTGAAACCAGGACAGCTATGTTAATAAAAGGCTGTCTTACACACACACAAAGGAGCGCAGAGGAACAAGGGCAGGTGGGGAGCCAAAATAGTACCCTGCCCTGGTTAATCCCATGCCCACCGTAGGAGAGCCGTCAGCCCATTAAAGGCTCCTCCATGCACGCAGGAGAGCCACCAGCCTATCAAAGGCTCCTCCACACACACGAAGGAGTAGAGAGGCATGACAGCAGATGGGGGAACCCAATAATCCAGCCAGGGACACAAGCCCCCGACCTGTTCCCTTCTGGGGCTGTCTCAAGGGACCCTCCAGCCCCATGGGCTGGAGCACCATGAGTCACCTGCAGCAGCTCTCTGGAATATCTTTTGGATGGAAGGGTGTTATTGCCTACCTAAGTATGAGACACATTATGGGATGCATGGGAAAAATATTTTTGGATTGTGCAACACTTATTTAGGGATGTTTAACAGATGAACCAAACATGGGGAAAGGGAAGTATCAAGGCGGTTTAGGAGAAACAGGTATGGTAAAATAGAGACATAAGGAGATAAAAGGGGCAGGGTGCATGAAGACAGGTGTCTGGTAAGTACACTTGTCTGGCCATGTCCTGTACCTGATCAGCGCAGTTTGTCCTGCTTTCTTACTAAACACCACTCATAACTATTTTCCTGGGTGAGGGGACTTTATTCTGTGCGTGTGTGGTGATTTGTACCAGCAACTGGAGTGGGGTGCAGCCTCGGCAGCTCATATGTCCACATGCCAGCGACTGGGGAGACAGAGTGTCTACCAGCTACTGGAGGGATCTGCACTTTATATACATTTATATTTCTATTAACAGACCTTCACATTGATCAGCCAGAGAGAGTAACAGGTTAAGGCCATTTGTGTTGTGTGTTTCTGCGTGTGTTGATCTGCATGGCTGGCTGTATATATAGTGTATATGCACCCTATAAGTGTGTTTGTGGTGTGCCTATCAGGAATACCTTCTCAGCCTCACTGCTGGTTGGACCCAGGGGCATGGAGCTACTGCAGCTTTGCCTCTCAGGTTGTTGGATTCAGCAAATCCCTAACAGATCTGAGCCATCAAACTTTTTCAGATTTTAGTTTAGTTTTTTTAGAATATGTAATTTATAGGAGGAGCTTGCTCCCTTCAGCTTGCAAATGGTCATCAGCTCCTCATCCCAACAAATTGCTGTTAAATTATTTCATTGAACAAACTATGAATCTTGATGAATGTATTTTATGTTATTTGGAAATTTCAAGTTAATTGTTTTACAAAATATGTAAATGTTTATATCAGCATTTACTAAGAGCTGTTCTTGTCTGTCAAGAAAGACTCAGTGGAGTTAGAGAAGGCACAGAGAAAGGCAACTTAAACAAATAAGGGAACAGAACAGCTACTTTTTTAAGGGTAATTTGAAAAGGCTAGGACTCTAATTTGAAAAGGAGAAGGCTAAGAAAGTACATTAGTAAGATTTAGGAAAAAAAAAGGAAGGTAGTGCATAAGATGAATACAGAACTGTTATATGCCAAATCCCACAGTACTGGACATAAGGGGCTCTCACTGAAGCTAGAACAAGATAAACAGATTTTTAAAAAAAGCACTTAAAACATTAGACAATACAATTCTGAAATCTATTGCTATAGTAGTTTGTGGGTGAAGACTATATCAGCAGGCTCTAAAGTGGATTAGAAGAATTCATAGATAGCCAGTCCATAGATAGATATTAAAGTGAATGCATAGGAATGTACCCTATAACATCCCTAGTTTAATGACTATGGATAATAGAGTTTACAAGGGAAATGGACTGCAGTAGCTAGGTTTGTATGCTGTTTTGAAATGGCATATCCCACTGACATTACCGGAAGCAGGACTAAGTGGATGGTTGCTCCGACTCCAAGAACATTTCTTACATTCTTATTTTTATGTACTTCCATCAGGTTCAAGAGTCCATTTTCTTAAGTGTTACACAGATGTATTCCATAAATTTGTGATTGAAGGTCCTCATTCTGCAGTTTTTCACATTAAGGTGTACTTTTGCATGCACAGTTTATGTAATTTTCACTGTCACACCAGTGTAGTAAAAACAATAACAAGTTTATGGCCTGAGACTGTTAAAAGTTGCAGAAAGATAAAATGATAATTAAAGAAATAAGTTCCAGAAAGGAATTATAGTGACAGCTAATCAACTTAACATTAGCAGCATGAATAAAATATCAGAACAGGAAATATTGCTTAGAACCACAATCTTAAAATATAACATTAAAAGCATTTCAGGCGTTTGCTAGGAAGTAACCAGGTACAGTCAATAGACATTGTATTTTTAGAAGATTCTTTAAAGCCAGTTAGAAGAATCTTCTGGTTCAGTCTCACTATTTAAAGAAAGCTCTGCTGTTAAGTCAAATGGTTTGAGAGAATGCTGTTTCCTCAGAGGACATAATAAGACAATTTACAGTTCACCATTTCTATTGCAGAACATATCCCCTTCAGAAAAGTAAGAAATTATAGTAAACGTAATATTGTTAATGGATAAATTAGAAAGATTGTTATTCCTTGACCTTGGACAAAATCATGACTTTGAGAAAGACCTCCATCAATTTATAAAACTTACTAATTGGCAAAGATGTTATTAAGAACTTATGAGGAAAAAAACATCTTTTCTTTCATAGTTTTGCTTTGCTCATCCCAGAATGTATTGCCTTTTTAGCTGAAAAGATGATTAAGTAAAACATTCGGCTAGCTAGTAACAGGTAAGCTGTTTTCAGTCCAGGTATGAAGAAAAATAATAAATGTATCTGCTATCCACCCATAAAAATAACACTAGAAAGACAAGTTGTGATATTATACACCTGATGATTCAGTGCCTGTGGCCCCTCTCTTATCTGAAGATCACCCTCATGTTACCCATCGCTCTACAGAGCCCCCATTTAAAGCAAATGACAACCAATAAGATAATTTCAAAATAAATACATCATTAACATCTCTAAAGATTATAAATTTAGAAAACAGTGGTATGCTATTGGTATGCAAGCCATATTTGTCTTAATTTTCAACATGGGCAACCCTTTAAGTAGCAGCAGTATCGTGTATCTGATACTACTGCTGGAATAATTAAAGCAAAATCTTTGGAAGTGTCTCCTGATAGGGAATGCCTCTTCTTGGGTGTAAGGCAAGATTTGAAACTGTAAGGGATACTTTTAATCAGTGCTAACTGCCAATTGTTCCCAATATTCAGACTCTAAAATTAAGCATAGATCGTTTAATACTCTAGAAATTCTCTTGTAACCTGAGAGGAGTCTGGAAAACTTGGGCATCAACTGCCTGCTGTGTGGGCAGAACCTAAATTAAATATTTAAATCTATTGTCTGGGTCTGCTGGTGTAAAAATAGTGTGTAAAATCAGTAACTGTCCCAAAAATCACTCTCAGAAACATAGATGCCCAGTTTAAATAATCAGAACTAATAACTCTGTTATATCTGTAACTTCTGTGATTCCATGATTGCTGTAAAGATGTTTTGAATGCATCTATTTCTATGCAAATTCAGTGTGAATATGTCTGTTTATATGCAAATGAAACAGAATATGAAAATGGATTTTTTTAAAAGATGATTCACTTTTTAAATATAACCACTAAAATACACTGTAATATCATTGTTATTTTGATGTAATTGCTATAATTTCTTTGAAAATTTCCATCCAAATTCTATTGGGTGCTGGGTATATCTTAGATAATAAAATCTGTTAACATAAAATTAAGGATAGCGTCAGAAGCTTGCAAGCAAGATTCTTTGCAAAAACATCAAAAGTTGTGAAAAATATAGGGATAGGAACTTCAAAGTTAAAGGCAAAATTAACATTTCAAAGCAAGAAAATGTATAGTTAAGATTTCCAAATTACCTTAACCCTCTTTCCTTAGACAGCATGCTCATACTCCTCTTTCTTCCTTTCTTCAAGACATTATTCTTGAGTCTAGTTTTCCTGAAAGAACCTTAAAAAGTGTAAACCTCATGCACTGAGTGTTCACTTTTATAGATTAATGCTAAGCACGTGTCCCACAAACTATAGTCACGGGATGGTTTTCTTGCCTAAAAACTGGGTCTGTATTCTGTGAATTGGGCCAGCATTTTACATTTCCCATAACACATTATTCTTAAAGAGCACTGGAATCTCAGGTGCTCTTCAGGACTTGGTGGTGAAGACCAATTTATCTTCAGGCTAACATTCCTTTAAGGGAAATGCACGAATGTGACTGTGTTAACCCCATGACTAAGTATTTAGTTGGACTGGAGAACAGTTCCTGTGTAGAGGAACTTTTTATCCTCCAAAACAAACCCTGCCAGAGCAGGATGATTCTGAAAAACAGAATGAGACTAAAAGGATGGAATTCTTTTCACTTCAGTCATCTAAAAGAAAGTCCTCTAAGCCTAGACACCTTCTATACCCAGTGAATCACCTCCAGAGATTAAATCATCCTATAGTTCTTAAAAGGGCTGTGGCTGATGGACCAAATCAGTGAATTTCTGCTCAAAGAGGCTCCAGCTCAGACCAGGGCCTTGTTCAGTCAAATTCTGAATATAGACAAGGATGGAGTGACTGGTAACATTCACAGTGGAAAATGTTTTCGTAGTGCCTGACTGGAGTTTCCTTGTGTCCATGCCTTTCCTCTAAGCAGAATGCACCTCCAAGAGAGCCTGGCTCCATCTACACCCTCCCATTAGGTAGCTGAAGACAGCAGAAAGGTGTCCACTTCCCCTACCCTACTACAGGTGAACAAACTCAGCTTCCTCAGTCTCTATTCATACACCAGGTACTCCAGACTCCACTAGTCACCTTGGTGGCCCTCCACTGGACTTCAGTAAGCCCATGTCTTTGTCGTACTGCAGAGCCCCAAATCAGGCACAGCACTCCAGGTGCAGTCTCACAAGTGCTGAACAGAGGGAATGAATCAGCTCCCTCTACCTGTGGGCAACACATGCTGAAACAGCCATGTAACTGGTCTTTGCTGCAAGGGCACACTGCTGCCTCATGTTCACCTTGTCCATTAGGACCACAAGGTCTTTTCTGCAGAAGTGCTTTCTAGTCAGTCAGCTTGGGGTTTTCCATCCCAGGTGCAGGACTTTGTATTTTCCTTGGCTGAACTTCATGAGGTTCTCATCAGCCCATTTCTCCAGCCTGCTGCCCTCAGAATAGCAGTTCTACTCCTCCCCAGACCATCATCTATGTCCTTAATTAGGAACTTAAATATAATTGGCCTTGGTATGAACCCCTGAAGGATAAAATTAGATCTTTTACTGATGACCACAACACTGAGCCTGTCACTCCAGATAGCTTTACAGTCCATTTATGCAGTTCTTTTCTCACTACTGAAGTGTACTTTGAACTTAGGTCTCTCACTTCTTTGAAAATTGCTTTATGCACACGTATATTGCTGATACACAACAGAATCTTAGATTAAACACGTCTTTGAATAGATTTAATAATCTCTCTCTCTCTCTCTAAAACACTTATCATAACCTTCTCCTAGGGGCCTGACCTATCTCTGAAGCACACTCATGGCCTCTTTTGATGTCCAAACCATTCTCTGTGTGAACTAGTACCTTGCTTTTTGAGGTAGGATCTCTCATAAAACATATGTAAAGTCTTTAGCCTAATGGTGTATTAATTGTCTTTCATATCTTCAGGCAAAAAGAACATGCCTGCATGAAGATTTTGGTTTGTACTGGCTTAACATTACTAACAATAGTACCAATTGATCTCTTTCTTACAAACTGAACAATCACCATGTTAAAGCTGAAATAGAAACTTCATTGTTTTGATTCTAAAATCATAATGTACTAAAATTCTGATGAAAATAGATTCACCTTTTGGATTAAAAAAAAAAGAAAAAAAGAAAAGCAGTTTAACACAGCTCCCTTTTAAACAGAAAATCATGAATCTTTGAGAATTTCAGCCTCAAATAGATTCCTTTTTAGATGAGAATTATGACTTCTCCAATAACTTATTCGCAAACTACCTATCTAATAATTTATCAGCAGGAACTAATGAACTCCCACACAGGATACCATTTCATTTAGGCTAGAAAAATACACATTAAATTGGAAGTCATCCATACAGTCTCTATTCAAAGTACAAGTGAAAACTTAAGTACAGAGCTTCTATAACACACAAATTCAATAAATAAACTACTTATTATCATAAAGCAGACTGAGAAACACCGGAATTGCCTCTTTCTTCCAATATTCCATTTACTTTAATGCATTGTCTCAGTGTTATATTGATATAAAGATGTTTGAAAATGGTGCCTGTAATCTACATTTTTGATCTGTTTAAAGAGCTGCTGGCTTCAGCAAAACATTAATGCAAATCTAATGTACCTGCTGGTATGATTAGCTGAATCAAATGATGGCATTTAAGTAACACCTAAATAATCTTAATTAGGATCTTCAGCTCATCTTAGCACTTGGAACTCTACAGATGGATAGTCTTAATTATCAGCCTTTTGATTAGGATAACAGCTCTAATCAAGATGATGTGGTTCTGATAGACAGCGTATCAGTAAATTAATGACTGTTGTTAAGAGGAAAACATAAGTGAAAAACAAGAGCTGTCTGCTGTCTGGAACATGGTAAAAGAATAAAGTCTACAGTATGTGAAGAAATTAATGTTTTGTGGGAAGAACATAAGTATTCACATTTGGTATGTGTGGAATTGAGCCAATAACAACGCCTACTCCCAGTTTTCCCCATTCTAATCCCTCACACTAAATATGGCTATGAGTTCTCTCTTGCACAGTCACAAATCATAAGTAATGCAAATTAGTTTATAAACATTCCTTTTTGACACCTTGTGATTTTATGAAAGTCCGATGGACACAGGGCATTTGAACCAATGCCAATGAAAAGGTTCCATATGTAGGTAAAAGTAACAAATGGCTTGTTAGTGGGTGCTGTTCATTTGAAATGGAGGCCATAAATTTAATGTATTGCTACATCACAAGAAACACAAAACCATATATGAAAATGCAACACTCTTGCAGCCAAGTTACATGGTGTAACTTCCGCTTCTGAGATGTTTCATCATTCACTGCTGGAAAATTAATGGAAATGTCGGACTAATTAGGATACCATGGCAGAATATGGCAAAGTGTTTGTTATTCAATATCCAGATATTGAAATTATGAGTTAAGTGTTTCCAAAAAAACATTTAATTAATCCTAATGAAGAAAACTGTATATTTTATTTATATATCAGTAACTGTTTTTAGAAGTTATTCTGTATTAACAAATGAAGGGCATTGAAATGTCAGCTCTTTTTGCCTAGTCCAGATCATTATACTGAATCATTTCTCACTTCCTGATGAGGGTGAGACCTATGGGAAAACAATTGTTTTCAACTTTAAATGAGTATCTTGGGCTTACTTTCTGATGCACTCCAATTTCCTTACTGAAATAAACAAACTTCACCACTATAGTTTGGGGAAAGCAAAAAACAAAACAGAACAAGAAACACCCCAAACCACACAAAACCAACTGAACTCAAAGAGAAAGAGCATAGTGAAAGTGGAAGATAGTATCTGGAGGTGAAAGACAGGTATGTTTTGGGGGAAGAAATAGGCAAGACAAGAAAAGCAACTGACTCCTTAAATAACAAACACTGTAACAGTAGCTTATGTACATTGGCTTATCAATGTGTTCTTTGAATATTCAAAGAATTTGGTGGGAGAGAAAGCTTAAGGGTTTGCACTTTTCCATTTTATTTCCAGGGAACCCTGGCAAATCCATGCTACCTATACAAACACTTAGCATGGAAACCAAATGCTCTACAGAGAATGACCTATCTGCTATAATCTAACTAACCCCGCATGCCATGACAGTTAATGAGCTTAACTGATTAGGACTGGGTTTGGACACATGAAGAGGGAAGTTTTCAGGGGCAAGTGGAAGTCATAAATGCTTTTGAGAGATAAAAAGAAAAGAATTTTAAAATACTGACACTAGCATCAGATGGCACTCTTCCTAAAATAATCCTTAGAGGAAATATTAATGAAGACTCAGCATTTTCTTGATCATATGACCTGACAATCAGTCAGGTCACACACTGGAAGACCTCCCCTTGAAAGTGGAGGAGAGTAATGAGACTAACCTAAGAATGCTCAGAGCGCGTTAATAGTGACAGTTTCCCAGTGATGTAAGATTTCCACCTTAAATTAGCAAACACTTGATTGTTTTATATAAGATACCAGGTCAAAGAGTCCCATACAAACAGTATTCATCTTACAAACAGTATTTAGTTGAGATTAAAAAAAAAAGATATTATGGTTTGTGTAATTTCATGCAGCTTTCCCTCCTCCTTCAAAACCCCTCCCCATCTAATCCACAGACACTAAAGAGAAATGATCCAAGGGAAAATTTGGGGATTAAATTCTCCAATTATGCTGTCAGGTGGGACATGATCAAAGGTATATCTTGAAGTTCTAATACATGCAAACACAAGACAGTTTGTAACAGATTAAGAGGAACATGAATGTTAAAAAAATGCAAATAAAATGCAAATAAAGCTAGACTTTAAGCCTCAATATACATATGACTTTAGTATAAGCAAAGTATACTTACTGGTGCATTAATTTGTTTCTACTGTCTGCTTGTCCTCCAATTTTAATTGTGCTACTTTGGCCCACTGCATATTTTCTCACACTTCTGATACAAATTTTAGACTTAAGCATTTAGAAAAAGAAAGGAATAACAGAGGAGACAAAAATTATAATAAACTATTTCCTCATTTTCTTATGTGCATACTTTTAAATATATCAGTCTGCTATATATAATTAAGACAGGTTTAAAAAGTATGTTACATTCTCTACATGTCCCAAAATCCCTTGTGAATTGTGTGTTTCACAAGGACAGGATCCAGAATCAGACAATGCATAAAAGGTAATACCTTGATAATCCTTCATCTAGCCTCTACCAGCCTAGTAAATCCTGTATTTAGAAAGGTAATATATGTTGACTAGAGTAAGCAGAAATATGTAGTTTATTAAATCAGCCATTAAATAGCATCTAAAATGTATTTATTTTATACATCATACCATCTAACTATTTTAATTAATTGATTTTTAATAAACATTTGCATAGTGCTTGCTGTAATGTCAGTTAAATGCCTATTTGTAAGTAAATAACCATTACCAATTTGCATTTATAAAGTAGGACCCTGATCCTGCAAGTGGAACCACACTGATGGATTCTGGTACCACACTGTCCCCAGTAGGACACTGTGGAAAACACAGGAGAGCTCACAAAAGTCCAAAGGAAATAAAAAAAGCTCTGGTACAGTTTTTGTTTGGGGGGGTTGTTTGTTTTTCCTTGAGACCTACCATACACACCATTGGCTGGCATGCTGCATCCAAAACCCTGGGAACGAAAGCTGAAAAACTGCAGGCTGGATCCGTATGGAGCACAAGCTCTTTGCCTGCTGACACCACTGTCGTTGCCCTGGTACACAATGAGTGTGGCTCTGGTCCCAAGTGTCACTTTCTGAGTATTGCGTGTGTTTACACCCATATTTTAGCGGTTACATTCACAATTAGCCCTGCAGGCCTTTGCTGACTCCTTAGAGGACAGCTTCACATTCATCTTCAGTGCTATTTCATTTACTTAGAAGAATTAAGCTTTTAGTGTGTTTCTAATGATATAGAAATCCTTACAATAATGCTATTTTGTACCACTAAAAGATGTGAATTGGGGGGGGGAGGGGGGGGGGAGGGGAGAGGGAAGAAAAAGAAAAAAGGGCAGCAACATAACAAGACCCTGAATGACATTTGATATTGAAATTGCTCATCATTTGCCATGGTACTAATTGGTCTCTATCTAAGACTTTTCCATTTAAAATTATATGCTTCCCTGCTGTAGGTTATGGCTATCAATTAATCACAGCAAAGACATTTCCAAATGAGAGCTGGATCAGTGTCAGCACTGAGTAAAGTCTTAAAACCCACACCCCAAAAAAAGCCTAAAATTATTCAACATTTTAAGAGATACATTTTCTATTTTTTTTCATTTTTGTCAGTTAGTTACACTGCTGCTTACAAGTGTTGTTGCTGATACAAATTATTTGATTCAAGATGTTTATGTTAGAAAGTTAAACCCATGAAATGTTAATGCCACACGAAGCTAACAGGGATGGGGGAATTAACCGTTCTTAAAAGTTGTGGAAATAATTTCTTGCTTGTCTTTACTCTAGAAGACTACAGGATTTTCATTTATTTTCAGTTCAGGTTTTTAACACAGAATTGGATAATTAAGTATCAATTTAAGACATATTAAGTAGAGGAAATGAAACCGAGTTTAGCATGCAAAATGTGAAAATATTTTTTAAAGATATCTGGAATGTAGTAAAGGTGCCTGACTTCTTAGAGTAGATATTTTATATGGACAATCTGTGCTGACATGATGCGTAAACAGTAGGCAGATAATTTTATAATTATTTTAATAATTTTATTTTTTATTGGGGTATTTGATAATGTCTCCGTATAGAGAGTAAGTATATTGTGACTATACTATTTCAGAGTTTTACCTATATACTTGATGATCCAGTAGCTTCTGCTAGATACTCTCAAACATGCTGCATTTGAAATATATTTTACTGAATTTTTAAAATGTTTTGATTACAGGTCTGTAAGCATAAAAATGATATCTGAAGGCATATAAAAACCTCATGATGGCTAAATCTCATCAAACTCCTGTTGATCCACTGCTTACCTGACTCCTATGTTTCTCTCTTTTTTTCTGGAAGGAAGGGACAAATGCCTGAAGTATGGCAATATGAAATATATTCAAGAGTTCAAATACACACCAGGCTTTTTTTTCAATGTAGTTCTGGTGCATCAGTGAGAAAGGCTTGGAGTGGTACTCAGTGTGACACATCTGCAGCCACACATAGGCATCCAGCTTGACCCTCAAACATTCTTCTCTTTCTCCATCTTGTCTTTCACATCAAGCAAGAAAAAAAGTTGTCTCTTCTGTTACCTATTCAAATTCTTCACACTCCCTATTGACTAAGATTGGCTAAGGTCAGACCTGAACCATACATGTAAAATTATGAACCATTGTCCAAACTGAAAAGATGTTCCATTGTTATAACTACATAATGTGCTATATAATAATATGTTATCCGAATAAAATAATAATAATAATAACGATGTTAAAATAATACCCATGGGTATTGCAATCAGTAAGAGCCTTGGGCATGACAGTATGATGACCATTCTATCTTTAGACAACAATTACAATGTACAGCTGGCCAGAAGCAACAATTGCATTTCATGGGGGGAAAAAAAAAAGAAAAAAAAAATCTAGCATTTTATTTTCTTTGTATTGAAACCAAGTCCTTAATTTTATTTTCTATGCATATACATTATAAAGAGTTATATATGTGTATAAATATATATATAATATATACGCACACACACAGAGACACATTCCACTTACCTATCTATTTAGTAAGATCCTCTACTCCAGTTCCCAAATAGCCAAATAGTCACAAATGGTCAAATACATCCTTATCCTTTAATAGTCATTAGTTTTCTTTTCTTATCTGGTATTATAGAAAATAAGATTCAAATGCCTGTTTTGCACATGATGGAAAAAGAATTTGAGTTTCATTCATCTAGGCTGTTCCAAACTCTCTTCAAAGGGGTGAAACAACCAAAAAGCATTCCCAAAGAAAGTTTCACTGAAACTCATGGGGTTTTTTTCAGTGAAACTGAATCTGTTGGTTTCAAAGAATCAGCTTTTTCAATTAAAAATCAACCAACCAAACAAAAAAACTATGTTCTTAAAAATTCATAGTTGTTGCAATACAGAGATTTTTGTACCTTTAAGAACTGAGCATCCATTAGTAGTGTCTAATAATGAGTCAAACTGCTCATCTGAAACTAATTATAAATCAACCATTTCAATGTAGTTAGAATAATGAGGATGGACATAACCATTATGGACTTTCATCAGATTCTTTCCATTTGTGAACTACTGAAAATATTTTTATCTTCAAAGTTCCAAATTAATAAAACTGTTTGAAAAACCTTTCTAGAAAATAAGTTGATATCTGTAGAAAAATGTTATACTTTAAACCAGGATTTTTTCCTGTATCTTTTTAATTGAAATTTAAAATAAAAAGTGACGTTTGTATAGGGTTTTATTTAATTACTCACTTTAAGATCAATTATATTTAAGATTTCTCAGCTTCATCTTGACCCTTGAACTAGTTTTTCAAATTTTTAGCTCATACAGACTAAGTCAGGTGTTGCTTAATGCATACTTAAATCAGGAAAAAAAGGAAAAAAATAAACATCATTTACTTGTCAGAGCTTTTAGCTTCAAAGCTCTATACTTGTTTAAAGTACTCGAAGTGTTCTTATTAATTTCAGGAAAAACTGATTCTGAACACCAGATATTGGAAAATTAATCTTGGGCAAACAAGGTTTGACACTAATTGGTTACAATGCCTATGATAACAAACTGTTAACAGGGTAGACTTAGAGTGTCAATCGTCAACCAGTTGGTTGTATCAACAACTAAATGCTTATTTAAGCAAGTTGTAGAAGGTAATCTGAGGAGGGTTCAGGTTTATTTTGTTTGCTTGGCTTTTTCTGGGGGCGAAGAAGGAAAGAAGGGAGGAAGAGGAGGGCGGCAGCACATATAGCAGGATGGTACATACAGCAGGACATATTTGATGTAAAAAAGCCCATTTTAATAAAATTACAAACCCAAAGATTTAATTCTGACATTGACTGAAAGTGTGAAAATGCCATCAGATATGAAGGTACATGCTCAATGTTAAAGAAAGTAACTAGATAAGTCATTCAGTGAGTGGGAAAAATGAAGGTGATTCCTTCCCTGTCTGTAGAGGTTCAAAGTCACAAGACCCACGACAGTGAACCAATCACCAGAAATTATGACTAGTTCTGGAGAATGCTGTTGCAATGAGGCAACATATCTGTTCAATACAGCATCTACCTAGGAGGATGAAGAGTTGGGTTTTAACTTCGTTTTGCCAAAGAGAGCCTAAACTGTGTGTCTGCCACTTTCTGATCACAAAGATAGTGTATAAAGACAAACCACAGCCTCATCCTTTCCAACAATTCCTAAGAACAGTAGCCAACACTGCATTTTGTTAGGAGAATGGTCTTGCTGGTGTATTCTGACATGCTGGCCATGCCCCTGCTGAGTTAATGCTCTTCAGAGGTTTATAAAGGTGCCTGCTGCCCCATGGCCATCTGGTTTAGATGAGAACTGGACACCAACCTGCAATGAAGTCCTCTTCCACTATTTCTCTCCTCGTTTCTCTCTCTCCTGTTCTCTTTCTTTCCTCCTAAGGCCAAGTCAGGTTCCGAGGGAAATCAGATTAACTGACAGCTGAGTCCTCTGCTTTAATTATGCAAAATAGGAGATGCCCATCACACAAGAATAGAAGAATGTGGTTCAGATAGAAAGATTTTGACAACAAATTTCATAAGGAAAAGCTCAACAGTATCTTCATAACATTATGAAGAGTCTAACTTTGAGACTAACTCATGGGTTTGAACTTCCACCCTCGGTAGAAATGCCTCCTGTACGCGCAGAACCAAAAGTGGTGCGGGTAAATCACAGTACTTAAAATCATAGGGTTTAGATTCAGTTTTACTGGCTTGGGTGGGAATTGACACCAGATCAGAGCACACAAATTAGACATTGTGAATAAATCATTTATGGATCTGTAGTCTGCAGGAACACCTGTGTAACTTCTGAATATTGACGGAATCATACTGGGAGTACGGTATGAGTGAGACATTTCCCTCTTTGCTTTTGTTATATTTTAGCTACTGCTGAAAGACCCTGGTGAAATAAATATTTTTTAGTAAATGAATAACATTTCAGACTCTGGTTTTAAATGCTCAAAGCTGATTTTACCTTACCCAGATTATAAACCTAGCTGACATCTGTACAAGCTACTTCAACTGTTGAATTATTTGTTCTTTGTGATTAGTTACCTATATACTAGGGACAAAATATTGGAGAAAATAGTATGAACACACTTAAAACTGAGCCATTAATACCAAGTCAATATTTATGTACTATTTAAAAATATGAACTGCCAATAGTAAATCCTAGGCAAAATAAAACAAAACAAAACACCTCACATTGGGAAAGAGAGGCAGGGATTGTGCATTTGTGCGATTTTTAACTTTCATTTTTCATTCTAATCTGGTTGTGTGAGCATATTTGTATTCATGAAGCTGAGAAAATAGAGGTATAAACCAAAGCTAAAAATAGTGTTTGGAGTTGTTTTTTGTTTGTTTGTTGTTTGGTTTTGCTATAAGGTCTGAGTAGGGCAGTCTTAAATAGATAGAGACCACCACATTCATTTTCTGTTGAAATAAGGAAAAAGTTACTTATTCACTTTCTTGTATGTTTTTTGTTTTCTGTTACAAACAGTTTGAAAGCCAGACATATCACTTAAAGATGGTCTGGAATGCTTGTATTTTGGTATGGAAATTTAAAGTGCATGGATTATATCTTCTAGAATCCATTACTTTGTGATTTATGTTTAGGGAAAAAATACTAATAGAAGAGGACAAATAAACAAAAGATGTGAATCAACCTTCAGATAAAAGATTTTTTAAAATCCTCCATCTTCAAGATAAGGTAACAGGCAAATCTTATAGTATACAGAAAATTATGAATTTTCTTTTGATCTCAGGAAATTCCTTTTCTGGTAGTTAAAATAGCACAATGATAATGAGCTCCCTTTGAACATCAGTGCTTTAACAAAATCTGTTGTTTTCAGTAGAAATTATTAGTTTAGTGGAATGTTTTAAGATAGCAGTGAGATTTATTAATATATTCTGTGTAATCATGTTCAAGCTTGTAAACAGTTAATTGCATTGAAAGTATATGAATACAAATATAAAAAATCATTTTATCAGATATGGGGAAATAAATGTTTATAAATTTATTTTTACTTAACATTTCTGTACTTTCTCCATTCTGAAAAGAATCATATCTGTTTATGTGTTTAGAACTGCATGTGCCATTTGGAAGCTAACTCTAATGATGACAATGATAATATTTCTGTTGACATCACTACCTCCTGAACCTACTGTAGAGTAGGAATATCTTAGAACACCGCTATGTGAAATAGCATCAATATTGCTATATCAATTGTTAAGAGAAATAAAATACTTACATGAGTTTCTTGAGAATGTATATAGGATCAATGCAGTTCTCTAATCCCCACCATCTCATATTTATTGTTAGAAAAGGACAGCACTTCAAACTTCAGTTTTCCTCCTTACAGTGGAGCTACATTGTGCTTCTATTAAATATATGAACCTGCTTTAAATCAGCTCTGTATCAGACTAAAAGTTTTATTCAGTAAAATGTTAAGTAAATTAATGCAATTTATTTTGCCAAAATTATTCATGGCACATGACCAAAACCTGAAATCCTCTGTGCAATTAATTGATAACTTATGTCTATACCTGGTTTAAATACTCCTTTCTTGTTCAGTCTCTTCGTATCAACAGCCATCTACTAATTCAGATTACAGCTATTCCACGCAGACAGGTGTTTTATAAAAGAGACATATGCATACACTATAGTACAATCTATAGTAATAATGCTTAGTATCTATATTCGGTATTTGATTGCCTTGTCAAGTTGGCTTCCCCAAACAAAGGACATTAACTTCACAATGGAAAGAAAATAGTCAGGGAAAGAAGTTCCCCATAGGGAAAGGAGGATCACTATTAAGGATAATACAATTGCTTTGGAGACAAATAACTTAGGAGTTCTTTAATACTCCTTGAAATATGTCTCTAACCTTTTCTTTGTACTGTATTACCCAGTCAGTCAGACTACTGCTATTTTGTACATGACATGGATGAAGAATGCCCGGGTCAGGTATCCTTGTGAAAGCAGTATATAATCAGGAGCATTGCTGTCAATTTGTGTTGCTGTTTTGAAAAGAAATCTCACAGGCTGTCTATCTGCCTCGTAGTTCTGGGTAGATCCAACATCATATGGCATTATTAGCATATTCCAAATAAAACTATTATCATGTACTAATTCCATTTTTATCCAGCCCAGAATTTATAAAGCTGTTAGCTGGTGTTAAGTGGTGGTGTTAGCTGCTCACTGGATGTCGTCATTAAGTTGTGTAAGAATTAAGCTTCTGTCCTAAAGAAGCCATTTCCTTGAGTTCAACCTGAAGGAAAGAAGCAAAGGGAGGTAAAAATTATAACTCTAAAGATCAAAGACCCTTTGCTTTCTGATAAGCCTGGTAAAATGGCTGAGGCTGATACTGCGAAGAGAACGGATGATGTGGTGAAAACTGGTGTGGGAGTTTGAATGATAATCTGCTGAGGCAGCTCGACAAGTTCAGCTTGTGACCTGACGCAATGTGTCTGATTTTACCTAAAGCAAATTACAAAGTGCTCACACATTATTTTGCCAGGAGAATGTATGTGGATGGTGGTAGCAACTTCAGTTGACACTACAAGATCTTGACAAGGCTTTCTCTCTGTGACCTGTGGGGTGGGTGGTCACAGGAATGTATAGTGGTGTCTCCTTGACTGCAGTCAGGATAGGCCCTTTCTAGTTCTCCTTGATTAGTAGTTTTGATTTCCTGAAGGGATTTGCCAAATCTTATACTGAAATTGAAAGAAATAAGTAATAAATTTATACTCTCAAGTCTTTACAGAATTTCTATGAGCAAATTTCTTTTCTAAGGGGTTGTTCACTCCCTCGTTTCAATGGGAAATTTAAAATACTCAACCTTCCCCCCCATCCATGCTTGCCACTTTTAATAAATATAAACCATATCCTTTTATGGGGGTTGTGTCTGTCACAGTTTTTCTCTATAAGAGTGTATACAGTCTACCATATGCGCTGGACATCGTTGTCCAACACTTAATCATCTTAGATCCATTTTGGGATACCTTATCACTGAATATGCAAGGCCTGTTATACTACCTTTATTATAGTTTAAGTTACCACACGGGGTACCCATGGGGTACCCTACAGCTACGTAGCCACAAAAGTTTAGCAATCACCATGAACTCAGCTTGATCAACTTCTGGAAAATTCCTTGGGAATGTATCCCTCCACTCCCTTTTGCACATAGACCCATAAACGTACATTTAGCTGCCAAAAACCCAGTCCAGAAGTTTTAGGCACATTCCCATGTCCTATCCACTAGACTAAACTGTCCATCATAGCTATAGCTGACAGTTTAAAGAGGGGTGTATGAGAGATGTAGAAGCTACTGCAGTACAAAAAATAAATGAAAAAGACTGCTGCCAAAGAGAGTAGGAATTGTAATAGGAGCACTAAGGTAATACTAAAACATACCATGAACAAGCTTGTGTATATTGCATAACTAACCAGACTTCTATTTGTGCAGTGTCTTAAGAGAATCAAATTTTTAAGAAATGAATTATTTCATATTTCTTTTTTTATAAATGTTGTTTGTGTTAGAAAAGGAAGGTAATTGTTTCTTTTTGACATGATTTGTCAAAAGGTATTAGAAGGTGACACATTTCCAATCTATGATCCCAATTGTTTAAAATTTATGTTAAAATGCAAATCTGGTAGGAAGTAAAAAAAGCGAAGTGTCTGTCTTCAAAATACCCTATAAACCTTATTTACAATAATGTTATTTTCCAAGGTGTAAATGACTCAATAATTTATTTATTACAGAAAAGGCCTCTGTACTTGGGAAATTATGCTATATATCCATACCAGCGTTTTGCAGGTGCTGTACAGATGTTACCTGTTGCTCATGAAATCCAAATTTTTGGCTTAACCTATCATCAGGGAAAAGCTGGAAAGAGAATACAATGTAAACCATCACAGTGTTACTATATAACATCATGCCATACTTTTATACTGTACTTCAAATTATTATTAAAATGATAAATTGTCACCTGATAAGAAACAATGCTTAATTAGAAGTATCATTTTTTCTGTCACTTATTTAACCTGAAATATGAACTAGATTCCTAGAACAGTTTCTTATTTTATGTAGTCATTTATGTTTTATTTTATTTTCATGTTTTATTGATGCAACTATTTGCTATAGACTACCTATATCCACCTTTCTAATAACAAAGTACGTCCATAAAATATCCTACAGTTTAGTAATTTGATGCAATTTCAAATTTTAATTTCAATTGATTGAAATTCAAATTTCAATTCTGTGACTGTATGTCACAGACTGCTTGAGGTTGGAAGACACCTCTACAGACCATCTAGTCCAAACACCCTGCTCAAGCAGGCTCAGCTACAGCAGGTTGCTCAGGACTATGCCCAGACAGGTTTTGAATATCTCCAAGGAAGGAGACCCCACAACCTCCCTGGGAAACCTGTTCCAGTGTTTGGACACCCTCTCAGTAAAAAAAGTGTTTCCTGACATTCAGAGGGAACCTCAGTTTGTGCCCATCGCCTCTTGCACTGTCAGTGGGCACCCCTGAGAAGAGCCTGGCTCTGTCTTTATTCCTCACATCTGGTATTTATACACATTAATAAGACCCCCCTGAGCCATCTCTTCTCCAGGCTGAGCAGCCCCACCTCTCTCAGCCTTTCCTCATATGTGATGTGCACCAGTACCTTAACCTTCTTTGTGGCCCTTTGTTGGACTCTATCCAGTAGCTCCTTATCCCTTTTGTACTGAGGAGCTCAGAACTGGACACAGTACTCCAGATGTGGCCTCACAAGTGCTGAACAGAGGGTAAGTATCATCTCCCTTGACCTGCTGGCAACACTCCTAATGCAGCCCAGGATGTTGTAGGTGTCCTTTAACTAAAGGGCACATTGCTGGCTCATGCTTAACCTGACAAATAAGCAAATCTTACAAGTAAAACCAAAGCGAAGAAGGCCTTAAGTACCTTGGCCTTTTCCATGCCTTTCACCTCCAGGTCCCCTGCCCCATTTAGGAGTGGGACGATGTTTTCCCTAGGTTTCCTTTTGCTGCCAGTTTACCTGTCGATGCCCTTCTTGTTGCCCTTTACATCCCTTGCCAGATTCAGCTGCAGGTGGGCTTTGGATTTCCTAATGCCATCTCTGCATGCTTAGATAGTGTCTCTAAATTCATCCCAGCTGAAGCCCTGCTTCAGCTTCTTGTATACCTCCTTTTTATGTCCAAACTTAGTCAGGAGCTCCTTGTTCATCCATTCAGGCTTCCTGATGCCTTTGCTTGATTTCAAGCTCATCGAGATGGATCATTCTTGAGCTTGAATATCAACAGTTCTCTTGAACCCCTCCTCTCTCCAGGGCCATATACCATGTGATTCTTCCAAGCAGATCCTAAACAGGCCAAAGTCTGTTCTTCTGAAGACCAGAATTGTGGTCCTGCTTTTAGCCTTGCTATCTCCTTGCAGGATCCTGAACATGACCATCACATAGTCACTCTAACCAAGGCTGCCCTTGACCTTCATATCCCTGATCAGTCGT
This sequence comes from Aptenodytes patagonicus, assembly GCF_965638725.1. Classification (NCBI taxonomy): domain Eukaryota; kingdom Metazoa; phylum Chordata; class Aves; order Sphenisciformes; family Spheniscidae; genus Aptenodytes; species Aptenodytes patagonicus. The sequence goes on along the minus strand of NC_134949.1, from coordinate 163,688,190 downwards.
TCCTTGCTTGTAAATATGAGGTCCAGAAGAGCACCTCTCCTAGTTGGCTCCTCAATTGCCTGTGTTAAGAAGTTGTCAACAGTGCACTCCAGAAACTTCCTGGATGCTTATGCCCTACTGTGTTGTCCCGCCTGCAGATATTGGGGTGGCTGCAGTCCCCCATGAGGACCCAGACCTGCAAATGTAAGGCTTCTTCTAGTTGTCTGAAGAAGGTGTCATCTGCTTCTTCGTGATCAGAAACTTATAACAGTGTCATATCTGTTGGTCAACCTATTAATCTTGATCTCAGCCAGCTAGTAACTCATCCCTAGGCAGATCTTTAGGCATTCCTGTTGCAACTTCGCCTCCTCAAGTTTCTGTGTCTTCCATAATTTTGTTTACATTCATTGAATGTCCTGGTGATTACACTTTATATATTAATTTCTAAAACACATTAATTAAACATTTCTCCCCAGAAAAAAACACATTTTCCTCTGATCTTATACATAAATGCAAATACCCTATATATACCAATTCAATTTGAAAATACCATATTGCCTACAGATCATGAGCAAATGAATTAATTACATTCATTGATTAAATTAATTACATTAATTAAAAATATGACTCTAATAGAAATCTCTGAATGAATTTTGAACTAAGATAATGAAAGTCCTAATTCTTCTCAAAAGATGGTATTGTAGCTAAAATGCCTGGCTGTAAAATTCAAAACCTAACAAAGATGTAATTACTAAATAAAAGAAAAATCTTCCTATCCTTATTGCCTTTCATCTGCCCAGTTACTTCTTCTGAACTTAATAGTTGTTTCTAATTGTTGCTGGTTTTGTTTTTGGTTTCTTTTTGTTGTTTTGTTTTGTTTTTTTCCCCCTGCAAATACTTTGATAATAATCCAGGTGGAACAGCAGCATTCTCTTGCTCTTTATGGTGTGTACTCTATGATTTGTATTAATTTTGGCTTGTTTTCCATGTACTGTAGTTTTCTAAGAGCTAGAAGTTACCTTGCTGTTCTTCCTTTCCAGTTACAAAAGCATTTTACATCTCGTGTGGCCATTCAAACCAACAAATGAAATGTCTCATATTCAGGCCCTGGCAGCAGAAATACATTTGAAGTAAGCTAGCCTTTCCTCTGACAAAGCATAATTTTGGGGGAAAAACAGGGCCAAGATACATAGATTTACACCATCCCCACAGCTTTCAAGTCTGAAGACATTTCTGGGTTATCAGGCAGCCACTTCATACTGTTCCTATTTGGCATGTTATACTGTTCCTAAAGAGATCATAATGCATAGTGATATTGAGTATAAATTATATGTGTTACTCTAAAGATACATCATCCTTTCTTCTCATGAGCCAAATACAGTTCTTAAACTGCTAAGGAATTATCTGGTACACAGAGCAGACGGTAATAATAATTTCAGTGAGAAACTTCTTTGGCTCCTGGAAAACCTCATAACCTGGGAGGCATTGATGGTTAAAAGTGCCTTGAATGTATCCAAAACATTTGTACCACCCTATACTTGGCTTTGAATGCCTAAAAGTGAAAAGCCCTGCTCCTAGCAGAGTTCCTTCATCTGGATATGCAAATGGTATTTTTCTCTCAGGACTCAATGATCTTGTGAATTTTGCCCTTCTTGGTAATGCAGAAGTATAACATAAAAAAGTTTTTTATCTGAGATAGTATAAATAACCTGTTGAAATATTTTTTCCTGAGCTACAGGAGCTTGTAGCTTTAAATCTTTATTAGGTTTTAAATCTCTTACATAAGAAACTTTCTTTTAGAATAGGTCTGTCCATACTATAGACAGCAGTAGCAATGCAGAGAAACTCTAGCTAAACCAAGAACTGGCAGCACTTTTTGAAAACAAAACAAAATGCAACAAAAAAATTCAATGAAAGTTAACTTACTCTGCTTTTCACAACACTTTTTTTTTGGGGGGGGTGGATCTGACTAAGCTGAATCACATCTATTTGACTGCTTGCTGCATGCAGTATCAAAATATCCTGTCTCTGCAATAAGAAACTTATAAAGAGATGAGAAATGCAAAGGATTGAGGAAAACCACAGGAGATATATAACTTGCTAAAAATTATGCAGGTGGCTGTTGGCAAAACCCACAACAGAGCTGAAGTTTCCTGGCTTCCAGACTGCTGACCCGCTCATTGAATGACAGTGTTTTCCATTAGATGTTGAGTCCATTCTCCAGCAAACAAAATTACGTACTTAGTAAGTCTCTATAATATCTTTTAGGATGAAACTTCCTCTATTAGTATACGTTTATATTATTACATTGTTGGAAGTTAATGTGTTTTTCACTATAACTGCAGACAATCTGAACCACCCATCCACTGGCCTGTTTCAGAAGTACTTTGGTGTACTCAAAATGATTCTTTCTTACTTGTTAAACCTTTTATTTTTAGGATAGAAAATGTTGTTGAAGTGTAAAAAGTAAACTACATATTTTATTACTTTTATTGGATTTATTGCAAATAATGGTATGCATTTTGAATAAGTAATGCTGCCTTATGTCCTACAAACTACTTCTGGAAACTGAAATAATAAATCTCATAAACTGTATATTAAAATAGTAAACTGCACATTTGTAAGACATCCTCATTTATTTCCATAAAAACTTCTCTAAAAACAAGAGGCTGTTTGCCAAGGAGTCAATCAGGTAAGCCCATATGTTATTGATTCCTCTACTGCTCTGCATCATTTAAAAATAGCATCAAAACTGAAAAGCATAAAACCTTTAACTTTAATGTGTTTTAAATCCATTTCTTCCATCTTGTACTGTCTGTGGCAAACAGGCATGCAAAATCTGCTTGACTCATTGAACTTTTAAGGTCAGTGTTAGGTCCTGTTCTGGGATTCTGATGTCATTATTTACTCAAAACTCAGTCTTTTTCTGGTTTTAAGTAACAAGCTTATACATTTATGATGAGTTTGTACATGAGAAATCATATACAATTAAATAGATAGTAATTAAACAGAGAACTTACACGACAGCTTGTCATAGCTATTGATTTGGCAGAGACCAAGAGAGCAACATTGACCACACAAGTGACATATACCTCTTTTCAAACTCATGTGCATTGTACTAAAGCAAACCTATGGGGGACACTAGTGGGGAAAATTTAGGATTTAACACAAGTTCTTCAGCTGTGTGAATGACAGGCCCATGTGTCTGCTGTCTCATACTCTAGATTTTACCACCCATTGCACCTATGACATACAGCCAATACTGGGCAGATAAGTTGCCTTCAGGTCCTTTCCTAGAAATGTATAGGTAATTTGAACCCAGATTCCTGAAAAGTTTAGAAAACTGTGTATATATGCCATAGAAAGCTACACGAGACCTACGTCACAGCAACATGGACTGTTTTCCTACTAACCAGGTAACCTACTTCTTAACCCGGACTCATAAAGACTTTACAGATCAAGCAAGAATCTATGAAAAGCAGAAAAGTATATCGCTTCAGTTTTACAATTTTGCCTTTAAATCAAAAGACTTTAACAGCTCAAATAGAGCTGAAGTTTTCAGCTGTGGCATTCTTTGTCTTTCTTCACAACAACTTTTAACTGCAAATGACATGCAGCGCTAACAACTCCAAATTCCCTACACACTGAAAATCAAGAAAACTTGATGCTCTGTATTACAGGAAATCAGTTATGTTTTGCTTCTCACTTCATCATCTGACAGAAGTTTTATTAGTTACAGTAGCTTTTTTCTGTGGTTTTTTTTTTTTGTTGTTTTTGTTTTTGTTTTAAGTTAGTTTTTGAGATCTGGCTAGATTGCAGACTATTATGAGTTTTGTATTGTGAAAGGATCTATCACTAGCTTTCATGAAAACTTAAAAAATTGTGTTTCTGTATGCTTTAAAAATATTAAGTGTCTCAGAGCAACTATGATAATATTACAAACAGATAATGCTACTTATAAGGAACAAATATAAAAGCTAACAGATCCTAAAACAAAAACATCAATGACTCAAGTATTAGAAGGTCTTGAAGTGTAAAATTATTTTCTGTGCATTTTCCATTGTGGAAGTTTTGCACAATGCAGAGATAGACATGTTAACCACTTTGCCTCATTTTATGCCTGTTAGAATATCTTGGGTTGGAAATTAGGATTCAGTTTTGAATATTTGGGTTATGTTCTGACAGGATTTTCCAAAGGTAAGAGAGTTAATTGTCATAGGGAACTGTGACACTCAAAGAGAAACCTTTTATAAGAGCTACAATTCAGGCTTCTAAATCAAGTGTTTACTATAAGAATTTGCATAATTTAAAAAAATATAGATTTTTATAATTGCCTGTGGCAGAAGCAGTTCTTTGAGCACAAATCTTGGATAAAAGCTTGTTAAAGAAACATTTCTAGTCTCATCATTTATTATTTAAGAGAAAACCCTGATTAAACAACAAGAAAGCTCAAGGTTTAAAATGCATATATAGGTATATACACATAGAAGCATACTTACATACATATACATATATATAAAAATGAGATCTTAACTAATTGTTGAATTATTCACTCCAAGCAAAATCATTCTTATTAATGATCTAAGTTATACCATCTATAATTTGGGATGAAAGTGCAAAAAAGTGGTTGAAAAATCATCACTAGCATCTTTTTTATCCTCCTTCAAGCTTTTTATTGACATGACATTTTAAAAACCTAATCTATTTACAGCAAAGGTTTCTAGAATTGTGTTCTGTCTGCATGTGAATTTTGGATATTTTCCATTGTTTGCAAGTGTTCTCAGCTGAAAAGATAAAAGAATTAAATTGTTATCTGTTGATTATGAAAGTTAGGTGGAAATGCCCATATGAAGAAGACTTTATTTGCAGCAGGATATGGTGTTCCCTCTGAAATGTCTTTTCAGTTTCTTTATCTAACATGGTTCAATTACATGGAAAGATCTGAAATGCAGTGTTACTAATAGTACTGAGTCTTGATCATGTGTACTTGCAAAGGAGCAAAAAGAAATAGATTATTAGCAGTGTTACTCAGCTTTTTGTCATCAATGAAAGCAGAGAAGTGCTTGCAACATCCAAACAACATGGTTAAGGACAAAGAAATATGGGAACAGGTGAGCAAAAAGTGAGCAAAAATTTTGTTGCTGAGACGTTACTGTCAAAGCACAAACTGGAAATTCCAGCAAATGGATATAGTAGATCTTTATAGGATAGTCACTTAACCTGGTTAATGCCAGTCATGAATAGCAACATATTTGACTCTGCTTGAGAGATGCACTTAGATGAAAATATAAGCAGAGGTACCTCTGAAGGCAAACCACTGACAGATAGGCCTTAGAATATTTCCAAGAAATATTCTCTGTCAGCCCTTTCCATGCACTACTATAACTGTTATGGACTTTTTGTCATAGGCAACAGGTTTAAAGGATCATATTTCATTTTACTGGGATTTGAGTACCTAAAACATTAAAAGAGCTGTCCTGGGTCATACCAATGGTCCCTCTACCTGGGAGTCATGTTTCTAAGAGTGATCAGCAACAGTTCCTTAGTAAAGTGACAGGGTAAATGTACAAGGTTCATTTCCTTGGAAAATTCGTTCAGCTTGCAGAAAGTAGATAGAAACAGAGTTAGAGCTAGAGAACTACATTTCATTTCAGGTTTTGAATTAATTCCTTTTGGCTCTGTTTCCTGAAAGCAAATGTCTGAGGGTTGACACCCCAGTGTAAGTATTTAAAAAGTGTATTTCAAAGCTTGTACTTGGTTATACATGATGATAATTATACTACTGTATATTTTCACTAACTTTGGTTATCTATTTATCCAATCAGGTGATATAAGCAATTCTGTCTGACTTCTTTTGACCAGTCACAATTATTATAAGCAACATACCCTTTGGATAATTAAATCCAATCTTTTAAGAATGTAAATGAATATTAGTTGAATGAATTTGCATAATGCATACATTTAAGAAAGTTGTGATCACTAGGCTGTAGGAAAAAAAAAGCCACAGCCAAATTCATTGAATAAATTATTCATTGGTTTTTTTCTCTTAATTATTCATTCAGCTCTGAATGTAACAAGTAACAAGCCTCATGTTCAGCAGTTTTATTTGTGCTAGAAACCCAGTGAAACTCTTCTTTCACTTCCATGCAGGGTTGCCCTTACGATTCATTCTTAGGCTGTCAATTTCTGCTCTGGTAGTTTATTTATTTTATGAATATTTTTTCCCTTGGTAGACAGTAGTTCATCCATTTTATTTAAACCTGTACTCAATGTTTCTACCTGAGTTTTTAGTCCTATTTCTGCTTGGAAAACAATATACACAAAGGAGCTACTTGGCTCTTTTCTGGGGAAGCCTAGCTACTCTTGGTGAGAGATATAGTAAGCTTGTTCTTTTGACTGTAGTTGATTGACTTCCTCATTTATATTATTAAGAAGAACTCTAACAGTGTTATCAGAGCTTTGCCTTTACAGGTTTTCTGCATGTTTTGTTATGTGCCTTTGTAACATCATCTGTACTTGTTTTTCGTATTTACTGCAAAACATTGTGATTAGGAAGAAAATAGAAGAAATATTCCATAACCTTTTTGTGGAGTCCAGATTCCACATCCACTACCTATGTTTTCCTTGGGAGCACTTCCCTTTATTGACAAATTTCCTCAGGTGTTTTCCTTTTTCTAATAACTGGTTATGGGATTATTACATTAAACTGGGTGGTTAAGCAGAAGATGGCCATTAAAACATTTCCAGAAATACTTCTATGTGATATTTGGTGCTATGGTAAATACCAGGATACTTTTCAGCTTAGATCTAAGAATATCTGATTTTTTATATAGCTCCTGTCTTTTGGGATATTCTGCTTATTTATTACACTATGACAATTTATAGAAGGTCAGAGTTCGATTGCCATAAGGCACATCCGCATATGATGATAGAGTAGTGTCTACCCACAGAACTCTACAATTTAATTCATGTTACTGTATATTGTAAATTATGAAGTCCTTCCATAACTCCTTTATTGGCAGTTGCAAGGACTGTATCAAGTTTTGGAGGATCACTAATAAACACTAGCTTGAGCTCTTACCAAGAGACCTGAGAAAATCTTAAACTGCAGCATGTGCTCTATGAGCTTTCTATCCTTACTCTCAAAAGATTAATAAAGTGACTTAGCAAAACATGAATTTCTTGCTGAGAGAAAGTAAACAGACAACACAAATAAAAACAAAATTATGTAGAATAGCCGCCTGTTCCTTTTCTTTAAAAGGTAATCACTTAAATGTTCGCCTTCTAACTTTTTGGTAAGGCAACTACTTGGCTATTTCTCTCTAGTGACACCTTATCTAGTGTTTGTGGCAGTAAACCTGAGGGATTCATTATCCCTCTTGCTGAGTACAAAATCCTCACTGAAGCTAAGGCTGACATTTAAATGTGTAATGTTCACCATCCACTGTAGATAACCTTTTCCTCCTACTAGCTACTCCTGTTATTTAACAATTTCTGCTTGCTAGTGAACTTACAGGTAACGTACAGGACTACACACAATGCTTGGGGCCCAAAACACTTTTTAACTCTCTCTCCCACCCTTGTATTTGATTTACTGCCTTTGGTTGAATGAGCATTCACCACAGGAACGAAGATGATTTACGCAAACTTTTAAAAGTCTTGCAAATGTTATAATTCTCTCTTTTTAATATTTTTCTCTCAAACATTTTAACAGAAGTAACCAAGACACAATAAAATATAAACACAGATTCAGTGAGTTACAACAATCCAACTTGCTTTGCCTCTGCCAGATATCTCTCCTCCTTCTGAACACCAAGCCCTTTAGAAGTGGGAGGATGGAACTTCCTTGGGAAATTGAATTTAGCAAAATAGATACTTGAAGAGGTCTCAGGAATCCAATGTGAGTGTCCTGATCACTGGTACTATTGACTGAGCACAGAGAAAGAGTAGTGTAAACCTTCTTGAGGTTTTGTATTCTTATCTTTCCTTTAGGCTTTTATTAGACCTGGAGGGTCAGTATATCTGCCTTTCACTTCCCTTCCTGTACTATCTCTCTGCCTCTGCCTTCCCCATTGGTCAATTTTCTTTTTAACCAGAAGTACGACAACGTATAGGCTAATGTCTGTATTGCAAAATAAAACTATAAAAAAAGAATAAAATTATACTTGCAGTTTAGTGATTTGAGTGAACCAATTAAAGTTTGTAGAGTCAAAATGCGAGTCATAAAGATTTTGCAAAATCATCCCTAGGTATCAAAGTCCTGCTGAATTTGGAAAGTAACTGTAATATGTGAATAATATTTGAAAAGTCTGCATAGTTTTATTTAAGTGAAAACAAACACCGAAAATTAATTCTTCACTACAAGCTGCAGATCCATTTCAAAAACAGCACCACCTGCTCACCAGGAACACAAAGCCAAGCATAGATTCAAAATAGCAGTAATGTTAAAAATCTTACATAAAAAGTTCCAGTTACCAAAACACCTTCTTCTTGAATCTCTGTCCCCCCAAAGTGCCTTTTCTGATTCACATTAAAACTTACAGAAAATTCCTGTCCTGCTTAAAACCTGCATGTTGAATTTCAAGAAGCTTGTTTTTGGTTTGGCAAGAGCAGGCTCCCTTGGGTCAGTGAGAATAGAATAGAGTCACTGAAAAGCTTGTCTCAGCCTTCACCATGGAAGAGATTAATGTCCTTCCAGAGTCACTAGACACAAAACCCCCATCAGACAGATTACTTTAAATATGTGGTCATACATGCTGCCTGCAATTTCACTTTTTCGCAATCAGCAACAGCAAAGTCCAGGAAATAACCACATGCTCAAACAGCCCAAAGACCTGCAAATTGTACAGATATTCCAGAATGGACTGCATATAAGAAAAGCATCTGAATAATAGTAAAGATAAATTTAGCTGTCTTCTCTAACTCCCCTCAATGCAAACACTGGAAATACAGGTCAGTGCCCATTTCCTCCCTACGAGGCTCAGCTCCACAAATAAACAACCCAAAGGTAGAGTAATCACTTAGGAATTTGAGAGCTAATAAAATGTTAAAGTGAAGAAGGGCAACGAACAACTCTCTGAAAGACAAGTTGATTATCAACATTAGGTCTCCTTTCCTTAAGAAAATGGAAGCAGACTATATCTCTGTCAAGCATAGAGTTTTATCATTTCTGAAGAGAAGTCAAATACCATTTCTCTTTACTTGTCAAAAGGAAGAAATTATCTTTCCCAGCTACACGTTATTATCCACCATCTGTGTGATAGCTTCTCATAATTACTTACATACGGCGTCTTTGATAAGCCTTATTCCTGATAAACAGAAAATAAAATTAACTCTCATACTAGATCAGTCACTGAGAAGACTTGGAATAAATATAGTAGAGCTTTAATTTTTCTCTTTCAGAAACCTGACAAGACAGCTGCTGAAACACACACTTAGAAATCTTTGTTTAGAAAGAAATTCTAAATGAAGCTACAGCCTTTGAAGACTAAATGTGCTGTACAGATCAATTGGAAGGAAACATTCAGTTGTTTGCTTTAAGAAATGAATCAACAGCTGAAAGAATATAAGATAATGCAGAGTTATATGATAGTCAGGGTTGTTTGCTTTCTTTTTTGTCACTGAATTTTAAAATCTACACCTGGGTTAGGCACTAGTAATGCATTCAGACAGTTTATTTAAAGAAAAAATAAATTGTTTTGTTTTGTTTTCACTGATTCTACACATCTGTTTCACCATACTTTACCTTTAGAAGGTTAAGCCTTCTGATGACAGATCAGTTATTACTCTATTAATGATTTATTGATGTTATACTCATGACTGAAAAAAAGTGATAACCCATCCTTTCCTGAATGGAATAGATTTGAATAAAGAAAGAAAATGGTATGTTCCTTGAAGCATACCAGAAACAGTTTCATAACTCCACTGATTGGCTTATTGTGCAAATGTATCATTTATTGTGAGGACCGAATGTTGTTCACCCCACAAAAATATTGGAAATTATAATGATATTTCATATACATTAGAATCATAGAATCATAGAATCATTAAGGTTGGAAAAGACCTCTAAGATCATCGAGTCCAACCGTCGACCCAACACCACCGTGACCACTAAACCATGTCCCTAAGCGCCTCATCTACACGTCTTTTAAATACCTCCAGGGATGGGGACTCCACCACTTCCCTGGGCAGCCTCTTCCAATGTTTCACCACTCTTTCAGTAAAGACATTTTTCCTCACGTCCAATCTCAACCTCCCCTGGTGCAACTTGAGGCCATTTCCTCTCGTCCTATCGCTTGTTACTTGGGAGAAGAGACCGACACCCATTACAGCCATTCAACACTCTACTGAGGATTAACCAATTAGGCTAATTATTTAGTCTTCAATTTTGCACCTGAAGTTTTAGGTGCAATCCCTTCATCATTCATTTTAAACCAATGTCTTTATAAAACTGACACTTATTTTTCTCTGATGTCTGTCATTGTTGCACTGAAACTTTACTATTGACTTCAAGTATCAGGGATCTGGCAATATATTCTAAGTAATTTGATGTAAAAGTGATTTAAACCAGGCATTGAATTAAATCTGCAAATAATCAGGCAGAACGTAAAATTATCAGTGAACAGTTGTTGTATCCATATAGATTCTTTTAAAGGAGCAAAATTTTATCTCACCAATAACATTAGACTGAAAATAGTCTTCAAGTAAAATATAGAGGAAAACACAAAATCTAAACACTTCTTTTGTCTTCATGGCAAGACTACTTGTTCTGTGACTTAGGACTATTAATCTTGCTGGGCCTCAGGGAAAAATTTAGAACCTAGTGAGAGGAGTTCAAGACTTTTTTTTTTATTATTTTAATCTTAATTACAAATAATGTGATTGCCTTTTTTATTGATATCCATTTGTTCTTACTCTCCAGGAAAAGCATAATGAACAAATTCATTTACATAAATGTTAAAAAAAGGCATTAAATTTTAGCAAATATTAGAGGGCACTTGCAAAGAGTGAATGTAAAACTATCAAGTATGAGTACCTATACTGGAATTTAAAAGTTATATTAATCAAAAAAAGGACTGAAGAGGATACTGTATTACTCATGAATTCATGCAGCTATATTCAGGGTAGAGAAATGATTCAGACAATCTAAAGACCTTCCCCAGTCCAATACATCATACAAATATGTGAATATCATCTAAAATGCATATTTGTTGTGTAACGTATATCTGTTTGATATGTTACATTTCTTTCCCTGGAAACTAGCAAAATGGTATAAGACCAAGTGTACTGGTTTTGGCTGGGATAGAGTTAATTTTCTCCATAGTAGCTCACAGGGGGCTGTGTTTTGGATTTGTGCTGAAAACAGTGTTGATAACACAGGGATGTTTTAGCTATGGCTGAGCAGTGCTTGCACAGAGTCAAGGCCTTTTCTGCTTCTCACACCACCCCACCAGAGAGTAGGCTGGGGGTGCACAAGAAGTTGGGAGGCGACACAGCTGGGACAGCTGACCCCAGCTGACCAAAGGGATATTCCATACCATATGACACTGTGCTCAGCAATAAAAGCTGGGGAAAGAAGGAGAAAGGGGAGACATTTGGAGTTAAGACATTTGTCTTCCCAAGTGACTGTTACACGTGATGGAGCCCTGCTTTCCTGGAGATGGCTGAACACCTGCCTGCCGATGGGAAGTAGTGAATGAAACCCTTGTTTTGCTTTCCTTGCGTGCGCAGCTTTTGCTTTACCTGTTAGTCGTGGTTTAACCCCAGCCAGCAACTAAGCACCACACAGCCACTCACTCACTCTCCCACCAGTGGGATGGGGGAGAGAATCAGAAGGGTAAAAGTGAGAAAACTCGTAGGTTGAGATAAAGACAGGTTAATAGATACTAGCTTCTGTGAAGAAAATTAACTCTACTCCAGCCAAAACCAGCACACTATTAAAATGCCTTTATCTCAACCCATGAGTTGTCTCACTTTCGCCCATGTGATTCTCTCCCCCATCCCACTGGGGAAGAAGTGAGCAAGCGGCTGAGTTGGGCTGAGCTACCCGCCAGGGTTAAACCACAACACCAAGTTGCAGAGGATCAGCACCTACAGCATCGCTCCCTGCTTTCACAGGTATTCAGGGCAAATATTTTTTTTAATTATTTTTCTAGATAATATTTTTGCTGGTATAGACAAACTTGTTGAAAAAAGTGAACAGGAATTCTTAACATTGTCCTTTTACATAAAAAATAATTTTGAAATGTAAATATTACTTTATCACAACAAGTTTACCAGGACAACTGGCTAAGAAAAAGCAGCTATTTGGAAGGTCTGGATGCTTCTTTCTCTCTATCATCATACAATTCAAGAACTTATTTCCCTTTGACCTCTGTATTGTCTCCATCTTTGAAAAAGTTTAAGCAAAAAAGTAAAAACAGAAGAGCTGAAATAAATCCTACTTATTAACTAAATTGCATCTTAACTGCATTTTAATAACAAAAGTTCATTAACTTTGTTAAGTATATGTATAAAGGTTTGTCAACACTTAAAAACCATATTTCTTAGGAGTGTAAATAATGGTATATAAACTATCATACACACACTATCAATATTTTAACATGTCAATGTTCTGCGGCATGTTGAAAAACTTTATAGCCTGTCCTTAGATCTTGGAGAGGATGACACAAATTATGTACATTCCACAGAAACTTAAGAGGTCTGTAACACCCAAAATAAATACATTAATCAAAAGCTGATGCAATGAACAGTTAATATCTTTTTCTTTACCTACTTACCTACTAAACTCTACAAAGAGTCTCTTTAAATTAAGGGCTTCTCAAAAAAGAACTAAATTAATTTCACCAAATTAAAAATTCCTCTTGAATTTCACTTAACAGTTTTCTTGGATTTAACTGACTAAGAACAGCCCATAAAATCCTTTGCCTCTCAGGAAAAAAAAAACAAAGTGTGTGTGTGTATGCTTGTTTTATCAAGCTGACTTACTGATACAGGAGGCTACTGAGCCTCTGTTCAGAGACTTTCGTAAATCAATTATTCAGACTGAATTATTTTAATAATATTATTCACCTTTTGTAAGACCTGTATCATGGTGATATGTAAGGGTCTGGAGACTGTACAAAATGGAAAAAAGACTACAATGAATCTTATTACAAGGACTTGACTGCCATGTCAATGGAAACAATAAAAACACAGTTTACTGTGCCCCAGAATATATTCTGGCAGACAATTTAAGAAGGAAGTAATGATCTTACTAATGAGTAACTTGTCTATGGCCTCATATCTCCTGCCTAACCTTCTTCTACAACTTTGTTCATGAGGGATTTGGATTAAATGAGTCTTAGTCATGTTAATTCTAGCCAAGGATGTTTTGCAAACTGATAGTGAGGTCTAGATATAAGCCACTGAATCATGAGGCAGCATTTTGGTACAACGCATCAGTCTAGATGATCTTTTAAAAGCTTCCTTTTCCCCACCTTTAACATTCAATGAAAATATTAAAAAAAAATAGAGATGAAATTTTTTCTGAAGAAATATCTGAGAATGCAATAGACTGTACTAGATACATGTAGACGAAAGGAGAAGGGCTAAATATATAAGGAGCAATTTCTTTCCTGTCCTCATTGTGTCTACTATCTGAGCATGTAGTGTTTACTAAGCCTTGAAAACAAAGCTTAACAGTATACTTGAAACAGGCTATACAATAATAATAATAATAATAATAATCATCATCATCATCATCATCATCATGTATATTGGGGGGGGCACAAAAAAGGTATAAAATAATTAATTCCCTTCATCTTTTTCATGTGGAGTTTTCCTTGCTCTAATGTGTTGACTCCATGGAGGCTCAGAACTGAAAACTGTGCAACATAAAGACATAGAGTCCCATTTATACTGTCCAAACATGGCACTTCCACATGCTTTCTTATCTTGATCTTTCCCTGGAATATTAATTTTAACATTAAAAAAATAAAGAAATGGTGATGAGGGGTGTTACTGAAGTTGGTTTTCATCTGGCAATGATATGTTTAGCAACTAGCTCAACATACTTTTAAGTTTCACTTCCAGGAAAAGGAAATGCTTTCTATAAACACGTGTTCTACACAGAACTGACCTGGCCTACTTGTGGAGAATATATCCAGACTGGCCACCTGTACTCTATGTCTGCCAACATGTTCAGACTATAATAGGGCTCAATTTTGCAGTGACTTATTCTTGATGAAACAGCACAAAAGGATTAGGACATAATAATCATTTACAGTTAAAAAAAACCCCCACCCTTTAATAATGTTAAAGTAGGTAAGCAGCCACAATAACTAATGAAAACAAACAAACAAACAAACAAACACGTGGACAATTCAGAAGTGTAGAAGTTTTTTCTCTTTCATAAATTCTCATTCAGACAATGTATTCTGAAACACAGCCTGAACACACTTACTTGAACTCACATGCTAGCTCTAAAGTAGGAAAAAACCAAACCAAACCAACCAAACTAGTTTAACAGACAATAGAGAGAGAAATGGTGCAAAAAAAGTGTTGGCTTTCAGCTTCCCCCTAATTTTTTGCATCCTGTATGTCTTCCTATGTTGACTGTATGTTTGTTCCATACTCAAATGAAACAATATTTACTTAGTGTAAAATATTGGCATTATGCCATTTTGAAAGGCATTATCTACACACAAAAAAATATATCAATCAATGTAACTCAGTGCTAAAATCTGTACAGAAAGGTTTCTTCTATTTAAAAAGAAGTTTATTTCAGTTTCTTATGACCTTTATTTTACAGGAGTTCAAATAAAATTCCTTTTCGATAAATCACTCTTAAATTGAAATAAACATGCGTATATAAATAGCTGTAGGATTTAAAAAAAAAAAAGTTGAAAACTTCAGGTAAACAAGTACAAGTTAGTGCACAGAAAAAGCTTGGTTTTAATTAGTACAAGACTAAACTCAGTTCAGCAATACAATCAATGCCAAATCTCGGGTAAAAGTGATAGAAGTGCTCCTCCATACTTTAGAGGAACATTTGACTTGAAGAGGAAACTACATATATCCTAGAGTGGGGAACCTTAAACTGTCCACTTAGTAGTAGAGTCCATGAAAAACAATTAAAGGAAATCTGTTTTTAGAACAGTATACTATATTGATTGTAAAAAACTAGATTGAATTTCCCAAATTATTTTAGCTGAAGTGGAAAAAAAAAAAAGACAAAAAAAACCCCCCACACTAAACACCCTAGGTTTTATGTACTACTGGTAACTATTATTGTCTTGTGTTTTGAGCTTTAAATCTAATTGGGGTCAGTCAAGTTTGAGTCCCAGACGAATCTAAAGGGATTAAACCTCCCACGTTTCATAAAAGATGCTTTTACATCTGATTATAGGATATTCCTCAGAGAGATCCTATCCTTATTTCTAGGGTGATGTTCTTTCTGTTTTGTAGAAGATACTTCACTGAGAAAAGTTCTGACCTGTCTGTGCACTGACCAGCAACTTAACAGTCATTCATTTGCTATTGTTTTGGCTCAGTGACCACGTAATTTTTTTTTTCAAAGTGAGACCAGCATTAATAGAAAATAGAAAATAATAAGGAAAAAGAGCCCATAATACCCAACGGCTTCATGAGTCAGGGAAAGAATAACCTTTAACTTGAGTTGAAATGGCCTAATACATGGCCTAAGTAATCAAGATAGATTTTCAATGAAGTGATTTCTTGTTGGTGCCTTTCATTTTGTGTAAAACAAATATTGAGAGAGGCAAGAAAGGACTGTTGGAGGAATAGAGGGAGAAAATATAGGAACAAAAATAACTGACTCTACTGTCCATTGCAAGTATCTATTTCACAGGGAATGAAAAATTTTGGTCTTCCACAACCTGTTCCAATTAATCAGCCATGCTCAATAGTCAGGATGGAGAGGTGTTTTCCTCATAATATCTCATAAAATGACAGTTAGGGCACACTCTTAGAATACAGTTAAAAAAATTCCTTGTTTAGGAACTGATGTAAAATCTTCTACAAATGAGACTAATTAATAAGGTCACTGAGTAAAATCCATCTAAATCACTTTGAAATTAACCTTATGCATCATTTGCTTTTGTCACAGATGCCACAGACAAAATATTTTTAAAAATTGAATTATTAAAAATAATAATTTTGGCTTGATCAAAGATTTTTTTTGCTTTGTTGTTGATACTTTTGTTCAGCAGCAGATATGTGTGCAACACTACTACACGGCTGAAGTTTGAATAACTTGTCAGAGTAGCTAGAATAGGTGTAAGGAACTTGGGTGCTCGAAGGTTTAGAGGCATGCACTGAGTATGGTTTATTTATGCTCCTGGGACAAACTTCTTATTTTATTTCTCATAAATTTCTGCGTCGCCTTCTGAACAGAAAGACAGCTATACAGTTTACATCTTTTATTAATAACTGTCCTGGAAACATAATAAATTAGTTTGCTACCCCAGTCGTCTTCAGCTACAAGCTGGATATTGAAATAAAAATAATCCAGTGCCTGTAGGACTTTTTTTATAAATGTAGGGATCAGTCTGAGTACCTTAAAAATGAGTGTTGTTTGTTCTCT
Source organism: Aptenodytes patagonicus (assembly GCF_965638725.1). Classification (NCBI taxonomy): domain Eukaryota; kingdom Metazoa; phylum Chordata; class Aves; order Sphenisciformes; family Spheniscidae; genus Aptenodytes; species Aptenodytes patagonicus. Next base: position 163,671,626 of record NC_134949.1, on the reverse strand, counting down.
ATTTCTAGTCAGCTACATAACCTGGTTAACAATCAAGCATTTTTTTTTTTTTTTCTGGAATAGAAGAATGTATCAATCTATGGCATATACAGCCAATGGTTAGGTCTGTAGAATTAGTTCTTTTGGGATTTGATTTTTTTTTTTTTTTTTTGGGGGGGGTGTTGATTGTTTAAATCAGAACTCACAGAGCTTTAAAAAAGAAACAGGCTGGGGCAGAGGGCAGCTCTGGGGAATGGGCCCTGGGGGCAGCGAGCTGGGCAGGAGCCAGCAGCAAGCCCTGGCAGGAAAGATGGCCAGCAGCATCTGGGGCTGCATCAGCAGGAGCACCACTAGGACATCAAAGAAAAATTTTATCCCCCTCTACCTAGCACTCACACATACTATGTCCAGTTTGGGGCACCCCAATACAGGAAAGACATCAACATGCTGTAGTAAGCTCAGTGGAAAAGCACTGAGACAACCAGGCTGGAATAGTTGCCCCATGAGAAGAGGTTGGGAGAGTGTGGCTTGTACAGCCTGGTGCAGAGATGGCTTCGGGGCACCTCACAGCCACCCCCCAATGTGGGGAGGTGACTGTGAGGACACAGCTGCACTCTTCAGACTGGTTCATTGTGACAGGATGAGGGACAACGAGCATAAATCGAAATAAGAGAGGTTCAGGCTGGAGATGAGAAGAAACTTTTCTCACAAGGACAGTCAAGTGATGAGACACATTGCCTAGAGAGGTCATATTGGTTCTGTCCTTGGATGTTTTCAGAACCCAACTGGATAAAGCCCTCAAGATCTTGTCAGACCATGCTGGTAGCAGGAGGTTGTTTCCAACCTGAATTATCCTATGCTCCTAATGAAAAGAATACAAACGTGGACACTGACTATCCTAGAATATGTAGACAGACCTTTGAACTGAATTGTCTTTATTATTTCCATAGAATTTTAATTATTTCTTGTATTCACTAGTTAAAAGGAACCTTAATTCAACTGATGATTGAATTTCTTGAATTTCTACTTGTAAGACTCCTTACATATCTTAAACAATGATTCTTTAATGAAAATTGTACAAGGCATTTCTACAGGTCTTGATCAGGGACCCAAAACCTGCAGCTGCCATAGGAGCTAGTGTTAATGGTCTATGGTATTCTCTCTCTTGCTTATTTTCTCTTTGGCACCATGAATTCTTCATCTTGTCTTGAAGTTAAACTATGCAAAGGTACTGTTTATTATAGAAAGCTCTAATGTTTTAATATTTTTATACCGGAATTTGTGTATTCAAAGATAATTTCTAACAGATCAGTTTATCTATATCATTGCAAAACCCCAGAGTGATTGTTGTCCAGTGAAAGTTTACCTAGAATAGTGTCTTGCTTAAAGGACACTTTTAAGCAGTTTTTACTAAACTTTATAAGTTGGCTCTAAATCTACCTTTATTGTCTTTTTCCTAACAGATGTTGCCATCTTCAAAGGTTGGAATTAGCATAAATATGTGCAATGTAAAAAAAAAAAAAAAAAAAAACAACCAACAAGATACAAGTAGATATACTTCTTATTGACAAAGAAATTGTATCAAAACTTGTATATAAGGATGCATAAATCTTTATTAAGATATAGAAAACTCATACACCTGTACAGCTAACTTTCAAGCTCCTATTTACCTTTAGAACATGTTTTCAGTAGTTACCTAGTTTTTAAATTAAATTCAGTTAAGATTATTCAGGGCACCTAAAATATGGACAGACAACCTGGTTTTGTAAGGAACTTTTGTAAGGATTTTGTCCCACCAAAAGCCTTTTTATGATAGATTGATCTGAACCATCTATTAATGCATGTTTTAAGAAAGAGACCTCCAATATAATACTGTTCATCTTTTTCATCTGTGATGGTTAAGCACAAATGAGTGGAATGTAATAAGTGAGTTGTTAAACGTTTGAAGCAAAAATCTGCACTGTAATATTGCTGCAAAATTTAAATTGGCTGTAAGTTTCGCTTAGGGGCAGGGAGTTTAAGGAACATCTGGAGATTCTGAAATAACCTGCATTCATTTACGTTATTTAAGTTGTAAAATCATATTCAATCTTGACCCACTCAGGAAATCTAACATAAACGTCCTGCTGATTTTGACAGTCATACAGCAAAAACACCCTCTAATGAGCATTTAATAGTCACCAAAAGTTCTGCATTAAGTACAAAGCCCTTTTGATTACTTATTCCACTAATTTAAAGTAAATGCTTTTACAGATGGCATCTGTTAGGACGCAGAGCGTGTGTTGCATTTATATGTAGTCATTGAAAATAAATTCCAGCTTTGGTATAAGGATTGTACAGAAAAGATCAAACATGAAACACTGAGTAAACATTTACTAGTGATATTTTTAAAGCTCTTCATAAAAACTTATCCAATACCAGAATACAATACTCAAAGTATATGAAGTAATTTAGAAATACTTTGGCAAATTAGCACCTAAAGAAAAATGACTGAGACAAAGTAATTGAGCTCTTCCATTTTGTTTATCATCTTCCCTGGGGTGCAACAATATTATATTTCACTATCCCTTCAACTTGTATTACCTTGTGAATAAAGGAGGAAAAAAACCCCACACTTTTAGTTACTAGAGATTAATGGGAGAACAATAATGGCTCAGATTTAAATGAGGAAAAAAAAAAGAAAACTAAAACAGTTATCTATTTTTTTGAAGAAGGATATGGGGAAACATTCATTTATTTTTGTGCTATCACCCAGAGTTTCATCAACAAAAGTCATGCTAAAACATGCATTTAACTGTGTGCAAATTAAGAGTGATGTTTAATAGTTTCATATGTTTGTAAAGAAACATCTTTTGCATATTTTAGAATACTGAGATATTGAGGGCATATTGATAAATAAAAACCCCAATATTTTTAAAGAAAATGTCAGTTAATTTAAATGCAAAGTGTGTAGCTGTGTTTTATGGTTATTTCCAGTAGTTGCAGTTAAAACCTTTATGATTACTTCTCACAAGCTATTAGCATTACCACAGTGTGTGTGCTGTCACACAGAATGTACCAAGTGAATATTAAAGTAAAATTATAAAAAAATTAAGGAAAAACTTTGTAATAGAACATCAAGTTCCTCCACACATTCAAAAACAAACAAACAAACAATTCCGATTCAGTCATTAGCTTGACTCAAGCACCTAAAACTCAAGAACCATCATCACAATTGTGAAATTTTAAAGTTTTATTTGTCCCTGTGTTCCAACATGTAGAGCTGTGGTTCTTGGCCTTGTCTCAACTCTGAGGAAAATGAGAGTTACACTCCATGGCCTTTTTTACCTATTCATCAAGATTGGACATTATCCCAGCTTTGTCCCTTACTGTGCACCTAAAGTTGCTTTTAGTGAAAATATGAGCTGTCGTGGTTTAATCTCAGTCAGCAACTAAGCACCATGCAGCCGCTTGCTCACTCCCCCCCACCCGGTAGGATGGGGGAGAGAATTGGAAGAGCACAAGTGAGAAAAAACTCGTGGGTTGAGATAAAAAACAGTTTAATAATTGAAATAAAATAATAATAATAATAATATGATAATAATAATAATACACAAAACAAGTGATGCACAGTACAATTGCTCACCACCCGCCGACCGATGCCCAGCCAGTCCCCGAGCAGCGGCCCCCCCGGCCAGCTTTCCCCAGTTTATGTACTGAGCATGACGTCACATGGTATGGAATGTCCCTTTGGCCAGTTTGGCTGTGCCCCCTCCCAGCTTCTTGTGCACCTCCAGCCTTCTCAGTCGGTAGAGCATGGAAAACTAAAAAGTCCTTGGCTAGTGTAAGCACTACCGAGCAACAACTAAAACACCGGTGTGTTATCAACTTTGTTCTCATCCTAAATCCAAAACACTGTACCAGCTACTAGAAAAGAAATTAACTCTATCCCTGCCGAAACCAGGACATGAGCATTGAGAAATGTGCATTTGTTTGTGTGTGTGTATGTAATACATAAACAAAGTTGATCAAGTTTCATATCAATAGACAGCCAGGAAACAATTAAGATTCCCACCAGAACCCAGAACACAAGAATACTCAGTTTCAATAATTTGGATGACAGCTATGTCTCCTTTCCCTGCTTTCAATAAAATTACCTCTCCTAGAATGCCAAAAAATAAGAAGAAATTATATTGTTATATTCAGATAGCAATTACTGCTCCAGTCTTTATCTGTAATTTTTATCTTGTTGTAATTAGGATTAATTATTTGTAAAATAACCCATATTAGCAACTGCAGTTAAAAGCGCAGTTAAAGGCAACTCCAGAAGTGATTGTTCTAGGACATTGTCATACGTTCATTGTGACAACTGAGCCAAGTAATCAGACAGACCAAGTTAATGCAAGATGAACATTTCTTGCATTCTTAAGAAGGATATTCTTTCCCATAAAATTTATTTACTGTGGGGTGTGGGAGGCAATATTACTAACTGAGGGAGGCACAAGGGAGACAGATGTTCTTTCTTTCTCATAAAGGTGAATAATGGCAGTGAAGGAGCTGATGAGCACACGAAAGAGCACCCTTATAAAGAAAATTTAACAGACAACAACAGCGTATATTTCATTCAGTTTCTAACCAGTATGCCCATAATATGATCCTGAAAAAGCTACATCTTCTGGGAGCAAAAAGGTAACTCACTGCCCTTCCCAAATCTATGTTTGGTCTTTATCAGTTTCATTTTGCTAGAACTAGCTCAATGGTAAGAGAGTAACGAACTTTTCATCCCTGTAGTCTACAGCCTATATTTATTTTTCCATCTCTACGGAACAATAACCTTCATGGAACAAGTACATACCACAGGAACCCCATATTCATGAGCTGGTTTTATTCCAGTTACCTTTTTATAAGGTGACAGGTTCAACACAAGCTATTAGTAATAGAAGATCCAGGATATACAGCAATGTAAACTAAGGTCACACAGCCAGAAGATTTAGTGTTTTTCTCTTGTAATTGATGATTGCACAAACTAGATACAAGAAACTATGAACCTAGAACTTTACACCAAATTTGCATTGGCTCAGTATTGAGTGTCCACATCCTGAGCCATAAGAAGTCTTTAAGTTTAAACATAATTTAACTTAATTTCCCCCTCATTATTTTAGTAAAAAATGAGATTAAGTAAGTAGAATTAAAATAGTCTAAATCTAGTGTTGCAGGAGAATCAAGCCAATTATAATAACCACTCTGTATTGGGTTTGTGTGGCAAGGTTTTGGTAGCAGGGGGGCTACAGGAGTGGCTTCTGTGAGAAGCTGCTAGAAGCTTCCCCTGTGTCCGATAGAGCCAATGCCAGCTGGCTCCAAGTTGGACCCACCAGTGGCCAAGGCCAAGCCCATCAGCGACGGTGGTAGCACCTGTGTGATAACATATTTAAGAAGGGGAAAAAAACTGCAGCAGAACATCAGCTGGAGGAGAAGAGTGAGAATATGTGAGAGAAACAACTCTGCAGACACCAAGGTCAGTGAAGAAGGAGGGGGAGGAGGTGCTCCAGGCGCCGGAGCAGAGACTCCCCTGCAGCCCGTGATGAAGACCATGGTGAGGCAGGCTGTCCCTCTGCAGCCCATGGAGGTTAACAGTGGAGCAGATATCCACCTGCAGCCCATGGAGGATCCCATGCTGGAGCAGGTGGATGCCTGAAGGAGGCTGTGACCCCGTGGGAAGCCCATGCTGGAGCAGGCTCCTGGCGGGACCTGTGGATCCATGGAGAGAGGAGCCCATGCTGGAGCAGGTGGATGCCTGAAGGAGGCTGTGACCCCGTGGGAAGCCCATGCTGGAGCAGGCTCCTGGCGGGACCTGTGGATCCATGGAGAGAGGAGCCCATGCTGGAGCAGGTTTGCTGCCAGGGCTTGTGACCCTGTGGGGCACCCACACTGGGGCAGTCTGTTCCTGAAGGACTGCACCCCGTGGAAGGGACCCACTCTGGAGCATTTTGTGAAGAACTGCAGCCCATGGGAAGGACTCACATTGGAGAAGTTCATGGAGGACTGTACCCCATGGAAGGGACCCCATGCTGGAGCAGGGGAAGAGTGTGAGGAGTTCTCCCCCTGAGGAGGAAGGAGCGGCAAATACATGTGATGAACTGACCGCAACTCCCATTCCCTGTCCCCCTGCGTCACTTGCAGGGAGGAAGTAGAGAATTCGGGATTAAAGTTGAGCCTGGGAAGAAGGGAGGGGTGGGGGAAGGTGTTTTAAGATGTAGTTTTTATTTCTCATTATCCTACTCTGATTTGATTGGTAATAAATTAAATTAATTTTCCCCAAGTCGAGTCTGTTTTGCTCGTGACAGTAATTCTTGAATGATCTCTCCCTGTCCTTATCTCGACCCACGAGCCTTTCATTATATTTTCTCTCCCCTGTCCAGCTGAGAAGGGGAGTGATAGCAGCTTTGGTGGGCACCTGGCGTCCAGCCAGGGTCAACCCACCACACACTCAGGGTATTAAAAGCAAGTAGAAAGCCTGTGTGGAATAGAAACCAGCACTGACTAGCAAATAAAATTACAGTCCTAGATATCAGGAGGTATAGGGATAAATAAGTATTATTAAAAAGTCAAGTCACTTCAGCCCTGAAGAGGAAATTAATAAAAATAATAAAAGTTCTTTGCTATATAATAAAAAGAGAACAAGCACAGAAGAAAAATGAGGCCCCTATTCAGCCAGGATATAGCAGAGATTAAAAATAATCCGTGTACTATCTAAAACTTAAAAGAATATCTGGCTCAGTTTTCAATAAGAATAAAGATACGGAACATGAGGAAAAAGTCAGGTTAATTCATGAAATGAGTATGTGAAAATAAAAACATAATTACCTCTTAGGTAAAAGCAAAGTTTTAAGACCTCAAAGTCAAGGGGATGATATGATATTCACCACAGAAAAACTGAAAAAGCTGGCATATGAATTTATGCCAGATTTTTTAATGAACCTGTCTTTATCATGAAGTAATACCAAATGTACTATCAATATTTACTTAATGGAGATGTGATTGAGGAAGCTGCAGGATCATTAACCTGGTATGAGTTGTGTGTAAGCTTTTAGAGAAATTGTTGAAGTACATGATAAAGACAGGAAAGGAATGGAAAATGGAGTATGTTGCAACATGAATTTACCAAAGTATCTGATGTTAGGCTACCATCTTTACTGTCTGGTCATAAATATTTCCCTAGCAAAAGGAAACGTGGAAGAGTTGGTTCATTACAGTTTGCTCATAGTAAAAACATTATTAACAATAATCTTAATAAGCATAATTACTATTCCATTCTTCCCAAGACTGATGAAAATTGTAAATAGTACCAGTGGATAGAACCATGTGGAAGCAGCCCCAGACAGCTTCCTAGATTTAGCAAGAGAATGGTGACACATAAAAAAGAAGATTTTAAAAAAAATCACAGGGCAGAGACTAGAAGGAAAGAACTGGGTGGCTTTAAATACATTTATATGGCACATAGTCCATCTGTTTCCTGAAATCTATTCAGCTGTTAAGTAAGGTCTGTAAAGTAAAGTTACTTGAACATACCATCGTACTACTAGTTTATTTGAAGTACTTAACTTCTAGGTTCTTAACACCTTTCTTTTGTTAAGAATTTTCTCTGTCACCCTGCCAAGGACCTAGTTTTCAACCTTATCAGTACCCACCTGCCACATCACCGGTTGTCAAATGTCTGCTCAAGCACTGAAAAAAATAAAGTAATCTAAGGTAAATGTAGCACAATGTTCTTAGCTTGCATTTAGATTGAAGGTTATTACTTTGTCTTTCTAAGTTTGAGGAAATATTTGCATATCTAAAAGCTTGTCTGTTTTAACTATATCTGTTGTTTTAATTAAAGTGTCATGAGCTCAAAAGGAAATGGAGGAGATATTAAGAACATTTCTCTGACTGTTGACAGAGACCAGGTGAAAGTTTGCTTTAGTCCTGTGCTGTCTTTGCCTGGATTCCTCTGTTTGATTGCAGATAACCTGGGGTAAAAATGCAATTTTCATCATATGAAATAACATCTAAACATTGTCTAATTTACATATCTGAAACTTAGACATTCAAATCTGAGGTAATCTATGTTCCATGATAATCAAAGAAGAGATAAAGGATTTTTGGGTGATTAATCATCTTATCCTAAGACAGGTGTATAGGGCACATCAGTTGAAGAAATGAGATCAAGGTGAGGTGAAAGAACTGGGACCTGCATATTATTGCAAAAAGCAAGTCATATCTTAGCGTAGTTAAGCCTGGAGTTGGAGTTTTGGGTGCTGTATTACAATTGTCAAACTGGTGATGGTCTAGAGGAAAGCAAAACAAATAATGCAGAAAGCAAACTAAAGTTGGCTAACTTAAAAAATAGAAGACTCAGATAAGATCACACACAGACTTCAAACAAATAGAAGATTTCTCAAAGGCAAAAGGAAATAGTTGTTCCTTTGAGTCCACAAAAGATAAGACTTGGTGATGAACTTACACTGAAAACCAGAAAATTCAGGCTTGAACTGTGAAACATTTTCTGATGGCTTAAGTAATGGTGTGCTAGAATAGATTGCCGACAGAGGTTGTGGAATTTTGAAGAAGAGATGGGGAAAATACCTAACGACATAGCTGCTCTTTGTTAGAGGCAGCAGATGGACTAGATGCCTTCTTGACATCCTTTACAGACAATGTGACTTGAAGAGAAGGTATGATGGTGAGATGACTGAGCCCCAGAGTATGATGCAGTCATATGAAAGGTAATTTTTGTACTGTTTTTTCTCAGAGAGATAGGTAAAAATTGCTTACTCAATCCCACTAGATGGACTTCATCTGGAACTGTATGGACAGGTCAGTCACTGGTGTTCCAGAATGGTTATATGAGATGGGAACAAGACAAAGAAGCCCTACTAGGATCCTGGGACAATAAGGGAGACTAAAGGTACGCATACCTAGAAGGACACAGATGTTTGGTTTATATTTACTCCAAATTGATGAGAAGTGACTCAGTTCTAATTTGGAAGCTATTTAGCCCAATTGTGTGACTCTGTGCAATACTAAGAAGACATTCTTCCACTTACTTGCACTTGTCTCTTTAGACATACTCTAAATTACTTATTTAGTCTAGGAAAAAGAAAGTTAAGTAGAAAAATTATTTTCTGTATAAACACATCAACAGTACACATAACAAAAAAAGGACCAGAATGACTTAAACTAAGAAACAACACTGGTTTGATAATAAATGTTGTAAAGTGAGAGTGAGAATAATTTGATTGAAAGTGCAAGGTATTTATCCATCAAAACTGTGCAGAATCACCTTTCATTAAAGTAGTACAGGTGAAACTGTTCTTCCTCCAATACTCCAACTATTTTCAAGATAGAATTTTATCAAGGTTTGAGTGAGATGGTGTAACATAACTGCCTGAAGTAGTGGGGACTGAGCTTGATCTTCTAAGAAGTCCATATTAGTTCTATGTGTGTCCATTTCAGTTCATTTCAGTTCATTCACACAATCATGTTGTGTGCATTTCATTTCTTCTATGTGCAGTTTTAACCCTCTTAAGCTTAAATTTAATTTGTGTTGCCTACTGTAATGACCTAAAGGGTTACTCAGTCTATGGGTGTATAGAGATCGTGACTATGGGAGACTTTATCCTCTAAATTTCACTACTTTGTTACAAATTACCATCAATACTACAAAAATCACCATTAGCAAGTATACCTATGATTAATAAAGTGCATATATATACGTATCTCTCAAGTTATTACAAATTATTATCAGCAATCAGTATTATAGCAATAATGAATTATAGCAGCACCCAATAACAGCAATCAAGTATATATATAATATTACAGGTTACTACAAACTTATCACTAGTGAAGCAAACATTATTAATATAGCAGCAGATATGATAGATTACTTACATATATGTATTGCACCAAGCACATTAGACAGAACTGAGAAGGGGGCCAAACCGCCCCAGAGGGGAGGACAAACAAATCCCAGAAGGGGACCCAACCATCCCAGAAGTGGGAGGACAAACCTAACTGGCTCCATAAATGGGCCCAGAAGGGGACCAATAGAATAACAGACAGTCTCACTTTGAAGGTGATCCACAACGTGAAGTTTGGAGTCAGCCAGGTGTCCCCGGTGAGGGTCCAAGATCTTGTAGAAAGTTCATGCAGACCTGTTTAGGAAAGGGAAAACTATGCAGCACAGGTATTTCTCAGAGAGAGAAGCTCCATTTTGGATAAAAATTAAATCATTTTGTAGAGGCATAAGAGGGCATAGGACACCACCACTTCAAGCAGCCAATAGATGCTCTTAATTTCTATTTTTCACCTGTAACAGCCAATAAATGATGATGTTTTCTCTCGGACCAATTTTTATTTTTTTCCAGACTGTTTTACTGTTCTTGCAATTAGAACAGCAAACAACAGTTACTGATTCTTACTTTCTCAGGATGTTTACCCCTTTTTCCAGGCTATTTTTCACCTTGATTTTGTGCTTATTGACGGTATTTTAGGATACCTCCAGTTTCTAGGTACCCAGGTGTACTTCAAAGATACCAGCTGCACTTCTTAAAAATGCTTCTGGTTCACAGGCCTAGTTCCCAGGCTTAACATTTCCCAAGCTGTCAGGCATTTTCTCTGTTGGTATTTCAGCAGACATCCCTTTCTATTCAGTAATTTTCCCTCCTAACCAGGTTGCCTTTCTGGCTGCTCATGACCTGCATAACGAAACATCCTGTGGATAATAGCATCTTTGTCAGAGGAAGTAATAGGATTAAGAAATATATAAATATCATCCGTATGCTGGATATTTATCAACCTACAGTAAATTCAGTTTCCTTCAAGCTTCTTTATATTGGTGATTCACATGTTCTACCTTGTATATGAGTGAGAAGAAGGCACGGATCCCAAGTGCCTTAAGTGTTGGACAATTAAGGGAAATAATTTGTTTATGATTTACAAAAAGGAAATAAGACATGATTTTAAAAAAAAAAACAAGGCTTTAGAAACACTTAGAGTCAGAACAATGTTCTGTACTCCGTATGTTAAACACATGGAAAAGCCTCCATACAAGATGCAGAAGGCTTTCTTCCCATCCAAGCAATCTAGGTGGACACTACTCACTTTGGTATTTGCTTTGGATTCTCTCATTAAGCACTTACTATACAATATGCACTGCATGGAGAGTCTAGTGAGTTAAAGAATTAATTACTAGTTTTTACACTCCAAATGCTATTTTTGCTTTCATAGAAACCATTTTTCCAATTGGCTAAGCCTCCTTTGAAAATGGGACTTGAACGTCTTACAGTTAAAGCTTATTATTAGAATGCATTTACTGTTTATAATTAAACATTTCCAATAAATATTCTATCATAGATACACTAGCTAACAGCTATTATGGATTTCAGAATATACTGTAAGGTGGAAAATACTATAAATTGTTAAGCAAATTCAAAATAGCAAATTGAAATGTACAAATACACAACTTGTTAGTCAAAGATGTCATGCTCATGAAACTCAGGTTTCCCAAAGCAAAAACCTCTTGGAATGTCATTTAATAAAATAAACATTACATCCTTTTAGTAGCCTGCACATGATCATAGAAACATAGAATCATTTAGTTTGAAAAGATCTTTAAGGTCGTCGAGTCCAACCGTTAACCTAACACTGTCAAGTCCACCACTAAACCATGTCCCTAAGTGCCACATCTACATGTCTTTTAAATACCTCCAGTATTAAATACCTCCAGACAGTGACTCAACCACTTCCCTGGGCAGCCTGTTCCAATGCTTGACAACCCTTTCGGTAAAGATAGTATCTTAAAAATCAGTAAAGATTATCTTTAATAACCCCAAATCATAAAAATAATTTTTCATTCATTCTGAGGTTTGTCATTCAGATATATCACAAAGATGGGCTGAAAAATTACTCCAAGGTTTCTTGTATTACCACTGGCATATAACATTTCTTAAAACAATTTAAATGGGAATGAAGTACTATAGGTCAATAAAGATTGATATGAACTTTAGGAAAAAAAGCCTGTCATATTACAGCATGCATACATGTACAACTCTAACTGAAAAGGAATATAGAAATGGAACAATAAATAAACTCTTTAAGCAAGACATTTTTACTGGGGAGTATTTAAGTACCCCTACTTCCTAGTAGTAAACCAATTCGATGTATGTGACAGTTGGAAACAACTGTCACAGTCTTATTTCTTTTAGTGTATTAACAATCCTTTCAGACATGTCCTGTTACAGTCAGAAAGACCCAGAGACACTCAGCAGCTTACGAAAAATGTGGTGCAAAATTTTATTTTGAGTACAAACTTTAATGATGATTCCTCTTAAATTTAGGAAGAGAAAAAAAAAAAAGAATGAAGAAAATACATATATGGAAGTGGAACAAAAATTTGGAGGAATACATACTGTAAAGAGAAAAAAATATTTCCAGTGAAGAAAGGGTTCTTCAAATAAATTTGAAACAAGCTGGAAATTTGGCTGTGTAGGAATACATAAGGAAAAGGAACCACAGGAGGGTATTTGTAATCAGGAAGTAATTTTAGTTTTAATGAGGGGAAGCAGAAGACAAGACAGGTCTTTAAGTCACCACCTGGAGGACTTTAAAGGAAGAGGAAAGCTCAGAAAAGACATACCAGCTTAATTTTTTAATGGATTTTTTTTTTTTTTTTTAGAAAACAGTGAGGCTGCATAATAATATGAGGGGCAATAAAGCATGATACACTTACTGTGAAATCCAATAAATTACTTACATAGGAGATGGTACGATTGGAGAAAGACTGTGATCAGAAAAGGCTACTGAAGTCAAGAACTAAGGAGGATGGAGGACTAATGATCATGATATCCATCGCTAATCTAATTAACCTTTTTACATTAAATCATTCTTATTAGAAGTAGCACTTTTAGGCAAATACTTATAGCAAGAAGAGGCATTCACCATGGGAGACAGGGAGGGTTAGGATGGCATAGAAGGTTCTTGTACGAGAGCTCTCTAAGAGCAGAAATAGTGAAAATGTGGGAGCAGCAACAATGGCTGCAGAAGAAAAGATCTTAAAATGTTCAGAAAAATGAATAACAAAATTAAAAGAGGTAAGACAGAAGAAAATGTAGTAGACAGTTTTAATGCTTATAAGTTTTATGCCTGCCTTCTTATGTGCATCTACTTTTCTTTTTTTAGCTGTATTTCCCAAGAACCCTAGGATGAAGCTTCTTATTTTTGTGTACAGAACATTGGTGTGTATTGAGAACATTCATTGTTCAATCAGGGTCCTAACCCTTTCTTCTGGAATAAATTTAATTCCATAACATTAACTGCTCTTTGAATGAATTCTTTGTTTTCTATTATACTGTGCATAATTTCTTGAGCTTTTCCCTGCCATGCGTTTTGGAATTAAAATGACATCACAAATTATGCCCTGAGGAGTAGCTCACTTGACTCATTCATGAATAAATTAATATTTTAATGTACCTGATTTTATTGTTTTAAAAATTTATTTCAAACGTTTTACATTTCTAAAGGGACTTTTTTGCTTTTTACATCCATGACCTCAAGGCACCTGCATGCTTTTTCCTACCAATAATTTCTAAGTGGTGAAAAAGACTTCAGCAGAGTTGCTACTTGAATAAGTTCTTAAATCCAGAAATAAAAATATGCATGTGCATACTCTAACTGTTATTTTTAAATACACCGATTTCTGTTTGTAGCAATCTGTTTATCACTTTAAACTCTAACCTCACAGCACTGTTCAATAAATTGTTCAAATAGATGTACTCTGTTTAAAATTTTGTAAGGAAGATTACTAGAGAAACAAATATTTTTGAAACCAATTTTAGTTGATATTAATATTAATAGATTCTTATGTTCTCATTATTCTGTATTCCAAAGGTATTGTGGGTTTGCCTGAAGAAGCTGAGTAGTATGGCTTATTTCTTTATAGACATATTTCCATTTAGAAAATAATCAAGATTATTTTCTGAATTGTTGCACAGCTAACAAAAATTCTTCTTTAAGATTTTCATTCAGGCTGGAACAGCTGGGTTATATCTTTCTGGTTGTATCATCCTTCCCTCATCACAAGGAATAATGAACAAGAAAGTCAAATAAACGTACTTTTGGCAGAGGACAAATAAAAAGTAAACAATCAATGTTGTTTCTAAATACAAAAACTAATGAAAAAAATCTAACGGGAAAAGTGACTGACAATTATACATAGAGCAACCCGCTGTCTAGAACTAGTTTTTGGTTGTCCTTTCTGCTCTTTGCTCCCTGATCTGGGTTGTAAACTTCTATTACTGTTACCCAAATGCCATGAAGTAACTCTGAGATTATATTATTTGAAAAAGAAAGTTCTGGTTTTATCCACTTTAATTTTAAAATTAGGATTAGACAAATTGATGTCACACACATACTTTTACAGTATGGTTCTTAAAAAAATATCACCTTGCTTTGAAGAACTTGAATTGATCAATAATGTTCACATTGGAACCTGATGGCCAATTACCTTTTTTAAGATACTAGCGAATGATCAGAAACAGTTCTTAGTTTCAGTATCTAAAAGAAATACACTTGCAAAGTATCTTGCTTATTCATTCAAGTGACTACAGGGTTGTAAAATTGGAAGCAATCAATTTTTTGACAACTGTTTTTGTTCAGAAAAGTCTATCTACCAACTAAAAGAACTAGAGTATATTTGGACCACCCTATAAAATAATCATCCCATAAAATGAGACCAGGTCAGTGGATTGATAAACATATGACTATGCTGAAACATGGCTATATGGCCTATTATCTGGTGACCTGATAGCATTTTAATCTTAGAATGCATAGTAGTTCAGAAGTGAGATGACGGTTCTGAAGAGATAACAGCTCAATTTCCAGTGATAATATTTGCATAAACATAACCATTTTACTGATAATTTAAGTTATATAAGTGACCAATAATAAGTTAGAGACTAAATGATCTTATGTAGCCCTAATTATATCATTTATTTCGTTCAGTAGTTTCTTCTGCCAAGCAAGTCTAAATGAAAATCTAAAGCACTCTATATAGTTCAAAGTACTTTAGTAAACCTTTGGAAAGTGTTTTCTGTCCTTCCATTTGTCTTGTAGGGTAAATGAAACAGCAGAATTGCTATCTGTGGAATGCATCCAAAGGAAAAACATTATCCCTAAAAGACAATTGAATTGCAATAGCACTGGAGACTTTCTGAGAAATTGTACTGCTTTCCCTGGATCATCAATATCAACATCAGTCTCACATGACCCATTTTTACAGAGCATCTGCATCAAGGACTCTTATCAAGGGTTACTCATGGAGGTTTCTGTGGTTTTGCTTCTGTGTAGAGACTCCTTGTGATATTCCTTACAAACCATGTTAATTTACAGTTTCTGTTACAGTTTATTCTCAGAGATATTATAATCTACTGTTTGTGGAATACTTTATATGCCTACTTTTCTCTGCTATCTTGCCACCTTAACTGGCTACCAAAACTATTAGTCTACACTGAAAAGAGAACAGCTTTCATTTAAAAGTTACTTCTGTAGGTACAAAGATAATGAAGGAAAGATGGGCACTGAACCTGGACTTTGATGGTTGTGATATGTCAAAAGGTGTCAGAGAGAAGCTAACCAAATTTAGATCATGTCTAACCTGCAAAAAGATGAACCCAAGCCACAGTTTATAGCCTGCCATCTATTCAGTCCAGATTAAAAGCTACATATTATTTAATCTAGTTATCAATAACGGTAAACCACCTTTTGATCTCTTGAAGGGTTCAAGAGCCTCATGAAGTAAGGACCCCTCCAAAAAGACGTTAAATTGGTTCATTGGGATTTATAGATGATTGACCCTTCTAAGGAACAAGTAGATTTAATTTTGATGAATTTTTAGGAATTAAAGCATGAAAGCATGAATATTTTGATTAAATGGCCTTTTTGCCTAAGAATATGCCATTCCCAAGGTGGGCACACTACTTTTTGTAGGACTCAATCTCCTGTGAATGGCAGTTTTCTCAAGCTTTCCTCACCTCCTCTCCCCAGCTATTCATAGAATCATAGAATCATTAAGGTTGGAAAAGACCTCTAAGATCATCGAGTCCAACCATCGACCCAACACCACCGTGACCACTAAACCATGTCCCTAAGCGCCTCATCTACACGTCTTTTAAATACTTCCAGGGATGGGGACTCCACCACTTCCCTGGGCAGCCTCTTCCAATGTTTCACCACTCTTTCAGTAAAGAAATTTTTCCTTACATCCAATCTAAACCTCCCCTGCCGCAACTTGAGGCCATTTCCTCTCATCCTATCACTAGTTACTTGGGAGAAGAGACCAACACCCACCTCGCTACAACCTCCTTTCAGGTAGTTGTAGAGCGTGATAAGGTCTCCCCTCAGCCTCCTTTTCTCCAGGCTAAACAGTCCCAGTTCCCTCAGCCCCTCCTCATCAGACTTGTTCTCCAGACCCCTCACCAGCCTCGTTGCCCTTCTCTGGACACGCTCCAGCACCTCGACGTCCTTCTTGTAGTGAGGGGCCCAAAACTGAACACAGTAGTCGAGGTGCGGCCTCACCAGTGCCGAGTACAGGGGCACCATCACTTCCCTACTCCTGCTGGCCACACTATTGCTGATACAGGCCAGGATGCCATTGGCCTTCTTGGCCGCCTGGGCACACTGCTGGCTCATGTTCAGCCGGCTGTCAACCAGCACCCCCAGGTCCTTTTCCATCAGGCAGCTTTCCAGCCACTCTTCCCCAAGCCTGTACCGCTGCATGGGGTTGTTGTGGCCCAAGTGCAGGACCCGGCACTTGTCCTTGTTGAACCTCATACAGTTGGCCTGGGCCCATCGATCCAGCCTGTCCAGGTCCCTCTGCAGAGCCTTCCTACCCTCGAGCAGATCAACACTCCCGCCCAACTTGGTGTCGTCTGCAAACTTACTGAGGGTGCACTCAATCCCCTCATCCAGGTCATTGATAAAGATGTTGAACAAGACCGGCCCCAAAACTGAGCCCTGGGGAACACCGCTTGTGACCGGCCGCCAGCTGGATTGAACTCCATTCACCACAACTCTCTGGGCCCAATTCATGCTTGTGGAGATAAAATACTGTTTTTCCTAGTATTTGGCAGGTATAACCTACTGCCTCTACAAAGCAGAATCCTTTCTTGGCAAAGAGAGGTGACAAATGTGAGAAAATTTTACAACTTTCTTTCCTCAATGTACGTTTTTCTGTAGAAAGGGAAGCATTCAAGAGACTTGATCTCCTCCCTTTTGGATCTCTTGAAGGATTCAAGAGCCACATGAAGTAAGGACCCCTCCAAAAAGACATGTTAAAAGAACATCTGATTTTCACTGAAATTATTTTACATGGGGAGTGTTATGTCTCTGTTATAAAAAGGACTTTTTTTTTTTTTTTCCAAAATGGAGCTTCTCTCTCTGAGAACTTCCCGTCTGGGACATCTGGCTGACTCCAGACTCTGTGACATGTATAATTTTTGAAGTAAGACTCTGTCTGTTATCTTATTGGTTTGGTCTGTCCTCACTTTGGGGGATGTTTGGGTCCCCCTGCTCCAGGATCAGTTTGTTCTTCCCTTTTGGGATGGTTTGGCTCCTTCTGAAATCTAATTCACTTCATTTTTATAATATATATAGTCATATAAATAATCTATTTTAAGTATACCTGCTGTTATATTGTTGATAAGTTTGCTTCATTTATGATAAATTACAGTAATCTTTAATAGCATATAACTACTTGGTTGTTGCTGTTATTGGTTGTACTATAATACAAATCGACGCTATTATTCATTGATACCACACTTTTGATTGATACTATACTACTGATTGCTGATAGTAATTTGTAATAGCTTGATATATAGTCATACATATTCATTTTATGAATCATAGGTATACTTGGTAGTGGTGATTTTTGTGACATTGGTGGTAATCTGTAAAAAGTAGTGAAATTTAGCGGATAAGGCCTCTGTGTCCTTGTATATTATGGTATCCTGTGAACTCACGGTCACAGTCTCTATACACCCATAGGCTGGGTAACCCTTTAGGTCATGCCATGTAGTCAGCTATCTTACAAATTCTTTAACAGAGTTATCAAATATTACATAAATACACAACAAATATCCATGCTCTTTTTATTGTATTGGATTAATTGGCTTTCTCTTTATTTTTCCCTGAGGTGCAAAACATAACAAACTTTGCTGAAGGATGCCTTGCTTTGTAGTGGTGCAATAGCATAAAACCATTAAAACATAATAGTTAATTTTTTTCTGCATAATTTACTGTTTATAAATTGGCATCTTTCAGGAAATAAAACTGTATGAGAGACAGATTTCTCTTCTGGATGGGGATAGTCTATATCTCTTCCCTGGTGAATCTTTCAGCTTAATACTTTTTGAATAGCCTTATACTGTCTGGGGATACAAATTTTATATTCTACCTTGTTGTAAGTATACTTATGCAGTTGTTGTGTGCTGGTGTATGCTGTGCAGATTTTAAAAGTTGTACATAGTTCTTGTTACAGGAAAAACAGTACTGAAATATAAAGAGCATAGATCTTATTTGTAAATAAAATTTGTCTTTTTTAAGCAAAAAAAAAAAGAAGAGACCTTTTTTTAAGACCTTAAAACAAGGTACTTTATTTATATTCTGATTTCTTGAACAATGCTACAACCAGCACTGGATGGTGTACAGATGATTTCTTTGCTGAAGTTTTTTTGCATTGAATGCCAGAATTATAGCATTATCTTGTTTCTGCTAATTTTCTTCTGGTAATAGAAATGACATCATCACTGGAATTGGAAGGAAGAGCCAGCAAGGATATTCAGATGTTAATTCAGAGGAATATGAGAGGAAAACAATAATCCCTCAAGGCTCAAAGGACTTCAGAGGGACGTGTGCTAAAATTTCAGCAAGTGAACCACAAGTTCCTGTGAAGTTGAAAGGGAATTATGAAGGGAATACCATAGAATATCACTGGAAGAGAGGAAAGAAAATTAAAGGAAAAACATTAAGAAAGATAGGATGGCAAAGTGAAATGGAAGGTATGCCAAGGGAGACAAGAAAATAGTCTAATCTAGAAAAAGCTGTATTTGGAGTTAAAAGTTACACTTTCTCTTGGCAGTAACAAGCTCAGAAGGGCTATTCAAAATTATCTTTAAATTTTGTGTAGTGATTCAAGACTAATAATAAAAAATGTTCTTTTAAAGGCCTTTAAGTATGACTAAGTACTCTAAATTTTAGACTACGGTATGTCTTGTTTAGTAATGTTTCTTCTCCCTGCTCTATTCTAAAAGGAAAAGCATGTGGCAGCTACAGTTTATGGTTAAGTTATTTATTCATTAAGGCAATGTAAACTATATCTTAATGAAGTGGAAAGTGATTTCCATTCTGTAAAAAAAGATATAGGGTATTTGAAAGGTAATTAAAGTCTTACTGACATCAGCTCTTTGGGCAACAGCTGCAAGCGTAGGAGGCCTGAAAAAGAGATAATACAATCCTACGCTGTATATTTTTTGCCAAAGTCCTCTTGGAATCATCCACCTTGTCTACTTTTCTCTTGGATTGTTCAGATTCCACTATCTTTCTTTCCACGCATTTTACAGCCTATATCAATGTTATTGATAAGGTTGACCCTCCACTTCCTTCGGTGAAAATCTGAGAGGGTGGAATTTTGACATGCATATGGTAATATCTAAGCATTGTAGGTTTATTTCATGCTGAAGTCCTTCAATGACAATAAAATGCCATAATGAGACAATGGTGCTCTAGAATGCTTTCTTGATAAAGTAATCACACCAATAAAGATGATTTCATGCACATCACAATTAACAGTGTCGGTGCCTCTGTGAGAATGAGTTTCTCGGATTCTAAAACCTCTGCACCTAAATAAAAATTCATAAACCATAACTTGTAATTAAGCACTAACTGGAAAACTTTCTCACTTTTACTGCAACAGCTGATAAGGTACAGTATAGGCTGCTGAAAAATAAGTGGACACCTCTGTTCCATATACATAAAGATTGTTGGCTCACAGAAAGACAAGCCTTGGCTTTCCTTAACTATGTTTTACGTAGAAATAAGTCACTAAAGCATGACCATGAAGTGCATACACTTGGACTAATCACTTGTGATACTGATAGACTTTGGTAGCTGAGGGTTTGGAAAGAAAATGAATTATTGCTCCTTACACCAATTCCTTTACTCTTGAAGATCACAATTTCTTAAGTTGATTATGCTTTGTGTATAACAACAGAGTAAGTGAAAGAAATTGACAGCCTCTAAATCATTCACTTTAATCCCTTATTTTCATTCAGTTCTAACATTAAAAAATAAATAAATTTATTGCTTTCTAGAAAGTCTAATAATAAAGTGTGTGCAACATATTCTACATATTAATCTGTATTCCACATGGAATGCTTTTTAAAGTTAATGTTAATCCTTCCAGTAATAAATTGCTTCTCATTACTGTTCCCTTCATGTTCTTAAATCTATGGTCTATGCAATCCAGCCGTTTCATGCCAGAATGAGCTTCTTATAGCTATTTCTAGCTATCAGAAATCCAAAGAATGTCTACGCAACCGAATAATAATATCCTTATTTCAGAAACATTGTGATTTGGGTATTTTTGTTGGTGGTTTATTTATTTATTTATTTATTTATTTATTTATTTATTTATTTTCCTGGTCTTGATGCATTTTCACAGGAACAGAGAAAAACTACACACTCCCCCTCTCCCCCATTTTTGAGGCATCAGGATTTAGTGACTGGAATGGCATTCCTCTTAAGGAAAGACTATTGCATTTGGCTTCGGGCTCACCTAGTAGCTTGGCAGATCAGCTACGTGAGGAGAGAGAGATAGAGCCTATCTTTGGGTAAATGTTCCCTCTCAGGAGTGTTCCAGTTACTTTCTGGGCAGAGCTGACTCACCCTAAAGGTATTGAGTAGAACAGCCTTAATGGTATTGTAGACCTTGCTTCCATGAAGTCTCACAAGAGAAACATCAAAGTTCCCTGTCCAAGCCAGCTGAAGGCAATGGTGCATTACAATGTATTTTGCAAGGCAAAGCAAGCAAATATGGAGAACAGTTACGTTTTCAACCAGAATCTGTGAAAAACAAGTATGTTACATTTATAGCATAATCATCCCTGTCACTGTATTTTTAAGACACAAAGCAGTCTAACACAGATTTAAAAAAAAAAAAAAAAGACTTAATTACCACTCCTAGTCATTGCATCGCACCAGATGTTGGCTTAATTGAACAAATACTGTCTGTTATTACAGCAAAGCATACTGTAGCTATGGTTATAACAGACACTGGCACAGAGCACCAGCCAGCATAAATCAATAGAATCCCATTGACACCAGTATATGTAGGCTGATTTTCACAGGCAGAGGTTTTGCCCTATAATTTTCTGATTACAAGAAAGGAGGGCTATATGAAAGGCATTTTCAACATTACTTTAAAGAAACACTTTCTGTTTTTTTTATTTTTTTTTTCCTCCAGGTTGGAAAGGTACACATAGTCATTTCAGCCATCTGCGTACAAATTGTAACCGCATACCTTATTTGTTGAATTAACATATGCTGTCATATTACCACATCTGACAACATAACTTCAAATTTTGCCCTCAGAAATTAAGGCAAAAGTTCTATGCTCTCCAACATAAAGCTCAGGTAATCTAAATTATTGATTAGTTTTATCAAATAGTGTAGCATCAATATCTGTGTGAGTGCTACATATGCATAACATTACCCGACCACACTGAAAGGTTTTATATGTAGTGTTCCTCTGGGGTTTATCAATCTGTCTTTGTTACTAAGTCTGCCACAGACTAAAGAGCTCATTTGAAGTAAATTACATTTTTAGCATTCTTTTTCAATATTTTGGAACAAATGGAGTATCTATGATAAAACTCAGTGGACTATCACAAATATAAAATTGGGATTTTAGATTTCCAACCACTATGAGATAAAACAACATTAAATAATATAGTCAACATCAGGATTATGAAGAAAAAGTGCAGAAATCTTCATCTATTAAGACCTCTTCAAATGTATGGAGTTCCAAAAATACATCTAATCTGAAGGCTTTTTCAGAGTAAAATTTCACTACAATGTTTATAGATACAAGATCAATACATATGTAATAAATGCCATTATTAGAAAACAGTGAAATAATCTCTTCATCACCTCACTGACCGATTTATGAAAAGAAGAAATCATTGTATGCAAACAGGGCAACATTAAAAGGTAGTGTTGACCTCCACCCTTTAATAAGGAGATTCAATACTGAATATATGCTGTTTTGAAGGGCTCTTTGAGCTTTGATTATTTTATTGTGAACTCTGTGCCTAGAACCACTTAGTCAAGTCAAAAGATTAGCCAGGGGCCTCCCATTCTTACCAAGGTCTGGTACAAACTGTAGTTAACAGATTAAGTTGAAGGGCCCTTCTGTTGGGTGCTTTCATTGTTTCATTCCTTGGAGTACTCCAGCTACAAGACACCAAGCTGATTACATACATTGTAAACAGTCTGTCTTGTTTTGAAATTTGTATGTAGGGTAATGAACATTGTAAACATATGTAAAACTTCACACTAAGTTATTTTAGAGCTGCAGTTTGGTGCTTATTCAAATTCTCTTTCTGGCCTTTATCAGGCAATGCCATTCAGCTATAGTGATTTCACCAGGGGTGAATTATGCCTTATTCAGAAATGGAAATCCTAAATTCCAGGAACACAATGATACAAAGGGGTCAGGCTCTCCCTCTAAACTATGCATGTCACTTATTTCCCAGAAACTGAAGTATGCATAAAAAATCCAGTTAAACAAAGAAACTGCAGCTAAAATTTAAATTATCTCCAACTGAGGTGACAAAAATGGTTAGAGGAACAAGCATGCTGCTCCCAAAATGGATTATAATTATAATTCTTTATAATTAGCACCATCTTTGAATTTTTAAATATATTTATCTTTTAAAAATATTCAGATCACTCATTCTCCACAGACCCCCACCCTTCTTTCTCTTTCTGTATAAAGCTAAAGGAAAATTAAATGTTGGCAGTTAAAGTAGCTACATAAGTATGGCAACCATCCAAAATTCATACAGGCAGATCTGGAGTCATCTTTACATGTGCAAAAATAGTTGAAAAAGATTTTAGCACTCTAGACATTTTATCTGGGTAAGATCTTACTCAGTGGAAGGTGATTGACAGCAGCTCTTATGTTTGAAGATTTTAACGGAGAATGTGCAATGTCTAATAAATGGTGCTCCTCACACAGTTCAGCCATTTATTTGTTCGGAAAACCACATGCAGAGCACTCTGGGTCAGATGCTAGGGAAACGTTTCATTGCTCTATGTAGATGAGGCTGTCCTTTTGTACAGACCCACTATATTTACCAAAGTAATTGGTAATTGTTACATAGAATATCACTTCTGCCACAGAAACATGACCACTGGAGATTTAATGAGCTGAACCTGTGTCAAAAAGAAGCAGTTTTATTCACAGCTATGAATTTTGTTAAGTATCCATCAGTGTGTATTTTTTGCTCCAAGAGGCTAGTTTACACAAATCAGTCAAATATAATCCACCGCAGTTTCAGGTATATTTGAGCTCATTATTAATACTTCCTCACAACTTACTGAAATCTGCATTGGGAATTTAGATCCTAAGAATAGTTTTAAAAGGGTGATGAATAAGACTACAGGTATTTTAAAAGGACAATCACGGCAAGATATGTCACTTTGTAATAACAAATTGCTGTCAAGTTTTCAGACTAGATGCTGCCCTCACTTGCAGTAGTGTCAGTCAAGAATAAGTCTTCTGAAGCCAATGCAATTATTCTGGATTTAAATCCATATATCTGAAATCACACAGTGATTCAGTCCTCTTCATAAATTAACCAGGGTTTGTTCATGCACTCTTTGTTCAGACAAACATATATTCAGGTAAATATATAGAAGTCTGTGCTTGGGGAAAGAATTATAGATGATTATAACACTAGACGATTATAACACAAATAACTTAATTCTAGCTGAAATTTATTCCCTCTGACACTCCTCAATGCATACACACAAACACAGGCACACATACGCACATATACACACATCTGCTGTAAAAAGTCTAAGGACATGGGCTTTGTTTAAGGAGCACCACTGAGGCTGGACAGTAAAATAGCCATTTTCTAAACCAGAGGTAGGCAAAGAAACAGTAGTGGGATCTGTGCCCATGAGTTACAATAATGCCTGCAACCCCATGTTTACAGCCAAGGCCTTAGGACCCCCTGTAAGACAGAGGCACTTAATCTAAGTAGAATAGAAAATCTAGTAGCTGAGTGAATTTTATTAACATTTTACATTTGTTGTAAGCCTAGTATAAAATCCTCTCATAGGAAAAATGGAAGAAAAACTTATATAAAACATGCCTCATAAGAAAACCTTCAAATGATGAAAACACTGAGGAAGTTATTTAATTTATCTTTAATAAAGTGTTATTCAAAGACGTCATCTAATTAATCACTTTACTGTTTTTTATTAACTCTAAGCATACAGCAAGGTACTTCAGAAACAATGGAGCTTTTCTCTGTCTGGACCAAAATTTATCTCCAGCATACCACCAATGAGTCAAGATTAATTTTATACCTTGTTTGCCTTTCTATTGTTGCATAAAAATATAATTTTGTTTAGTGTCCACTCTCCCCTTCTATTTTTAAAAGTGCCATTTGTATAAAATATTATGCGTAATAAATCACTCATGGCAGAAATAGTAATAATATTGACCACACGTAACTATTTATCATTGTGTTTACCATTGTGCTAGCTCTCTTCCTGCCCTGCATGCACTTCCCTTTGTGCCTGCAACATCCAAGGAGTGCAGAAAAGCTATTCATCACTGTCACCAGAGGGATTTCCACAGTGGAACTGGCACAGATATAGCGTGACAAACACTAGTGACAAAATACTAGTTTGTCTTGAGAGACAAGACCTGGCGTAACTCTTAGGGACTTCAGTGGTCTTTGGTTTAGGCCTGAAGGAAAGGTGAAAGCACAGAATCGTCAAAACAAATGCTTTAAAATATAGTATTGCACTAAAACGTGAACATTCCTGGCCTCAGCAAGAGGCCAAATGATCAGACACACCATTATTTTAATAATTTTAATAATCAATATGGACTTACTATTTTGTGTCTTTTGAATTTTTAAGGAGTCCATTAATTTCATTTTCTACCAGATTGGGTAGTACTTACTGTTAATACAACTTAGTGTGTGTTGTTCAGCTGTTCCACGTATTCACACAACAGCATTTCTGTGGATCTTCTCATCATTCCAGGGATGATAACCTTTTAGTTAACCAGTGCAACGCCAGCCTATGGCTCAAGATTGATTCTTATGTTACCAGAAGTTTTTGTTATTGCAAATGAGACAGACAAAAATATTTACCTTCTTAATCTTTGCAGAAAATTAATCACTGTCTTTGCTGATGGGGTAAAGGATTATAAACTTGTTAAGTGATAAAAATACAGGTGTGGAAATGTCTTAATTTGTGGGATAGAAGACACATGCTCTGCCTAACCCCAAAAACCTGCATGTTTCTTATATTGACAAGCTAGCTTCTACGTCTTTAGAAATTATTCTCCATCCCACTGAAAACTGAAATCCAGTTATCAAATAAACAACTTCAAACTTGCATGTTGATGACAAATAGAACTTATTTTCTTCTGGGAGGTTTTTTTTTTTTTGCTAAACTGATTTCACAGAAATAACAGAAAACCCCATAAGTTTGAGATTTTCTTTCTTTTTTAATAAACCTGAATTACTTGGAGAACTGACACAATTAATTTGCTTACTTATCTGCATGAGAGGAAAAAAGTGCTAATCTCTCAAACTGCTACTTTAGAAAATTAATTTACTCACTTCATAATATTTTATGTGTCAAAAAATATTTTCAAAATATTATTCTCATTGTAGAAAGATAGATTCTTTTGGAATTTTTCTGTATGCATTAATGTTATATGGAGTAATAACATACACTATACCAAGCTGTAAAAATTAGACTGGTGACTCACAGTAA
Organism: Aptenodytes patagonicus; assembly: GCF_965638725.1. Taxonomy (NCBI): domain Eukaryota; kingdom Metazoa; phylum Chordata; class Aves; order Sphenisciformes; family Spheniscidae; genus Aptenodytes; species Aptenodytes patagonicus. Next base: position 163,645,550 of record NC_134949.1, on the reverse strand, counting down.
ACATGACAACCTTCAAACGTTATTTAAAAGTACAAGTGTTCTTAACTTTTGTCTCTGTTACAAAAACTGTCCATCCTTCTTTGAATTTGTTTTACACCCCTTTCCCACAGTGACAACCTCATAGATTGCGATTGATCTGCAGATCTATACACTTCGATGGCTTGCAACTTTTTTGTCTAGTTACACCAGCATCTATTTTACATGCAAGTCCTAGATCTGTGACTTCATCATATCCATGTCCTGCCACCAGATACAGAAGCGCTTTGTTCTGCCTCTTTTCATGCTGGAGGAGTTTTTCCTAGGGGTTGCTCCTTGTTCTGAAACATGAAAATGTGTGAAGCATAAAACTCCAGCTGTGAATACTTACCTCCCTGCAGTGTTAAAAAGTTCAATATATAAAACACCTGGTTTCAAGCAAAATGTACACTAAGATATACGGCAATGAGACAGATTTAATATACCCCATAGGGCCCTCAAGCAGTTTTTAAATTAAAGACACAACATAGTTTGATTTCTTTTTTTTTTTTTTTTAAATGAGCCTTTACTATTTCACAAATAATGAATCGATACCTCTTCCAACTGAAGAGAAAGTCATAAACAAAAAAGCAATTTGTGGTGAGCGGAAAGGATGAGGATTCATTGTTATGCGAATAAAATCTGAAATATGAAGTTTACATTATGAACAGAAAAACAAGTCTTTGTTCCACGCAGAAGAAATACAGTGGCTCCCCAGAAAAAAAATGGTAATCTTGACATGGAGATACATGCTATGGGGCAGGTCTACAATTCACTTGAGGTTTACTTAATAACAGTTCAGCATGTTTAAGATTTATTTTTGTAACAGTTCAGATAACCAAATGTCAATACATTGCCATATAGACTCCTATTAGAAGGTGACAATAAAGTAGAGCCTTTTCCTCCTACATTATGTTCTGCAGACATTATTTCTCCTTTATATTTGACTGTACTTCCATACAGAGCTGTTTTAATGCCCAGGAGTATAGATGTGCCTTGAAATAGTTGACAAGAAGTTCACAAGAAAAAATAATAAGGAAATTTGAAAAATCATAAGTCATCAAACGTTATGACTTCATAAAACAGATACAGATGTCATCATTGTTTCTGTTTTTGCACAGGCTCACATACTCATTTCTTCTAGCATTATATCTTGCCTGTTTAGTAAGCCTTTCCTCTGGACAATACCAGTTTTGTCTTCAGAGGACAATGTGTATAACAATGCGAACACAGTCTTCCCCAACATATGGGCATGTGATCAAAAATGCGCTTGTATTTTTAAATCATCTACATAATTTAGGTTTTAAAAGGACAGAGTTCTGGAATATATAAGGCATATCTATAAAGTTAAAAATGGAAATTTTCAATACTTTTTTCCAGAAGAATCTTTGGGGCTCAAGTGTTTGATGCACTGAGGACTCAATATACCCGTGCAGCTAACTGTTAAGGTAGGACAGAGAAATTCTTCATATGATAGATGATAAATTTTGGAGCCTGTGGACAAGCTTGACAGCTCGTGTAGGAGACCAGCTGAGCTTCACCCAATAGCTGCAATCTACCTCTACATTGTCCACAGCTAAGCCAAGGCCAGAAACAGATCACTCGGAAGGCACAGAGAGCTCTTTCTCTGTTGGGGAGTGCAATCACAGCTCATCCGGATTTTTTTCTGACTCATCACTATGAATTTAATATTCAAACAACTCTTAAAATAGAAGAGCGCCTGTCAGGTGCCATTTCTGAACTGTAATGTAATGGCAGCTGGATAAGAATACTGTTAAAGAATGCAGACATGAAGAGTAAATCGAGCACAAGAATGTCATGCAGAAACCAATAACAGACTCAAGAGTAGAATTCATGGAGACATGTCATGAATATGCTAAAGAATTTTATTAAATATGTTTATTTAGCCATATTTTCCATTTTCAGTGGTCAACCACTGAAAAATTAGCAGGCTTCAGTCATATATAGTTGGTGGATTTTGTAGTCTGTTTCTGCTAACACTCAAGATTTGCTAACTCGTAACTGTTAAATATTCTCACCTTAGTGGTCATCACCAAGTAAAATAAATTAATTAATTTAAAGCTCCTTAATGAAGCCATTACCTTTATATATCTCTAGAGATGGATGAAGAAAGAATTATTGGAATAGATAAGGAACAGCTGTAGTGAAGCTACCATTATTAAAGAACATTTTTATAATCTACAGTTAGTCTCTGCATTAAAAAATAAATCAAATTACTACTTTATGTTTCTGAGGAGTTCAGTAGCTGTGTGCATACTCTTAGTCCATATCAAATTCATGATATGGACTTAACTTGTCTTAAAATACAGATTGTACAACTTCATATTTACCATGTGCTAAGGGAATAGACACAGGATGGTTGCATTTTTTAAATTATATGCCATAATACACCCATATAGCTGCCTTAGCATTGCATTCTTTCATTGTGGTTGCACACAACATTGTTTATCTTTATGCTTAGACAATAAAATTAAATTTATTTTCTACAAAATCTTATTTAAATCAACTTTATTATTATTAATGAGAATAATCTGTTTTTGTTGATCATGCTAATAACAAAAAGTTCCAGTCAACATTTATTTAATAACTACATTTCCAGCCTTCTTGGAAGGTAGTAAAACAGGATCCTAAAGCCTTTTTTTCCCTTTTATTGACACAAAATGCGTGTTTTAAAGGCAATATGAAGTGTGCAATAATAAAAAAAAAGATGCTTTCTGATAATGCTGGTTTAAATTTTTTATACTTTTCCTTTCTAATCCACAAAATTAACTGGCTTCTTACATGTTTATAAGTAATCAAAACACATTACTTCATAACGTTATTTATTGATCTACCCCAAGCAAGAATCGTCAAGACTTAAATATGTACGTTTATGTGTGTGCTTATGGAACTTGCATATTTTTTGACTGCAAAGTTTCCAAGTGCTGCTAAGATTTTAATCAAATAAAACAACTTCCTGGGTTATCCTTTTGTCTTTACTGCTCCAAAATGAGGAAACCCTCCAAGGAGAGAAATTGCATTCATTCTAAGCTGTGGTCTACAGCTTGCTTTAGTGCTCTGTTGAAACTTTCACTGGAATTCCAGTCCTTCTTTGTGCAGTTCATATGACTAAACGCTGACTGAAAGGAAAGAGGAAGATTAAACCTATTTTTTTCCTCATTTATAAAGAGTTTAAGTACCAGAAGGAAAGATAAATTATTTAATGCACAGGAAGTCAGGAAATATCAGGATTAACAGCAATATTCTCCCAAGAGTAACAGGAACACCACTATTTGTAACTTATTAGAATTAGAAAAAGTAAAGCAAAGAGTAATCTTGCATTAACTGGACAGTGTACTCTAGCAGATCTCTCAAATAACTAGATTGAGAAATGTTTCTTTGATTAAGAGTTTACACCATGGTCTAGATAAATGGAATTTTTTATTTCTACAACATATTGAAATATTCATCACCCTTTTTGGTGTGAATGGTGTTCACAGGCTGATTCTGATTTCAATGAATGTATTAAAATTTTGTAAATTGTAAATCAAATCATTGACAAAAAATAATTCTTGTCTATGAGATAACTTTGAATGATTCAGCATGCTTATATATTTCTCATACTTACAATTAATTGTTTAAATAAGTATCCCTGATCCCTTAAATGATGACAAAGATTTTAAGCAGAAAAAGTATGATCAGTGCCCATGAAATAACAAATCAGAAATACTGTGTTACATATGCATGACAATTCACTCAAATAACAAGATACTTTTAGGATTCAAGGCTGTTTCAATATATTCAGTGACTATCCAAATATTCACAAACAGTACACTCCCAAAACCAATCTCTATATAATCTTTCATTTATAAAATTGCTTACAAAATTTTATTTTTTTTTAATTGGAGGAACTATTCTTGAGAATTTGTTTTCACAAAGGTTAAAAGACAAAATTGTTACAAATCATAAATGTTCAGTGAGATTTCAAGCTTTCAATTAATGGGAATGACATGTTCTTAAAATGGTAGATTTTAGTAGGTGTTTAAATAAGAAGTAATATCAGAACTGTTAGCAATAAGAACAATATCAGTTACCTTTAGAAATAATGTAATTTTGTTTGTTGTTTTTTAATAAAGGTAGACTCAGAACATGCTTTCAGTTAGTTAAAATCCTTCTTCAGAACCAACTTTTGAACACAATTTATTTGCAAGAGCAAGCTGTTTTTCAATAGTAAGAAAAGAAACCATGAGGTGAACACCTGCAAGAAGAGGTATCTCTGCAGATATTCCAGCAGGTGTTTCTTTTGGACTGCAGCTGCCTTCTGGCTCAAATTTCTAGGAGATATCCTAGAAACACAGACCATGAAAACATTTCCCATTTAAAAGTCAGTCCTGCATTCAGAAGAAGTATCAAAGGAAAAAAGAAAGAATGTATTTTTATGGAGGATTAATCTTCACTATGTTATTAAAAACCACCTTGAACTATTACAAGAAATTATATAAATGAAGTTGGATTGGATAGGATAATTTCATTTACGTACCAATGAAAGAGAGCCACTATGCCTTGACTTCAAATAAACAGGTTTTTAGTTATGTTTTGAGGAATAAGTTGGCTATGGGAGAGGGGTACTTCAATGCAGAATTTTCCCCATTTTAAACACTTTAGGTGGTAATTTCATGATTTACATTTTATAATGACCTATCTTAAACCAAAACCAAAAACAAAAACAAGACAGAAAACAAACAGTTTGTATTCTTTGGTAACTACACTGTTATCTTATTCAGTGAAAAATTATTTTTCTTTTAAGGTATGTTATTTTGCTCCGGGAGAAATTCTCATGCATCTTATATTGATACTACACAAATGCATAAATGTACAAAAGGTGATACAGGTTATAATTTCTCTGCTCTGGCAAGGAATTGTATCTTCCCATCTTCCAGAAACAGAGTGTCCACATGGGACCTGCAGAAGGTGGTGCTTTTATTTCTGTCAGATGAAATATTACATTCACACTGCAGAGACAGAATTCTGCATCTCTAAAAAGTTTCCTCAGCACTGGGGAGGCATGATATTGTATGTTTTCTCTGGGAAAGTATGTTAAGACCATTCCTTGATCTTGGCTATCTAGAACAGTCAAGGTTTAGCACTTTGATTATAAACTCCACAAGACATAAATTCTTTCCTTTGTCTTTGAGAAAAACTACAAATGTCCTCTGACCTGTCTAGCTAGGACAGTACTGAAAAACAATTAATTAAAATTCATTTCCCATCTTTGCAATGCCCTTTTGTGTAAGTTCAGGAAAAACACAGCTTGTCTTTCCAGTCCACAGATGTTAACACCATGAAATAGCATATTCAGAAACCTAAAAATTATATGAGGAGGATTTATTTAAAAATAAAATTAATTATGGTAGAAGATATTTATACTATTCTGTACTACAAAAAAAGTTTACTGTCATCTTAGATATTTATTAGTTATAGCTGAATTCTGGTATTATTCCACAGCATTATTGCCAAAAATATAGGCAAATTAAATAAACACATAAATACATGAATTATTCTCAGCAAGGTGATGTTAAATACTCAAAAAATAGGAACATTTTGGAAGGCTTAAAATTGTCTAGCATACCCTCACAGAAGCTTCCCTTTATTTCACATACAGCTTTGAAGGTGTTGTGGTTTAACCTCAGCCAGCAACTAAGCACCACACAGCCGCTTGCTCAGTCCCTCCCAGTGGGATGGGGGAGAGAATCGGAAGGGTAACAGTGAGAAAACTCATGGGTTGAGATAAAGACAGGTTAATAGGTAAAGCAAAAGCTGTGAACACAAGCAAAGCGAAACAAGGAATTAATTCACTACTTCCCATCGGCAGGCAGGCGTTCAGCCATCTCCAGGAAAGCAGGGCTCCATCACACGTAACGGTGACTTGGGAAGACAAACGCCATCACTCTGAACGTCCCCCCCCTTCCTTCTTCCCCCAGTTTATGTACCGAGCATGACGTCACATGGTATGGAATATCCCTTTAGCCAGTTTGGGTCAGCTGTCCTGGCTGTGCCCCTCTCTCAGCCTCTCGTGCACCTGCAGCCCTCCCAGTCGGTAGAGCATGGGAAGATGAAAAGTCCTTGGCTAGTGTAAACACTACCTAGCAACAACTAAAACATTGGTGTGTTATCAGCTTTGTTCTCCTCCTAAATCCAAAACACAGCACTGTACCAGCTACTAAGAAGGAAATCAACTCTATCCCTGCCAAAACCAGGACAGAAGGAAAGGGTTTTTTTAATTTTTTTGCTTTGCTTTGCTTTGTTTTTTTTTTTTTCCTTTGGAATAGCATAAACTTCTCTTAAGTTACCATATTCCCTGGAAAATATGAGGTTAGAGTCTGATGTCTGAAATAGTATTGTAAAGAGGTGACTATTTCTGTTACATTTTCTTTGACATTATCTTGTTCAAGAGTCATTGAGTTGCTCTTCCCAAACACTAAGCCAGTCAGAGTAGTCCTTCAGATACATCTTCTATGTCTTTTAGGTTTTGAATTTCTACCTGATATCAGCATGTAGAACACTATCTGAAGCCACTTAGGAAAGGGGAAAACAATCTAGTTTAATTATGCTACTAACATAGGGTTTTAATTGGTACTTGTGATCACAATGCACTTGTCTGTTCTTTTATCCCTTTTTTTTTTGTAATTTTTTTTTTTTTTTTTCCACCAGAGGAAAGATTCTGGCTTCAAAAAGATTTTCTTCAACTCACACTGATTAGATGCATTTCATACAAGTACAATTTCAAAAAAAGTTTGAACAGTAATGGACTTACGTGGGCTCTTATGCATCTTCCATACCAGCAAAAAGTTTGATATATTGATATACTCTGCTTCTACTTGATACCTAATAAAACATCTAGATTGTTTTTCTGCTATGGAAGCCTCAATACAGAAGCTGTACATCTCTGGGGAAAAATGATAAAGTGTTAAAATACAGTTTGTTATAGGTAGTCAAAAGTTGGCAATGGTCCTTTTGGCTACATTTATACTAATAAACTAAGCAGGTCTGGAGTCCGGTTCATACGCCATGTCAGACTGCTTAGTTGCTCGAATGCCTCTTAACACATACTTTTTACTATAGCAAAAGGCACCCTCTCAGGCAAATTCAGGTAAAGTTTGGTGGGGGACACACATAGGACAAGAGCTGTTATTAACAGCAGTATGAATAATCCCTTCTTTTTCTGGAATGAAAAAGGGTATAGCCATATGGATATGGGCTGTGTTATGGCACCTGTCTTCAGGGCCAGAATATACGGCCTGTTTCATTGTATTGATGTAGACATTTATTGCATCTAAAAAGTTTTGATAAGCTGCCTGCAGAATGTATTTAGAGAAAATAATTTCTTGCATATTCCCAGCCCTCTATTCTCATTCCATATCTTCTTTTTTTTTTATTAGTTTGTTTGTTTGTTTTCTTTTATGGTTACTTTTCTTTGCAGTTTTGCTTCTGCATTTTTATATGAGCTTGGTCTCTCCTTCCTTTGAAACAAATGATATCTTCCTTTTGAAGACACTGCAATTCCAGCTTTTTCTAGTCTTGTGGCCCAAGATACTTTAGGTAGAATCTGTAGTTTCTCTGAAGTTGTATCCTGATTAATCGTGTCTTTCCAATACCTTTGATCCAAGTGCTGGCATAAAGCACTAGCAGTAACAAAATACTTTATGATGGTTTCTTCTTTACCAACTTTACATTTAAGGTTTGCAGTCAAGCAGGCTTTAGAATTTGACATTACTTCACATTAAGATCTGGAGGAGTCTAGGCTTCTACTCATTTCCTTTCCCTCTCTGGAAAACTGGGGAGAGTATAGACAAATATCTTTATTATCTGTGCTCAAGGCCCTCAAAACTTCTTAACTGGGGACCAGGTTAACCTTACTGTACCATCATGTTTGTCTTCACGTGCTACCTTTAAACATTGCTGGAATCAGTGAAGATAATAGGAAGAGAAGTGAGACCAGCGTCTGATGAAGTTCATAACCTGCTTGCTCCCAGAGAGGAGAAAAATGTGGATCACCTGAATTGTCTTTGAGCAGTTACAGAATCCCATCTCTACCCTAGATTGCTTTCAAACATGACACTGTTATCTGGTGCCAGAATCATGTTTGATGCTCTCTCTACACGTGATTCTAGATCTTATAACATGTAGTGAACGTGTTGGCATAACATTTGCTTGTAGCTCCCAAGACATTTAATTTTCCTAAACAATTTGGGATGCTTTCCACCTCTCCTCTCCCTTTCCAAGTGCTTTCCATAAGAATAGAAAGAAGTCCTACATTAAAATATTTTAAGATCCAATTCCCGAAAACAAGAAATATGTGCCTTAACTTCCTTATTTCAAATGAATGAAGTGACAGATCTGTATGCTAGCTGTCCTAAAAATAAAGCTATTCCGTGCTTTAAGAATAAATTCTCCTACATCATATACAGTATATTAATCAGGAATTTTTCTTTTCAAAACTGACTCATAAGAATTCAATTAATAGAATAATTGAGCAGTCTCTGTAATAGGGAAAAAAAATCAAAGGACAAGTATTAGGGAAAAGCCTGTAATGCCACAAATCCTAAATATGCTAGGTCAAGTTCCACTTGTGCTGCTAGCAGCAAAGTCAATATGCCTACAAGCACAGAGTAATGACAGTAGAGAATAATTTGAATAGTCTTTTATAGGATCTAGTTAGCATAATCTAAGACAGACTTTCCCATTAAAAAAAAAAGCCTAAGTTAGATTACTGAATCTTCTTGAAAAACCTACTAGAAAAGCAAGTATGAACTGATAAAGTGTATGTTCTATGGATGATAAATCTGTGTGAATCTACGTGGTGCATCTATGGATGATATTAACTGAGGCGATTCAGTATTTTCTAACTTTATATTATCTATTTACATTTTGCGTTTGTGTAGGTAATGCCTGGGTGTACACCCAAACATGGATGAATGACTGAATCTTTGTTATAGATGTCCCCATCTTTAACTAGTTGCCAATAATAGTCATTAACTATAACACATACAGTGAAAAATTATTGTGGCATTTCCTTTAAAGAAAGTAGTGGGATGAAGAAAGATTATGACTCATAGTCACACAAAGGTTCCTACAGATACTTGTTAGGGTGTACTTTTGGTATCACACTCATATAGGCCTCTGCACAAATTCATAGTATAGTCTTTTTACATAATGTAAGTGGCAAAAAATAATTTCTGAGGGCAATGAGGAGCTGACATAAACCAGTCTCTTGTCTAATAGTACAGAAAGCATGGTGTTTGGTGAAGAAATAGGAAACTGATATAATCTTAGGACTCAGTGCCTCTATCCAGACTCATTTGCATTTTATTTCTGCTGTCTAGAGATAAAGGAGAGTGAAAGTTCTTTTTTTCACTGTGTAGCTAATAAAGGTGCTGAGGGAAGAAATTTGTCACAAGAAGGCTGCTGCTCCCATTTATACACTCATGCATGAGCAGGAGCAAGTGCATGGAGAGAGTGGGTAAATGCACTAACCAGATTTCATCCGCTTCTGAAGCGGGCAAAATAAAGCTTACCCACGTCCCACATATGTCAGTCATCAAAGCTGATTACTGATTCGTTTACCACAGTACACTATCTATCTTAAACAAATATTTACTTTTGTTTTTTCTTTCTCCATTTCTTATCCTTCTCTATCTTCCTTATATTTACCCCACTTCCCAAGTGTTATGAGGTAAAACTAGGTGGTTGAAGAAAAAAAAATGCCATTCAGTCCTCTCCATGGTCACAGACCAAGGGCAACCAAGCTATAATATTCAGGTGTACTGTTCAGTTAGGTCTTTGACTTTGGGGCAAAACAAATATGGAATTCATGTCTCTTAAATGGCACAAATGTATGCAATTTATGGAGGATTACTATCTGAGTAAGAAAACTACTAAATATGTGCAAGACTCACAAAATCAATGACCTATAAAGGTACTTTTAGACTGGAGTATTACTGGCCTCTTTCTGGGAGTATTTAATGGTCACTTCAATCTAAAGCTCTCTTTCCACCCAGCTTGATAATGAGAAGTAAATATGAATACTTTATGCTTCTAAAATCAAATTCCTGTTCCAAAGTCGCTTTTCACACTAACTGATGATGATTCATTCTGACATACCTGTAAAAAATTCTGTCAAACACTATAAATTATTTTGAATTCTAAACTCCAGCATTGAGGAAAACAAGATCAGTCCTCTATTCTCAAATAGCAAAGAAACACAAAGAAAAAAAAGGTAACAGAACGGTAAGTAAATGAATATATTTAAAGGAAAAAGAGTAAAACTAGCACTTTTTCTTTTAGTACATGGAAAATGATACCACCCTTGGTGATACAGAATTAATTCAAAATGCTGTTATACATCTTCTGTAATGATTTTCCAGGAATGAAAATTTGTTTCTTAATAAATATGGTTGCTAATCTGAGTGCCATTTACAGCAGAAGGGAGAGGGGGATACTTTAGCCATCTGGTGAAAAAGAGTATAATCAGTAATTTTCCACAGCTGTTTATTTTGGTTCTAAATGTTTTGAAAATGTGTAGAGCATTTCATCTGAGACACAGAATCAGAGTGTCAGTTCAGGAGCCAGGCTCTCTCCCAGCTCCAACACGAACTTGCTACCCCACCTTGGGAAGACACATCCATTTTCTCCTCTTGGGTGTTAACATAGGGTCTTTCAGGGTGTGTTTATACTGTGAAACCTCATTCTGTGTTAGTGATACCCAGGCTAGTCCTGGGTTGTTGGATACAGGTGTACTGAATAATTCAGGGTCATGTGGTGATATTAGTCTGAATATCACTTTATCTTGGCTAAATTTGTCCCTTGTTCTCTCCTCTTGTAAGTAAAGAACCACACAAATAAACACTATATTTAGTGAGACAGAAATATTCGTTCTTGAAAAATCACCACAGAATATGATATTTTGAATGAAGTTCTAGCCTCAAAAAAGGGTGGTATCAATTCCCGTGTATTAAAAGAAATTGCATACACTACACAGCTGTTGTACCTGATCCTTACAAGTAATGAAGCTAATTAGCCTTGGCACAGCAACACGTTGACATTGTTACATTGCTTGGGTTGTCTCAGAGTAGCTCAGGTATCTCTACAAAACTACACAGTTCGATGCAGGCATACATAACAGGAATCAAATTCTCACTTCCCATACTCCACTGCTTAGATAATGCCAACTCTGAAATGAAATAATGTCACTAATTAAAGAAGCATTTTTAGCAGAAATAAAAAGTCATGCTAGCAGATTGCAGTTGAGTAGAGAGGAGAAATAAATGTTGAGGACACAAACCTAAGAAGTAAAATGTGAAAAAGCATGTACCAAAGTCATGCTTATCATTTTAGATTCTTGTTCTATAATATAGCTCAATATAATAATTTAAACCAGAAAATGTAAAATTTCAGGTAATATAGTAAATCCTGCAGCTATCATGAGGGTGAACAGCACTACAGATGGCTGAGGCAAAGGAGCGCTCACAATCTTAAATATCACTTGTAATTAATTTTTTTTTTTCTTCTGAAACTTCGTGAGAAATTACTTTTTCTCACACAGCATTCACATGTTTTCTGGAATTTGGTCTCACTATAGAACAGGCAATGAGAGAGAAAACCATACAGAAGTATGACAACTTTTTTTATTAAATCATTTGTATTTATATCACATACATGTGTATATTATATATTTGTGTTATCTCCACCTATTTTATGTCTACACAACAACTAAATATTGTTACAATGATACTATCCCTGATAAATGTTGTATTACTACTAATCTTGTAACTGGACTGTGTAGTCCAGATATTTTCAGAACGTGGTCCCTTAAGTTCCAAACGTACACAGGTATCTTAATACTAAGATTGAAAAATGAGGTTTTATTCTTCTCACCCCAAACCGAGTAGTGCATTTTTTCCTAGTATTCTATGTGGATTTCAATGGCACGTGGAAAACATTCAAACTGGGAACAGTTACTCATTTAATATTTCCTTTACTTTATGCAAGCAGGATTTCAGCAAGTCCAACGTGCTGTCTGGATCCAACCCATAAGATGACTATGCATAATTTGTCTCAAAAGGTTTGTAAAACAGCTGTCAAGGTAACCTGAAAAGGCAAACGCTAAAGACTTTTTGCTTTTAAAGACTCTTTGCTTTTAAAGACTCCTGCGGACGGGCTGGTACCAACAGCTGCAAGTTGCCACAGGCAGGTCATCCGATCCCGCCCTTGGGATTTGTCCCGATATTGGACCATCAGTAAATGATTCTTGGGTGGGTAAAGGGCTCGGCAGAGCTCACCTGGCGTAAAACAAAATAGAAGTGGCAGAAGCAGATTTGGTGCTGAACGCTTCCCTTCCTACATTACCTCCCACTCGCAAGCAGGATTTATGGCTAGTACTGGGCTGGGTCGTGCTGCGTGATCCCCTGTGTAGCCGAGGAAAGGCCTTTGTATAATTCCGTGGCTATATATACTATTAGATCGGCGCTGTGGAAACAGTTGCAAAAGTCGGCTTCTGATTTCTTCCATGGTTCTGTATTTTGTCCCCACGGGTAACACGGAAAAAAATTGGTGGTTTTCAGTGGAGCACGCCACCAAAATTCCTCCCTGTCTTTTATCTCAATCTTCTCCCTTTGGGCTTTATTGTTGTGAGAAATTCACTCCTGCATTCTTTCTCAGTGATGTGTTGCAGCGATTCTGGCAACATTATACCTGCCTTTGTCTTACAACCAAAATACATCAAGCCCTTCAAGCAGCAATCAATTGTTATCAGTTTGTGAAAGCAGTCAGAAAACCTGGAGTCACAACATTACAATAATGGGGAGGCTTAAGCAATGCAAGTAATTTTAACATGACTCAGCTTCCACTTCATTATCCATCAGGAATTATTAATGGAAAGAGGGAAAAAATCTAAACCAATTAAAATATGTGTTCTTTTAGAAGGAAGACCAACTGAACTAGAAACCTTGGTTGGAGGTGCAATATCTAGCTAATCCTGTACCGTTGCATAGGGGGAAGTCATACTTCTGTCAACAATTTTTTTATATTCTTACATCTTCATGTTAAAGTCATTGACCAAAGTTACTGCCACTCAAGGACTGTTTTTAGTAAAATGAGTCCGTGTCAGAGCAGAGAGGGGGAGAGGCTTTTAAGCTCTCTTTGTGTGTGTGTGGCTATTTGAAAGGCTGTTATCAGCATGTCAGGGTGTGTGGCTTTGGCGTCGTCTGGCTGTGAAGCTACACAATGCATCCTATGTAAAAGTTGCAAGGTGATCTCGGGTTAAGCCAAGCCCCTCATACCTACCATCGAGAGTGACAGGTAGAGGGAATTTTCAACTAATTCATGACTTTCCACCTGCAATTCAAACCCAGCATAACATCAATAGCCCAACTCAAGTTACTCCACTTCCCTTTTATCAAATATTTTTAAACTGAAAAGTGCTGAGGAATATTTCCAAATGATTTCTTTTGCCCAGGAGCATGACAGAAACCAGAATCATAGATTCCTTAGTGTTAATAAACATTTGGTATGCACTTAAGTTAAACACTTGCTTAAGTATGAGCAAATACTCTTTTCTTCTTTTATGAGTCAAAATAAGAACTGGGTAATCTCTCTACAAAAGATGCCTAGATGTTTAATACTTTCATAGTTACATTTATTTATGTACTTTGAGGTACATTTTGTGGAAGCAAAGTGCAACACGCTGTTCTGGCTGTCTCCCCTCTTGTGTGGCCTTGTAATTTCTTGCAAAATATTTATATTTTGTAAACTGACCAGACCGTCATGTTCCCCCAAAAGGGAAATTGAGAATGTGCGCATCTCTATTTTGAGGTTATGAATCCCCTCTGTCTACTGTTTCCCCCAGATGAAATATCTGAGGGAAAATATATTGTATCTGTATATAAATACAGTATATATACACACACACACACACAAAAAAAAAAAAAAAAAAAAAAAAGTATATCTTAATCTCTGATTAAGGTAAATTCTGGCCAAAGTGGAGCCCACAGCAAACCTCTGGGATTTTCAATGAGATGATTTTCTTACTTTTCTTGGCAGCTGGATATTTTCATCTGTAACTCTGAATTACTGACACCTCATGAGGATGTTGCAGCTATACCTATACCAGTGAATTGAACTAATCAATAGCATAACATCCGTGCCATTTAAAATGTCAACATGATCCCTCACAGAGTTTTAGACTACAACACAGTAATACTCTTAGAAAATACCCAGGCATGGCTCAGGGCAGAGAAGGCAGCCTCCTCTGAAGCCATTTAGGCCATATGAATGCAGTCTATGCCATGCCATTTACCTTCTGGGACAGATAAAAAATGGTCATGATCTATTTTATTTCCCTCTGTATACTTTATATCTTTTCTATGGAAGACCATTTATTTAAATAAAAGCTATGATGTATGAACTTTCTGATTTGTAAAGAATTTTGTTTTTTAAAAGTTTAGCTCCCCAAAAAAGAGTTTCAGAATGAATTTTAATTTCAGTGAAGAGAATTCTTACTGAATTTTATTAAGATCTACTGAGCTTTATAATTTTAAAATGTTAAAATATCACATTTGCTTTTGACTTTAAACAGTGTACTTCAGTAGAGAAAATATTACAATGAAATTCAGAATTAAAATAAATGTTTACTTTCATCTCAGGTTGTTTAGTGAAAATTTTCCTTATTTTATGTCATTTTCCTACAATAATTTCAACCTGATTTTGCTAAACATTTCAGTGGAATTATATATCTTAGCACAAGTTTTTCTATAAAAGTCTATCCAATCACTTATCATTATAAGTCTTACAAAGGTCTTTAACAAAAAATCTGTTTTTCCCTATCAGTTAAAAATACCACTCTAGATAACAGTGTCTTCAGATTTGTGACTAAGATTTAACACCCAGGACAAATATTTGACCATATAACTGACTAAAACTGTGTGGTGTATCTCCAAATTTTAAAGGTACAGTGATGTAGTCGCATATGCAGTCAGGAAACATCCTGGCCTTATGTATTGCTTTAATTTTTAATTTTTAATGCAATATTTTATTGACCTGAAACACAAATAAAAGACTGTACATGCCTCATATCCTCTGTGTACACCTTATATCCTGTTCTTATGTATTGCTTTCTACAGTTTACACTCATTTATTAATTATAAATTATACTGAGAAAATAAATAGAACTGGTTGATAACAAATGTATGATCCATTTGCTGTACCTGTGCACAAATAAGTGCTAAATCATAGCTCTGACAGTGATCATTTCAAGGCATCTGTGGACACTATTGTGATTATCAGACATAGCAAAATACATTTTTGTATTAAAAGCTCCTAGTCTGGCCTTCAGGCCCTTTTTTTGATAAAAACCAGTAAATTTTGTTGTAACCTGATATGAATGAAATGTTGGTATTTGAACAAATAATTCAAACTGAAGAAAATTCTGCCCTGTTAATTCCCTGTTTAGTTAGCCTGCCATTTCTCCTATACATCTTACTCTTGCTTACAGATAACTTTATGCTCAGAAATGAATATAGACTTAACTGCAAACTATGTAAATAAAACCACAGTTCATTTCACTTAGTATAGCTATGGCATATGTATAGATATACATACATATATGTATGCACACAAATTTATATATATTTTTCACTTTAAAATTCTAATGCAGGAAGAGTTCTGCCCTTGCATTAGTGTGCATTTAGTATATCTCACAGCTGCACTACCCCTAAGATTTAGCTCAATGTGTGAAGATTATTTTAGGCAAACGTGGAGGAAAAAAGATAGAAATATTTATAATGTTACAGTTTATTATCCAAACAAAACATACTCTGATTTAAGACCCATAAAAAGTTAAACAAATTCAATTAAAAGGTTATTAAAAGTTAGCAGAAGACATTTATCAAATGGACTGAGCCAAGAAAGAGATATGACCCGCTGTGATAGTGCATAAGTTTAAGTGTCAGTGCATTCCTCATCTTAGTCTAGAGAAAAAGTAGGAAGGAAAAAAAAGCCTAAATTTAGTATTTGTAATCGGGACTAAATCAGGAAAAGAGTTAGGGAGCTCTAAATTACTTATCACTGCTCAGGAAAAAGATACTGGAGCTACTGTGGAATCTCTACATATGTCAGCTCCACGCTTAATGCAGTCAAAAGGGGAAAGAGATGTTAGAAATGGTTAGGAAAGAAACTGGAAATAAAACAAAAATATCAGCAAGCTGCTGCTATCTATGCTATAAGTTGCTTCTGTCCTGAATACCATTTGCAGTTCTGATCACCTCCTCTCTAACAGGGTATCTGAGACCTAGAAAAAAGGTAGAGAGAATCGTGACAAGGATGATCAAAGATTGGATATAAAAGATGAACATAAAATCATTAAAGATTCAAAAGGGTGAATAAGGAATATTTGCTCACAACTTCTGACAACAAAGGACCAAAAAGGAAACCAAATAAAATATTCAAACACTATGTTTACTACATGCATAATAATATCCTTTTTCATGCCATGTACAGTTGTGGAACTCACAGACTCTGGATCACAACAGAGAAGTATAAATGCATAAGTATTTCATTGTGAATACAATCCTTGCTCTCAGGAAACCTTTATTGTGCATTTCTGGAAGTGGCAAAACTCTGCTCTAGGAATTTTCCCTGTCTAATTGTCCTCTGCTTAAATTCTTTAAATGTTTACCAGTGGACGTATCAGACACAGACGCTAAGGCAAATGAATCCTTTGCCTAAGTCCAAATAGCTGTTTTTCCATATTATCTTCAATAACACAAAAATACACATTAATGATTTATGAAAATAACTATTTCAGAAAGCACCACTATCTTTTTGGTAGATAACATACATATGATTTTCCTCTATAAATTGTCTTTGGAATGAAAGTGAAAAAGCCATGTAACATTTTGGAAGACCAACAAACACCTTGTTAGACTGGCGTGACATGCCTAAAGAAGTCAATTAAATCTAATGTTCAGAGTCCAACAAGTGATGTCTGTATTTAAAAATCAGAAATTCAAATTCAGATAAACTATATTTAAAAAAAGATGCAGGCAATGTTTCAGAGCGAGCGGTTATTCCAGGAGGGTTTGGTGGGTATTTTATTTTATTTTATTTTAATGGGTTCTCTACTATCATAAAATATAGAATTGCTTAAATAAATGTGTATCAAGATTGCGTCCAAGAAAGCTTAAAACTGGCTATTTCTTTTAGAATTTCTGTGGGAAGATTTTTTCTAAAAGAAAAATTGCTCATCAAATTAATAGTTCATGAAATCTGAAGTTAAAGGAAAGATGAACACTAATAATATGCATGTGGAATTAATTAAAACAGAAAAAAATCTCAGGAAAAACAGGAAGAGAAAAACAAAGAAAGCCCTACTTCTCATTTCATGCAACTTAACCTTGGTCCAGTATTATTGGAAGATGGTGACGTGGCAATGAAGAAGAAACCTTTAGATATGTGGTATTTTAATTATGTCTGGAAAGGAGTTCTGTGTAAAAGACTGCAAGTACGTAAGAAGAAATTGTATAATTTGTTTTGTTTATTGGTAGCAAAGTGGTGACATTTTCATGAATGCAGAGAAGTATCTCAAGAATTGTAGTGGAAACACACTAGGGAAATAACAGAATTAGCTGCCACTAACTAACCATGAGGTATGGAGGGAGACTGTGAAAGTGATATCCTTTTGGTCTCCACTGTGAAATCACAGACCCCAGGTTATATGAATGATATCTTTTTATTAAGAATGGATCTAACAATATTAAGTAACTAAGGAGAAGCCTAAAGTCCCATCAGCATTTGTCTATGCTTTTGAGAAGTTTCTGTTGCCTTTCACCTTAAATAATCCATTATTTTAACATCACCTGCACTTCATTACATATAACCATGTCTGGCATTTCCAAATAGGAATGAATTTCTGTATGGTTCCATTATGAATCCAATTTTCTGCACCTTATATAGTTTAACAGCCATTTTAAATCACATTGGCCAGAAACTTTACAAGTGTATTTTAGAGACTAACATCCTGACCATGGCATGGAATCCTAGGCTCTGTCATAATGTAGACAAAAAATAATACACATCTGGAAATACAGACAAGTGTCTTCAGTGTTCATTGGGATCAAGTCTTCTGTATCCATTTTCACATACAGATGCTTGTGTGTGCACTGACTCACACACATCTGCTATGGCCGCTCATTGCTTTGCCACACCAACTTTTGAATATCACTAAGAAAGGATCCATGTCATGGCATTATTCTTACATTCTTCAGGAGGTGCAGCATCAGGAGGTGCTGCTCAACTTAGACCTCCAGCTTTTTCTTTCTTACCCCATAAACAACCTCTTACTTCTGAGAGAAAATAATCCTTTGTTTATTTAAACAAGGGAGTGCTATTGGAACAACATTTTAATTGAAGATACAAACTTCTGGCCTGGAATGCTGTTCATAAGCAATAACATTTGCCTTCATCTCACTTCTACAGCTAATACATATATAAGTTAAAAAATACTCAATATTACTAATTAATTCTCTGCAAGAAAGTAACCTGTAGAGCAGGAATAGTGGCAGAATGCAGAGAGATGCTTCTCATATCTGAAATAGATGAGTAGTAATGGAAGAAGGAAATCAGTAAAAAATTTGAAAATTAAATAATAAAAATAGATTAACAGCATGAGTAGGCATTGTACATTTAGAAAGTAAAGTTACATGAAAACTGGATTATTTGTATTCCAGATCTGTACAAAACGTCCTGGAATTTCTTTTCCATAGAAAATTCAAATATCTCTGAAATGTCCTTTCACGCTGTATTGGAATAAAAAATTGACATTCCAGAATAACTTTTGTAATTTCTTCCAAGCTTTTTTTTTTTTTTCTTTAAGAATATTTAAATTATTACAGAAGTTTTTTTCAGAAAAAACGTTCAGTTTGGAAATTTTTTGACATCTCAGCTTTACCTTCCTATGACCTGAACCCTTATTTCTGGCCTTACAACGATTCTGCCAAATGTCAGACTATTTCAACAGGATTCATGGTAGTAAGGAAATGGAGAGTTGTAAAACAAAAACACATAAAGCTTACAGGTACCTTTTTTAATTATTATTTTTTTGAGACACAATAAGAGAAAATTAAATTGAAATATGCTAATACTGCTAAACAATAAATATGCTAGCTAAGGTTATCTGCTTTCATGTTATTTGTTTTATCCAATCAGTCAAGACAGAAGAATCTACCTAGACTAGAACTTTCAGTGTGGTCTATGAAAATACTCTGACACTGCAGATATATGAATTACAACTATATTGTGGCCAGTTAGAGCTTTAGACAAGTTTACAATTATATTGTGGGAATTTTAGATGTCTTGCCTTTCAGATAGCTAAAGCTGAGTGACATGATTCATCCCTACTAACTAAATTCAAAAAAAAATGAAGAAAGCTTCTTTTGTAAATAGAATATAAGAATATTTTTTTTTAAAGAATTTGAATAGCTTTTGAAGGAAAAACAAAGAAACAAACAAAGAAACCCATAAAAGTAAAAATTAAAAAAACCCAATCAACCCACCACCACTTGTTCTGCTTATTTGTGATCCACCAATTTTTACTCCAACATCAGAGGGTGCTCATTCTATCTGACCCTATCTCAGGGCCAAACTCTTGACATTAACATGGAATTATATTAACATTAAATATTTCTGATTTTTACAGAATCCAAAATATCTAGTCAGAAACTAGCCACAGATGCTCCACACCATCTGCAAACAAACCTTCACAGCTGAAGGATCCTGTGGCTGAAGTTATACTCCTTTCGATTCCAAAGTATTCATTTTTCAGTGATAGTAAGTTCCAGGTGGCTGCTAAGTGGTAAGGATTTTATTTGCCCAAGGGCATATTTAACCAATGAAGAAGGGTTTCCTTGCAGACAAACTGAACCTACAGCAGACAAATTGGCATGGGCTAATCAGCCTCTCCAGTGAAAAAGCCATCAAAACACCATGCCAGTCAGATAGGCTTTCCAAAAGTACACCTCATAAATGTGTTGACAACAACTTAGAAGCAATATACCCTCAAGAAATCACCTTCTAAATGCTGAAACAGTATCAAATGGGCATGCATATGGATGCAGCAGTTTGGGTAACTGTTGATGGATTGGAAAATACAAATGACCAGGAAGGTAAAAGTAATTTCTAAAGCAAAATATTTGGAAGAGTTCAGGACGCAATGTTTAAAGAAAAATTGTGGTGAAAATCCACAATTTTATCTTGGAATACTTAATGCGAAAACATCTTCGAGTTATTTTCTGGGTTTTTTTTGTTGTTGTAGTTGTCATTCCTAAAACCCCAATGTTACAACAGCAGATCCAGCACCTCACTTAAGAAAATAGTAGCATTTAAATATAACTTCAATATATATTAAAAATATAATATACTAAAATATGGTGTAACTTTTAAAAAGTTATCACCAGAGAAAGTGTAACCTACTTGGAATATACATTTTATGCACACATATTTGGCATAGTACCAGTGATTGTATAATCATCCCCAAAATCAGACGCCCGGTCTAGAAATCAATACCTTTCTTTTATCAGTTTTGTCAATGTCTGATATTTTGTGTACGTACATGCTACTATGGATGAGGTGAGAAAGCTTTATCCTAATATGTACTGAATCTTTATGGAGTTGTTGGCACAAAGAATTATTTCTTCCCAGCTTTTAGTGACAACACACCCCGCGCCATTTTGGTTGTAAGCACATAACACCTCCATAACAGCTAGAGCAACTGCTCATGGGAGGACAAACATTTGGCGAGTCCTGAATTGATCCATAGATTGTGTTGATATGATTTAGAGGTGTGTTACAGAAGCCGCCCAAGACCACGCAACTGCAGCCAGCCCTCCTCAAGATAACAGCAAGGGTTCTGCAGACCACAGTTAAAGTCGCTCCCAGCTAGACAGTTAACATTAACATGAGTTTGCCTGTGTTTAATTGTAATTACCAAATAAGTCGTGCGTTGCTCTTTAAAAGTCAGGCCTGTTTTTCTCTCCAGTTATTGTGCTACTGCTGAATGGTTTTCATCTCTACTGAGAAGAAATGGAAATGAAACAAATATATGTATGTAACTGTAAAATAAAGTTATTTCTTGTGTCTTTAAGGTTTTCCAGTTTTCTTCCTTGAAGGGATCTTTGTATCTATATAATAAGTATAAACATAAAAAAAAGTGCAAAAGAAGGAAAATACCTGCCTAATTACTCAGATTTAATTCAAGCACGCACAGAAACCCAATAAGAATTATTTGGGTAATGGAAAGTACAGATATTTAGGTCTCCTCCATTTCTTTCTGCCACCTTCTCTTTCAGGAACATTTATTTTAATTTTGTATTGGACAGTCAGTTAGGGATTAAAAAATGAAGGTAATTTGATGTGTCAAAGTAAAGCTCTCAAAGTATTTGATGGTAGAAACCCCTCTCTGATTGCTGGAACCAAGGTAACTAAGGTATTATTTTTAGTATTTAATAAAAGAAGAAAAAATTACTTCTAACATTTTAATATTGGCTTTACACTTATATTTTTAAGTTTTAATGTTCTATATTGCTGGTCTTCAACATACAGGTATGAAAGATGCAGTTCATTTTTAGATTTAAAAATTAAATGGCAAAGTATTTTTTTTTTTTTAAGAAAGCAGTTCAATATACAAGGTTTTATTCTTGTTTGTTTTCAATGTTACTGGTTCTTATTTAGTGTAAGATGACCATTTTCAATGCCATTAATCTAGATTTGCTATTCCAGTTTAAATTCTATAGAGAATCTTAATATAATTTTTTTTTTTTTTTATTTCCAAGGATAAGTGAACAGCTGTTCTGTTTCTCACTGTCAAGATACACTAGGTAACTATACCACTCAATTCTCCTATCCAGGATCTTAAGAGTTTACAGCCCACTGTGTATCCACTGATTGAGTCCGCTTGCTCCTGCCAAGCTGCCTGTAATTTCTTTTAGATTCTTTTATGTCCATTAATCTTTTTATCAACTTCACAGTGCCATTGCTTCTCTTGTGCTCCTGGATTTGCCTGTTCTTCACATACGTATTTGATATTTCAGATGTTGGTTACATTTTTACTGTCCAAGCAGTCTTGTCCCCCATTCCTCATATTTTTCTATCTGTGGTTATATGGCCCTGGCAGCAGAGGTTACATCTGTACCAAAAAAATCAGTAAGGGTAAGACAAAGTCTTTAGCACTGGCCTGGACATGCGACTGTCCATAGTTTAAGGAAGACAGGAGAGAGTTAAACTACGTGTGCTGTTCTACTAGCTCTCAAGCCAAGGAGCAGGACAGTGCATCGCAGAATCAACATTACTTATGTTGGAAAGGACTTTAGGAGGTCACCAACTGCAAGCCTTCGGTCAGTGCTTAATCACAGCCAAGCTATTAGGCAGCAATATATAAGCACTACTGTTAGACACATCCCACCATATAGGTACCGCTGAGTTAAATGCACAAATATAGATTATAAATTTAGAACAAGAGTTTGCTAAAATCAACAGGAAGATAACGTCGTTAGTTTTACCTTAGCTCCTGGTGGAAGGTGTTCAAAATGACGAGTAGCTCACCATTGTGCAAATCAGCGTGAAGAGGCACTTCTGTACTTACAATGGAAATTCCCAGAACTGATATAACATGAAAATGAAGTTTTCCTCTCACTCGTAGAGCTGGTGCTTTTACAGACTTAAATGCAGATAGCAAAGGAAACAGAAAAAAAAAAACAACTGGCAAACTGTTAAATTAATAAAAATAAAGTTACAAACATATTTTTGAATTAGTAAGATATTTGTAAAGTGTTACAAACCACTCTATTTTAAAAGGTGGTGTCCAGTTCTATATCTTAACTTGCAAACTTTCCAACAGAAAGAAACCTTCTTTGTTTTTTCTGAAATATTTTTCTAATTACGTTTATTTAAAATTTATTACAATTTATTAAATTTAAAGTCAGTACATCAGCATGCTGATAAGTCTTCTTAGATTATTTTTATCACAACAGTTCACTTATTGAAATGATGGAAGACAGTATGTGCTATACGCAACATAAATAATAAAACACAGTTTCCTACTTTACCTTAGCTTACCTTTTATATCTGCATTTCCATATGAAAATACTCTATAAGACTATAAAGTACCAATAAAAGATTGAAAATCATGAAGGACTCTAAGCAGCTGTGGGTTAAAAATGTCTACAGGAAAAGCAAAATTTGTGTGTTATAATCAAGCATACAGCGTATTTCCACCTTCTGATCATACTGCCATAAACATATTTAATGTTAAAAAAAAAAAAAAAGAAAAAAAAATTGTTATTTGCTTCTCAAAGACTGATTCAGCAAAGGATTTTTGCTCTTGAGAATCTACCTCATGAAGGTAGCCCTGATGAGATCTGTGAGAATGTGTTTTGTCTAAACATACTTGTGTTCAGAAGCACCAGGAGGACTGAACTGTAACAGTAACATAAACTAGTAAGAAATCTTCTGAAGGGAGGGAATTTACCCTGGTGTGAAACCTGTTGTAAGTGACAGGAGAATCAGACCCTTACTGCATATCTCTTATGGTAAGTAGCACTTCATTGCTTAAAGTGAAAACTGTAGCTACGTAACAAAAAGTGCATAACTTCATCATTTCTCATTTTGTGAAAATGCTAACAGTACACAGACATCAAAACCTAATATAAACTATTAACACAATACTCAAACAAACTGAAGTGATAAGTACAAATAAAAGTATCTGTGTTGCCCGAGTCCTGGAGTGATGGCTGATTTATCTCACAGAGCACTTAGAAATCAGTGTTTAACTCTTTTTTTCTCAGCTCTAGATCACAGGTCATGTACTTAACTACACAAATCTATTTAAATAAACAATGTTCTTATGTGTCATTATTCACCCTGCATGGCTGCAGTCCAACTGAAAGGAGGGGAGGGCAGGAAGAACATGGTAAAGGAAGAGCAACAAATTATCTTTGTCAGAAGAAATAAAGGGGGCAGATCTTCAACTGATATACCTTAATATATTCCATTGCTGTAATACTTTAATCCAGTAATACTTATTCACGTTGCTGAAGGCTTTGGAACAAAGTAGTTTGACGAAATTTACAAGGTATCACTGGAGCAAATTGTGTGTTTTAATATCTATATTTCGTTAAACATTAGGCCAAGTACTCAGATGTCCAAACTGGTACATTTCCAATATGTGAAGCAAATCAAGAAAGGGCATGCCACATCAACCAAGATTTTTTCACACAAAGAAATTAATATTGTTTATCATAACCATGTGACCCATGAAAGAACAGGACATGAATTCCATTTGCCTTTTAGTTACAATTAATGCATAACCAAAAAGGTGACATAGTGATTTAGACATGCTTATTGGAACTTCTTCACATATTCTCCATTTAACTAAGACTAGCAAAAAAGCCATATTTTAGTCCTCTGGGATTGATCTAAGGCATAATAACTAGATCACGGTCAGCCTCCTGTTTAGAGTAGATGTATGGTCAGATGCTCCCATTAGCTCTAGCTACTCTCCATTGCCCTCTGATGACTGGTAGCTTGGAGTACCCCTGAAGCTAAACCCAGTAAAATGCCCTTCCAGACTACTGTTCATGCTCAGATTAATAGCCCTTAGATTTAGTGAATGTCTGTAGATTTTTATAAGTTCTGGATATTTTTCCAGTTACCCTTTCTGGTAGCTGGGACAATTGGGACAGAAAATATTTTTTTCTTCACAGCCAGATTGACAAGGGCAGAGTAGATTGCTACTCTTTTCCCATCAGTCCTATCTTTTTCCCTCAGTTTTAAGATTCAGGTATGCAGGTGAGGATGTTATCTTCAGGTTGGTTGGTTACCTTCCACACAGAAGATATTGTTGTCCAGTGTTAATTGATAGGTTAATGGATTAATTTATAGGACTCTTTCATAGGATCTGCTTCTCTGAAAAGAGAAAATTTTTTTTTTTTTTTTTTTAATGTGATCAGATAGTTGGGAACCTTGTTGTTTTTCCTAATAAGAAATACATAGTTTATATAGCATATGAATATAGGTATAGATATCAAATTAATTACAATAATATAGTTGTGATTTTTTTTTTTTTTCCGCTTGCACATTCAGGACACATTTTACTAGTTGTCATTTCATCATGCTCTTCAGGCTTGCAGTTAATGTACAAGAACAACCACCTGAATGTTAAAATATTTTCCTCCCAGATACATGCAAGAAAATTGCAGAATATGGTCTGTTATAATTCGATTAATTTCCCTATTATTAGCTGGCCAAAAATGTAAAACTAGTCTTAGTCAGGTCTGGAATTCATTCTTACTATACAACTAATGCTGATAGACAGAGACATACGCATTTATAAAGTTTTCAAGTTCTCAGAATTGCCTGTCTCATGTGTGCAAGATTATCAGCCCCATATTGATGTTCTCTGATATTCCAGAGTATTGACCGGGCTGATGGGTATAACTTTAGTTAGTGTATAACATAAGTTCATAGCTTCTTAAAGGTCCTAGCTTTCAGGGCATTCCAGTAGCCTAGAATATTGTAGAGAGGGTCTTCTGCCAGGCTCTGGGATTAGGCTGCACACGTACAGAGTGGGGAGATGAGAGTAGGCACATATTTCCTTCAAGTTCTAGGCTATCAATTTTCTTCCATTGCATCAGACATGCTTTTCTTTTACACCATGCAAAGTAGTGGAAAGAAAACAGCCCTAAACTTGTATAGTTTTCTCTATGGCTGAGGCTGAAACATGACAAGCTATGGGCAATCTGACACTTCCACTTGAATAACAAATATGCTTTTGCCAATTGCTGAGCATCAGATGGTGGACTGAAAAATTAATTATCATTTCATTATTTATCAAGGACATGAATACAGCTTCTTTTCTAGTAAAGGATCTCAACATAATGATTTTTAGAAAACATTGCCTTTCTGTCTCATGTGATGAGACAACAGTCTGTCTCCATGAGCTATCTGGTAACTAAATAATGATGTAATTGAAAGCTCACAAAAAGGCAAAAAAAAATATTAAAAGTAATGAAATAATATATATTTATACAAATTCTTCCATCTGGAGTGTGTCATGCATTACATTACATCAGTGAGCTGATGCAGAGGTTGAAAAAATATATTTTTTCCACTGAAGAAACTAAATATATGCCCTGGCCACCAAAGTAAATCTCTGGTTGCATTAAAAGTAGTTAGGTAAACATTAACAACCAGATAAAATTGGTGTTACTGTAAATCTCATTCAAATGGTACCAATGTAATAACTGTATAGAACTCCATTAACAGCAAGCAAGAGTGCATTACTTTTAACAGAACATCTGTGAGCTTTAGCAAGAATACTTTCATTATGGTTTCAGGAAAATCTGTCTTAAGTGTTAATAAGATAACAAGTTTAATTGATAAAATCAACCTAAAGGGGAGAACTTAAAAAAAAAAAAAGAAAAAAAAGAGTGACATAAAAAATAGCTTGCATTTATCCTTAACTCTTACAATGAAAATTGTATATATATGTTTTTAGGTGAAACTTTAAAAAAAAAACATTTTTTGAAGTTTACTTTTCAGTTAATCAGAAAGATCAATGAAACTAGTCCTGTGATTATCAGAACTAAAACTTCTTGTAAATTTGCAATTGCTAAATGCAATTTAAGGGATCAAAGATAGCCTCTCTCTTTTTCCCATTACTGAGGGATTCTGAGCTGCAAATCAAACCTAAACTACATTAAAAAAATGATAGTTTTGCTTCTTTGAAATGCATATTGCAATTTAGGACTGTGCAAAGCTCACACTTAGTACAAATAAAGAAACAACAAGGTGAAAGGGACTCCATACTATATGACTTCCATGATCCTGAAACCACTATATGACACGAACATATGTATTTGGAAGGAAGCATGAGGTTATTTTACTCTTCACTAGTCCTGAGAGACTTTAATACTGGGTGAATTTTAGCAGAAAGTTTTGTGGACTGGTGCTTCTTTTACTCATTCTAAAATCCAGAAAGTTCTGCTGTTATGCTGCATTGAACTTTGTAAAAAAAAAAACAAAAAAACAGCTGGCTTCAGTTTAAGGTTATTTTGCATTGCTCTGGAGAAGGTGGGAACCTCTGTTGCACAGACACTCTCGTTGTCCAGTGCTGATGCTTAAATAAACCTAAAACAAGCATGAGAAGCTATGTCTGTGATATTGTGCCTCTAAACATTTCCAGATTCACAGGGATGGGTGTGTGTTTGTTTGTGCTCTCATTTAGGCTAACTCCCGAGGGCATGCAAGTCCTTCCCTGTTGCTTTTCCTCCACAAATACACCCCAGTTTTCATTACAAAGAAACCTTGTGTATGGGTAAATTTAGACCCCTGCTGTGCTGCACCAGGGTACCAGTGCCGGCAATACAGATGCTGAGACTTTGGGACATGCCACAGCACATCCCAGTGAGGCCTCCACCCATTTAAGACAAGACAACTAATCTGAATTTCAAATAAATCTATTTATTTGAATAGAAATGAATCCCCCAGCTTTGTACAATGAACATTGTCTGTTCAGTGTTTCCCTTAGCAAGAATGGGGAGAAGGAGACAGAATGCCGTTTAATGCCCTCCTACCCCCACAATGTTTCATATAGTGACCTGAAAGAATATGTTGTCAACATAAACATGCCTTTGGGAAACAGTGTTGTTGGTTCCTGTGCTGGAGGAATCAGTGTACTCCCTAGCACTGAGGAGACTTTGTTCCTAGGCCTTTGCTGTATCATTCTGCTCCATATGACCCAGAACTAATCCACACCATGGATTGTCATGTTATCATGCAAAATAGTGGCAGATATTACACAAATATAAAAACTTTTTTTCATCCCTTCATACCATGTTAATTTATCTCATTTGTTCAGAATAAATTTGGTAGTGTTGTTACTGTTTTAGAAAATAGCAACATTCAACAAGTGTTACTATAGCCAGAACAATTTGTTAGCATTATGTTTGAGAATATCCGTAGATACATTTCATATACATTACCTAAAGAAGCATAGTCCTAGGATTAATTTTATGTCCAACCACAAAAAATAACAAATAAAAAAGTGAAATGCATCTCAGAGGAGCACTGAACAGTTGCAGACTTTCTCTTGATCTCTGTAGCAGCCTTTTATTTTCAGTGGCTCACAGTGTACATGCTGATCTTTGAAGTGGTTTTGCTATTCTTGTATCAACCAGACAGCATTTTACAATTTATTAGCAGTGTTTTATAACATACATAATTATTTATTTTCTGTACTGTCCATACATTTGAAGTTAGCAGATACACATGAAAAAAAACATGGGTTTATGAGAAATTTAAGAATCATAGCAATTACCTTTTTTTTTTTTCCTGTTAAAGTTTGGACCCATGCATTAGCCTGTTTCATTGCCTATAAGGGACGTAAAATGTAGCACGTGATAGTCAAAGAGCATTCAAATAAAACTTACTAGTACTCAAACAGGAAAGTAGTCCCACAGTGAAACATAGGTTTACCTGTAGCACAACATAATCTGGCTTGGAGCTGAGAAGCTTCAGGAAGATGTAGATCTAATATACAGAAAGCTAGTACAGTTTCAGCAGCTATTTTAAATATACATAAATAAATAAATGAGCATTTTCCTCCCTAGATAAGAAAAGTATTTATAAGAAATTTTCACTGAATTAATTTCCCATTAATTTGTCTGTGCTAGTATTCTTAACATAGGTTGAACACTATATCTGACTGCTCTGAGATAGTTCAAAGTGAGTGCTCTCAAAACAGAGGTGGAATAATTGTAAAAAATAATCCTCATTGTCATTGTTAATTAAAAATTAAAAAGTGGAAAAATATTAAAAATGTCTATGGCTACTGAATTAAAATTATTTGTTGACTCTTATGCAATCACGACTACCTTTCATATAGAGTTATAGCTATTAATTTAAATCCAATTGCTTTTAATTTAAATCCAGTTCATATGTCAACCTGGCATGGGAATCAATGACACGACAAAATTGCTTGAAGTAATATGGCTTACTGAGTTCTTCCTCTTCTATGCGTATACGTGCTCTGAACATAGCATTGGACATAGCTAATTTGTTTATTGGTCCATTCAAAGAAAACAATGATATTCAGAACTTGGCAGAATAAAACTTTTCTTCCAACCATGGTGTAAAAATGTATAATTATTCTTAATTAAAATGAAATTAAAACAACTTTAATACAAACATTATAGATACTTAAGTTATTACAACAGGAGCAGAAGATGTTTTGATAGAGTGTATAAAGGAAATATGACAAATCCCTTGGGAAGCATGTTTGTTTAGTTCTTCTTTTTTCCCACAGAATAGTTCAATATCTAAGGTTATCTTGCAGTTATGGAACATGTGGGGGCATCGATAGTAGCTTTGATTCAAAACTTATAATTCTATTAGAGTATCTCATATGAGCACATATCTAAATTTTTACTGAACTTACGATGAAGGTTTATTTGGTACTTATTTCCAAGTAGCTATAGCAGATCAACATTTGCTGTAAAATTTCACACAATAGAAGACTAGTAGCATTAAAGACAGACAAAAGAAGGGAAAATCAATCACAAAGCTCAAAAAGATAAAAAGAATGACAAGTATTATAATCAGGAACAGAATGATAAATCAAGCAGTATTTAGAACATCAAAAATGCTAAAGCTTTTATGACCTTGACATTTTTCTTTGGATAGTTTCACAAAGAGATATCTACTGTAAAAAGTAAATTACTCTAAAAAGGTGCAATGTAAGCACTTCTTACAAATGCATAGCTAAATAGTTTCTAGTAGCTGCTGGTGAGAAGAAATAAAATCTCACATATTAACACTTAATAAGGAATAAAGATCATGGATTTATTCATATTGTAAAGTGTTATACTTTGAATGCACTGTAGTCTTATAAGTCAAAGACCATGCACAGATGAAATAACAATCTTAACATCATGTGAATCAATTCAGTTACTGTATTGTACAATGATATTTGGCACAGACACATATCTGCACGCACATGCACAAATACAAAAGAAAAAGATTAATGTCAGTATATATTATGTGCAACTAATCACTTAAGAGTTCAACCTTCCTAATTCTAGATGTTTTTACTGAAATGCTGAAGTTCAGTTATTATTTCCTTACATTTCTTTTATGTTCAGTGGACAGAGATTGATTATCTTCGCAAGCACTGGCATGCAATGCTCTGCACTGTTAAACAGTTGGCATGGTTCCTGGCCTACTCTGACTTAGCCAAGCAGGATGCTCAGAAACAATATCCAGGCATGGTTCAAGATCGGACAATTCCAAATGAATAGTTTGAATACCACTACCTGTGTCTGGGGGTAAGAGAACTTACCTGTTTAAGCACAGTTGCTACCAACACAGCTGGCCTTTGGGGCCACAGAGTCGTCACTGTCCTTTTTTTTATTTACCAGAGAGACTCAGGGACAGTGGAAAACATTGACTCAATTTTCTGACTTCCGATATCACACTTAGTTACTTCATGTTAATGCATTTTACTTATAACGTTATAAAACTAATACATACATAATTTAAATATAAATCCTATAATACAATCTCTGCTCAAACCTATGGTGGTTTAAGGCAAAAAGAGCTTTATAGTTTGATTTGCTGATTCTGTAAGAGCATTAGCAGTTTAATAATATTCCACTATCTCTTGTCTTGCTAATTTTACTTGTGATCCCTTTGGAATGAGATCAGATATAGACATACTATCTAGCGTTCCCAATTTCTGCTGTGGCTTGCAATTGCTACCACTATACAGTGGATGGATATATATTATTGGAGAGATGTGATGCCTAAAATATTTATCCTACTGTATTCTTAACACTTGAATTCTAATTTACGTAGGGCTATGAAGTATTTACAGGGATTTCTCCTCAAAATCAGAACTTATGAGATTCGATGATGTGGTACATTGAGGAACGCAAGTCAAAGAAATGATCTAGTATTACTTTCAAGGTTTGATAACTAAAGCACAAAAAGGGCAAGGAAAATAGACAGGTAACATGAAAATGCTGAGGACTTTCAAGGGAAACATATATAGTCCAGAAGTCTATTTGTCTTTTTTGAATGATATTGACAGTAGGTCAACTTGGGCGATCTCATACATTTTTACAAGGTTGACATTCAATTGGGTTTAGCTTATGCAAAAAGTATTTTGGTGCTATATTTGCTGATACTATCATATTCCTTTCCTTCTTTCAGTATTGCTTAGCTTTAAGAATGGCTAAGAGTCTGTCCAAGGGCATATTTTTATTCATAGTCATAGTCAGAGAACCTGCAAAGCACAAAGGCACTGAAAAAGCTCTCAGAATTGATGAAGAAGCTATTTAAAAGCTGATAAAAACTGAGAGCCAATATATGTCAGAGATATAAATCATCTGTTTGTAACCATAAAAGGCTTCATGCTTTGGTCTAATGAGAAAAAGTGTTAGTTCTGTGGAAGTAGCAAAATGAGTTACGTAAAATGTGTTTGGGAGAAAGATGATGACAACGTGGGTTGTACTGCAGCAGGAATCCATGACACATCCCAGTCTGCAGCTACGGGAGCCTATAAAACAGAACATAATGTACATAACACGATTTTCTTTACAGAGGACAGCAAACATGGTAAACTGCAGCAAATGTTGTAGCGCACAGCTTAGTGAATAGGTGGTGAATGACTTCCAGCATCTGAAGACAATTACACAGACCACCAAAGCTACCTTTATAACTCTTCAATGCTGTGTCCAAATATTTCCACAATAGGCTGTTTCCATTACTTTTTCACATTCAGTACCCTGAAGTTTCAATATATTTTCTGCCTTAATCTACTGTGTAGTTTGAATGTGGCTGAGCTTTAGAAACAGTTTATTTGAAATATGTATGGTGAGAGCTGATAAGTTGCAGTCCATCCTGAATCTTCCTTTTCAGATACTTACAAAACAGGATAAAGCAGAAACACACAATTAATGCCATGAATTAGAGGTATTTTATAATTATTTAAGTAGTTTGTACTTCATTTATTCAAGCAGTCAGTTTACATAGCCTGAAAATTTGTTATTGAAAATTGTATGCAAAGTTAGATTCTACATTCATTTTAAAAAAAAAAAAATTACTTCTATACGCATGCTATTTTGAAATTGCCATTTTGCTTGATACATAGAGTCAAAGCCTCCCAATGAACACAAAAGATAATATAATTATTCTTAGAGCAATATCCAAACCCACAGAAAAATAACAAAGACAATAAAGTACATTTTTCATGAAATTTCATCTACAGTTTCTCCTCTGTTGTTAAAATGCTACGTATTGTGTTTTTCGGCCCACATCTTGTTTCTAATGCACCTGGGCAACTTTTAACTTATTTTTAATCAGGAAACTAATTTGAAGGCATGAAACATCCCCACCCTACCTTTATTATTAATAAAAATTGAGAAATTTAACAGTCTTGACCAGGCAGGAAGCTTTTTCTTGTCTTTGAAAATAGAAAGCATTTGTTCAGCCATTTATTTTAGTACTTTTTCCCCTGTGGCCAGGCAGCTTTTAACTTCATTTCTTTTACTGGGGGGGAAAAAAAAAAAAAAAAAAAAAAAAAAAAAAAGGTATGAAACTGCTCATGATTTGCCTTACTTAATACCAAGTGAAAGTTGAAGTGCTTCATCCATGACTAAAAAAAATACTGGAAGCTTGAGTCAGTTAATTTAGTTGTTATGAATACATTATATAGTGAAGGTACTTTTTTCTTCTTTATCAATTTACAAGCTCAGAGGTTTTAATTTTTTTTTTTTTTTAATGATAAATGAGCTTGCTATTCCTGTACATGTACCAAACCCGTTTGTTTTGAGGTTGGGATTTTTTTTTCCTCTGTTTTGGGGATTTTTCAGTTTGTTTTTGTTGTTGTTTTAATGTTTACACTTTCTAGCCAAAGTGATTTGAGAAAACTGAAGGTACACCATGCCCAAATGACTTAAATTCTGAATTGGAGGTATTTTTGGTTAGTTTACTTTTTTCACTAAGAAAAAAAATCTTTAATACAGCATTCAGAAAATTTGAAATTTGCTCTCTAATCTTATTCTGTGTAGAAGGTGATTTTTTTATCGGTACTGGGATGCTTTGCAATGCATTATAGGGAATTAAATTAAGATTCAGGGTCTATTTCAGCAAGGACAGAATGGAAAAGGGACTGTCTTAATTGTATTTGTTGATGGGTTTCAGTAAACCATTCTTAATATTTATTTTAAAAAAAACAAAAATATGTAGATCTAACTGTACAAGATCAATTTTATGTTATTGCATGCAAGAAATTGCTCCAGAATTGAAATGCATATATTCAGCACTATGCTTAATTCAGAAGTCCTAATGAATGAAAGTAATATGAATTATATGTTAGCCTTTCTTTATTTAAATATAGAGTAATGTCAATAATAATTCTTAATTCCATCATTTATGCATGATCCTTCCTTTACCTTTAATTTAACCTTAGGTGTTTTTCAGTCATTGTCAAATGGAAAGAAAACTGCTAACTCAGAAAGGTTGAAATTCACCCTATGGTGGAGGCTAATGCCTTATCTATATATCACTTAAACCTTATTTTGAAGGTTTAAGTAGGATTCAAGAGATGAAGCGGCCTGTACCATATCTCTGCATAGAAACAAATTTCCCCTTAGCAAAAGCTCAGCTGTTGCAAAAGATCTTGAGTACTCTGTGAACTCAGAAAAAAATCCACTCAGAGCTCATATACAGAGCCATGTTAACTGTTTTGTTTCTGAGGTAAAAAACACATTTCTTTCATTATTGATAGATTTTAGCAGAAGTAGCTATGCTTACCACTCCCTGATATTTTTTTTTTTAATTTTATTTTTTTGTAAAAGTAAGGCCGCAGAATTAATCAGTCCCATCTGCACGCACAAAAGACATGACACACGGAACAAAAAACGTCTGAAACAAAACTATGCTTCCTTTCACAAGCAATAGGGGAAATTAATGTCATCACTAAGCTGAAGACATAACGAGATTCAAAATTAAAAATCCTTTGAAAGCTTCCAACAAGATTCCTATAATCAGCTGGAAGATAAGTAATGATCAAAGCCCTTTAAAATAATATTGCTCACCCCATTAGAACTGCTTAAATGTACCCTACCATTCATCAGAAATTATACAAGATTACTGCAGAAACTATGCCATTGTTTCAGTAAGAAGCCCAGATGTTTTAAGGGTAGACTTCACAACTCACGTAAGGTTAAAAGCCAAGACTAAAAAAGAAACCAAACCAAACAAAAACATAGCACCCCCCCCAAACCAGCTGCAGTTATAACCCTTAACTATCGTTAATGTAACACTTCATAGGTGCTCAATTGCTCTGACAAATTGCCTCGTACAGAAGTTGAGTCAAGAAAGGGGAAAGAAAGTGAATGCCTTTCCCAATGGAGTGATATTAGGATTTTGGTTGGTTTTTTGTTGTTTTTTTTTTTTTTTCCCCTGAAGGAAAGACAGTATAAACCTGTTGTTTTTTTTCTTTTCTTCCGAAGAATCTCTCTTCTTTTGTTAAATGTCATCTCAGCTATACTGTGGTTGGTGAAATGAGAAAAGCACAGTTCTGCATACTTCATTACCAGTGTTGCCCTATGAAATAGCCCCAGGGAGATTACACACAGCAGTGTCAAGTTAGGATCTGAAAACATTTCTAAGTAGAAGTCCAGAATAATGTATGTTTGACAGTTCTGCTAAACATTTGAGATTTATTATCTGATGCACTGTGTGCTTTTGATAGTAATATTGTTATTGCTTTTGTCAATAACAATTTGAAGTGGTCACCTTGTCTCCTCCTTTAAACATTCAGAGGTAGCTCATATGGCATTGTTTATTAGCATTGCTTGTAGACAGAGGAAGTTTGCAATGTTTCAGAAATTGCTTGGTGCAAGCTGTTTCAAAGGGAATGTCAACTTTAGTATAAGCAGTGTGCAAACTCAATTTGATTGTCACATTTATTCACTTCGATTTAAAGACACACAAGTATAGGAACACCTATTCTATGCTTCAGGTATGCTTGTCAATATAACTGTAGTACAAAAGTCTGTATGAATTCAAAACAGCAGCATACTCCACTCAAATACTCATACCCAAATAAGACAAACACTATTCAAATCAAATCAACACATCTCCATTTTACCTATATCCCAAATATGTTGTATACCCTAACCCCATCAATTTTTGTTATTCTGAAATGTTCTTTAACAGTTTTGAAACAACAACCCCTAGTACCATGTTCACGATTAAATTGTCCTGAAACCCAAGGAAATTCAATCACCTCCACAAAATCACTCTGTGGCACAGAACTCCAAGAAATCTTTTAAAGAAGATTAATCTATGGCAGCAAACATCCAATCAAAAATAATAGGCAACTACTGCAAGTCATGAAAAGAACAGAACAGAGTAGAATATTTTCAGTTGGAAGGGACCTACAACGATCACTTAGTCCCACTGCCTGACCACATCAGGGCCGACCAAAAGTTAAAGCGTGTTATTTAAGGGCATTGTCCAAATGCCTCTTAAGCACTGACAGGCCTGGGGCATCAACCACCTCTCCAGGAAGCCTGTTCCAGTGTTTGACCACCTTCTCAGTAAAGAAATGTTTCCTCATACCTAGTCTGAACCTCCACTGGTGCAGCTTTGAAGCACTGCCACGCATCCTATCACTGGATACCAGAGAGAAGAGATCAGCACCTCCCTCTCCACTTCCCCTCCTCAGGAAACTGTAGAGAGCAATGAGGTCACCCCTCAGCCTCCTTTTCTCCAAACTAGACAAATCCAAAGTCCTCAGTTGCTCCTCATAGGACATGCCTTCCAGCCCATTCACCAGCTTTGTTGCCCTCCTCTGGACGCATTCAAATACCTTCACATCCTTCTTAAATTGTGGGGCCCAGGACTTCACGCAGTACTCAAGGTGAGGCCGCACCAACGCTGAATACAGCGGGATAATCACCTCTTTTGACCACCTGGTTATGCTGTGTTTGATATACCCAAGGATGCGGTTTGCCCTCTTGGCTGCCAGGGCACGCTGCTGACTCATATTGAGCCTGGTGCTGACCAGCACCCCCAGATCCCTTTCTGCAGGGCTGCCCTCCAGCCACTCCTTTCCCAATCCATACTTGTGCCCAGCGTTACTCCATCCCAGGTGCAGAATCCGGCATTTGGACTTGTGAAATTTCATCCCATTAATCATTGCCCAATGCTTCACTACCTAGATCACTCTGCAAGGCCTCTTGTGCCTTAAGAGTCAACAGCATCTCCCGGTTTGGTATCATCAACAAACTTGCTAATGGTGCATTCAACTCCTGCATCCAGATCATTGATAAATATATTGAACAGAACTGGCCCTAGAATTGAACCCTGAGGAACACTGCCGGTGACTGGTCACCAGCCAGATGTAGCCCCATTCACTACAACCCAACATGAACATGTTGCATCTTAATAATGAGATTGTCTTTGCTTCATCAAGAACATTACCATAGATTTTTCAACATTGACTCCAAGCTTGAAAAATACTAGTCATTGAAAACATACTGCACTATCTAACCTTGAATAGAAAAAGGTCAGGTACCAATAGTAAGGGTTGGATTTCATGTGAGGGTGTGCTTGCTGGGGTCTCCTTGGGAAATAATTCTGGGTGAATAAAAGCAGTCCTATTTACATTTTGTAA
Source organism: Aptenodytes patagonicus (assembly GCF_965638725.1). Classification (NCBI taxonomy): domain Eukaryota; kingdom Metazoa; phylum Chordata; class Aves; order Sphenisciformes; family Spheniscidae; genus Aptenodytes; species Aptenodytes patagonicus. The sequence goes on along the minus strand of NC_134949.1, from coordinate 163,608,748 downwards.
TTATCTGGAACAAATATGGGGATAATAACAAAAAACCTGGTCATGACTCATTTCAAAGAGAAGATAATCAGCCAAGTGTAGACAAGTGCAGTGTCTGCCAAAGCAGGACAAAACACCAGTTGAGAAAGGAAGTCAGACTGTCTCATTGCAGCTTCTTGCACAATCCTTACCAGAAATGGGTGACCAGATATGAGCTACTCTACCATGTTAAGAGATAACTTTCCAAGAAGAAAAGAAACAAGTTTCCTTTAAAGCAACTAATTTATTTCTAAATTAAAAGTGAAAGCCTTTACCAAGAAAGGAGTTAGTATTTTCTTAGCAATTCTAAAAACCAGGAAGAACAAGGAGTGAAACCTCAAAATATGGAAGAGAATTTTCTCAAAATAATCAGTTTTCAGTGCTAATTGCAAAATATGTAAATTTTTCTTCTCCTGAATCATGAGGCACAGATCTTTAATTCCTAATTTCTAAATTTCTAAAGGGGAAAAAAACCCAAACCACAACTTCTTGAACAACTTCACTAAACAATCGATGACACAAGCAGATGTGAGATGTAGGGGCTGCCAGCATGGCAATTGCTTAGAGCTTTACACTACAGAAAGTCCCAGTAGACCAAGTAAGGTAGTTGGGCAAGTAATTTCCAAGGGTGAGGGGGAAGGAGCCTGTGACTTAACCTCTTCCTTGAGCATCTGTTTAAGAATAATAATAAGAACTCTTCACATCTCTCCTTTTAAACTGCAGAGGACATGTGCTATAAATATGCTGAAATGTGAGAGCACTCTGAGCCTGATTTAGCCAGAGTAAATCTACGGTGGCCTTCTGGCTTTAATGGATATACACCATGTGTGAATTTGGCTACTGAATAAGATTTCACACTTTCTGTTTGGGGCTATTTTAGGCATCTAACATTGGCACAAGTCAGAGGATCTGTAGTTAGGAGCTGATAGTTAATAGATTAAAAAAAAAAAAAAAAAAAAAAAAAAAAAAAAGAAGTGTCTCCAGACAATGATTAAGAATATTGAAGTCAAGAAGCCCAAAATTTGGCACTGTGAATAATTTTCCTTTTCCCAGCTTTCCAAATACATCATTTGTCCATTTTTCCTAACACATCAATTTAATATACAAATTCACATAACTGAAATCCTATTAGTGCTGTCCAAGAAAGTTGCATTTTAAAGAGAGAGATGTATAAGGCATTCATATCTACCCAAAACTACACCTTTGCTGAAAGTTTTAAATCAAAATGATCTCTTGTGTTCAGTCTATACTTAAATGTTTACCTGTCACCAGAATTTGCCATGGGTAACAATTCAATTGTTCAACAAAAAATGATTTCATTGACAAACAAAATTCCATAAAGTTACTAATTACATGAATGGTTGTGAAAAGAGAAACAGATAATACATTCTAAACCAGAGCTGAAGATCATTGAATTTCAATCCAGAAATCTGGGATTTTTTATGCTGATGGCACTGAAATTTTGCTCAGAATCTGGCAATCATACAGGTTTGTGAGGTTTAGTTTCTTAACACATTTCCTTAATCCTTCTAAATTAAGTAATGGAAAAATCTTTTAGGTATCCTATTTCTTACTGAACAGTAATTGAAATAGACCCATGACTAGAGCTTTATTAGCTGAAAGAATTAGTTGAAAAAGTTTGAATTTACATGAGTCACAGGTTGTAGATTCTAGTATTTTAAGCTATACGTCAAAGTGTAATTCAACCTCCTTGGATTCACTTGTCTTTGTAGAGATTTTTATAGAAGTAACTAATTGTAAGGTATTAATAGTATACTGTTAGTGCTGTATTTACTCCAGTTCAACAGAAGTTTTGATGTTTAAAGACATAGTATTGAAAAGTGTCAGAGATGTATATTTCCCTATGAGTTACAGTAATAGCTGAGGTAGGAAATTGAAACAACCTTCAAGCTCTCTAGTAAGTGGTAATTGTGTTAATCTTTAAATGAAGTGTGCTTAGGTATTCTACTTCTTGTGTGAGGACTGAAATCAGTAATAAGCCTCAAAGTTATATTTCCTGCTAAAATTACTTAATTGAGCCATGTATTCAACTGCATAGCAGTTAAAATGACCCAGCATGGAGACACATCTAAATGAAGGACATGCACTATGAATATGACAGAATCATGGAGAAAAAATTGTGTGGTGGGTTTTTTTTGTTTGGGTGTTTTTTGGTTTTTGGGAGTTTTCTTTTTTTTGTTAAAAGCACAAACAAAACAGTCCCTCAAGCAAAATCAAATCTAGAATTAGGTCTGAAGGAATTGTTCTTGCATATGGTCTGGACATGAAATTCAGGAGTTAGCTGTGTGATTGTAATGTTCTTCAGAGGTGACATTGTCCGTAGGATCTAATGGGCAATCTTCCCCCACTGAAATAAGTGAGAGGCTTGGACTTCAGTGAAATCTGAAGCTTGTTATGAACAATCACACACTTCACTGAATTCACATTTTATGGGAAAATATGACTAAGGTATTTTAGTAAGGCATTACATATGCTTTCTAAAACTCTACACAGCATCAAACGTATTTTCCCATTGCCCTGCCTTGATCTTGATTCCCCGCAGGGTAAATGTACTTAAATCATACTGTTGTATAGCAGTAACAATTTTAAATGTTTTAAAGTATGTTGTGAAGTGATTACAAAGATTCTCAGAATAGTTCATTCACTCTCTGTCTTGTTAGGCCAGCTTCCATAATCACCTAGATTAAGCAAATTGTGGCTCAGATCTCATGCGTCTCTCTATTTTTTCGTAGGTTTTTTTTACAAGCGCAAGTAACATCTGTCCTTTTCAGTCTCTTCACAGCATCCAACCACTCTGACAGATGTTTCCAAAACCATACTGTCTGCTAACATTTAAAGGAATACATTATTTGCATAAACACTGGGAATTCCAATCTTAGTACTTTCCATACTGTTTTAATTTTTTAAAATCAACATTTTTTGTTCTATACCCATCATTTTGTTTTACTCCTCATAAAGCAGACATTGTGTGCACACATCTGTTAAATCTGGGCTGCATTTATTACAGTTCTGCTCTTCCAGAAACAGGAAGGATTAATTACCACAGACCAGCTCTAGAAGCACCCCCGTGTTTCTTAACACACAAAATTAATTCAGAGTTGACAAAACTCTTTCAGACACAACCTGCTTCCTGCTGATGGCGCTTTATTAGCATATTCTTCCCAGAAAAAAAATGCCTCATAGACCCTTTTTACCTCTCCTCAGAGTTCAATTTGTAAAGCACTGAGTGACAGGCAGCAAAATGGCTTGAATATATCTACGGCAAGTTGCCAAATCCTCCCGATAGAAGCACTTTGGAGCCTTTGTTCTGAGTACATTAAAGTCACAGAAGGTCCATGTACTGTAGACAGTACAGGGCAGGCAGGATGTTCACAGTAAGACAAAACAGCAGGTGATAAATGACATTAAATAACAGTGAGAATTTACCACAGACTAAATTAACTACTGGAGTGCAATGTTCTCAGCTCTAAGGCTATATTAACAGTGAATTTATAATCAGGTGATTATAATTCTTTTTACTGTTCAAGGAAGCCTATATGTAAAAATGATCAAGACAGCTCTATTTAACTCCAGAGACAAGCTGCTGGAAGGGGTTCTAAAAACAATAGAGAATAACTCTTCTTTCCATCCTTATTGAGTAATTTATACAATAAGTACTTAAAAATGAATTTGATTGTTGGACACCTGACATGCTCCATTTCATGAAAAATTAGAGCCCCACTGGGTTGTTCCTAGCTGATCAAACTCTTGGAAAGAGGTTTCTGTCACTTCAGTTTAAGAAACTTGCAAATGAAAATTTGCTAGCTCTGAGGTGAGGGAAAAAAAGGTGAATCGCTGTCATCTATATAAATTCTTACTGAGTTTTATGTTTTGTAAGAAGATTAATATTATAATTTAATTGAGAAACCATATCACCAATTAACATTACTGCAGAATCTCCTGATACTGTCTGGATATGTGATTTTTATATTAAAAAAGAAATGTTTATTTATAATAACTTCAGAATCCCAAGGGAAAAAAAAATCTATTTTCTTTGGCTTTCTATATTTAATGAATATGTTACCCTTCATTTGTCTAGCACTCTTTTCTCTACATGGAAAGACAATTTTTCAAGATTCATTACAGACTTCTTTTTTCCCTATTTTGTTTGCCTAGAGTTAACACAGATTCTCCAGAATATCTGGCAGAATTCGCACATTTTTTTTCTAGGAAAAAAAGCACAAACAACTAAAGATACTAAAACAACCCAAACAACCACTGAAGATAAAAATCAGTAAAGAAAAACAAGACAAATGCAAGAGGCAAAAAAACACTGGGTAAAAAGCACTCTGATGAAGGGCCTAAATACTCTGTTCTAAGACTTGGTGTTATTTCCACTTAAAATTCTGCTTTTTTATACAGGATCCCTGTGCTGATTGCTGTGGGTGTTTATTAGGATGCAGAGAAGAAAGGAACAAATTCATAAAAAATAATATATTTTATATTGTTAGGCTAGATTAATAAGCTTAATTGGACCTAGTGGCCTCACATGCAAGGATTTAAACCTGGCTGGTGTCACCATGTTCTGTCAGCTGTACACACCTCAGTGTATCCGTTCCCCTGAGAAGTTCTTCCATTCCTATGAGGAATAAAGATTGTAGTGGCAAGCAGAAACCCATTCTGCGGAGACTCGAAGATTCATTTATCCAAAGGTTATAGTGTACTCCAGTGCCTCTTGATTCCTGAGCTTGGTCTACTGCAGACATCGGTCTTAAAAGGTAATAGATATCAACTGCACTTTGTGAGTGTATAACTGATAATTAGTGTCTTTAACATGGTTACTCAGTATATGGTATTCTAACAATATGATATGAACAGTTTAGTCTCCTCACAATGTCCACTAGGCTTGATAGAACGGAATTAAGAGGCTTAAAATAGAAACACATTGTACTGTGTTGTTATACTTATTAATTCCATACACTATTTCTCAAAAGCTTCGTAAATATAGTTAAAACGTACAATAGACTGCTTGTGAACTGTGCTCAGGGGAAAAAAAAACACATATTCTTACCTAAACCCAAGAATTTTGAACTACAGTAACACTATAAAACCAGTTTTGATAACTTTACCATCCAATGGTCACAATGGACTTGTCATCTTTCAGAGGAAATAACAAAAAACCCTGGGTTCCTATGATTTCTCCAGTAGTTAGATAAAGAAACAAACCATTCAATTTTCTTCAGACCTTTTGCTATCATTACATGATCTCTATTTGTATTCTGCATAAAGAAGGTCTTAAAAATGAGCTTTTTGCTCTTTTCAATGCACACATTTCATGGGAAAAATACCAATAAGCATTTCATTCCCGGAAAAAAATAGGAAACAAGCCATAGCAAAGGCAACGTGTTGTAAGCATTAGCGAATTCTTCAACGCAGAAAAAATCCCTCCTGTGTACTCACACAAGTTCCCGAGGAGTGTACTGGATCCAGCTGCCAAACACATCATAGTGCGTTAGATCATGCTTTTCAGTTTGATGCTTCACTATAACACAAGATCTTGCCAAGAGTTCTGTTCTTTCAAAATACATTCTGTATGCCAGACAATATTGCATGTCTTTTTTTTTAAAAATTAGAATACTTAAAACATAGCAGCCTAAGATTCATATTCAACCAGTCATTTAAGCTCGTAAAGTTGTATTAAGAGCAACCATTTGAAACCAATGGGAAATTAGAAGCCAAATGCAAAAAGTATAACTTGATTTAATATTGGGGCGTCTTTATTTAACCAATCAAAAGGCCACTCTGGAGTTTGCACAACAGTCTTTTGGAATTGTCACATTCCTCTCCTAAAAGATTTCTGAATTCTCAGATTTCATCTTACAATGCCATCAAAATCATCCATAATTTCTTCTTTCAGGTGGAGCAGTATTATCAGTGACCAGCAGGCACAGATAAAAGCATATTCTGAACAGGGTTTCCTTGGTTCCTCCATTTTCCTGATTTAAAACAGCAACAACAGAACTGTAAGAGGGAGAAAGCCTCCTCCCTTTGTACAGAGGATAAGCTTGAGACTCCAGGCCCTTTAAAACACTATTGTTCAATTACTTTCTATTTTAAAAATATACATGGGATCATCTTGCCCTTTGATATGGTTGGCAGATAGTTTCCTGTCTTTATTCTATCATCATTTATACAAGGTGCTTCCACAGCTGCTTCAACAAACCAACAACAACAACAAAAGCATGCACAAAGCATGCGAGCTTTATATCTGTGCCTTAGAATCCAGAGTGACTTTAGTCTTGGCTTCTCCATCAAAAGGTCAGGTTACACTACAAGTCTTTCATCAATTGCTCTCTGGAAAGGTCTTTTGTATTTCTGATCTTGATGTTGTTGCTAGGGTGGATTTTTTTTGTGTGTTTTATTTTGTTTTGTTTAAGTCCCTATACTTACTACATTGAGATAAATATGCATATGATGCAGCTCTCACCAGACAGTTTTGTGCTCTATGCCTCACAGCAAAGCAAAGGTATGTAAATTGGCAACAGCAGTTTGCTGTCTCTTCTCTGAACAGATTGGACCCCATGACAGGCCCTCTGGCACTCTTTCATTCTGCTGCTGATGCTTGCCATTGTGGAGTTCTCCCTGACTTGTTCCTTGCTGTTAACACTAGGAAATCTCACAAGCATTCAAAGGAAAAATGTCAAGGGTCGTTACAAAAAAAAAAAAAAGAAATCTTAGGGTGTGTTTTTAAGAAACGTCATAATATTATTCTTTAGAAGATATACTAAATAGAGGACAAGGAAGCTACAAAACTATATAATCCCTAATTCCATGCCGATTATTTTTGTTTAAAATGAACCTTTCATAATTACATAACCCATGTATATATTAGGTGTTGCAGCAGTCCTCAAAAATAAAATCATGAATTTCTGATTGTGGGTGTTGCACAGTTCCAGTAGTGCCACTGGTTTCTTACAAAATAGTCAGACGTCATCCAAAATGTAGGACACAGCTTTCTGCAAGTATTAAACATGTATCTGCAAGCAGACAGCATTAAATTTATCACATATTATTTTCAATGGACTGCACAGATTACTAAAGAGTTGAAAACATCTCATTTAAAACTCTTTTGGGAACATTAATTATGTTTTTTATAGTTTTGATCTGCCAATTTTCCCCTGAATATATAGCAGCTAATTTAATCTTCCTACAGATTTAGATAGCTGTGCCTCCAAAGTAATGCATGTTCCACAGCCCTAAGACGCAGCAATGGGCAAATATACAGACCACGTAGAGTGTAATTCTGCTACCTGTCTCTCACAATGGTACAAGTTTGGGAATTTGAAAACTAAGTTTGCTTGGCTCAGAACTCAATGTGCGCTATAGTTCTTTCCATCTCTAATGTTAAAAGCCTGAAATATTCTGTTTGATGACTCTGCACTACTTGCAACATGCTTATTACACAAGGAAAGGATTTTACATTAGAATTTTTTCAACAAAAAAGCAATTTTGGATCACAAAAAAAGAAGCCAAGAATTAAACCCTTTTGTAATTTAGTATCTGGAAGCCTGCAGCCATTAGTCTGACTCTGTGAATATGGTTTCAGAGAAAAGTAATCAGGGACTGCATGCATCTGTAAGATGTTTCCTATTTTATGCTTCCACACATTTTCTTCATGTACACCTAGTTAAGCTTAACTGCCATAGTCAACTGCTGCTGAAACTGATCCTGACCCTTTTATCAGTTCCAGTCAAAACGACTGCAAACAATAGGCAATTTCTAACTCCTTCATAACTCAATTAGGCTCTCAGAAGAGGTCAGTGATTTTTGGCCCAAACTTACTCCTGCTGGAGCAGTTGTGACACAGGTGTAGACCCTTAAAATCATGTTTCTTTCTTGGTCAGAAATGCACAGGAGTAAGCTGACCTCAGTGGAAGAAACAAATTCTTCGTGTGTGGGGGAAAGAGAAGTGGAATCACTGAAGCACCAAAAAGTGACATTGTGCTGAGCACAGGCTATTTATCTTGCTAAATACACAGGCCAAGTCATACAATCTTTGTTCGCTTAAAACTACCACTGATTCCAAAAGAAACTGACTACATAATTTACCTCACTATGAATAATTCCACTAAATGAATATATTTAATGCACATGAATATTTATCACTTCTAGCTTATGAAGTATTTCTAGTACTGAAATCATTGTGAGAGTAAAACAATATTCTGCATTTTAAAGGTCTTTCTACTATCTCTGTGTCTGTCTGCCATTGAAGAAATTCTACAATAATTTCAGTGAGCTTGACACTAACATTTGCAGTGGAGTACAGATATGAGAAGAAAACAAATAGCATCAAACTGCTTACACGTTCCTACTGACGTTAACAAAGTCCGTGTTTCTCATCTTGTCCCTGCCCCAGTAAATTAACAATGCTGAACATAACTGCAGTATTTGCATTAAATACAACAGCGGGACATTTTAGTTCAAAATTTACCAAAACACTTATTCAAGTTATTGCTTTATAAAAGACATATCAATTACGGGATTTTTTGCATCAAATGTCCCACAGAAATTTGTTTGAGATTTGGGAGCAAAAGAAATGGATCATATTTTGTTATCTATCTATTTCAAGGGAGTGCACAATATTTTTTGTACTATATTTTGAAAAAAAAGAGAATTCTCAAAATATAAATTACAATTTTACTGTTTTCTCTATGAAGAACAGTTTTATATTTATTTACATTTTGTATTCATATGTGGGTGTGCAAATAGATTAAATATCTATACAGTTACTATGCCATATGGAAAAGTCTATGCATCTAAACTTTACCATAAGGCTGGATATTTTTAATGAAATACAGTTAACATTTGAAAGGTTCAGACTGGCTGATAGAGCTTCTGGAAAACACAAGAGACATAGTGTTGTTTATGTTTTACTTCCTGTAAAAAACCCAAAAAGCTTACCAAGCTGTGTTTAATTTTATTGAAGTGATCCAGGAAGCAAGGGTAGATCCAGCCACAATGTTGATAGAGAAAAAGGATCTGTGTTTTAGTCCAACTTTTTAGCTCATCACATGACATCCCTGGAGGTATTTAAAAGACGAGTAGATGAGGCACTTAGGGACATGGTTTAGTGGGTGGTGGTGTTGGGTCGATGGTTGGACTCGATGATCTTAGAGGTCTTTTCCAACCTCAATGATTCTATAATTCTATGACATAGTGTACTACAGCAGGCCCTGCTGAGATATACCATTTCTGTCTTCCAGTAAATCAGTGCTGGAAAGTCATTTTAGCTGCATACGAGACTCAAAAAGTATTATTTTATTTTTTCAATATAAATGTTTACTTGCTATACGTACTCAGGCAGAGGATTCCAAAGCCTGGTGAGCAAGTTATTGGCAATCCTGATGGAGCCAGCAGGTGCTGTGTGGGCTGGACTGGTCACCTTACTCCATCTTTGTTCAGGGTAGTCAAAATTCTTGTTCTGTGAAGGCAATGGCAAAGGCATTATCCAAATGGAAAACAAATGTTACGGGGGGGCAAAATGCTATTGAACTGAGGTCAGTAATAAATACTGCAGAGTTCTAGGTGATGTTGGAAATGGTATAAAACAAGTAAACCAGAGCGTTGGAACTTTGTGACTCTCAGTAGTATTTCTAAATAGCCACTTAACATCTTTCCTTTGATGTTTACTGGAAGGTTTTGAGTTTTCATTTGAATGCTCTCTTTGAATAAAACCAATATTTGAAATAAATAATCAATTCAGATGTATTCTCTTGTTCCTTTTCAAAAGACTGCTAAGTTTTATATTTCATGTGGGTTTCAACCACAACCCTCAAAATGGCCCAGGATTTTACTGAAAACTAACTCCATTTCTTTGCAAGACTGGAATGTTTTCATTTTTAGAGTTTTAACATAAAATATTATTTTGCTTTTCTTTCTTTCTTATTGTATGTTCTTCTTCAATTTCAAAACAGCTTCATAGCAAGCAGCATGAAAATTGGAGGATTCAAAGCTTTAGACAGAAAAGTCAAAGCAACTACAAAATTATGACATATATGTCTCTATACCTCACTGAATTGTCCCTTTTCAACAAAAACATTGTTTATTCCTAGAATACATTTTCTTCTGAATTGTTATTTGAATTAAGATTAAGCAAAATAAATAGATCAGTTTTGCAGCGTGAAAAGATGAGAGAAAGTAACATCACAACCTCTTGTCTAGAAGCATAAGCTTTAATACCCTTAATTTATAGCTAAAGAATGGTACACACACACACCATTTATGTCATATTTTCCATATAAATATTACAAGTCTTGAGTGTTTCTGAGATTCACCCTAAATCTTAAGATTCATTATATCTAACAATCTAATATCTTGCAAGTTCCTTCCCTGCCTGAGAGTAAATTATCCCAGTTATCCTAGGATTGTCTGAATTGTCCTCTGGAAATACATACTACTGTTTGTTAACTATAGAAAACTGGATAACTGACTTTTTTTATTATTTAGGTTAAGTGAATATGACTTCCTATAAATGACATTTGTTGTACCATGGTTGAGCTATAACCTGAGAATAATAAAAGCTTTCTTTTCCTGGAAAATTTGGGAAATACCATAAGGAAAGTTAGATGTCAAACTTTTAGAAAGCTAAAGCTAGGGGAAACGAATTCTGTCTGAACTGTAAACCTAAAGCATCACAGAACATAGCCCAATTGTGCACATTGCAATCCCATTATCTGAAGTCCAATTGTTTTTTCATGTCTCAAAAGTAGAAACTGGCCTCATAACAAGGAGTGCTGAAACTTTAAAATCCTTGAGATGATTGGGAAATTTGCTAAAGTGCATAAGCAGATCTTTTGTGTAAATGTTATACTACAAAATCCTAGGTATGACCTAGGAACCTAGGAGGGACAAAGTCAGTCCTCAGACAGTTGGCTCGGTCAGAGCTGCAGCAATGCTGTTCAGCACACTGGCTGCTTGTCCATATTATGGCCTTTCCCCTCACGTCGGCAACATTTCCTTCTCTTTCCTGTCAGACCTCAGGTGACAATCATTTCATATGGTACTCTCTACAGAGTGCGCTTCTACTCCCATGTGTTTTTGCATACTCCCATGACTCCTCCCAACATATCTCTCAGTCTGGAGTCGCTGTAATTTACACTGCTGAGTAGAAAAACCCTCTCTGTGTCAGAATGGAAGAAACAGAAAAAGCAGTGGAAAATAAAGTACAGCCATCCTAGGTATGTTTCTTAAATTACACTGTCTTATTTCCTGTTCCTTCTCTTTTTCAGTCATGTCAACCTTCAATGCCATTTATCTCAGTGGTGCCTCCAGGTCTTTCCTTTCAATGCTTTTTTCTTCATGATATACTCTAAACTCTTGTCAGCAAGCTAATGGCTTCTTCTTGTTTAAATTCCTCAGGTTGCAGGACAACTCAACTTCTTGATTAGCTGTAAGAAGGGACAGATCCATATGTCATTAAATTAATACAAAGGTTTCTCTCAACTGATTTCAAATGAGCTTCTTGTAATTAATATTTTAATCTCATTTCTTATTTTTGTGCATATAATAAAAAATTAAACAACCTCAAATTAAAGAGTAGGATGTATGTATATCTCAGTTGATAATTTACATAATTATATTGCTTTAAATCACAAGCTTCCCTTTCATTCCCTGCTGTTTGTTATATCAATTATTTTGTCATCAGGTAGAATTGTTTGAAAAATGTGTCCATTCTTCCATGAAAAAATGTAAATTTCTTTCTGATTATGATATATGGTAAAGTTTAAAACTTGATTTGATTAAAATTTTATATGGTAGTATTCACACAAAGGTAAAGTTCTTTATTTTTTGCAGAGGAAAATTTTTGAGACCAGTGAAATATTAAGGAATAGGGATAATTAAAACCTTATTACACATGCAACATGTTAAAAGCATCATTAAAAGAGGTGAGGAAGAAGATTTTATATATATATATATATAAAAAATATATATAAATTCCTCCTCCTTAGTCTTTAAGAAGTTGTACATATGTAGGTAATCTTCTAAGCCTAGCATATTTCTGGTGAATTCATTACAGTATGGTAATGTACTTTCATAATAGAAACTTACTTTTGACAATCAATACCCTATTTCTGCAGAACATTAAGTTCAGTGTCAACTGAAATGTTAGAACATACTAGCTGACTGGTTCCTAAATATTGTTCCAGCACTTCTCTTAAATTTTTATATATTCTTACATCTATTTTCTCACAAGTGGTTTTAGAAAGAAAAGTATCAGTTTATCTCACCTACATAAAACATCTGTCTCAGATTAATAGTGACAAAATGAATAAATCCCCATAGGGAACACTGACATGTATGAACATGCTTTCTACAGGAATTGATCTGCTATTCAAAAAATCAGGATCAGGTTCAAGAACATTATGCACGCTTGAGGGAAAAATCCAACTGCACTCTCTGCGTGGGCAGAGGGCCCACTCTGAGGTGGAATCACTGTCATTCTGCAGCCCTGTTCAAAAGGAGCTGAAGAAATCAAAGGTGACTGATAGCTGGCACAGAGCTCACTTCTGTGGGGTTTGGTGCTTGCCTGCACACAAGAGGGGCTGGTGCAGAGCCCTGGGTATTGCGACTCCGTGCAGTGTTTTATCCCTTTCACTCTGCTGGGGGTGTGGGAGTGTACAACCTCACTCCAAACTAGACTTCCCACTTCCCACTTGACTTTTTCCATTATGGAGGGCCAAGCACAGAAAATCCGTATCCAATCCAAAATAGATATGCATTCAAAAGCTTTCTCCATTTTATCAATGTATGCTTTGTACTCCTCAGTCAGAAGTTACTTTGTGATGACAATGAAAATGACGGTGAAGTTACTAAGAAACACATTTTTGCTGCTACACAAATCTGTCCTCTTTTTATATCGTAATGCATTCACCTGTGTCTCCCTTCCTCTCCGAATCATTCATATGTGTAAGTCTACCCTTACAACTCTGCTTTGCTCTTTGATAGGTATTATCCAAAGAAGCTAGGCCTAGGTCTGAGCCTGTGATATATTTGAGTTCAGAACAAACCTGTGACTGATCATGACCCAATTCAAGTCCAGCAGTCCCAAAATTTAGTATTTACTTGACATTTTGCAGAACATTCATACCACCTATGTTAGGTGTCAAAGTTACATCAGCTCTTGTCAACAGAGAGAAAGAGTTGCTTGTAGAAGGCAAGTTCAAGCAAGAGATAAATACAGATGTTCTCAGTCAACTGTCATAAAAACCTCTTCCCTTTCACAAGCTAGATAGAGAGCCCAGAAAAACTTAGTCTGGTAGTAAAAAATATTTCAAAAATTGTACAATGCTAGTAGTCACTTGAATTGCCTCAGTTGTAAGTCGTGTGTTTCTCCCATGTTAACCCAAAATTTATCAAGACACATTTTTTTTAGACAACTATTCCAAAATGTTTCCATGACAAAATTCAATACCATCTGGATTTGAGCTGCTGTGTGAAGAACCTCTTTATTCAGTGTTTCAACAACATCAATATGAAGGTGAGAAGACTCAGCTGAAAAAAAAGTATGTATGGAAAGGAAGAAAATTCAGGTCCCTATTTCTCCAACATCTGAATAAAATTAAGGTCCTCCTCTTGTTAGTCATCGGATGGAACAACATTGAAAAAGTATCAAGAAAGTCCTCTCGTGACAACAGTCCTCCAATGGTGAAAAGAAACAGTGCAGGTCCTTGGAACACTGAAAGACTTGACATTGCAAGGAGTAGGAAAAGGAAAAAGCATAGAGGAGTCCTAATCTCCTCTTGAAAAGGAGTGCAATTCTCTTCCTCTTGAGGGAAAGAATCAGGAACCCATTCTATTTTTTATTCCCTATCCATACTCTTGTCCTTCTTTAACAGGTAGCACCTATTGCTGCCCATACCAACACTGCCATTGTACTCTCCAAGGCACTTTACCTTTCAGCAGACTAACCACCTGACACAATTTCTGATCACTTACAGATATGTTCTTTTCCATCAGACTTATAAGCATTAAAAAAAAAAAAAAAAATCCTTCTTCATTCAACAGGAATTAAATGTATTTCAAAAGTCAAAACATTAATTTAAAAAACCCTGAGAATGTTTTTGATTAGTAAGTAATTCAATCCCTAATGGTTTTTGATAATAATCATTGAGGGATGTAAATAAATGACTAGTTTTGCTGGTTTTGAAACCTACTTCAAACACAATAAATATAAAAAAAGAGGTGTTTTTTTTTTTTAATTTAAATAGAACTGTACATTTCTTAAATGAGATCAGTACAGTCTTAAAAGAGCCCAAAATACTGTCTATTTCCAGATTTTTTTTTTTTTCTTACAGGCAGGAATATGTATGAAGATAAGGGGGGGGGGGGGGGGGCGGGGAGGAAGGGGAAAAAAAGGAGAGGGGGAGAGGGAAAGTACAAGCATGCATTAATTCTCATGCATAATAAACGTACATAGAAAGTTAAAGAGTGTTTTGGGGAAAAGTAGATATTTGTTTCATTCAGGCACATATGAAAACAAGATTTCTATTAGTTTCTTTGATATTTTAACCGTGGACTTCATTTCACTCAAAATACCTATTTGTGTGTGTGTATATATATATATACTTTTACCTGAAGAAATCCTTTGTAATTTCAGTACTGTTGACTCTTTTCTTTTTTTTCTTTGTGAAAACAAATGCAACAATACAACAAAATGTCAAATTGAAACATCTCCACCAAAACAGGACATGTGTGCTTACCTCTTACAGGAGAACCTTAGGAGTGTCCAGTAGCAAAACAGGTTTCCAGACCTGTGTGCTTTGATAGCAGGTTTGTCAGGAGTTCACTAGTATTTCTGGGTCGGGCATGCGCTGTCCAAATGGTCCACTCTGTTTTCTAAGGGTGTGCTAACATGAAATTAAACACTGTTCATGCTTCTACATTCATGGTCTAGACATTTATGTAGGAATTGCAGCTGATTTACTAGTGATCCTTCAACCTCTAAGTAGACACACCTTTAGATGCTTAGTAGTGGTGATTCGTGCTTATTTATAGTCAAATGTAGCTCCCATTTATATAGAGGAGAAATAATTAAAATAGAAGAAAACTGATTGTTTTAATGATCCTGTTAAGATTTACCTTCTAATTTTCCCCCTTTACAGTGATTCCTTGTATGTTTGAAACTCTAATTTAATGCCATAGTTGTGTTAACAATTCATAATATTGGGCATTCTGGGTTTTTTTGTACTTTTGTATGCTGGTTTGGAGTAATGGAGAGGAATGATATTCCTGTGTTATGAAAACATTCAGGTATTGAAGTTTGAGCCTCTCTTCTGTGATATATTTCTTATGTTATTCAGAGGATCCACAGAAGGCAGATCTACATCCTGCACAAAATTGGAGGTGGAAAGTGTAGTCACCATGATGCTTCCTTGGTTGGTAATCTCAATCCCCTTTGAAAAGTTTCTGCCCATTACACAGAAAAGCCATTTGTCTATTGTTAAACCAAAGAACACTTGGCACAGAGACTATTAAAGTAGTGGAATATAAATTGGCCATTTGAGATAAAATAAATTATTACTAATAAGCTGTGATGATGATGATGATGATGATGATGATGATGATGATAAAATGAAAACTGAAAAATATTTTTTCTTAAAATTTCTTTTCTACAAAAATATATTACTTTTCTAAAGACATAAATTGAAAACCACACCTACTTTCATAGGGGGAAAAAAAAAGACCAAATTAAAATGTCTGTTTAACTGATATTAAAACTAATTTTTAAATATACAGGAGTTTTCAGATCAAATAATTAAAACATTCTGATTGGCTTTTCATCATCCATGAGTGTTAACTGCATGCAGAATTAAAGAAAAAAATTTATCTATTCCCTAATCTGCAGTTTTACTTCTATGTTTGTGAACTATTTTGTTCAAATTCTTCAACAGTATTTAGATTTTATGTCATATTCAAGTTGGAGAGAAGAGGTCATAGAAGAGCAAATGCTAAGTGGAATATTTGGCAGAAGAAGTGTCAACTTGTTAATCCCTTCCAGACTAGTCATATGATCATAAAAGTCCTACCAGAAACTCATATGTCACAACATATATCTGAAAGAGACTTGGCAAGTCTGTTTTTGCTTCCTTAACCATATCTTTGCTATCTTCCTTATACTCTGCCTCCTTTGTTTAATAAATTCCCTCCTTTTTCACCCATGTAGCACATCAGAAATACTTTCCGTAACTACCTTCAGAGAAAATTTAGTAGAATGACAGAGTATAATAAATGCTTAAACCTAGCATAACTTCTCTATATCTTAATTTTTATTTGCTTCTTGTGCACAGCCCCTTAAGCTGAATTACTTCCAACATCACAGTGTGATGAATTTCACACCACCACCTATTTTTGAACCAACTCATGGAATTTTGTTGTAGGCAAACCTCAGCTGAGCTACTCTTTCTGGTAAAGGTGATTAAAATAAATTATACTTTAGTTGCCTACAACTGCAAATGGTTTCTTATAATTTTCTTAGTACACCAGTCAGCACTATCTTCTCACCATTTTCAGTTTCTTTCTAAACAGTGGCATCTCTCCAGCTGATAAAAAGACCTGGTTTAATTACCACTCTCTCCTTCAGAGCTCAGTAATGTGTATTATTAATAGTGATACCTAGTGCCAAAGATGCAAAGGTGTTATTTTTTTTAAGTGTACTTTTGTTCAAAAATATAACAACAAAACCACATCTACTTTGTCTATTTTTGGAGCAAGAATGTGAATTAAATTGGATGGCTTATCCTTTTTCTTTATAGGTACTGTTTTGGTTTCTTTTAATTTAAACACGTATAGTCTGTATGATCTTTAAAAATTTAAAAACCTTCTATTAAAAGGCTACATCCTGCAACATTAAAAAAAATTACAATGCCTCTGTGTACCCTCTGTATATGTTCTCTGCTACTTACACTAACTGAACCTTGACAAGAATTTATTTACTTGCTAGACTGACTTCACTTGTGGATTACAGCATGTGAGTCTGTATAGGTATAGGGAGACCAGTGTGAAATACATCTAATGAAGCAGTAAAGCCACAGTCTAAACCTCTGTATGTGAGTTAGTTACTCTGTTCTTCTGTTTTACTTCATGGTAAGGCAAAGCATATTTGGATGTGGTTCATCTAAAATAGGTCAGATGAATTAAGACCTATAAGAGATGTGCAAAGGAGATAATATGTTTTCTAAAATATGTATGTGATAAAGATAATAAATGGAAAGGACTTTATCAGAGGTTGTTTTGGTTTTACCTATAACTTGTCTTTTCTTTCATTAAACCAGCCAGCTGAGCAGATAAATAGATCTTCCACTTGATAAGCATGACACCATGGGTTCTTTTTCTCACCAACTGGAGTAGCACAGTACAGTTAACACACCTTAAAAACATTGGATTTTGCAAACAGGCTGAAACCTGCTGTCTGTCTATTCTGGTATCTTGGCCCTGATAATTAAGATTAGTAGATCTTTCAGACTTTTTAGAGAGGGGTATACAAATCTCTGCAGCAGATTTACCCTGAGTATAAGTATCACGAAGTAGTTTTACTTTCATTGGCAATATTTAAAGGATGGTTTCTTTTCAGAGAAGAGAGTTTTCTCTATCTTTTACTTAAAAGCTCAATTTCAGCACACTGTTGACCTCGGTTTCAGCACAGATTTTGACATGTTTTGACCCGATGCCTTTAGGGATGATAAACAGCTTGATTTACAGAGCTTGAAATAACAACACAGGACAAACGACTTCATGTACCCCCTTCTCACAGGTTTTCAAATCAAGCAGTTCAGTACGTATTGAACGTCAGTACTATTGAAAGAAAATAAATAAAGCAGAGAGCACATAAAACCACAAAGTATGCTAGTAATATTTCAGTCATTTGTATGCAAGCAACCTGTCAAAATGTCAGTGTACAGTATCTTCCAAGACCTATAATAAAGTCATAGATTTGCAATTTTCTCAGTGCAAACTTTAGTGCAGATTATTGATATGAAAGACAATGAAAATCACTTTTTAAACAGAAAAAAAACCATTCAAAATGACAAAAGAAACAATAATTATACATTAAATTTTACAGTTGTAGAATAATGTTACAAATTGTAAGAGATCTCTTTTTCTGGCTTAAGTAAGGTGGAAAACTTGTACCTCCTAAGCATGTATTTGTTCACAAATCATGCTCCATGAGACCATCCTTTTTGGCAGTGTCCCAACTAAGTGCACATATATACTTTCAACAGTGGCAATTTCTTGCTGACAAAAAGAGAAAAGCCACCTCAAGTTGCTCATTGAAGTCAAAACTAATTTTAGATTCACACTGATTATGTAAAGATGACCAGAAAACTATACTCTTCTGAATGCTTTGGGGAGAATGAAGAAATCTGAAGCTCTTAGGAGAGCATACAAGGAACAGCAGATAGACTACATAATATCATTGTCTGAGAATCACAGAGTCACAGAATGGTTGAGGCTGGAAGGGACCTCTGGAGGCCATCTTGTCCTGCTCAAGCAGGGCCACCTAGAAACAGTTGCCCAGGACCGTGTCTAGATGGGGTTTTTTAGTATCTCTAAGGATGGAGACTCCACAACTTGTTGTCCATCAGGAACCAGACAGTAACCCCCTACATTTACTGGTACCTGGGGTTATTTATGCACCATGTGGTGCATGGGTACATGTGTAGGACTTTGCACTTCCTTTTGTTGAACTTCATGAGGTTCCTGTCAGCCCTTTTTTCCAGACTGTTGAGGTCCCTCTGGACAGTAGCACGACCCTCTGGTATATCTGCCATTCCTCCCAGTTTTGTAGAATCAACAAAATTGCTGAGGGCACACTATGCCCCATCATCTGGATCATTAATAAAGATGTTGAAACAATTTTTTCAAAAGAACTTTACTGACACCTGCCAATTTAAAATACATACACTGATAAACAGACTGACCAGTCCAATATTTGTAATGATTATTTCTGTTGAAGATATATGACTGTATATGCTTTGGGACTATTTCAGCTATATTTTTCCATTAATTTTTTCATAGTACTCATGCCTCTATTCCACTTTCAGCTCAGATGTCTGCTTTTCTGCTTAAGTAATTTACTTTTGATTTCTCAGTAACACAAATGAGTTAGAGAACGTTTTATATGCAGTTATTTTTGTAAAATCATTGTAAATTTTCAGGTATAGCACATTTCCCCCAAACATTATGCTTTTGTTAATAGATTTATTTTACTGACCTTCATTTTAATTGCATACCGCCATAGCCTTTTCTAAAACTGCACGGGCAACCTTTAAAAATAATAGTGCCAATGTCAATCACCCAAAAACAACACACAAAAACCTTCTGCAAAATGATCAATTAAGGCCTAAATACAAATGCAATGCAGCTAGGCAGACTGGCTGAATTTACTGCCTCCAAAGCAAACTATACAATTAGCTTCAAATGCCAAACTTCACATGCCACTAAAGTGGCTGTACATTAAAAACAACAACAAAAAATCCTAGTGAATTCTGCATTCATGATGAATAGACTTAAGAATTTTGGTGAACAAAAGCTATTCTGCTACACTCATTTGCAAAGGATATAATTAGTTGTTCTTTCAGTTTCCTGGATAAAGATGGCACATATGAAAAATAATAGGCTGTCAATACCCAAAAGGGTTAGAAGTATAATTTTAACAAAGGAATATATTTAGGACAACAACAACAGATTTTATTTGAATATCTCTAGTGTTTTAGAAGATTTTATGCCAAGAAAGATGTACTTGAAATTCATATGATATGTGGTATTTCTGCCTTGCTTATTTTTAGCCCTCTTGTTCTAAAAATGTCTACAATAACAGTAACAAATTCTGCATCAGCTGCAGTTTTAGGGGCACAAACTTGTTACAGCAAAAATTCACCTACAAGCTAATGAATGTTAGAGACTGTTTTGTGTGCACACACCACATAAACATACACACCCCAGATACTTTAAAAGTTTACTTGTTGAAATCCGTATCAGCATAAGAGTTCTAATTCACGCCATTCTGTGTCCATGTCTGTGACAGTGTAACAACTTAGAAGAAGTAAAGTCCAAAGTGAGAATAAAGATCTATGATTTCTGCCCAGATTTTAATTACAGTTAACATTATTGTCTTGTGGATTCATATTCAAGACTCCATATTAAAAACATATGATTACAATTCCTCATTAAAAACTGTGTAATTGTGAAGGCCACCAAAAGGCAACATTTTTCTTTCAGTTATTTTTGCTTCCATGATTTGCAGCTATATTCCTCAAAGTAACTACAAACTAAGTACAAATAGATACTTTCCAGTATGGTCATGGGTGAGCAGAGATAGCCAGAAATCTGTAAAAATTGCCTTTTTTTCTAGTGGAATTTTTTATTTGGTTATAAAACCAGAAAATTTTCATAGATCTTAGAAGTAAAATTGTTTCTGACATCTGTGATAGTATTTCTGGTCAAAATAGGGGGGAAAAAAGTCCTGTTTGCCATGCAGCAAATACTAGACCCCATTTTCCAATCCTTTTTAAACTGATTTGGACTCAGGATTTAAACCTCATATTGCTCATATATGACTGTTTCTAGCTAGCTAATCAATTAATTAAGCAAGAGTTGGAAACCATATCAGCATATTTCAAGTGAATGTCCTGAACTATTTGATATTCTGGAGTTAATCTCTATATGTTGTATTTCAGAAAATATCCTGCCTTTTCTTAGTGTAGAATGGAACAACACTGGAAATTTCATGGCTCTAAAACTTCATGGATCTTGGAGTAACATATCTTACCTGCCTCTTGCAGATTGCCATTGTTGACTGTACAAAGACAAAGAAAAATTGTCAAGGCCACAACAGACTTTCCAAAAGAAGTTTAAAAGTCTTAAATGACATTTTTACGTCCACAGGGAGATGACTAGGTTGCTGACTTACCCCTGGCTTGAGGTCATGTTGTGGAGCAGAATGTGTGGAGCTACTGGAGACAGGTCATGAGAAACTGGTGGACATGGCATACAGCCATGCTGACAGAGGTTAGTAATAGCATCATGATGAAAAGCTGGATGTCATAGGTAGGTAAGGGGGAGTTAATCGAGAAATGGCTTTACAGATAGCTGGGGGTGGGGGGGGAGCAGAATTATAATAACTGGCAGTAGTGAGTTATTATCAGTATTAACAGTTACTGTCAGTAGTAACATATAAGGTCAAGATTGCCTAGATAGATATATTTTGGTATGGATGGAACAAATCTGGGAAAACGTAATTAGGGGCAGGTTGTTCATATGGGAGGTAATTTGGACAGAGAAAGGGAGGTACGAAGGCAGTGAAAAGGAGCATGAGGAAATAGGACAGGGGATAATAAAGTATGGAGATAACATAATTGGGGCTGTCTGGAGTTACCTGCTGCACAGCCTTGTGCTTGATCATTGTAGCTGAAGCAAGAAAATAAACCAAACTTATTATTCTGACCATGTGTCCTGATTTCAGCTGGGATAGAGTTAATTTTCTTTCTAGTAGCTGGTATAGTGCTGTGTTTTGGATTTAGGATGAGAATAATGTTGATAACACAGGGATGTTTTCATTACTGCTGAGCAGTGCTTGCACAGAGTCAAGGCCTTTTCTGCTTCTCACACCACCCCACCAGCAAGTAGGCTGGGAGTGCACAAGAAGTTGGGAGGGGACACAGCTGGGACAGCTGACTCCAACTGACCAAAGGGAAATTCCATACCATATGACATCATGCTCACTATATAAACTAGGGGAAAAGCTGACCAGGTGTCTGCTGCTTGGGAACTAGCTGGGCATTGGTCAGCAGGTGGTGAGCAGTTGCATTGTGCTTCACTTATTTTGTATATTCCTTTAGCATTATTATTATTATTTTCCCTTTTTTTCCGTCCTATTAAATTGTCTTTATCTCAACCCATGAGTTCTACCTTTTTTTTTTTTTTTATTCTCTCCCCCATCCCACTTTGGGGAAAATGGGCAAACGGCTCTGTGGTGTTTAGCTCCCTGCCAGGTTAAACCACAACACCATGCCACATGTGTTGAACCTGTTTCTATAACCAGGAGAAGGGGTAAGGGAAGTGGTGTGCTTTCTCTGGCTAGCAAGAGGATACCCGGCACAGAGTGATCAAGCATCCTTCATATCACTGTGTCAGTGCCCATTCCAGGCTTGATGTCATCAGCATCTTCCCAGCCACTTCCTAGCAGACATCCTGATGGATTGCTCCAAGAAGCAGAGCAATTCACTCCTCCTGCCCCATTTACAGCATCTCCTCTGCCTTCACCATGTGAGACAAAGGGAAACACACCTTTTTTTTTGGCAGTGACCCATTACCAAGTAGTGCCAGTGGGTGGTTTGCTATTTATCCTAGTGTTCTCAACTAGGATAATTGTTCAATCTCAATTTTGAAGAATCCAGAAAATGACTGTATTTCATTTTTTTGCTAGCAGCAAGGTACCTTCGGTTTCAATGCAAGAAGACTGATTCCACTTATTTCACATCTTCAGTATTTTAAAGAGACAGACAGAGTCTCACTTTTCTGCTACATACATGTACCTGGCTAGATCTCCACAGAAGCCTCTCTCCTATTCAGATATCCTTTTTATCTAGCCACTACCAATTAGCCATTTAGTGAATCATTACCAAGAAATTACTAGCCATCCAGCAGCTCTGACTGAGAACAGTAATAATATAATCCCACACAGAATAATTCACATTTAAAAAAATCAGACTATATGTCAGCTATGAAAAAGTGTAGTACACTATTTTGTGTTACTATATTAGCCTGAACCCTCTTATTCCCCAGTTGCTCTACCACAACAATTAGTTTCCCAGCCTCTCTAGTCTCTGTTGAATTATCTGAGCTTTGACCCATACACTTCATGCTGTCCATCCTACTTCCAATCCCCCTCCATACACTAGCCATATAACCTGTACGACTTCTAGACAGGCAAGAGGCTGACTGTTCTGTGGATAATCCAGGGCTATATACATACTGACTTGTTAGCTGCACAATGTCAAGCAAAATGGAGAGTAGTAACAACCTTATTTTTTCTGCTTATCAAGGGAATTTATGGGATTTATTTTCATTTAGTTAGACATTGTTTTTCACAAAAACTTGTAGGAACTTCATACTTCTGAGACTTCAGACCCTCTGCAAATTTGGTTGAAATCAGCCAGAGTCCACCTATTAAAAGGAATGGCTAGGGGATACAAAGAAAGATTACAGAGTAGTTGCCTATCTCTCTGTTTTCTTAGAGAAATACGCTAAAAACTGTTCCAAATGTTTGTCTTCTTTCATTACATTCAGCTAATGTGTCATAATTAATGATCTGCACTGACTGCGCCTATGGGCTCTCAGGTATAACTGTGAGGAGTACAGTAGAAAACTCTTCATGGAGACCAAAGGATCCATACTTCTGGCAGTATAAAGAAACTTCCAAAGAAATGATGAGAATTTTGTTAATAAGTTAAAGCACTTCCAATTCCTTAATTTCACTGTAAGAGTAGATGAAATGGTTCAAGACACAGGAAATTAAGCCTTGGAAAGAAACATCAGCAACAACAAAACATCAGAGGACATGAGGGCCCAGTTTTACCATGTTACTGGTTTGGCAGTTCGAGCTACTAGTCAACACAAAAAAAGGGGATGGGTTTCTATGCTAACTAGGGGTGCATGTGATATGTGAAGGATGGATTAGGGAAGCATGGATGCTGCTGCATGTGCCCACTTGATATTCTAGAGATTGGTACTATGATTTTTTAACTATGATCACATTTCAAACATGATCTCATTCCCCAAAGATGAGACCTGCTTTGTCACTAGTGAATAAAGCAAAAGAGAGAGTGTTACATCCTATGTATTTCTTAGTCAAGACAAGATTTCTATGGCATGGAAAACCCCTTGTCAGTTAGAATTAACAGAGAATTTAAATGTGGTAATAAGCATGATATTCTATGTTTTCAAATGGTTCTCCTTATGAAATTTGCTTTTCTGTGCTAGTCATTATAACTTTTTAGTGGTATATCTAATTTCTTGATTATGTTTTGCTATATTACCTACTTTATTTAACTTTTTCATGTAAGGATAGTTTCCTTCAAGACCTCCCAATGAGTTGTGGTTGGAACGTCACTTTCTAAAGTAGGATCCAGACATATTAAATTACATTCACTGACGTGTCAACAATAAACTGGACTTTAACAAGTGTGTAGTGTAGATTAAAAAAACACTGACCTTCATTAGAAGAGTTGATATTTGTAAACATTATATGAATATTATATTAATCAATCAATATATGATAGTACATTCATATTCATCTGAAATACGAACAGAAAATTCTGACTCTAAATAACTCTAACTTTTTTTAAAAGGAAGAAGTTTGTTTATTTATCTTTGTTTTCACATCCGGGTGAGAAGTTCTGCCCAGTCCATTTCTTTCCATTTTCTGTAGAGTGTAAGATTTTAAGTTTTACCTTAAAAGGGTAAAAAGTACCATTGTACTTTGGTGAATTAAAAGCATGGCTTGAAAGAACATAGAACATATCTACACAGTAGTACAGAGGCAGATCCAAGCAAACTGTGTTCCAACGCAACAGGATTCAAGCAAATACTGATTCAAAACTTCAGTCTCTCAGAGGTAAGGCTTAAGAACTCCCACACAAACAGGCACTAAAACATGTAAAGACCTGTTGCCCCATTAGAGTGGAGCACGAGAGGAAGACTGACTTGACCGGGTAGAAGTACCCATAGAAAAATGAAGCTGTGTTCACTTATGGCATTAATTGACTTTTGACTTCCAAAAGTATGGGGATGTTTTGATCAGCCCAATGCTTCAGAAAGCAGAGGGTGATTACTTCCCTGCTGAATATTTAATTTCCTATTTTTTAATTAGCCATATTTTGACTACATTTTCTTCAGTGATAGTAAATGCTTTGTATTTTTACTTCATTCCCTCAGTACCCCTCCTCTTATAAATGAGGCAAAATTACAGAAAACATATGAAGTTTCCAATAAACTTAAAACCCCCACAAACAAACCCCTACCCAAAAACCAAACCAAGCCAAACAAACAAACAAAAAAAACACCCAAAAACCAACCAACCAAAAAAGGCATGCACACACATACCCTGGTCTGTTGGTTTTCAGATATTATTGTTATAAAGTGGTCTAATCAGTGTAGAATGACAGACTAGGCAGCATCCAGTCAGTTGATTACATTGGAAAACAACTGCCTATAAATTCATTTAATGCAAGTAGCTAAAGGTCTTTTAACCAGCACATGTGATAACGTGACAAAGAAACAGAATACACTGTATCTGTCCCTCTTCTGACTTCTGGAAGGGCAAACTTTGGCGGAACGGATTAGTGAGAAAGAAAAGAACAGCTAGTTGATAGAAGTAGAACTAGATTGACTTTTCTCAAATATCTCAGGAATGTAGCAGCAGAAGTTGTCATGTATGAAGGTAAAGCAGGAGAAACTGCAGATGTGGCTTCAGAAAGAGTAGCAAAAATATAGTTTGCTATGTTTCATGCAAAGTGTGCACCATTACAGATCTCTGTGTGAAAAGTTATTTCTTTGTTCCCTCCTATTAATTATCCTTCCACAACAGCAAATTAGGTTAATAGGCACCAAAGTGTTATTATTTAAATATCAACACACTTACTTTCTTAATTTCTAGACAAGCCAACAATTCAATTTTATTTATTTAGAACAGCAAAGATATTACCAGTGTATGATAGGGATACATGGAATCTTTTCACCAGTTATGGTTTTCTGTAATCTTTGCATAAGAATCTTTAATTATTCCTTTATTAGTTTCAATTTTGAATGCCTGCCTTCATTCTGAAGAGCAGATAATATTACCCAATTGAAGACGGTGGCAATAATTTTCTTTTTTCTTAGGATTTTAAGGGAAAAACTGTTGACCAGTTTTCCCTAGAAGATAGGGAGGGGACAGGAGAAACACTTCCAATATATGAAATATCAGTTCCAGCTTCTGGACACTATAGGCTTTTCTTCTTAAACTGAACTATAGAAGCAGCAAATGTTTCATTCACAACATTTGGGTTTTCTTAACCTTAATCTAGATATGAATAAGATGGATAGAACACCTCTTAAACTAAAGCTGTATACAATCTCAGTATAAACAGCAATTTCATGAAAGGCGGTGAATGCCCCATCCCTGGAGACATTCAAGGTCAGGTTGGATGGGGTTCTGAGCAACCTGATCTAGTTGAAGGTGTCCCTGCTCATTGCAGGGGGGTTGGACTAGATGACCTTCAAAGGTCCCTTCTAATCCAAACTATTCTATGATTCTTCAACTTAAGGTGCATACTGCTGGCAGACCGTTTCCTGCCAACACAGTCGTCTACCTCCCCAGAAAAGAAAAAGTCAGTCTATTGCAGGAAAAATATTTAAGTTCATATTCAGTTGCATCACAAAAGAGCTGGCATCCACATACAAAGAGAAGGTATTCAGGAAGCTGAAAACCATAAAAAAAATTAGCTGTCATAAGTAACTGCATGTGTGTGTACACTTGTGGTGAGAGAGAGTATGTAGAGATAAGTTTTGAGCACTGAGCTGGGAATATGGGACAGTACAAGGAAAGTAGTAAAATTGGATAGACGCTCCCGTTCTTGTACAGTGTCTGTGCTAGCACCTATGTTTTCTGTGCTATCTTAATGCTAGCACCTGTGTTTTCTCTGCTATCTTAATGCCCTCGACAAAGGAGACTAAACTGAATTGTAAGTTTTAGACAAAAATAAAATATATTAAAGCACTATTATATTCTCAAATCTCAATCTCCTTTTTTGCCATGTCAGATGAAACAAAAGTTGCCTAGGCCTTGGCGAAGTGCTTAGTTCAATCAACAAGTTTAACATCACAAACAGAATATCATATCTGTGTTAGTCTTAACACTTACTAGTTAACATCTCTGAAATGTAGGTGGTAAGAGCCAAAATGGCCACAAAGTGTAATCATTTCCTTTAAGCCACTTCAGAGAAAAAGAGGAAAAAAAAAAAAAAAAGACATTAAAAAACCCCATAATGTTTATATCATTAATATTTTGAAATATATGTTTTACTTTGCTTTTCTGATGAATTCATGAGCCCTACTCATAACCAGCAATACGAACTGTAATTTTTACTGGGATTGTTTATGAAGCTGATAAAGAAATAATCTAAGTGTTCCATCATTTGTTTACACAGAGAAAGGTGAGGAGAAAAGGGGGGAGGGGTGTTCACATTCCAATTTTAAGTGAATTTTTACAATTATGTTTTTATTTGTCCATACATGAACAAGGATTAGAAAATAAAACTTTATAATTATCATAATAAAATTGATCACTTAGAATATTTTTTATGATTGTTTTTCTTACTTTATAACATATTGTAGTAGAAAAAAAAAATAAAACACACTTTGAAGTTCTGTTTTTCCTTTCTTCTTCACCACTATAATCAAGAACATGAAAAAATATTTTTAAAATTCCAACTGGATATATATATAAGGAAAGATTTTTGTGTGGCTAAATCATACACTGACATTATTACATGAACATTGACAGACTTCCAACAAATGACCTGAATGATCAATAAAGACACTGAAATATTGTATAACTGATAAATATTTTTTGCAGTAACTAGAGAGAGAGAGAGAGAAATCCTTTATGTTGTGTAGGGTGTACTATGAATAGAACCAAATGAATTCTCCATGAATACATTCATATTATACTGTAAAATGTAATCGTATGACAAATGTCTAGGAAAAAATGCTATGGAATCAAATCATCAACAGATACACTTTTGAAATAGTTGGGATACATTGCATATTTTACCACTAAGCAAAACTTCTATAAATAGAAAGTAAAACTCATGACTTTTTATGCATAAGATTAGATCTGTATTGATAAAAAGAAAAAGATTTTTTTCATTTAAACTTAAAAAAAAAGTCTCAGTTATGCATTCATACAATATCATGAAATATGAGTTACTGCAAAAGCAATCAGCTTAGACAGCTCATTAATCTTTTTCATACAAATATTGTGATCCTTCTATCTTTCCTCAATGATTTTTGTGTGTATGATTTAAGGATCAAAGAAATGTTAACTAGTTTCCATGACAGCTTGAGATACAATGTGTTCTGCAACATGATGAACAATTAAATTGTGATTTAATTTCCCTTATTATTTTATGGTAACGTAACATTAACAAAATAAATATGCTCTGATTGTGCTACGTAGGCGAAGCTGTTTCCTGCCTTAACACTACATTCATGCATTTGCTGAAACTAACCAGGTTTCCACTAGTCTAAATAATATGTACTGACACAGTATTCTTTCACAGAACCTAAAATTATGTCTCCACAGCCCTCATTTTGTAATGATACCCAAACTGGCTCTCATGGAGCTATCTTGTATACCAGAAGCAATGCAGCTGCAGTTCTCCTCCCAGGTTATGTTAGGAGACTGTTAAATTGGCTCCAGTATTTGAGTCATCTTGTTCAGAATTTGTTAATTTGGGTATTTCCAAATGGCCCAACTTTGCTAAATGCTCTGATGGAAATATTTCCATTACTTCTAGTAAACTTTGGACCACGGTAACCTCTAGCAATAAATTGCATACACATGATATAAGTTATATGTAAACTCATTTTTTATTTTGTTCTTAACGTACTGAGCACTGACAACATGTGTTTGTTACAGTCGAAAAGATCAAGTCCCTTGTCCGATTCTGAAGGCTGGGAAGAGGATCTATAGTTATCAGCATTTTTTGTAGAGAAGTTTCTGAGGTTTTTTTTGGGCATTCACTTTGGGACGTACTCATGTTTTGCCACTTAGAAATAATACACAGAATGTGATGAAAGAAAAAGAAACCTCTTCCCACATTGCAGCTTGTGCCCATTGCCTCCTTTCCTACCACCGAGGACCACCAAAGGGAGTCTGGCTCCATTTTCTCCATACTCTCCTATTAGGCAGTTGAGGACAGCAGTAAGGTGTCCTCTTAGCCTTCCCTTCTTAAGGCGAAACAAATTTACCCAGCCTCTCTTCGTACATCATATGCTCCAGCCCCCATTAATCACCTTGGTGGCCCTCCAAAGGACTCACTGGACTACCTATGCTCTTGCTAGTACAGAGAGAAAATAACTGGCCTTTTTCACTGCAGGGGCACACTGTTGACTCATGCGCAACTCGTCCTCCAAGACTGCTGCTTTTTTGTTTTGTTTTGTTTTATGTTTTGGGGTTTTTTTTGTTGGTTCCACACACACCCACACCCCCCGCTTCTTCTCCTAAGCTGTTTTCCAGCCAGTCAACCCACTCTCCCTTTGAGATTCTGCAGGGGTTATTCCACCCTGGGTGCAGACTTTCCTTTCTCCTTGGTTGAACTTCCAGATGCTCCTTTCAGTCCATTTCTCCAACCTGTGGAGGTCCTGCTGCATAATAGGCCTGCTGTCCAGAGTATCAGATGCTTTTCTCCAACTTGTCATCATCTGCAAATGTGCAGAGAGTATGCTCTACCTATTTTGGAAATAAAATAAGTTGAAAATTTTTTTAGTAATGCTGCCATAAAAAAA
This sequence comes from Aptenodytes patagonicus, assembly GCF_965638725.1. Taxonomy (NCBI): domain Eukaryota; kingdom Metazoa; phylum Chordata; class Aves; order Sphenisciformes; family Spheniscidae; genus Aptenodytes; species Aptenodytes patagonicus. The sequence goes on along the minus strand of NC_134949.1, from coordinate 163,579,123 downwards.
AGGTTAGCATAAAGACATAGACAACCAGTATGAAATACTGCATCCTAAATGGAAAAAAACTGTCTAAGACAATGAGACCACATGCACCACATAGATTTAACTATATGTGGTGTTACTGGATCGTCCATATTTTTTGGTATCTGCATGTATTTGTAGCTTTATCAATATACAGTTAATAAAAGCAATGTAGAACAAGTTTTCATTTGAAAACGAAAACAGTTTTCAGTACTTTATTTTCATTCTCCCCAGGAGGACATATTGAAGGTATAACTGCTGTGAAATGGGTAACTTCCTTAACTGTGAGATACAAATGATTCTTTTGTCTACTGCACCACTGATGATGTGAACTCTAGTAACTAAAACTGTTTTACAAGCTTTTCTCAGGTCAAGTGTTATAAAAACAGTCATTGAGCAATAAACACACTGGATGCTCTGTCCTATAATCTTTTTAGCTATAATTATCCTTAATTTCACCAGTTTGTTCCATAAGGAAAACTGTGAAAGTAATAAGTAGTTTTCAATATCTTGTAAAACACATCTGCTCTGTTAAGAAAGGTCAGAACATTTTCACCCAAAGGAGTATCTGTTCATTTCAGGTGTTGTTGAATTTGTATGTTAATATACAACAAAACTATAGCTTTTTACCCTCTCTTTTTCCCAGCTCACTTTCCTTGGGTAGTTTGGACTAAATAGCTAACATATGTCACAGCAAGTATTGCAGGAAACAATGACATTTAGAGCTACCCCTAGCTAGTATGAAGATGTCATATGGAGTTTTAATATGTACACGAAGTGAAGCTACTTACATATTCAGTACTTTAAACATGATTAGTCAAACTCACTATATACTGCAATGAGCATAGATAGATATATTAAAATTCTGTTTATTCATTTTTTGGCCCACTGTGATTCATTAAACAGCACCAATGAAGAATTAAACTAAGGCCTAGGTGTCAGACACATAATTTTCAAAATCACAAAAATCAAGTAATTTGTACACAGAGGGATGGATACATAAATGGATGCTAAAATTACCACAAATCTACACAAGCAAATACACTCTTTACAAAACAGAGTTTACAAGTGCACAGGGTTTAACTTTTTTGTTTGTTTTTATAGAGGGTTTCCTCACACAGCTCAAAGAAATCATATCCTTAAACATGAAGAGCTCTGCTTTTCGCACAGTTTAACATATCCCATCTGATAGATATACAACTCGTACAACACAGTTATTCTTCCAGAGTTAAATGATCTTTACTGAGGAGGGTCCAAGCAACCATTACTTGTTTAAACTGCAGAAGTCCCCAAAATCGTGAATGTCTGCCTTCCAAGGAGACACAGGTTCTGCCCCAACAAGCACACATTCCAAAACATGACTGCAACTAAGCAATTAAAAAAATGTACCAGTGGCGTACTTGATCATACTAAGTCTAACAAAAAACAAAAAACAAAACCAGAAACAAACCCAAAACAACAAAACCAAGCAAGTTCTTCCAGACTTCTTGAGCTTTTGATTCAGTTTCTAAAACAGTATTCAGTTTCTGTTGAAATATTATTTTAAAATCAGAAATCTGATTGCATGTGCTCAACAAGAGCACAAGGATAGATTATTTCTGTTATAAGTCACTCAAGATACAGTATTAATTAGTCATTAATTCAGTGTTATTTGTGTATTTAATTCCTTGAGAAGAAGCCTGTAAGAGAACGAAAATTCTATGGATACAATGAAACTAACATCACACTTTTGGTTAAAATATTATGCATGGATAATCTGAAGGAGTACTTCAAACTGCAGAGAAACCTTATTTTATAGTTATGTGTTTTATTGAGAAGTTTAATGAGTAAAGAGAGGAATAGAAATGAAAGCCTTTTGTAATACAAGTTACCCTTGTTTCACTTGCATACATCACATTCTCAGAAAACGTGAATTCTAGAGGCAGAAAGAAATGCTCAAAATCCATGAAGTATACAGTGACTAAGTAATCAAGAACAACTGTCAAAAAACAATGGAAAATTCCAATTATCCATATTCCCTTACTAAAACATCTTTTGAATCTAGTGATGCTAACATTGCTCTAGTATCATCACTTCCAATATATTCAAAAGGAATTAAACCAGAAAATTTCATAATATCAAGCCATAACTCATTACAATAAAATTAGGTGTTTAGTAAACAGCTGAGAATCATAAGATCCAGATAAAGATTTACAAAAGACAATTTTGAAGTAACTCTGGTATGGATCATCCAGCACTCTTGGCACCTCAAGCATTTTTCTGCATGGCAATTATTTGTTTAAACCATAACCAGTAAATTTAGATTACTATCTCAGTGCACCATTAGTGGCAAAAGAATGCAGAGATGATTTTTGTCATGGTTCTGCTAAGCAGTTTTCTCTGGTCTTTGGAAAAAAATAACAAGCATGGAGTTTATCAACACAGTCAATAACTGTAACTCTTTAAAAAACAAAGATCCTGACAACCATCCTCTTCCCCTGAAGTTGTAAGTGTAGCTTCTGTAAATAAGAATAATCAATGGCAATTACCAATAATTTACTCCCTAGGATTCTTGAAAAATACTATACAGAAATCTGTCATAAAAACCCCATTGACTAAAATGCCAATGAAAAACAAATTGTGGGACAATATGTACCAGTATAGATTGTAGTTAATTGCCTTCTGTTGTAACCTCTATACCCAGCAGGCCAAATTGTGGTCTCAGTCATGTCCCTGTAACGTCAGTGAAGTTAGTATGACTTACATGGGCATATCAGGAAGAAGATTTGGTCCTTGAATAGACAGAGACTCTGTGGTTTGATGCATATGAATGAGCTCTGTCTTATTATGCATTTGATATATTTTTAAACCTTCATTCTAATTAAAAAAAAAAAAAAAAATAAAGCAAAATCCCCAGAGACATACTATACCTTAGCCTTTTTTCATAACCACTGCTATGAGGGAATAGTGTATTACATTTTCCCCTCTACAAGCAGACTTACTTGAGATTCTAAATCAAACCAAATACATATGCACCCATGGAGAGCCAAAAGAATAAAACATTCCCCCCCTCTCCCCCCCACCTGATTTATCCCAGCTCTCCATGGAAAAAAGTCAAATCGGTTTGGTTTGTTGCCACTGAATATGTAAGGAGTTTTACAATTTTAAGAATGATACAGCCCTTTACCTCGTATTTACATGTCCTTGCATCATATTAGTTAGAGAATTCTTGGATTGTTAGTAACAAAAGATGAATTTTTAACGATGACATTTCACAAAGAATACACATTCTAATAACATGTACTATGCTAGTGCCAAAGATCCCCATCAGAGGAACATTTAAGGCAGCAATCTGCATATCCTAAATTGCATTTTCTGTTTGATTATCTACCTTCCTATATGAGGCATGCTTTTTCTCAGACTATTGTCATATTCTCTCAGAAACTTTTAGCTCTTGCCCAGTCTTCCTCTTCGGCTAAAGATCACGAAGACTATGCAAGTGCATCAGATGAACTAAGAAACTAATAAATAAATAAATAAAAAGCACCCTTCAATCTTTTTTTATCTTTTTCTTTCACTGTGTGTTGTGGTTTAACCCCAGCCAGCAACTAAGCACCGCACAGCTGCTCGCTCACTCCCCGCTGGTGGGATGGGGGAGAGAATTGGAAGGGTAAAAGTGAGAAAACTCTTGGGCTGAGATAAAGACAGTTTAATAGGTAAAGCAAAGGCCACACACACAAGCAAAGCAAAACACAGAATCCATTCACTCCTTCCCATCGGCAGACAGGTGTTCAGCCATCTCCAAGAAAGCAGGGCTCCGTCACACATAATGGTTACTTGGGAAGACAAAATGCCACCACTCCAAATGTCCTCCTCCTTCCTCCTTGTTCCCCCAGCTTTATATGTTCAGCATGACATCATATGGTGTGGAATATCCCTTTGGTCAGCTGGCGTCAGCTGTCCCAGCTGTGTCCCCTCCCAACTTCTCATGCACCCCCAGCCTGCTCGCTGGTGGGGTGGGGTGAGAAGCAGAAAAGACCTTGACTCTGTGTCAGCACTGCTCAGCAGTAATGAAAACATCCCTGTGTTATCAACACTGTTTCCAGTACAAATCCAAAACACAGCCCCATACTAGCTACTATGAAGAAAATTAACTCTATCCCAGCCAAAATCAGCACACTGTGACATGGTATTACTAAATACATTACATGTAAGGCATAAATGAAAAAATATTTAAGTTGTTGGAACAAATCTGGGATGCACATACAGTTTAGGAAAGGGGAATTGTTTGTACTGTCTGTGAGATCATGCCTGTAGAAATTAAAATTTAAGATATAATTACATGAAATTTGCCTATCATAATCACAGCATCAGTCTCTCTTCCCCTTGGGTCTAGCCGTCAATTTTCCCTCCAGTCTTGTGGGTGGTTTTTTGTTCCCCCACCCCACCCACCACCCCCCCCCAACAGGTAATTCTTTCCAGAATTTGTGAACAACTCATACTAACCGGATGAGTAGATGCCACAATGTACAATTAATGAAAGAGAGGAGGGTTCAACATTGCAGAAAATCTTCTGGAGACTAACAGGTGCAGAAAAGTAAATTGAAACAGATAAAAGTATTTTAAAATCCACAATGCTTTAAGTCACATACTTTGGATTTTGAGTTTGGTTCTAAAATATGAAACATCATAGGAGCTGGAAGACCATCTTCAAAAAAGTATCAATTTTTGTCATCATTATCTTTTTATTATAAATAGTCAGTTCAGAGGTAGATTCACAAGTTCTCAAGAAATACTAATTACTGATGTGAATAGTACTGCCTTCACTGTGAAAAAAACACATAGCAAGTGCTGATGGAGAGAAAAATAAAAAAAGAGAAAAGAATGTGTCTAGCAGTTTTCAATTTCTATTTGTTTTGGTAAAAAAATCCCAAATTCTGATAGATAAATATTTAGATCTTGAGAATAGGTGTTAAGGCCCTACAGTTTTAAGTCAGCTGTACAGTTTAGATGCAGTTGTCCCAGGCTCCACGTGCAGAACGAGTAAAACCAGTAAGCCAACAAACTGAGAATATTAAAGAACACCCCAACATAAGCTCATCATACTGGGCTCACATTATTTACTGTAGGATGATAACACAGAGTATGGAAAGATGCACCAGTGACCAGTTTTATTATCGTTTGAGCAATGCCAAAGTTAATGTCATTGGGGGAATGTTCAAGAACTGTGTTGGTGCAAACTCTGCCTGGAACTCCTGGGCAGCAGTGCATCTCCTATACTGCTCCGTCACTGTTCAAACAGAAGAGGCATCTGCACTGCACTTCTAATAGACAGAAAGCAAACAGGCTCGCTATAGCCAGCAATGTTTTACCTTGAAGTTTAGACAGCTTAAACTGCTAGTTGTTTCTACTACTATTAAAAAAATAATCTGAAAGGAAAAAAAAAAATCTAGAAAATATAGAAGTAGCTTCTGTTAGATAGAGTGTGGCTTAAGGAGGGAAAACAAACCCACAACACCTATTTGTTGGCAGATTACTTTGTAACAGCTTTCTGATAGAAACTAGTCATCTGACCCTGCAGAGCAGTGTGTTTTTCCCATGAAAATATCAGAAATCATACCATATTTTAATGAGTTTGGAGGTAAAACAGTGTGCATGTGTGTAGGTGTTCTAAATCACACAGTTACTGAAACAATGTAGGAAGCGACATTTGGGCTGTTGGTATTCTGTGCCTTTCTAAAACACACCCATTTAGGAAGTTGCATAAACCATAAATAACCTTATTGAAATCACGTGTGACTTGAGAAGATGGACATATTCACATTCACACCATTTCCAACAGGAAACAAACAGCACCCAGCTACCCCATCTCCTCCTGAAATCTTAACAAAATCCCTTTGTAGCCAAGTAATTTATTGCAAAAGCTGTAGTCTACACGATTTTTCAGCACAGTCTTGCTGATACACAGAAGACTGCCACACATGAATTACAAACAACCTTACACACATATTTTCTCATCTAAGCAATAACTAAAAGGTGTCTTTACACTTCCAATGATGGAAAGGCAAAGATAAATATAAAACTGGATGGCTGACAGCTGGTATTAAAAACAAGTACTATCCAGCAAAACTGGCAGAGTCATTTGACTTAAACTCTGCTTACTTCTGATTATACATGTTTTCACAAGAAGATTGGGCTCCCACCATATCTATATTTCTTTCTTCCTTTTTGCATGGTAAAGGAAGTCTTTACCTGAGTTTTTACTGACATATTTTTTCCAACACAATGAAAATAAAAATGCAAAAAGCTAAAGATATTAATTACCCTTCCAACAACAGACAAAAGAAAAAATACCCCACTGTCGTGGTTTAACCCCAGTCGGCAACTGAGCACCACACAGCTGCTCGCTCGCTCCCCCCCGCGGTGGGATGGGGGAGAGAATTGGAAGAGTAGAAGTGAGAAAACTCGTGGGTTGAGATAAAAACAGTTTAATAATTGAAATAGAATAAAATGAAATAATACTACCAACAATATTATACAAAGCAAGTGATGCACAATGCAATTGCTCACCACCCACCAACTGATGCCCAGCCAGTCCCTGAGCAGCAGCCCCCCCCAGCCAGCTTTCCCCCAGTTTATGTACTGAGCATGACGTCACATGGTATGGAATGTCCCTTGGGCCAGTTGGGGTCAGCTGTCCTGGCTGTGCCCCCTCCCAGCTTCTTGTGCACCTCCAGCCTTCTCAGTGGGTAGAGCATGGGAAGCTGAGAAGTCCTTGACTAGTGTAAGCACTACTTAGCAACAACTAAAACATTGGTGTGTTATCAACATTATTCTCCTCCTAAATCCAAAACACAGCACTGTACCAGCTACTAGGAAGGAAATTAACTCTATCCCTGCCAAAATCAAGACACCCACTCACTGTTTCTGTTGCAGGATAATGACAGTGGGAAGATATTCAAGAGGTCCATATGAGAGAGGAAGTAGAGATTGATGTTACCTCTATGTTCTCAAGTACACACTGCCAAAATTAAAGCATATGAATTGCAGTTTATCATCTAAATTGATGTTTGCAATCATATCAGACATCAACATAACCACACACAAAAAGGACATGAGTATCTCTTCCAGGATGGTTGTTCTTTTTTACAGGCTTTAAAATTCTAGTAAGGGTAAGGTCAGTTGTCAATCACTTGGAAAAAAAATACCACATACATATGATCTAGTGCTGTAACTAGATGTCTATGCCTCTGCTGAGCTTTGCTGCTGCACTTCTGATTGCACCAGCACTATCTTGCTCTGCACTCCATACTGATTCAGCAGTTACTGCTTTCAGGTTTGTTACCTTTAAGATCTTAGCCTCCCATCCTGGCAATTTAACTGAAGTTGAACTGTAGATCACAGTCCCTTTATTTATTAGCATTATTGTTATGCTATTAAAAAAACCCAAAAACAAAACAAAACAAAAAAAAACAAAAAACCCCAGCAACAAAACCACAAGCTGAGGGTTCAATTACAGAGGGCATTGCATTGCCCCAGGGGGTGGAGAAACCTACAAACTGTGAATCAGAGTTACAATATGCTTCCTATTTCTCTTCTGTAAAATCATTGATGTATCCCCCCTACACCACCCCTATACTTAATTATATACTAAGGCATGTATAATTAATTAATTATACATGCTCTGATACAGCTGTACCGGCTGTAACACTGGGAGGGGAAAAGCTGAGCCTACCACCTGTGCAGGAGGGGAAATAATAGCTCTATTGAGGTTGCCTTTGCCTTCCTTGCTGTACAGTTCTTAGCTTATTCCTTTAAAAAGGAAAAAGAAAAAGAGAAAAAGTTAGAAAGTAAGTACTTTTTCCAGTTGTTCTTTATTTTACTGGGCTTCAGATCAGACTTTTTGTTTGGAAATTATGTATAGATATAAAACTGGTTTGTCTATCAGGATATACTTTTTCTCTCAAGGGTATGTCTGACAATCTGTTAACACAGTGTATAATGGAGAGGGTAGGGGGCAGATCACAGGCCAGATTGTTAGCTGGTATAAAAGAGGTGTTAATGCCATTGACTTTAATAGGGCTACGTCAATATCCACCAGCTTAAGATTCTCTGTATCACAGCCCATAGACCACTTGCGGCTTGCAAAGCCTTTGTATTCAGTCCACAAAGGGACTTTTTAATTGTGGCTATACTTGACAGAATCATAAAAATGTACTATTATCAGTTTACCCAGTGATTCTCTAGCATTCCTAAGGATTAACGTCTCTCCTAGGAAGCACACAGAGTTGTGAGAAAACCTTCTCAGCTAAATCCAAGTTGAATTCAGAGGTGACCATTGGAAACTTTCTTTAAACAATTTATATTGTGATACCTCATTTTGAACCCATGCTGTCTCAAATTATTAGCAAGATCCCACCTTTGAGTAAATTAAGAAAATATGTCGATTTTTTAAAGAACTTTGTATATGTAATATATCACCTTATAATTGTTAGACAAAAAAGCAACACGGTTCATGTAAATTTTGTAATGCTGTTCTGAGGCTGATGTCTTATCTGTTAAGAGTTCCAGAAGGAACAAAACTTTAGGGATTCCTCCTCTGTATGTTAATTGTTAAGTAAAGTTCATTAAAGCATAGGAAATATCTAACATGGAGTTATTTCTGTGGAATGGAGATTTCCACTGTTTATTTGTGAGAGAAAGATGGCCTTGCTCCCTAGAAATTGGTAGAAAAAAAAACCCTGGATGTCTTTATGCAACTAGGATTGCAATGGTTTCTCTGAAGTGTGAATGCATGCCATGTTTTCTTACTCTTCCTAAAGCATGATATTCTCAATAATAAGGACTTAAAAGACATAGCACAGGTCTCCTAAGTTCCCAGCACAATTTAAGATGATGGTCAGTGAAATTTTAGTGCACTTACAAATACTTGGGTCTTAACATAAAAAAAAAAGAAAAAAAATTAGAAATATCTGGCTGTAAACTCCAATGTTAGCATAGAATTCTTCTTCCTCTCAAGATTATAAATCTAAATAATAAAAAAAATTAATGAATGCATATTTTTTTATAAGTAGTTGTGGTTTTTGTGACTAAAAGCCTTCAGTGCTTCAAGCTTCATCCTACACCCCCCCCCCCCCCCCAAGTAGTAAAAACTTTTTTCTTCTCCAAATAAAAGCTGTATCTGCATATGTGAAGCTTAGAGAACAGCTGGGTTGCTGAGAAAATATCAAATATTGTGCAAGTTGGCAACATCAAATCTGTTTATGTTGGAATAACTTTTCCCCAAGAGGTGGGTGCACTTTGGCAGTCAGTGAAATGATCCCCAGATATCCGTCACTCCCATTGCTGTTGAGATACTAAACTAGTAAGTACCAAATTCTGGCTCCAGAACATACACATTTCAAAAGCTGACATCAGTGGGGAACAGATAATCCTCTGAAGGCAGAATGAGTCAATAATTTTGTTGAACACTCTTAAAGTTGTACAGTTTTATTGGGTAGTATGGCAAAAAAAATAGAATGGCAAAGTTTTACTGTTATTAACAACAGTGTTATGCTAACATAATAACTTTCAAAAATAATGTAAGTTTATCACAAAACTGCTAAAGCTTCCTGCAATTTTATTTTCATCAAGCTTTTTTTTAAATATCCAGTGTTAACCAAATTGGCTCTAGAGACTAGTGTCAATTTTCCTTTCTCTTCTTTTTTTACCAGTAGGGCTCTGCTGATGGAGATATTCCTACTTTAATGGTGCTGATGTCTAATACACCAGAGAAAAGAGAATCTTTTTGTTTCTCTTTAATATATGGATATTGTAAATCATTAATATACATAGCTGTATTTCTTTCAGAAAATGTCCCCAGTGCTCAAATTCAGAGTGAAAATTTAGCAGAATAATTCTAAATTGTCTTCCTTTCTATTATTCTTTCTTTGTACGTGACAGATATTAATATCAATCAAGCCAATTTAAGATGATGGTCAGTGAAATTTTAGTGTACTTAAAAATACCTGGGTGTTAACATAAAAAAGAAAGATAGAAATATCTGGCTGTAAACTCTGTTAGTATAGAATTTCTTCAAATTTGCTGCTTAATACAAACCTTTTTTTTTTTTTTTTTTTTTTTTTGCGGATTCATGCTATGCTCTCTTCTTCTTCTACCAGCAGAAAACATTAGCTAATTCAGTATTTCAAGAAAGAAACTAAAATCAATTAAACAAAAGAAGGAAGTTACACATTAACACACATATAAGACATTGTGCAACAATTTGGAACTTTACCTTTCCAGTCTGTTTCTCTTTGATTGATTATACAGGTAAAAGAGTTATGGAGTCTGGAGTCTGGAGCAAAACGTGAACATAAAAGTTAAGCTTTTGTTTAAGTTGCTGCTCTGCTGTAACGTGCGTATATTTCATTTTTTGTGGTCAAAGACAAACAATAGAACCGATCTCAAGTTGAAAACTCAGATAAACTCACTCAGAGTTTTGAGTGGAGTCAAAGCATTCCCAACACTTACCTAAGAATAGATGCAAACAATTTACTCCACTTGTCATGTAGAAAAAAATTTTTTCAATGGAAAATGAAACGCTATCCCATTTTATCCTTCTAACAAACTAGATGAAAAAGAAAGTGGAGTTAACTATGGTAACTAATGAACTGCATACTTATACTTCTTACTTCTTTATGCAATTAAAGTACTAATAGCAACATTAAAGACTAAACAAACACAGAACAATACAAAACAACAAATTTCTCAGTGGTATTCTAAGTCAAGGTATATCTAAGGAATTCTTATGATGTGTAAGAGAGTATCTGTAAAGCAAAAAGTAGTAGTCTGTGAAAGCTGGCATGACTTTAAGGAATTTACGCCACAGAAAACATTCAAGAAAACCCACGAAACAGTTGGTGTTTGAAGCCTTTTTTCCCCTTCTGTGGTAAAAATATTCCTAACCAGGTTCATTTCATAGCTGTATCTGGCTTTTATCATATCTGAGATGATGCAATGGAAAGAAGATTCTAAGTACAAATACTGGGTTAAATTACCTATACAGCTATATTGTGCAATAGTACATGTGTACTTCTCATCTTTCCGGTCTTTTTCACAGATGAAGTTTTTAAGAGGCTTTCTAGCTCAGTTCAGAAATCCTCATCTCAGTTTTCCTCTTACAGCTCTTTGGCAATTTGTAATTTACTGGGTAGCTGGATACATGCAGAAGGACATCATTCCAGAACACACCGCATTACAACACGGCCTCCTAATTCCTGTTATCTGCACCCTTTTAACTACTCAGCTTACTTACTCTTGTATCAAAGATTTTTATTTTTTTTTTTAAGAAAGACTTCTTTTGCTCTTTTTAAATCTTCTTTGCCTCTTGAGCTAGTACCATTGCTTAAATGGAATTCTTTTGCTAAATTCTCCAATTTTTCTCCCTCATGTAAAAAGTCCCTCTGTTTTTGTGACTTGTGTTTTCTTTCAGCTAATATTCCTCAACTGCAAGTTTGCACTCTCTGAGGTAAATAACGTTTTTATTTAATGTTAACTACATGATTGAATGGAAAAGGTTTTGCCATTCATAAATGTTTTCAAGATGGCCACTAGCATGTTATAGGCTCTGCTGAACACTCTTTATAGAATTTTTTACTGCAAATAGTAAAGACATGCCTGGAAGGAAAAGAAGCAATATTCTCGTCTGATTCTATTCAAACTCTTCACATATTTAGATGCCTAAAAGATCTGATATTTATCTTTCAAGGAAGGTCACAAGGTCATATGGGAAGTTAAGATATCCAAAACCAAGTCAGAGAATTAACTAGTGGTCCAGCATTTTTTTTTTTTTTGTAGCTGAACACCTCAAAACCTTAGTTTTTCAGTCCTGCATTTATTTCTTTCCAGCCATTTTTTTTCCCCTGCTCTGTGCAATTCTCAAATAGTCATTTTCTTACACAAAGATTATTACAGGGTGACTTATGGGAATATATTGTCTCTGTAAATGATACAGTCCCCACATCCCTGGAATGGAACCAGTGCTGTGGCATCTCTTCCCAGCCCATTGTAATCCCCTGCCTATCCTTACATGGGAATTTTCAGAGGGACTTGTCAGAGCAGAAATAAGACATCCTCCATATTAATGACTCTTTTTTTACTCAAGTCTTTTAAGCAAGAATGAATGATATAACTTATTTTAAAATTTGCTCCATTTACCTCTCTGTCAACTTCTGATAAACCCAAGATTCTGGTCAATGGCAACAGAGCTTTGTAAGGGCATATACAATCAGAAGTGGGACGGCTAAACAGAAAGCACCAAAATCAAAGTTCATTCAAATAGATGGCTTCTGCCTGTGCCCAGCTGGCTGGGTCTTCTCCTTCCATGAATCACTTTGAAGATGACGTGATCCTGAGAACTTCTGAGAGAGTGAAGACCTGCCTCAAAATTAGGAAGAGTGATGGTAAGTCAGTCTAGTGTAAATAATTTTCAAACCAAAACATTACTGAGGTTCAGAGATGCATTACACTTCATCATTTACGAACCTCATATATTTTTCTGATGGAGACTGATAGCTAAAAAAAGATAAGGAAGCTTGTTGTTGCAAGCTTTCCTGCCTGTTTATACAGATCCCTAGGTTTGGTTAACTCACAAAACTGACCCTGAAATAGCCTGAACTCAGCACAGACTGCAGGAGTCAAGGCAATCACCAGGTTCTGCGTAGCAGAAATTCCATGCTTAAGCCGTGCTGTCAATTAGACGAGTCCCACTGTAATGGTGTGTCTTCTGTCAAACATTGCTGAATAGACCCTTGTTCCATTTGATAGTTTCCTGAGGGAGCTTTATCACAGTTCTGATGTACGGTAACCTGATAAGCCTTCATTTAGCACCCTTCTATCACTATTTAACCTTAACATGCATCTAGGGACTACCATCAAAATGGCAGGTTTTTGTGGTGATGGAGTGCTCACCAGTGGTTAAAGCAGATTAACCAAATGTTTTTGTTACAAAATAGAGTCTGCATCCCACAGTCTTGCTAAATCCTTGCTAACAGGAGTTTCATCAAAAGGCTAGCTGTTCATACATGATAAGGTTTCTAAGAGCATAAAAGTCTCTAAACAAACCAGTTCTGTGAGAGAGGTATGTGTGTGAGCATTATTGTCAGATAATGCTTTAACTGAGCTATCTACATTTGTCCTAGGATAGTAAGAAAATATCTTATTAGAATCATGCTTTAGAAATTTAATTCAGCTATGTTATGGAGGAAACAAAAAAAATCAATGCTTCAGGTTAGTATATTTATTGTTAATGCTATTTAAATCTAAACAAAAAAAAAAACTTTAACAGATGTAAGGGTATGTATAGCTAAAAATGTCAGAAAGCTCTTTAGTTGGTTCAGAAAATATTAAGATCAAGATTTTAAACTATTGAAAAGTTATTAATCTGTCAGTTAACAGTACAGGACCAAATGTAAAAAGAACTAAGAAAAAGATGTTTCAGAGGGGCATCAGACTCTTTTGTCTTGTCTTTTTCACTCAAAAGTACAAAATAACATCCAAGAAATTAAGTAACTAATTAAATCTCTGTTAACTTATATATAAATAACTGTTTATATATAAAAATACACTACATATATTTAGATATATTTTATATATATATATAAAATCTGTTTACTCTGTTTATTCTGTGGGTTTTTTTTTTTTGGGGGGGGGGGGGGTGGGGGTGTTAAAGATTGCTGCTGCTCCGGGTACCTTCTGTACTGACTCCTGCATATACAGCTAGGTTATGTCATCCTGACATGACATCTGGTGACGAGTACTTTATTCTACACACCATCTGGATTTCACTAAGTTCAGTAAGCATTTATTGTAACTTGACAATTGAAAATATAATACTCAATCCTTTACTGAACCTAAAGTAGATGGATCTGTGCTTGTAGGGGAGCCACAGTGAGGTCAATGGGGATAAGCAAAACTTTGCTTGTGCAAAACTTCAGTAATAAAAACTGGCTTCTGTTTCTAGAGTACATGAAATCTAGGTGATATAAAGAACATTTCAATTGCACTTCTGTGCCCCTACTAATTTAGGCTACTGCTAATAAATGTATCATTTTCTGGAGCTAAGGAGATCTCTTCAAAGAGACAAAAAAGCATGTCAGAATCTAGGAACTTTCCATGGAGTTCAGTATGGCTTTTGAATTTATAATGTTAAAATAAACAAAACACTATATACTTATGTCATATAATATGTAATTTATACTGCATATAAATAACATTTATACACAGTATCTCCTTCTATGACCAGGTGACCCACCTAGTGGAGGAGGGAAAGGCTGTGGATGTGGTCTACCTGGACTTCAGCAAGGCCTTTGACACCGTCTCCCACAGCATTCTCCTCGAGAAGCTGGTGGCTCATGGCTTACACAGGTGTACCCTGCGCTGGGTCAAAAACGGTCTGGACAGCCAGGCCCAGAGAGTTGTGGTGAATGGAGTTCAATCCAGTTGGTGGCCGGTCACGAGCGGTGTTCCCCAGGGCTCAGTTTTGGGGCCGGTCTTGTTCAAGATCTTTATCGATGATCTGGATGAGGGGATTGAGTGCACCCTCAGTAAGTTTGCAGACGACACCAAGTTGGGCGGGAGTGTTGATCTGCTCGAGGGTAGGAAGGCTCTGCAGAGGGACCTGGACAGGCTGGATCCATGGGCCCAGGCCAACTGTATGAGGTTCAACAAGGCCAGGTGCCGGGTCCTGCACTTCGGCCACAACAACCCCATGCAGCGCTACAGGCTTGGGGAAGAGTGGCTGGAAAGCTGCCCAGCAGAGAAGGACCTGGGGGTGCTGGTCAACAGCCGGCTGAACATGAGCCGGCAGTGTGCCCAGGCGGCCAAGAAGGCCAATGGCATCCTGGCCTGTATCAGAAATAGTGTGGCCAGCAGGAGTAGGGAAGTGATCGTGCCCCTGTACTCGGCACTGGTGAGGCCACACCTCAAATACTGTGTTCAGTTTTGGGCCCCTCACTACAAGAAGGACGTTGAGGTGCTGGAGCGTGTCCAGAGAAGGGCAACGAGGCTGGTGAGGGGTCTGGAGAACAAGTCTTCTGAGGAGGGGCTGAGGGAACTGGGACTGTTTAGCCTGCAGAAAAGGAGGCTGAGGGGAGACTTCATCGCTCTCTACAACTCCCTGAAAGGAGGTTGTAGCGAGGTGGGTGTCGGTCTCTTCTCCCAAGTAACTAACGATAGGACAAGAGGAAACAGCCTCAAGTTGCGCCAGGGAAGGTTGAGATTGGATGTGAGGAAAAATGTCTTTACTGAAAGAGTGGTGAAACATTGGAAGAGGCTGCCCAGGAAAATGGTGGAGTCCCCATCCCTGGAGGTATTTAAAAGACGTGTAGCTGTGGTGCTTAGGGACATGGTTTAGTGGGCATGGTGGTGTTGGGTCGATGGTTGGACTCGATGATCTTAGAGGTCTTTTCCAACCTCAATGATTCTATGATTCTATGTGCCCACATGTATGCTTACATGTGCATTTGTATAGTAACTATATGGGAAATTAATTATGAATTTTATAATAAATAACGTTATTGTAATTTATTTCATATCTTATGAGAAAATAAAAGGTCTTAGTCATTGGCCTTTTAAATCACAGATTTGAAACACACTTTTCAAGACTTTTTAAATTTTAACTCATTTTTTCAGAATAAAAAGACAATCAGAAATAGCAAATTGTATATTGTGATCTAAATCATAACAGGAAAGAGCTATTTTCCGTATCCATGGTGTAAGTGGTTACTAATATATCCATGCAGCTGGGGGCAAGGATATGAAAAAGGGGATTAAATAAACTACATTTCTAGGACAGTAACTTCTTTGTGATTCATAGTCATAACAGCAATTATTTTCTATTTCAACAGGCTAAGGAAAGAGGGAGTGCTGTTTCTTCAGTTTTGGTGGTTAAGGATAGCAGTAAACTTTCTGAAAGTTACTATACCACTTACACTTTTTTGTGTACCCTAAACCACTTTTTGTGAGTAGAGATAAACAGTAACAATGCCACATAATGATATATTTTTGTGATTTTATCCGTGGTTAGCATCTCCTCCCACGCTTTCTCACTGATCAGATACTCCATAGCATCTTCACTCTATGTACTTTTGGCAAAAATGATTAGAGCAACTGCTGAGTTGATTGAGAGCTCTCTCACCAGGTAGTAACCTTCATCTAGTGACATCCTGAAACTGGATAAGGATTACAAAAATCTGTTTAAGTTTTCCTCATGAAAGAACTTATAACTATTTTACCTAATAAATCAAATTTTGGAATCAGTTTCAGCCACTGATAGAACAGACACATTTTACAACAGTACAGGAGCAGATGTAGGAGTCAAACTGGGCCAATTTAGAAGAGAATAAACAGCAGGTATTTTTCTTTGAAAACTCTGTCTATTTCCAGGGTGGGGGAGAACAACACAACCCTCTTCTTTGAAGATATCATATTCTAGTAGTAAGACTTTAAGGACCACATTGCAAATCCCAGCTAATGTAATAGTTTGTGTGTTTTCCAGAACATGTGCACTGTCTGAAACAATATATGTGAAATATCGACGTTTTTTCTTTCCCTCAGTACTTCAGGTTTAGAGTTTAATAACAAAGTGCATAAAAAGCATGAGTTGGAAGAGAAATAATCATAATCTTTCATAATCGATGATCTTCATAGTCTGTGACAAGGGTTTTTTTGACTGCACAGGCAGATTTTGAAATGTATCATCAGGAATTAAGAAATACTCTCTGTTGATTTGGGATTTTTCCCCATGTAGGTGATATATGTCATTCTAATAAATAAAGCCACTGTGAATGCAACAAACACTGCTGTTTTTATTCTTATAACCTGTGCTATATATGTAACTGGTTCACCAGAATTCACGACCGTTCTTATTTGTTATATACTAGTGAAAATGCCTTTGGTGAAAATTTACCTTCAGGAGTATAAAACCCATGCCTATATGCACAAGGTTATATGGGACCTAAAGTATAGATCAAAATTGAACAGGGAGATTGCAACAAAGGTTTTCTATGTTAAACTGCTTTGCCTGTGCACACAAAGTAAACCATCACACAGGTGAAATGTATTAATTTGTCAAATCAAGGTGAATCATTTATGTACCTGAGACATGAGTTTGTAAGGCTGATTACTTTGACACTTAGAGAAAAAGTTAGAATTAAGATGAATCACCATTATCATAAACTATGTATGGTAAAGCTCAGCAGTATCTTATTCTGTTGTTAGTCAGATAAAGTGCTGCCAGCTGATAGCCACAGTGTAGTTTTTGACCTCGCTCATCCCTTTATGAATATAAAATATAAAAATTTATTTTGTGTGATTTGAATCTAATTCTTTGAGAGTTCATAATAAAATGTTTGTTATGAATGAATGTTTTAATGTGTTTCAAATCTTCCTATGAAGTTTTGTTAGGAAGGAGAAAAATGTTTTATATATTTATCATAGCATTGATTCTTTGATGTAAAATTGATTCTTCAGGCTCTGAAACTCCATTATAGTTATAGAAGAAAATACCTATTTTTAAACACTGTTTAATGAGTGAGTACAAGTTTTTTTCGTTAACTTCTAAAGTATGATTGCTTTGATCTTTTAGCTATAGTCTTTTGGAAGTGACAGCTTACAAAGAAACACAAGGAAGCATTCAGGTTGAAAACCTACTGAGAAATATTAAGGAGTAAGAGTTATTCTTTGATTTCAGGAGACATACCATGCCACTTTATGTGAAGACACAGAACCCAACCCTGTGTCCCGATTACTCTATTGTAAAACCAGACTGAGTTCACTGTGGTCAAAATAGTAAACCTATACCCATATCACTTTAAATGAAACTAGATTTGTTTGCTTTTTTCTGTGAATCCTATCACATTCTAAATGGAAAGTGGAGAGCTTTGTACTCCTATTAAATACTATGTCAAGGAGATAATAAACAAGGACATAAAAACTAGAAGTCATCAATTCATAATGCACCACAGACCACTGAAAAAGGATTTTCCCTCCTGAGTGACAGTCACAGCATTTGAGAATTGGTCCAGCATCTAAATCAAGGAAATCCATCTTCATTTTCCCTTAATTACCTTGAAACCTTATGCAATATCATATGCAATTTAATTGGCAGAAAAACCTTCTGGACAACTGTTTGAACCCCTTGCTTATTCTCTTACCCTTGTGGGCAAAGGATTACTCACAGGAAAATTCTCATTTGTTTCAATGAAACTAGTCATGTATTAGTGCTATACAATGGAAGTAAGGCATTTTCAGTCTGGTCATTTCCCATGAAATATTAATACATATGAAAAGCATTGATTGGCATTTATATGCTTTTGGAAGTTTGGCCTTTTTTAAGTAGGGCTTCTTGTTCATCAAAGCAAAACAGTGGTGCTTGCAGTTCAAAGACTTTACTCATCAAGAGCTCTAGCAGTCAGTAAGAACTGTAGGTTATAGGAAACCAAAACCAAGAAATCCATGGTCACAATGTCCAAATGAGGTTTGGATGAAATCAGCCCCATGAATAAGCCTTAAATGCCGTATATGCCTCAAACACTCTTCACAGCTTTATGATGATGAGATTTATCTTCTGGGCAGGTTCTTGGGGTGTTGCTGCTTCACTCATTTGTCATATATGACTGATATTATTGCCATTTCTACATGACTTAGCCTATGCAAAACCACTGCTTTCTTTTAACTTTATAACATTCAGGTGTCTGGTTTTTTTGTTTTTTTTTTTTTCCTTTTTTGTGTCTTACGGAAATTAGAGATAAAAGAGAAGGTTGGAGGAAAAAGGAAAGCAAGAAAATGCTCTTTGAGAAATAAACAACTGCAAGTGGCAAAATAACAATTGTTAAACCACAAACTAAGTAACTATTATTTTCTGTCATCCTTATATATGCTAAGTATTACCTTATTCATTTCAGATTCACTGAATATAAGCATGGAGTGTAGGACTATTTGGCATGACTATGGACAGCAGAAATAAGAGGTTTTAAAAAAGATCAACCATAAGCCTATATCCTGACATTAATTCATTTGTTATAACATTTATTTAATAACTATAAACTAAGATGGCTTTCATACTTGCTCTTAATGTAATTTACATTTACAATTTTATATAAGACAAAATATTAAAACACTTTGCATCCATAAATAGTATATATTTTTCAAACTCCAAGCTTGCATTCCATAAATTATGCCTCAAATAGGTTAAAGATTCAAAGTCTTGCAGCTATGTCTGATTCTTTCACTTAGACTTTTAAGAACTGAGTTAGTCAAAATATGTGTGTATTGGAGTGCTTGGTTACTCTTACGGCAGTTTTCATTGACTCTTTTTATGTTTAGTTAGTCTCAGGAATATTTTTTTTTTTAGAGATCTTGATTCATTTTCACTTCTTAAACTGTTTTTCTCGTACTTGTTTCTTGTTTTCTGTTATCTTTTGTGTTTTTGAATGTACAAACCTTTGAATCTCTTACAAATGACACAGTAAAGTGACAAGATTACCGTCTGGATTTTTCATTCTCTTTTAGGAAAGGGTTGCAGAGGAATTCCTTGATAGTTTGAAAACTTCAGTCTTTTATATTCAAAACCATTAACAAAACTACTTATTTCTTCCAGCCATCTCTACAACTGATTTTTGTTATTTTGAGCCTCATGAGGAAGACTGGTTTTATTTTCTTAGAAGCATGGCTTTTCACAGTTTAATTCACATATTGGTAATAAAAATTCCCAGGAAAAAAATCTGAATATGTTGTTATCCTTTCTATCTTTTACTCAAGTTCAGCAAATATTGCTATATAACAATGCATTAAATAATTACCAAAGTTCACATTCAGAGGTGATCACTGATCAGGACTCCTCTAAATGTGTTAGCAATGCTCTAACGGACCGTATACATTTAATGGATATCCTTATACATGAAGGGGAATGAAGGAGCAAATCTAACGGTTGAGACACCTGTTAGTTTCTTTCAGGGAAAAGTTCTGTCATGATCTAATATTCATAAGCATGGTGAGATAGAACAAGCAGCATGGGGAGTTTAAAAGGAATCCAACTAAAGTATCACTTGCAATTTCTTGTCTTGCCTATCCAAAGATCTTGAATAAGAACCAGATCTCTGAAGTGATCTTTCTGTGTTGCATATTGGTTGCATTACTCATGAATTAGGGGTTGAACAGGATAGCACACTGAAAATATGAATGAAGTCACTATTATCACTTTTCTTAAAGAGATGCCACAAATGATGAAATAGAAGCAGACTTTTCTTTTCCAGAAAAATATTTTTTCCCTAAGAAAATTTCTCTAGAGTAGAAAAAACTACTTAGAATTTGTGTTGGGGGGGGGGGGGGAAAAAACAGATAAATTCTAAGGGTTTTTTTCAGTGTTTTAGAACAAAGTACTGAACTTTAAATTCACATTTCAAATAATGATTTAGCTAGAAGTTTATTGGCATTTAATTAAAAACATAGATAAATATTCAGGAAAAGAAACCTGTTGGAATTTAAAGCAAGCTGTGTTCCTTTCCCCACTCTTTCATCCAGCTGTTAAAAAAATCCCACCTCAGGTAAAGCCAAAGCTTTAAACAGACAGAGTATTCTTTTAGTTTGTTATTAATTTTTCCTGCCCATATTGTCTGCATTGTGTTTGCTCACATTTATTGTCTATCTTAGTTTCTCTGGGATACTGTGAAGTCAACATTGCTAACACTGCCTCCAATATATTGACAATACTAAAAAAAAAAAAAATTCTGTTCAATAGGATATTTTCCTAGGGTTATATCTTGGATGAGAAGTGCATTATTTTAACTTCTCAGTAAAAGGAGAAGGATAAGACAGTTGCTATTTTTAACTTATTTGTTAGGAACTAACAGAAAGATGCACTGTGCATAAAGAAAGTTTGGAAGAAAAAATGCAAACTTGTCTTTAGGAATTGTTCTAAATCTTTCACTGTATTCATAATATAGAAGTCACATATCTATTTGAAATTAAACTGGTGGGGATATCAAGATAAATGTTTGACCACTTCTTCTAAGCCAAAAATGAGGAAAGAGTTTAAAATACTCAGAACATTAAAATTATTCTTAGAGTACAGGTAGTGCATTGAATCACAAATGTATGTATTTGTCCTCTATGGGATATCATCTGTAGCATTACTGCCTGCTATATTTTAAGGCTTATTTTTCATGTGATGATGGTGCTGCTTTTTTGCTCACAATGTTTTCAGCTGAATCTTGATGTGATTTTTCTCAATGCACTTTTTGAGCACAAGGGTCAAATTAGATTTTCAGGTGTCAGCATTATGAATTTTGAGTAATCTTATTGATGTAAAAGTTACCACAAATTTAGATGGGCCTCTGGACCTCACTGGAGGTAAAATATGACCAAGTATAGATGTTCTGTAAAATAAGAGGATGTACACAGCTAAATACTGGACACTTGGCTCTCAGTACTGAATAATTATTCCTGCAGCATGAAAACTGATATAGAAGAGTTTTAGATGACAAAAGATGATTATTTTGTCCCTAATTGAAGATTTCATGTCTTGCAACTGACCAAAGTCAAGGAATTCTACATTTTTATACCAGAACAATAATTCAAACTTCCTTGATAGGTTTAATGTTGCTTTGCCTAATAATTGCAGAATATACTTAAATAATATATTTATATGTCTATATATGAGTATACATCTATGAGTGTCTGCATGTAGATGAGAGGGTGAGTTTATGTGAGTATGTGTGTAAGCCTGATCACTAAGATCCAAAATGGAAGCAAAACCCCATCATTTCCCTATTACTGTTCAGAAATTCAGAGGAGAAGGCAATCCAGACTTTTCTGGATTGTGCTTTGTTATTTTCTGATGGAACTAGAGGTAGATAAATGGAGAGAAAAAAATGGGCATGGATTTAAAAAAATGTGTTTTTTCTTGCATTTGCTGTTAGGTTTGAGGGCTATTTCTGTTTAAAAGGGAGAGGTTTGTAATTGAACAAAAGTCTTGGCCAACTTTCTATAAGTTCATGGGGTGTTTAGGAACATTAAACTTTGGCAATAGCTTCCAGCATGGGAGTATGAAGGGTGGAATTTGTAAAAAGAAAACTTACGAGTATACTTATGGTTTTCCCAACAATGTATGAGATAGCAAGAGCTGCTTTAACATTTTCTAAGGTTTTCCTGCATTTAGTTCTAATCCTTAAACACAAAAATAAGCAACGCTAGCCAATCTGCTGCCATTTACTAGAGCACAGAGGAATGAGGAGCAGCATGAGCTGCAGTTGCGGGATTGCACAGCTAGCAGGAGCAAAGGCAGGCATGAGGTGCAGCTTGTAGAAGATGTATGCAATGTGGCTAAGGGTAGTGGGGGATGGTGTGAGGTGTAGAGTAAGATCTAGCTAACAGGAACAAGGTTAACCAGGAATAGCTGGTGATGCAAAGTCCAGCACTAGGGAATGGCTATGTCATGTGGCACAGCATGTGCAAGTGGCTACTGGGATGAAGTATGACTCGCAGGAGCCGCTAGCAAGGTCAGCCATTGTGTACAGGTGCAGCTCAGGGGAGCAACATGTGACTGTTAGCAGAATTAGCTAATGAAAAATGGTAAACTGATGTATCAGATCAATTTAAACTGGGTTACACTACCCGGTGGAACCTCTGATTGAGAGTTACTGCAGAAGAGAGACCCTATGTTGTACCAAGGTGCAAACCACTTTGCCTAAGAATTTCCTCTTCAGAGAAAAAAGTCATAAATTCTTATTCTAATACTTTAAGAATGAGTTGCTGTTCCCTCATTGATCTAGCATCCTAGAATTTTCTTTTCTGTCTTTAATACAAATGAAATTTGTTAGCCATTTGATTAATATTTATGAATATGAATTCACTGAACAGCAGAAAGTTGAATATAAAGTTTGAGGCTTCTGGCCAGCATTTTCTTTTTTTTATTTAATGAAACCCTTAAATTTGGTCATGCTGCTGCCAGTGAAGTCCCGTAACAAGAGTTACAAGTATAGTATATATTTGTATTATATAATTTATACATACACACACGTATATACACTTATAAATTTTTTATTTTTATCATTCTATTTTTTACTGCATATTTAATATACACTTCATTGTTAATTAACTTATGGAGTACAATCCATGGTCTCCGGTACTTCCAGCCATTTATGGGTGGTCTGTCTGTTTCTGCTCATCACTGTAAAGAAATAATCCTTTGGAACTGAGTCTGAAAATCAGTAGTTTTGGCAGACTGTTCATTATATATTTCCACATCACTTGCACATCTGAAAACAATTCCATATCAAGTTGCATCCTTTACCATTGTAAAGACCTTTGCTAGGACTTTAGGTATATGTTAATATATTTTTCCTGTCATGATAACACTTTCTTATTCTTGTTTTTTATATTCAAATTAGACATATATTGAGACCTAGTTAGGTAATAATTATGTAAAGTTGTCAGAAAAACACTTTCTAAAACATGTGGGGCTTTGGGGTTTGGTTTGTTTTGGTTTGGTTTTCCAAAGAAGCAGGTTTGTCTTTGCATTTGTCTTCAAAACATGTGACAGAATAGAACAAAATTTTCCTTCATCAGAAATCCTCTGCTCAGTGCTCATCAAGGAAATATCTTTCCAACCAACAGGAGTCCAAATACATTCATGAGACTGGTAAAAATTCCCTGCAGATTGGTGAGCAGTGTTAGTAACTATATCTAGAAAATAAAAGTTTTCTACTTTTGTACTGAAGCTTTTCATGAAACGTAGAAAGTATTTTGTTGTTTCCGGACCTGAACAATAGGTGTTGGTCAATAGTTTCCTCCAGGATAGGTATCTATAACAGTGATTGAGCAGCCTTTCAGCTCAAGGAATTTTCTGATTCATTGAATAATTTCTAAGAGTTTCTCAAATAATGATGTCAGAAAGGTTATTTTTTGCTACTAAAATTAGATAAAAATAAGGATTATTTACTACATCAAATTCATTCTTTGTCCTGAGCATAACTTTAGACTGTGAAATCCCCTTTGGATATATACTACACTATGCTCAGACACGGAGCTTTGTACTCTAGTCCTTTTAATTTCTTGCATTAAGATTGCAGATTTCACTTTTCTGACACGTGTCATAATTATTTGCATAAAAATATTGTGTTTCAGCCTCTGAACACAGGCTTCAGCTCCTCTACCCATTAATGTAAGTTGAACTCTTCCATATTTCCAGAAATAGCAATTTTACTGTTTTCATTTTTTATCTTTGTAACTGTGAAACTTCATTGCTTCTTCATTTTCCTTGAGCATTTTGGTTTACAATTGAATCATTATTGCCAGTATTCTTTATTTTTCCTCATACACTGCAGATAATACTTGTATTTTCCCACCTGTATTTCAGATTAAGAAAAAGGACACACATCATAGCTTATCAAAACAGCTTATATACTCTTAACAGATTTTTCAGTACTGACTGCCAATACGTTATTTGATGGTCTAAATCGACAGAGCATGTGCCCCCTCCCTCTTATTGTCCAGGTGCTTGGTATTGATTCACTTGTTAACAAGAGTCATGCATCTCCAGTGCTGACTGGCTAATACAAATGAAAGGAGGATTAAATTACAAAAAAGAAAATATAAAAAAAAAAAAAAAGAAACTCATCTTGCAGCATTACGCAGCAAACCCCTTTTCATTTATTTTTTTACCACTCATAAGTGTAAGCAACCAAGTTTGAAACTGTGTTAGCGGGCTGTGTTAGACCGTCAAATAGATACTGACAGTGCTTGAAATGTGCTCCTATCATTGAGAATTCTATATAGCAATTTTGTTACATATAGTTCCCATAAGAAGTAAAATGTCAGAGCCTGTTAGATACTCTCAGCCACTGACTAGCCAGTCCTACACCAGTAAGGATATCACCCAATAAAACGTGGAGAGAGAAAGCAGCCACTTAAATGCAGAGAAGAACAGAGGAGCCACACTGAAAATCTCAGTAAAAGGTTTTTGTGCTCACTGCTTACATTAATTATAAATGTGTGAAGATCGTGAGGACCTTATTGTCCTTTCAGTAAAATACTAAATGTTTAATTTAACTTAATAAGTGGTGTAACCCTCAGACAATTTTAAAAATAACAGTACCTAACATTTATAATTTTCATTGTGACAATGATACCTCTTTAAAACAACATCTCTGAAATGTCTAGGGATGCTGTCTCTGATACAGATATTTTCAACAAATCACCTGAACATACACCTATTATTATTATGTGTTATAATATGTAAGACTCCATAGTAAGACTCTACAAAACTTCCTACCCAAAACGCTATTATTCTGTATTATTATTGTATCATCATAAATCACCAGGCCAATTGAAAATGAACATCATGGCCATAAGGAGATAAATTTTAAAATCTGGTCCCAGAGTAAACTATTAATGTTTACCTCAGTAATATATTAAGTTCAAAATTACTACATTAATCTTCCAAACTAATTTTTTTTTTACTGAATATGTTTCTTCATTTTTAGTCTATTACAATTTTACAATGTCAAACTAATCCAAAAATCACAGAGATAATGTTATCTTATTATAGTTTATATTTTATTATGCTCTTCATCTCCCTCCTTCCCCACCTTCTTCCATCCTTTGGTTCTTTATAAATAAAATTTGTGTGGCATATGCCCCATTATCTATCTATTTTTTGGCAGTAAAGTATTCACATTCAAGTGGGTATATTCTGCAGATAACTAGCATATGCACTACAGTTCTTCACTCTTTGCCAGCTTTTCTTCTTTCTAGTTTTCTGTACTTGAGGTCTTAGTATATTTTAAAGAAAAATATTTATGGTAAGTGCCTTTCCTTCTCCCTCCCCTCTCCTCCCCTCCCCTCCCCTTTCCCCTTCCCTCCCCTTTCCCCTTCCCTTTCCCCTTATGAGCAAAAGTGAAGGGTTACAGTGCCTAATTGTGAGTGCATCCTCAGGAAGGTAGTCTTTTAGGCTCTGTTGAGGACAGTTTAGAGCAAAATATCAATTGCCTTGAATCACTGTCTGGGGGAGCCTATACCAAAATACAGGGATAAACAAAAATTGGCTAAACTCTTATGAAGAAAACTCTGAGAAATGGTTTGACATAACTAGAGGTGGGTAAACTAGATGTAGTTAACTAGACAATTCAGGACATTTCTGAAAAAAATTATTGCATAGAGAAAATAAAGATGTCTAGTTTAAACAAGAAGGAAGAAACTAGCTTTTTAACTTAGACACCTAATGTTGAGAGACTCAAAATCTCTATTTAGGGGTTAGCTCTACTGCCTCTTACTGAGAAAATCAGGAAAAATAGCAATCCATTCTCTCAGTTATTCTAAATGAAAATGGCGGAAACCTTATGTTGCTAAAAGATAAAGAAAAATGGAATGAGATGCAAGAAAAAAATCTTCGCTGGTGACACTGTAAAGGTTCAATACTATTTAGAGCATTTAGACAGTGCTTATTGTGAAATATGGCAACTCATTGACATTTTCACAAGTGTTGTTTTTCTGTTGTTGTTTTTGGTTTTTTTCTCTCCAGTCTCCACAAAATGAGAAACTTCCCTGCATCCTTAAAAAATTCTGAAGTGGTAACTTGCATAACAATTCAGTCAGTTTTAAGTAAATAGGAAATTGCAGCACTAGTGTGTTGATAAGACCACTTGGGACAGAAATGTCAGTGTCTAATACTAAGTGTTAACTTTCTTTTGAATAATTTAAATTAATTTTAACACATAATAATTAACAGATTTATTTATACATTCTCAGAGGACTTCTTCTGTACTCGGGGATTAAGAATAGCAAATCAACAGGGGAAAGAAAGCATAAAGTTCAAGTAGTCACAATTCTTAGAGTCGTATTTGTTATATGAGCACAGACTGTCACCCTCTGTGTTGTCTGCGCAATAAGGAAAAGGATGTGGGCAAGGACATGCTTGAAGAGGAGAATAGATTTCTGTTACAACACTCCTCACTTGGCACTGCTGTCAATTACAGGATGTGGAGAGCTGCTCCTACTCACTGCAAGGTTTGCAACCGTGAGCACAGACAATACAGAGTAAAGAAGTTTTATTCTGTGGGTTGGGGCTTTTTATTCCTTCTCTCACATTTTGTGTTCTGGCAGTGTAGATAAGTCCCCATTAGGGATTAGGGTGCCATTTACCTAGGCATTGTACACGCTCAAAGGAAATATATTCCTTTTCCCAAAGAGTTAATTTAAACATTGGCAACCTTTAAGCTACGTTTGTTCATGCCTCAACCAGGCTTGCAAATGTATACTTCACATCAGATACAGCTGGGAAGCTAGTTCTGTTGTGTATATATTCATTGTGCAGCTATTTACCGCTTCCATTTACCTATATTTACTACCACTATTTACAAAAGTATTTGATCCTACTATTATAATTTTTTTCAAGTTTACCACATCATTTCATTTGTGAGCCAATCCTTCTTTCTGTAAAAGTCTTTCCTGTTTTCCAACATTCATAATATAACTAAAATACTTAATTTTATTCAATCATTCATTTGTTATTCACTTCCAGACATTAGTTACTTATGCTACGTAGCTGGTCAAGTAACTTCTTCCTTTTCTATTCCCAACTGAAGGCACACTATTATTATTTTTAAAGTACAGGAAGCAAAGATATATATATAAATATATATTAACATTGGCAAGACATTCAGGATTAGTTCTACCTATATGAATATTTACTGAATCTGTCAATAGAACAGCAGACCACTGATTATCTAGACCGCACGACTGTATGTATTGTTTTAATCCTCAAATTACAAGACTTTCAGCTTTTTAATGTATGACCAAAAATATATTATTAAAAGAAGTTTTCAAAATCTGGTACCTGCCTCTTGCTACTGATTTTACGTTTTTTGGTATAAACTACAAAAACTCAGTAGTGAACTTCGTTTTTCCATTTTTTGTACAAGTAGGGAGTTGCTGTACTAGGATTCTCACCTGGTTTCACCCCCACACCCTGAATTCATGATTGAACTTTTAAAACAAGCCCTTTAAAATACAATTAAAATGTTCACCTCACATTTGATTTTAAGCAGGAAATAAGTTTTGGGTCTGATTTATTTGTCAGTTCCATCTTAAACTCATTAGAGGTGATTAATATTTCATTTACTGTTGATTGTGTCATTCTGCAATATGCTTTGGTTGGCTCCATCAAGATATACCATCTTCCTGGCTTTTTGATGATATTGCCTTATTATTTGATCTTTCTCCAGAGTATAAATCTTCCTGGTGATATGTAGAACTGCACAGCCACAATATTCTAAAAGGTACCAAATCGGTTTTAACAGTATCTTTTCACTGGTTTTTGAATACTGCCATTTACATTTACTTCTGCCTGAAATAATTGCTTGTTATTTAACAGTCCCTTGAGCCCAGAAATGGCAATATTGGCTTACTGCTAAGAACTGACAGTTTTTCAAGGCATTTCAAGAGATGCACATTTTTTCTTTCTTTCCTTTAAATCTTTTCTAATGTGAGACACTTTTCAGCATTTTATGGTGTGCTATGTTCCAAATACATTTTCTTTTTCCCTCTTGCTTTTATTCTTTGTACTAGCTTTCAAATTCATGCCTAAACATTCTCGATGGAAGATTGGTCATGATAAGACAGTTTCCTTTACAATAAAATTTTTCAGGAAATACAAAGTGCTGAGAGCTTTTCATATTATTTTTTTCCCATCTTTTTATTGGAATTTTTATTAATAACTTTACATCAACTTTAACAGCCAATCAGAGTGCAGGCCTCATTCCTGTAAGTCTGATATACACATAAATTTTAAGGTGTCCTTCCCCAAAGGCTTACAAAGAAATCAGTGACCGTGGTACAGTGCAGATTTTCTTGTAGCTTGTGATTTACTAAAAACTAATTTATACATTTTGCTGGGTTCTTTCCCATGAATGTCCAAAATTAGGGTTTGATTTTAACAATGCAATATTTAACTACACTTTTACTTCAGATTAGTATCTTTGTTATTATCGTCTGCTTACTTCCCTCCCCATCTTTTTTTTCCCTATATTTTTTTCTTTTCCTAAAATGTAAAAGAAGTTTAAAAAGTTATAACTGAAAAAAGCACCAAAGACACCTTAGAATAATATTTATTTTATTATATTCTGTAGAGGAAAAAGGAATAACTAAAAGAAAGCAAAGATGAAATATGTGATCCTTTAAAAAATATGCCATCTTAGTCTCTGAAAAATGAAATAATTTTCCAGTTTTATTTATTTGCTTTTCTCTTTTAATTTTTCATCTAACTCATTTTTTTACCTTATTCTAAATATAAATATCATTTTCATAGTCTCTTCTCATTGCTACTCATCTGTAATCACAATCCAATTATGAACAATCACCACTTAATTTAGAGTCATGATATATTATGGTGAAATATCATGAGTGAAATACTATCCCTGTAGGTGTTTGTCATTGACTTCAGATGAATAAATTTTCATCCTGTGGCAGAACAACCTATAGCTTTACAATCTGGCTACTTTGACAAATAGTGTGATAGCGTGATTAAGAGGACAAAGTGTCTTTTAAAAAACTATTTTCTTGAAAGTGGAAGATGAAGAAGTTCTCTTAATGCTGAACCCAGCTCTGAACTACAAAGTAGAAGTTGTGTAAGCCATGTATCAAAAATGATCTTGTTTCTGTGTGACAACACTTGAGAGGATGGCAGTTTGATACAGAGACAGTTTACACTTGGCACGTGTTGAAGTTATTTGGGATCCTGAAAATTCACGCAGAGAACTTCCAAAAGCTATCATAGCTCCTACAAAATTAAGCATCTGAGTTGCAGTCCTGATGAAGGTCCACAAAAAAAAGTCTTCCTCACTCACAATGAGTTCTTTTTGAGTTAGGAGTGAAGGTGTCCGAAATACTGAATATGTTAATGTACTTTGTGCCTTCATGGGCATCCTGCTCTTTCAAGAGATTCAGAAGAAATCCAAGAATTCTGTAAAACAAAAATAACTGATGGGTTTACTTTTTTCATTTTGAACTTTAAAAGTAATTTCAAACTTCAAAATAGCTTTGGGGCGTGAAGCTCTTCATTGAAGAGATTAAATTGAACTATTTTTGGTCAAACCAGACTTCTTATTGATGCTAGACATTATCTTTTAAAATGAAAGTAGCAATTCAACTTTGAAAAATTACTGTTAGAAGGTCAAAGAAGACATCTTTTATTTTCCTTTTCACCTCTAGTTTGTGCTGGAATTATTCTTATTTTATTTTTATGGTGCTCCTTAATATTTCCCTTACTACATAGTAGGTAAAATCTGGCCTTATTCCCAGATATTAGGTAAACTAGTTCATGAGTCTGTTTGATCCAAATCAATTTTCTTTCATTAACTTCGACATGTTCATTATCAATAGATTGTACAGACAGAACTGAAGAAATGTGCTAGTGTTACAACAGATAAAGAAGGCTCAGTATCTCCAGGATTCTTTTTCCCATATTTATTATGAGAACTCCTGGAAAGTTAAAAGCCCAGAACTACAACTCAAACTGCAATCACATTTATGTATTTAATACCTTGCTATGTATCATTGTCACATCACTCTCAAGTCCATTATCTAATCAAATACTCAGGAAACATAATGTTATGTTCCCTCTCTTATCTTTCTTCTTAAGAAGAATTCAGAGATATGAGAAACATTTGGTTGCAATCGTCTTATTCAGTGCACGTCCTAAGTTCGGCAGCACAGAAAGAACACGTCATTCTGATGATCTCTCTGTTGCTCTCTCTACCTGGGTGGCATCAAATCCACTGCAAGGCCAAATGTTGTCCCTATTCTTCAAAGTCTTGAAAGGACTGGGCCATGACTCCTTCATACCTGCTGCTTACTCTGACCCAGTGTGGCAGCTGTAGTCTTTTAGTAACTGTGACAGACGGAGACCAGGGTTAGGATCCTGGCAACTGCCTTTGTCTGCTTTCGAGACAGGGAATTTCTTTTCATCAAAAATTAGAATAAGTTCTAGGCCATAGCACCTTACGAGTGAAAGTGAAGACCCATCTCTTTTCATTTGCATTCATGCAGTCACCTCTGAGTGACCCAACAATATTCCCTTGGAGAGTAAGACAAGGGAAAAACCTGATACGTTCAGATGGTGTAAGCAGAGAGGAGTGGATAATTTCAGCCCTCTGACTGCTTTGTTTTATAAAAGACTGTTAGTGCCGAGATTCTGTTCTGATGGATTTAAAATAAACGCAGAGATTAGATAAAATAACTTAGATAGACTGCTTATGCTTCCATTTCATTTTCATACCAAACATATTCCTGCAGCAAAACACATTCCACAGGGAAATTAGTTCATCAAGAAGAAAAGCATGCTGTGGCCATTAGCTGTTTCCCAGTTTCGTCCTTTCATTCCCTCTCAATCCATCAAGCTCCAGATCCACAGTGTTTCTTTGCCCCACTTAGCTCCATTCTTTATCACAGAAGATCTACAAGTTTCTGCTTGTTCTCACCTATGACTGTATCCCATGTATCTTGTTGTACTCAGACTCATTTTATAAAATATACTCATTTAAGCAAAAGTGAAAACCACTTCCCCCATCTATCTTACTTAAAGCAGTATGAGATTTCATTATATTTACCTTTCTCTGTGTGTTGTTTCGTGTCAGTGCATCACTGTAAATATGGTTTAAACATGTCTACGTTTCTGCAGCTTGTAAATTTTGGCAGTCTTCAGGAAAATCTTGAACGCCTCACGTCTTTCCCCAACAGAATGAGTTACAAATAATATAGGGCTTCATCTGCTTTCTTTTGTCCCTAATCGGTTTCAGTAACTTTATTAACATGTCAAGAGTTAGAGGAATTTCCAAATTCAATATATCAACCATGTGTGAGTATAACGTTGACCTTTGCAAGGAGGGGCTGAGGGGGGTCCTGTGTCTTTCTTGCACGTGTATCAAGTCCTCTCATTATAACACTCGAGTTTTTCTCAAACCCTACGACTGTTCAGTTACTCACAGAAAATAAATGACTTCTTCCTTAGTCAGAATTGCAATTTAAGCAGACAGTACATTGTCTTAGTTTTCAGTTGCTTTCACTATTTTTTAAAATGACATAATCTGTCATCAGAAATGTATTTACATTTGTTATATCATCAGCTGCCAGGTTTGCTTTACACTCTTTTGCATGTGAGAAGGACTGGGGGTACCTACCTCATCTTAATTAACTCCACCTGGCTTGAGACTCTCCCTTTCAACAATCTGCATCAATGCCATTATACAGGCACAGCAGGAGAAAGCCACAAATCTAGTGAAATTAAATCACTCACCATAGAAACATCTTGAACAATAGCATGAGAACATGGAGCCAACCAATCATGTTCAGGCACATGGAAGAAGGAAAAAAAAAAGTTGCAACAAAGATAAGTGTATGGCAGCAGCAGCAGCAGCAACTAGGACATAAAAGGAAAAAGATATAAGCTTCAAAAAGGAATTTATTCGCTAGCAAATAATTTCATAATTATTTCCACCCTTGTCTCTCTTCCCTCTCAAATAGTTGCAAAAAGTCACCACTATTGTTTGAAGAGAAAAAATACTGAAGTGAATCACCTCTTGCAAATGTTATATACTTAGGGAATGATCCAGGCATATGTCAAGCACCACTAAAGGGCTACACCATCTGTAAGAGAGCTCAGCACGTCAGGGTCAAGTCTCTACTCTTACTGTAACTGGAATCAATGCCAAATGTTGTATTGCTTTCAGTGGTTCAAGAGTGAGGAAGAGCAAACATAGATGATACTTTTCTTGTTTCATAAAGAGAGGAAGAGGTCTTTTCCTTCCAAGGGGAGTATGCTACAGTGAGCTGTAAAACCAATATATTTATGGAAAAAAATACAGAACAGAATGTGCAGGTATTGTATTATTTCTAAAAAAGCTTATCATAAATCTCACTGCAGAATGACAGGATAACAACTTTTCAAAACAAATCTGATGTTTTCTCTTTGAAATAAGTGTATAAAATTTCAAGTTCCAAACTTGAAACTACAATAAAGCTGTTTAACATTTATAGATAGATTAAAAAAAACCCAAAACAAAACAAACAAAAGTTTTTGGCCAGTAAGACACATTAAAGGCCAGATTCTGCCAGGCTTTCTCACGGTAACTAGCACATTACTATTCTGGTAATCCTATTGATCTCACTAGGATAACTTCAGAGTAAGAAACTGGTCAATACAAGTAGGTTGGCAGAATTTGCCTCTAAATTATCATCTCCCTTACATTCAATCTCTGTAGGTCAGTACTGTCCCTTGCCAACTGTTTGAAGTAATCATTTGTAAAATTCTGCTTTGCTAATTTCTCAAATCAGCAAATACTGTGAATAGTAATTTAGAGCATGTATTTCTAATTGCAAAATTATATTCTTTTGGAAGGTGTCAACTAATATGAAAAATGTTAGTTTATCTTTTTGTAGTCTTCATGCCAGCTGGATCCTGAAAAGGAAAAGGATGATACATGATTTTCACAAGATCTTCACAAGTAATTTATAACTAATAATTTCTACACATTTGTTTTAGTATTCTTGTGTTATGCAATGTAACCTGATATTTTCCAAAAATAATCTTGATTTTGCAGCGACATTTTATACCTTGAGGGGAAATCACAAATTTCTGTCATGAATACTCACAGCTATAAATACAGAATTGTCCAAATACTCATATCTGTAACTTAGAAATTGATGGACAGTGAATGTTTGGGCCAATAAGTTTTGACTTTTCAATGTTTATGAAAAACAGACGCAGTAAGTGAGTAAATAGCTGAAGCAAATTTTACTTAAAAAAAAAAAAGGAAAACGTCAGCCAAAATTCTAGCTAGAGCTCTCAGAATCAGAGTGCTACAGCATCACACATGGAAAAGGAATCTATTCCTAGACTGAATATATACATGGATGTTGGTTTGACATCAATAAGTTCATTTATAAGAGAGTTTTTATCAGGAAGTTTAATAGAATTTGTAAGTTAATGTACAGCAAATTGCATGAGCAGTCACCCTCTAGCTAATACTCCTGTAATGAAGGTAGGTTTTTTTTCATTAATATGTATATAAAATCTGTTTTTAATATCTGTTATGATTTTTTGTTGTTGTGTATTGCCTAAGGCCTATCTCTTCTACACAGTTTCTTTTGCTTCGATGTTCTTTTGCTTCGATGTTCTTTTGCTTATGTCAAATCATTTAAGAAAACACTGAAACACATGTAATATACCTACATGAATAAATGAATAAATTGAATATTTGATGGTTCAATGCCCTGACCTTTCAGATTACAATACAGGACAATGAGCACACTTTGTTAAACATGGAGGCTAGTGGGTGTGCATATTCTGAGTGAAGTACTTCAGCAAGGGAGAGGCAAAGTCAAGTTAGAACAAATATTCCAGTCCCAGAAGGCCTGTTACTGAAGTCAAATTATAGGCTTGGACTATCATAACTTATTCCTCAAAAAAAGTCATGCTGTGCAAGAATATATCATGCACTTGAATAAACAAAGAACCAAGTGTTAAGCAGTGAAGTGTCAATCAGGCAAAGTGGGTTTCTCAGATGCATATACATGCAGCCTGCACATCAGATTACATGCACTGTCTCACCCCTGGAGTCCTATAATACATTGCACCAACTCATACGTGCCTTAAAGCCAAATCTAGCCAGTAAATTAGTTATCATGCACCACTAATGATGCAAGATCCCTATATCTATTCCCCTTTCTTTTTCCCAGTAACTGCCTAACCATGCTAGAAACTCTATCTCTTCTTAGCAGGACAGAGTGTTATTTCTGAATGTACCAAATCTGCCTTCAGAGGCAGCTTGCTAACTCTTAGAACCCTTTAAAAAATTAAATATTAAATTAATTTTTACATAAAGAAGAAAAAAAATTAGATTGGACTTGTCCAATAGGAGTGGTAGACATCATCATAGCTTTGCTTGTGATATAGTTCCATAAAAAGAAGTTATTTCATACTGTATCTGTTATGCATCATGCAAAATTATTATTCTGATGGAATACAATCACAGCATGGTACAATGTATCTTTCTTTTATCTATTTGATAGAAGAGTCTCTTCTTCTTTTCTAAGTTCTACAAATTAGTACCCTTTCTGAAGAACAAATTATAACAAAAAGCTTAGTGTGCCTGTTTCCCTGAACATGAGGAAAATGTACCTCAGACAGTACTTCCACATGATAATTCTGCTCAAGAAGACAATTCGATGCTCTTGTATTTGTTATATCTTTATGATTTATTCATATTTAAAGGTGGAAACAAGTACGGTATGGAATGTCTTTATGCTCTACTACAATAAAAGTTAGGTAATAGTTTAAAAATAAAATAATGGATGTGCTACAGAAGGAAAAGGAAGTCAATAGAAAGGTTTAGATCTAGACCAAAATAGTCTGTCTATTATATAGAAGCCTTCAAGGGTTCAAAAATGCAACTCTCTCAAACAGACCCAAACCTTCTGCTACAGGGAGAAAAGAGGGCTTTTATCCAATGCAGAACAGTCCATATTCTAGTAATTCTCATCTGAATTATAATGCATACCACTTTAATACATAATTTAATAAATTACCCAATTGAGTCTTCTATATA
Organism: Aptenodytes patagonicus; assembly: GCF_965638725.1. Classification (NCBI taxonomy): domain Eukaryota; kingdom Metazoa; phylum Chordata; class Aves; order Sphenisciformes; family Spheniscidae; genus Aptenodytes; species Aptenodytes patagonicus. The sequence goes on along the minus strand of NC_134949.1, from coordinate 163,543,490 downwards.
AATATTTTGGCCTTTGCAAGTCTTCAAAAATAAAAACATCCAAAAACCCCTCAGTTCCTCTTAAAAAAAGCTCCTCTAGAGAATAAGAGGGGGATGTACTGAGTAATGACAAAGGTACTGGTATTAATTCATGGTGTTGATTGAATAGGGGAGCTAGTGAATACTCAGGATTATTTACCTTTTCAAAATAGTTAATGCTATTAGCCCAATTGCAAATGTTTGATTTTTACGTTGGTGACCATTGCAGTCTTATTCCTGTGATTTTAATAGAAATGGTGATGTAAACCTGTAATTAATTAATGTGAAAAAATATTGCTTTTGCTAACCAACATACTCTAGAATTTTGGTATCTCCCATCATAAGAGTCCATAATACTTATATACTGTCTTCCACCCTATTACACAAGGGGAAACTACAGCAAAAAACTACAGAGATAACCATATGTGGGCTATAAATTCAATTCTGGTACGTTGAATATTAACATATTTATTAACCATATGGCAGATGTATTTCTGCCCTTCCTTATATGTCAGTGGGGTGACATAGGGTATAAATCAGAACAATATTTAGCCCAGTGCTCTATATGTTCTCAAGAAAAAGAAAAAATTGATACACCAAAGCATGTAGTGAATACATTTCACTAGCACATGGATATTTCTGTGCAGATATTTCTTCATGAACACTTTCTCTCCCTTTGGCTTTTTGGCGGAATCAAAACACAGTGATGATAATTTTACAATTCACTCTGCTTGCCTATTCACCATTCCCGGTTCTTAGTCATGCTTTATATCTTTACATTTGGCCTTTTTGTCATATAGTGTATGTGTCCATGTGATGACCATCCTAAAACTTTCATTATGGAAACAAGCTATTGGTCAGTGGTGAGCATGAACAAATATGCAGGAGCAAGAGAATTAATGAAGATAAGGGTGTAGCAACACAGACATTATGCACAAGGATATTTCCAACTTTTTTTTATTTCTAACCAGATACTTCAGAATTATGTTCTGCATCTTCTTTTATCCACAACATTAGGTTAATCCAAGCTTTCTGTAAGAGCAAAAGAAATTCTTCAATATTTTTTTTAAGTTAAGCACAGAAGGCATAACATACTTCCCATGGCATCAAGTACTCTGAGAGTTGTATGGATGTCCTGTGGTAGTCACAACAGATCTGGCAATGGCTGGGCAGTGTCATACACTTTGTCTCTTCTCTCCAGGCCTTTTCCACTTTCCAGAGGGACACGTGCAGAAAGTTGACACCATCAAACCAGTCATCTTCCAAAGCAGGTTAGAAAGGTGTAGGAAAGCAGCATTATTATATGAGTTGGTCATTCTATTTCTTCTCCTCTTCCTGTATGTGATTCCCTGCTATTCTGAGCAGCATGGTCTTGTCAGGTTGGAGGCGTTGCAAGACATGATCCTGGGACCCTCTCATAGCCAACAGAATGCCCTCGTATCTGATGGCTCCATTTAACTTCTCTCTAAGCTCTCTTGCTGGGAAACGTTTTTCAAACTAATTAATATAGCTTTTCCTCACTCAGAGATACAAAACAAATTTTGGCCCTGGGCAGCAAATAAAATAGATGGATATGGAAAACAAGTTATCGTATTGTGTAGCTACCCTTCACTAGGTACTAAGGTACCTCCTCTTCTGACCTTTAGAAACACATCTGAAGGTAAAAGCTCTGTACCTGTCCAAACCATGCTGCACTCCCAGACCCAGGATGCTGCAGAAGAGAGCAGGAGGACAGAGGGCAGCGGTCATGCTTGCTGAAGCCAGCTGGAAAGTCAGGAAGATTTTCTGTGGATTCTCACCTAAAACTTAGAAGAAGCTGTGAAGGTACCCTCTTTACCCAGGATTAGAAGAACATTTTGTTTCAGACGAAGTTGTGATCCATGGAATCAAGTCATGGAGACCTCCTCCTATTCCTAATTCTTTTTGCTCCTACGAAGTCAATGAGGCTGACACTTCTAATGCAGCATTGGCTTCCATTTGAGGTACATCTCAGCATTCCAGCAGTTCACACAGTTTTACAGACATCTCATGACTGCCAGGGACCATCATTTGTAGAGACACTTATCAAAAGTTATTTAAATCAAAGTTCTGTCAGGGGTGCAAATGGCCACTTCAGACTATATTTGCAGCTCCAGCTGGAGAATAGCAACTAGCTGAAAAAATGTCCACTCCAACAGCACAGCATCCCACATAATAGGCTCATGATTAAGATTTTTTAAATTATTATTTATCTGCTGCTGGTAAGACCTTTGAAAAATATTTAAAGTGTTGAAGTATTTAAAAGACATGTAGATGAGGTGCTTAGGGACACGGTTTAGTGGGCATGGTAGTATTGGGTTGACGATTGGACTCGATGATTTTAGAGGTCTTTTCCAACCTTAATGATTCTATGATTCTATGACAATGTGAAATAAATATATTTTGGAAGTAAACACGATGTGTTAAATGACTATAAGAGTAAAAATTTATAGTCCCATTGCCCATCTTATCCCTTCTACCTTCCTTCCGTGTTCGTGCTGGGAAGATGGCAGACCTTGCAAAAGTCTAAAGTAGGAATCAGTTGAGGAGAAGGGGAGTGAGAGAAGGAGGAGACTGATGGCACTGCTGAAGATTGGGCATCTTGGGAAAATAAGTGTGAATTGTTCACCTTCTGCAAAATTTGTGCATTCACAAGATCTTCACAGCTGCATAACACAACCAGTTTCAAGCTGTGGGGACTGCTTTCTTGGTGCTAAAATCTTTCCAATACAAGGTGACCAGCATGGAGTGTAGCCAAGGGAAATAGCAATAGTCTGAAGTGGCCATTTGCACCCCTGACAGAACTTTGATTTAAATAACTTTTGATAAGTGTCTCTACAAATGATGGTCCCTGACAGTCATGAGATGTCTGTAAAACTGTGTGAAACTCAGGCAACTATGAACAGATAGCAGTGGCGAGAAGCCTGTTATTTCACTAAGTGGTCCTGATGTGTAGGTCAACAGTACCTCTTATGGAAGGACTGCTTATTGACAGGATGCATCCTTTATTGAGCACTTCTTATAGAGGTGCATATGCATGGTATCCTATAGGACATGCAGGTAAGTAGACAAAAGGTGTTGTGGGATACACACTGAGAGTTTGCTCCAAGAGCTTTGCAGTGGGAAACTGGAAGTCCACTCCAGAATGGGATAGCCTAGGGCAGTGTGGAAGTCTAGTCTCTGATAGATCAGACCAGTAGGTCTGTCATTGACAAGTTGCCTTGACAGTAAAATGGTCTTAGAAGGAAAACCAACCAATCAACAAACCAAAACCTCTTACAAATTAAAGCAATGACAATGTAACAATGCAAGAAATATTAAAGCTTCTAAGTTAATGTAAAAATACAAGCAAAAAACTCTCAGCCTAGTCATCAGAAGGTGGTCAAGTGAGGTGTCTTTATCTCATGATTTGAGACTTTTTTTTGCCATACTAGATAAGGCAGGAAGATTTCAATCCAGATCCTTCAGACACAGAGAATATATATTTCAATTTCAGTAAAATGGAATAATTATATATGTAATATACATAATAAATAAATGAATAAATGTATTGGCAAAGATTTCAACAATTAGTTATTATGAATCACTTGAATGCCTGATACAAGGATTTCTGGTTTCCTGTCTCTACTCACAGATTATAATAGTGCAGCACTAGCTAGAAAATCAAGCACACGTTTGGTTTGTTACAGATATTATGAACTTTTCAGCTATTCCTCTACTCATGTGCCACTTTGGCTATTTTCAAGGCAATTGTGTCTCATAACTACATACCTTCCCTAATGGCTGGCAATATGCCCTGCACATTGTAAGAACATCTTAGATAAGGCACAGAATAGTATTGTGTGCAGCTTCTGGACCTGAAACACTTCATCTTATATGAACAATTACATTATTAATATGTGATATTTAATTTGAGATGTATATGAGATTCTGAGTCACTTGAAATGGATGATATTTGATAGATTTGAATCCACAAAGTTTATTCTGAGAACATTTTCTATGTAGGATTTTAAATTACCTGTTTTTTCCTTGTGTAGTTTTTAAAATTATTTACATTTTTAAAAGATCACTCGTGATAAGTAATATAAATATATTTCAGGGGAATATTAGTTCTTTGGATTTTACATCCAGATTCTGACTTTTTTAATTATTATGAACAGTGTCATTCATCAGAACTGTTTCTGTGGTAAGATTTTATTCTGGCCTTAAGTATAAAAAGAAAAGATTAATGAAAGTAGTTATTAAAATGCATAGATTATTCCAGTACTGAAGAAGTATAGAAATGATATATGAAATGGTAGCTTTAGCTATTCCACTGCTAGTAGCACAAAACAATTTTAATTATGACACACCTGCAGACAAATAGTAAGTCTTATACAACATTCTTTATCAAACTCATCAATTCAAATGCAAGAGAGAATTCCCATATTAAATAAGCTTACATAAAATTTATCAAATAAAATCATTGGCTTTGCAGAAAAAGAGTGAGAAAAAGTTAATTAAATGGGAGAAGGAGGGAAAAAAAGATTTAAAAAGTTGTTAAAAATAAGTGAAGGAATGTGATCTCATCCAGATGGGCAGGTATAACTCTCAGAAGAGGTTCAGCTATCTCAAACAGCAATAAACATATAAGGGATACAATATTCTGAAATAGGGATGAGAAACAAGAGAGGGATTTCAAATAAAGGTAGGTCTACACTGTTTTTATCAGTAAAAATATATCACATATTGTAGTTTACTGAACTAGAGTGAGTTGCTGTCACATGTGAGTCCTAACCCACTGTCACTTTAACCCGTGTACTCCTAGAATTTAGTCTAAGAATAAGGATTTTATAAGAAATGTAATGTTCAGTGTTATTTAATCACTCCCTACAGATGTTTAATACCTAATAAATATGTCAAGAGGTATTTTTAATTTCCTGGCACTTTGCTAGCCTTCCAGTTTAGCAATAACAATAAACTAGCAAAAACAGACATTGGTGAGAAAATCTGCAGTGCCAATAGTGTTAGGAAAGGTGACTATACTCTTACAATAAGGCACCACTTCACGTAACAAATGTAAGGAAATAAAAACAAAAATTAGTGTAAACAGTTAAGTAATGCTTTATATTAAAGTTCCTAAACATGTATTAACATTAAAATTTTAGATAATCGTTATTTAAAATGTCACGTGATTATTAAAAACATAATTTTTGGAGGTTTAACCATTATATGATTATCTTTATATTTTTTCAGATACTGCTTAAACCTGTGTGTTTTTCATAATAATTTGTGACATAGGAGCATACTACAGAACTTCCCATCCTGCAACCAACCCAAAAACCATCTGTTCTGAACTCTTCCCTCTGAATGGTGTCAAATGCTGAGAGGACACTTTAAAAAACATAACATATCCAATAATACAATTTTTTTTTTTTTTAACCTGTCTTTTGCTTCCCTTTCTCCCCCACCACACACACACTGAAGAATAAAAATGTGATCACATGCAGCCTCTGGGACCTAGTTTGCCAATCCAATTGCCAGAAAACAGCAATTCCATTTTATAAAATAATGACAATGATAATGATGACAGCAACAAAGACAGCAACAACAATATTAATAAAGGTGATGGCAATTAGTGTATGTCAAGTACAAATTGATCACAGTTATGTGGTTTTAAAATTCAGTTTACAAAAATACATGGGAGAAGTCAGACTAGCCCTTCCTTGTTTAGAGTAGTCTTCAACATTAATTTTCTGTATGCAGAAGTCAGCCCTTGGCACATATTTTTATCTTCTGTATATCTGTAAAGCACCTGAGTGATTTTTTCCAACACACTACTTACAATCCATCAGCCAGTTAACAATAAACAACAATTCCTGCAGCATTTACTGTCCCCTAATCTTTCACCGTTTCATTCCAGTCAGGTCTGCTGTCTCCTGTGGTGTAGGTAACTATCACGTATGGCATCAGGAAGCAGCAGCCCAATTAGCACTGGAGATCACCTATGGCACAACAGTATCTGGAAATCCCTTTTGGCCAGCAGCCTACATCTCCACAGTCACTGTTTCCCCCAAGCCACCGCTGAGACAAAGCAGCTGAGCCTGGGAAACGTGTGAAACAAGCAGCTAACCTTTCAGAGTGCAACTCAGACAGCTGGGTTGGCAGGGGATGGGACAGGTATAAAATAGATTGTTGGAATACGTAAAGCAATAGGCACACTTGTCACTTTTCATAAACTACTTATATTCTTCATTATCACCAGTCAATATCCATGTGTTAAGAGAAAATAGAAAACAGAAAATAATTCTTCATCACAAGAATTCCTTTATTATAAGATAAACGTTTTCACACTTTGTATTGTAATTTCTCCCATTGTCATATTCTCACCAATAACACATATACTAACATTAAAAAAAATATATATATACTGAAATGCTTAAGGGAATTTTTTTTAATGGTTTGCTTTTCAGTCTATGTCTAATAAAAAAGATGCAATTTTTTTCTAAATGAACTATGCCTACTCCTACATGCGAGTAGTCATTCATTTTATGTAGAAGACTTATGGAAATAGAAAAATACTGTGGAGTTAACCACACATAAGACAGTCAAATAAACAGTGATTCTGTTGTAACTTTAGTTTTCCTTTCCTCCAAAACTCTGTTTGCTTGAAGCCCCTGTTCTCATATCCCAGAGATAAGGTTGGAAATCCTGGTCCGGAAAACTTCACAACTCCCATCAGCTTCAGCAGAGCCAGAACTGATCTTGGTTCTGTAATGTGGGGTCACGCATTCTGCAAGTTTAAAGAGCATACGGATGACTGTTGCTCACATACTGGATATGACCCGAAGCTCATTAAAGTAAAAAAGATTAGTGTTGCTGGCCTTAATGGGCTTTGGATCAGGCCCGACAGCAGACACCATCTGAAATATTTCTGGTTCTGTAAAGGATCAACATATAGAATTCATTGTTATACCTCTAATTTTATTTGAAACATCTCAAATGTATTATTGCTTTGTCTAAAAAAAAGGAAACATTTTTAGGAAGACACATTAAAACCAGTATTTATATAATTGTCTGTCCCCTATTTCAACATTTTCTGTAAAGCAAGTGGAGTGACCAGTGTCAACAAGCAACACTTTAAAATCTATTTCTTACCGATTCAGAGTGGTTTCTGCCACCCCTGGGGACACTATTTATGTCTGGCAAGAACATTTCAGTCTGACAGCTCCTGATTTTCAACAGGGAGAGGAAAAAGGCAGAACTAATGGATGTGAATGAGCTTAAAAGCTAGTGAACTTATCAATCATAGAAAACAACTGTATTTTGGGAAGCAAATAGAGGTACTTTGGCAAACAGAAAAAAAAGTCAATAGGTATTTTTTCAGACACTGATAACTACGATCAGGTTTTGGTCGGACTATTTTGGTGTCATAGTACTCTTGTCAGCATTGATTATTACATAAAATTCTTCATGCACTGCATGAAATGCATCATAGACAGTACTACAGGCAGGTCAAATTCAGAGGCCCCAGTTTAGTTTTTAACTATGATAAAATGGGTTTTCATTCAATAGGAGGTTGTTTCAATAACAGCTGAACAAAATTGAATGAAACCTTAGGATCTGAACCAAAGAATCCAATTATATTTACACAGTTTTTGCACAGCTAGTCTATTATTGTTCAGCTAGGTGAGGATTCATGAATGTGTTTGAAGGCTTGCATATTTTACATCATAAGGAATCTGATACCGTATTGCTTTACATAAGCAATACTTTGACTGTTCTTTCCATAGGATTTGCATGAATGAAGTAAATAGGGAACTCTGATCTACTACTGTAATAGTTATCACTCAATTTTTCTACTTTTTCTTTTGACACCTGAACTTACTCAGGTATTATACACAAGTATTAAAAGAGGTTAAAGTTATGACAGCTTGGAGAATGGATTATTTTTAACCTCCCTGATTATGCTTAAGATATTGAGAACTTTTTCAAACCAGACTTCAGACAAAACTTTTTAGGTTTCAGAAAAAAAAAGCTTTAAAACGAAAAGCCTAAAAAGTAAGATTCAATAAATGTCAACCTTTTACAGCTACAATTAGCTTAATTTCCAAACAAAATAATTTTGAACTATAAAACTTGACATTTTCAATAAAAATGTCAAAATAAGGCATTCTGATAATTTTCAAAGCTTATTTCCCTAATGTTCGGAATTGACAGAAATAATGAAAAATAGTTTTGGCAAATAAGCATTGTCAGTGACAAATATATGATGAAAAAAATCTCAGACTCCCTAATATTCAATGATTTATTATCTCTGCGTGCTATAAAACTCAGTTGGTGAGTTCCTTTATCTGGTTTTGTAAGGCTTGATTGTCATCTACAGGAAGCACTTTCCAGAAACTTCTGAGGGAAAAATAGCTGCTCAGAGGCTTGTAATTTCTTCTTGCTTTAAAGTCACTTAACATTGGCAAATTCAGTGCAAGGCTTTAAATTTAAGCAGTCAGGATTACATATCCAAATTAATTAATTAGCAAATATTTGCCAGTATATTACATTAATTGGCATTTACAAAACTTTTATTTACCTCAGCTAAAAAAGGCTTGCTTTATCCCATTTTTGGAAAAAATATGGTGTTATTTCCCTGACTGCACTCCCTGGACTATACTCTGTGTCCATAGACCCTCAGTTTCCTTGCTGGAGTGAGTTTTACAAAGCAGAGTCCTAATTTACAGCCCTCTCCCTCTACTTTTTGCCCGTGGCTGTCGTAACTTAGATAGTGCTCTGAAGTGGATCGTTTGCTACTAACTGAATGCAGTTTTAATCTTATGAACTCATCTATTTTCTTTTGCTACATCCTTATGGCTACCTTCAGCACTGTAGATACAACACTGGCTCTCTCTTAACACACTCTTTAATTACAACACACAACCAACTCCAGAGAAATGCTTTCCAGGCAAGTTAACATTCACGTGAACGCAGAAGCAGGCAGCTGAGCCTGCCTAGGTGATTACTGAAGAAAGCGAACCTTTTCATCACTAGAAATGAGTAAATTCCTGGATGTTGCAGCTGAAAGTGATCAGTCACTGACAGGGAGCCAGAGGAGAAGGCAGACATCAAGGCTGCAATCGCGCCGCCCTATGCAACTGTGAAAAAGACAATGCGTCTGTGCCCAGCTTGCACAGAGCTGCCCTGAATAGGGTGGCTTTTCGTCTTCTCATGCTGTTGTAAACTTCTAATCTCTCTTAAAATCCTCTTGGGGGGTGGAGAGGGAGGGGCTGTGAGGCCCCAAATTCACAGCATGGCTGTAATGACCTTGCTCTTGAATGATTTATCTTTGAAGCACAAGTTGACTACATCCAACTGCTTTTCTCACCAACAGTTCCCTGCTTCTGAATTCTGCATCTTAAAGTCCTAGATATGTTCAGAGCAGCCAGAAGTGCTCTGCATGCTATTACTGTACTCTGCTGGTTTCTTTTCTTCCCTCAGGGCAACCTGAGGTGCTACCACCCTCCACTCAAATCCAGTGCTTTAAGTAGGCTGTGTTACAGATGAACAACGGGGAAAATAAGTCAGAAGAGAAAAATAAATTGAGAAAAATATGAGTTTGTTTTTTCAGGGGAAAAAAAAATAAATAAGAAATCAAAGGTAGATAAACAGCATAGAATTGTTCCTGTTCTTTTAACGGAAATGTTTCCTGAAGCATTATCAACTTATACTGTTCCCACTTTCACTCTCCAAAAAATCCCAAGTTTTTGCTTTTTTCCACAGAATTTCATAGACAACACCTATTTTTCTCTTCCTTAGAATATCACTGGATGTGAAGTCAAGCTTCTTTTTCCCCCCCCGCGTTTTAAGTCAAACCCCCAAAGGATAGATGCAAGCTGTTTCACTCCTGCTGAATGGATGCTTTAGTGCAACAGTAGTCCCACTGAGACTAGGGAGACGTCTGCTGGGGATAAAAGATGGGGAGACAGACAGACACACATACACACACGCAGACGCATGCACACACACACAGATCTCTATATAAATAAGAGCTGTCCCATACATTTTCAAGGTATGCCCAGAAATCATTGAGTACATCGTGCTGTCCGGAAGGGCTGGAATGTCAATTATCTCATCAAATAAGCTGGGTTTTGTGGTGAAAGGCTTACTGTTCCTGTTATCTATGGGCTACTGGTCAGTAAGTGATAGCAGGCCATCTCCAGAAGTCACACCTGGCAAACGTTACTGTCAGGATTTTCAATGTACCCTCAGGCTTATTACTGACCTTTACTGTTGAACCCATTAATCTAAATGTGTCTGACAGGCAGCACTGCAAACATTACAAGCTGAGGTTCAGATTAAGGAAAATATTAGTCACTTTCACTTATTTGTGAGATCTAATTGAAGTATACAGTAATTAATGGCCACTAAAACAACTCAGACTAGCCTTTGCTTTTAAGCCTGGGTCTTATCGTCTTTCCCGCCATTAGGTGAACTTTACATGCATTTAAGGTTTCCCAAAACTATCAAACAAGACTTCCTGGTTGCAAGACACAGTGTTAAGAGGTTATGGACTATTTTTCCCCTGTAATTTTAAGGACACATTTAACCATCTGCTGTGCCCAAACAAAAGTACAAACCCGAGAATATATATTGAGAATCATTCAAAATGCTAGATGAATCAAGAAGGTCCTAAATTGAGTCTGGTTGAAAGTGTGTGGCCTAAAGACACTTTCCATAAAGCATCTTTTCAAGTTGTCTCTCTCTTCCTTTAACGTTTTTCTTTCTGTTTTACTCTATTTTTTCACAGGTATTAGATTTCAATCCTATTGAGTTGTTTTCTCCTTCCTTGAAAAGGTTAATATTTTGCAAAGTATTTTAGATTGGAATGGAATCTCTTGCCTGTCAGTGTTGAGTAAGTTTTGAAATAAGGTAAATGAGAGTGTTAAGTTTTACAATTTTAATGAGAGCTCTCTCATTAAAACAGTAGAAACAACAACAAAACTAGAAATGACAAATTTGTCACACTACACCAGATGATATTCTGGATGGCATCTACCACTAAAATATATCAGTAGAGACAAATATATATTTCAAAAGACAGCATTTTTCCCCTCTGTGACCTACCACGTAGGTCACTGTTCCAATAGTCCTGCTTTAGTCATTTTCAGCATCAGGAAATTAAATTCTCTACTTTGAGGTATTTTCAAACAGTATTTTTCTCTCTTATTTAGTGTTAACATAAAACTGAGAAAGCAAAATTCTCTGAGAACCAGTTATATTGTTCCAAATTTCTAGCAAATGCATTTGTTGTAATTGAGATATTTTTTTCCCTGGTGATTCTGCCTTTGTATTAAGTATTTTATGACGGCAACATGATTTAAAACCAGGATATGGCATCCCCCCTCCACCTCCCCCCCAAAAAAAAAATTAAAGAAGCATTGTACATCTAAAAAAGCAATAGCATGTTCTATCACCAGGCGGGACTTTGCATTGGAGACTTAATTCAACTGTTCACAGCTAGGTCAAAAACAGCTGGAAATGCAATGTACAATATAATTTAGGACTTAGGAAGTAGAGTGGTGATTGCTGAATTGAGATAAACCAAGAGACCTCGTTTCCCTTTTCACATTTTTGTAACTGAAACCAAGGAAATTCAATGCAAAAGGGATATACATATTAACTTAATACTGAGTTGGTTAACATATAATACTAAAGTTCTTTTACTGATGGCAAGTAGACTTCATTCACATATATTTCCCCTAAAAATATGAATGTATGAATACATCTATGAATGCATATTTTGTGATGTTGATGTAACAGAAAATATTTATTTCCTGTTAATTTTAACCCTTTATAACCTGCATCTTGTACCCTCCTGTGGGGAAAATTATGTAGCAGCTAACCAGGAAAAAAAGCTATTATCAGATTGATGTTTTCTCAGTCATGGAGATTTTAAATGTGCTTTTAACTGTGTGGAATTAAATCTGTCAAGATCAAGAAGTACCGCATGCATTGCATGTTTTTTGGATACTATAACAAACTCAAGCCTAAATGACATTTAGTACTTTACCAACTACAGACTTAGCATGTTACAGAACTTGATGTTTTGTATTGTTTTATTTTAAATGAAGGATTGGAAACAAAAAGGAAAAGAGACATGGGGGAAAATCTATCAAGTTGCAAAAAAATTGGCCTTTTTTCTAATTGTGACATCCATGTTCTCTACAGATAGCGATGTGATGATATAAAGACTGGAAAAGAAGAACAAAAATGTCAGGAAGAAATATTCCAAGCTGTAAATAAGTTTTGGCACAGTTAAATGAGAGAATCATGATGCATGGAAATCACTACACAGAATATGAATACCATGTGCTAAGTTACAGCATTAAATGTAACAAAAACATGTAGCATTGCAAAATGATTCATAAATTCTTGGCTATATGATAATTATGTTGCTCCTGGAAAAAGATGACAGACTAATGTCAACTTAAGAGAAAAGCTATGTCAAAGCAAAGTTTTCCTTCATTTAGGGACACAAAATATAAAAAAAAAAAAAAAGAAAATGAAACACATCCCTCTTGGTCATATAGGCATTTACAGCACTTTCATATCACAGTGTTTTTTATGTCTTTCACTCCATTGACTCAGAGATGACAATCATTCCTATGGCAGACTCGATAATCCTTTGCTCTCCCAGTGTTTTGAGCTCTTCACACTAAATCTTTACCTTAAGTGGCAAAGTTTCCATCTCTTTCCAGGTTGTGCTGCCAGTCATTCCTGAGACTTGAAGAATCCCACAGTGCTTCTGGTAGTTGGTTTTTAATGTACATGCACTCCCCTCTTATCTATCACACTGAGACTACGTCTACAAAAATAATTAATGTTGACCATTAGAAGTGGATTTGCAGAGCAGAACACTTGGTGCCAAGGACCTGATGACCACAGCGTAGGTAATGTGGAGTGTTTTTACTTCAGAGCTGCCCTCATCTGGCCCCAAGGACCCAAATGCCATTCTGCAGCTGGAGTGCACTAGGTGAGTTCCCCAGCATGTATCCCCACCCGAGAGTGCTGAGGGAGATGGCGGAGGAGCTCGCCAAGCCACTCTCCATCATTTGTCAGCAGTCCTGGTTAACTGGGGAGGTCCCGGATAACTGGAGGCTTGCCAATGTGACGCCCATCTACAAGAAGGGCCGGAAGGAGGATGCGGGGAACTACAGGCCTGTCAGCCTGACCTCGGTGCCGGGGAAGATTATGGAGCGGTTCATCTTGAGGGTGCTCACAAGGCATGAGCGGGACAACCAGGGGATGAGGCCCAGCCAGCACGGGTTCATGAAAGGCAGGTCCTGCTTGACCAACCTGATCTCCTTCAATGACCAGGTGACCCGCCTAGTGGAGGAGGGAAAGGCTGTGGATGTGGTCTACCTGGACTTCAGCAAGGCCTTTGACACCGTCTCCCACAGCATTCTCCTAGAGAAGCTGGCGGCTCACGGCTTAGACAGGTGTACTCTGCGCTGGGTCAAAAACTGGCTGGACGGCCGGGCCCAGAGAGTTGTGGTGAATGGAGTTACATCCAGTTGGCGGCCGGTCACGAGCGGTGTTCCCCAGTGCTCAGTTTTGGGGCCGGTCTTGTTCAAGATCTTTATCAATGATCTGGATGAGGAGATCGAGTGCACCCTCAATAAGTTTGCAGATGACACCAAGTTGGGCGGGAGTGTTGATCTGCTCGAGGGTAGGAAGGCTCTGCAGAGGGACCTGGACAGGCTGGATCGATGGGCCCAGGCCAACTGTATGAGATTCAACAAGGCCAAGTGCCGGGTCCTGCACTTCGGCCACAACAACCCCATGCAGCGCTACAGGCTTGGGGAAGAGTGGCTGGAAAGCTGCCTGTCAGAAAAGGACCTGGGGGTGCTGGTCAACAGCCGGCTGAACATGGGCCGGCAGTGTGCCCAGGTGGCCAAGAAGGCCAATGGCATCCTGGCCTGTATCAGAAATAGTGTGGCCAGCAGGAGTAGGGACATGATTGTGCCCCTGTACTCGGCACTGGTGAGGCCGCACCTCCAATACTGTGTTCAGTTTTGGGCCCCTCACTACAAGAAGGACGTTGAGGAGCGTGTCCAGAGAGGGCAACGAGGCTGGTGAAGGGTCTGGAGAACAAGTCTTCTGAGGAGCAGCTGAGGGAACTGGGACTGTTTAGTCTGGAGAAGAGGAGGCTGAGGGGAGACTTCATCGCTCTCTACAACTCCCTGAAAGGAGGTTGTAGCGAGGTGGGTGTCGGTCTCTTCTCCCAAGTAACTAGTGATAGGACAAGAGGAAATGGCCTCAAGTTGTGCCAGGGAAGGTTGAGATTGGACATGAGGAAAAAATGTCTTTACTGAAAGAGTGGTTAAACATTGGAAGGGGCTGCCCAGGGAAGTGGTGGAGTCCCCATCCCTGGAGGTATTTAAAAGACATGTAGATGTGGTGCTTAGGGACATGGTTTAGTGGGCCTGGTGGTGTTGGGTTGACGGTTGGACTCGATGATCTTAGAGGTCTTTTCCAACCTTAATGATTCTATGATTCTATGATTCTATTCCTCTACTGTTTCAGCTGCAATGAATCCAGTTTCAGCACCCTGAGACCACTCCATGACATGACACCACGTAAATATGGACAAGCAGAAGAGTTACTTAAAAAATGTACTCTTAACATGAGCTAAAATGTAATTGACACCCAAATCTGATAGGGAACATAGATGTGTAGTGTTTACATAGAAAACTGCTGCTTTTCTTTTTTTTTTTCTGAAAAAAATTGTATCACTTATAGCAGCATATGAATGCCTTCCCATTGACACAGTAATCCCACGGGAGAGAGTACTGGCTTTTCAACAATCCACCAATAGTTTTTTGGGGCTATTTGCTTAAAGTTGGTCCAAAAAGCTATCACCAGTTAACAAAAAACCTTTTATTACAGATGTAAGCTTCAAAGGTTTTCCACAAAGCCAGTTGTTATTAAAGTATTTCCAGTAAAAGTACCTATTGATAGTCATTATTCAGTAACTACAATATAAAATAGTTCCAGCTACTGCACTGAAAATGTCTTGGCCTCAGTATTTCACATTCAAAAGAAATTTATCACCTTGTTGTTCTTGCCAGAAAGACTAATTATATTTTTTTTTTTTTTTAATTTCTCTGGATAAAACTGGCATCTGAGAGCCTAGTATGGTATCAGTGTGCTTTAAAATAAGTCTATAATAGAGATTAGTACCTCTCGTGTAATACTGTATGCATTTCATTTTGTTACATTTATTATACAAATTGAAATGAATAACAATATGCAGTTTAACATCCCATGAATATTTTTTAGTATTCTCCAACAGTAGTTAATATGCTAACCAACTTCACTGAAAGGCATACAGATGTGGAAAGAGTCTATCTAGGGACTTTAATTATCACCTTGTCAAATTCAAATTATTATCTTGCGAGTTCATTTCCATAAAGTATCCCCTGTGTTGTTGGATGATTTAATATGTGTCTGCTTTTTCTTATCTTATTTGTATCTATTTGGAGGCTCTAAACCTTTCAAAGTAGGCTAGCTCTTTGTCAGATCATGATGTTTACCGTAACTGATTTTGTCAAATACATTTTTGCAAACACTCAATTTTGCCAAAGATGGGTCTGTAAAATGTGAAGAGGAACTGGCACGCATCACCAATAATGTTACATAAATCAGACTAAGACTTCAACCATTTCTAAACAGGATCAGCTTACAGTGAAGAATCAAAGAGCCTGGGGAATGATTTACCTGACAAAATTCTGGAGACAGTCATTCTTGGTTGGTAAATCATTTCAGGTTTCAAGAAGCCTGGAGTAATTCCAGCTGTAAGAATTGGGTGGACATGATTTTCTATGCTGGTTTGGATCACATGACAGGGGAAAAATATCCTATGAATATTAACAACAGTGTTTCTTTAACCTATTCAAAGGCAATGCAGTGGCCATGAAAGTAAAGGAAGACAGAAGAAAAAATTCTTATTGGATAAAGCTTACATCCTGCAAAACTGAAAGTTTATCATGGGTTTTTACATTTCATAAAAGATCAAATGAAGAATAAATGTAAGTATAATGCCTTTGATTTGGTGATATAAACATAGAATAGATCAATACACCAAATTTCTATTTAAAAAAAAAAAAAAAAAGTAAAAATGCTGTATCTTGACATAAAATCCATTAGCCTGCATATGAAGTCCACTAAATCTGGGAAAGTTTGAGCAATGCCTTGGAAACAGAAAATATGTTACATTTTTTGAATTTTAAATTTCTGTATTTCAATTTATTTGTGTGTGAGAACTCATGAGTGTTGTGCAATAACAACTCTTGGAGTTAAAGTAAAATGGATTTAAATTTTTAATAATAGTAAACAGAAAAAGAAGAATATTATGTTTTTAAAAAGTAAAAACAATAATAGATATGTGAATCTTAAGAAAAAAAACAAAAAACAACTAACTTATTAAACGTAAATATGTACATATATAGTTGGAAAGTTTCCAAAGGATGCATGGACACTTCTTGTTCAAGGGCTGCACTACTCAGTTATTTTGGTTTGGTTTTTATCTTTCTTTCTTACATCTGTTCTACAATGGAGAAGACCTTCATGTATTTTAACAGAATAACCTTCACTCCTAAATAGATACACAATATTGGATAAATATTATGTGGATAACATACAATGCTGCTCTTTCAAACTCAAGGCATAAAATAGTATCCACGAAGGACACTGAAAATATGTAACAGTTCTGGAAAATACTCTATAATCCTTAAACTATTTAGATTGATACCCTCTTATTTTGTCAAAGGTATTCAACTTATCTTCCAGCATGGCTGCATTTAACTTCCTCTGGAATTGTCTCCCTTCTGAGCTCCTTACAAGGTTTGTTAAAGTCCTTAGGCCTGGGTCCTTCGTAACTTCAAAAGTAGAGAAAATAAACATAGGTAGAAGTCCATCTGATCATGAGAAAATGAACCACCATTGTTGACTGGGCAAGTCTTCATAAAAAATTCTCCTTAATCCCTTTTACTATGTGATTTCATAAACAGAATACCTCAGTATAAACATTAAGACACTATTACTGGTGTTTATATTTAACATAATGTCTAACTAGCATGAATATATCTCAGAAAATAAAGTTACATTTTGGGGTTTAAAATTACCACATATATATATATACACACTTATGTTCTGGAAAATTATAATTCTTCAAGAAAGAGGTGTTCTATCTAATACTAAAAATCCATCTTCAAATGAGAGCCCAATATGTACCATTTGCTTTCAGGAAACTTTTCAGGAAAAGGAGTGAAATAGACACTTAGCTTTGGTGACTAGCAGAGATGGAAAAAAACCATCTTGCCCAAGGCAAATTTGACTTCTGTTTGTCATTTATTCATCATGTTTTCCTTTTTATTCTTATTGGTCTTAGTGGATTTCCTCACTTTAGATTCAGAATTAGCTTCATCTGGAACTTAGAGAGACTACTTATATACGTACATGTATAGATAAATATGTGTGTGTGCACGCACGTGTGTTAAAAACACCTAAAACTGCTTCCACTGCATCTGTGTAAACCGGAAGAAGTGCAGCTTAAGCAGTTTAGTTCTTGCATTCATTTCAATAGAACAGATCAAGAATTTGTATCAGGAGGGTAACTATAATTTAGTATGTTTTTTAAGTAACAGGCTATGCTTCATGTTCCCAAAATTCTTCCTAATTATAATTAGTGAGGACTACAGTGAAAAGAGTTTGCATAATTTTCCAAAAACTTGCTCACTGCCTAGAAAAAAACTGAAAGTGATGTTAAGAAAGTGCTATAGAGCAAAATACAACCAGAAAGAAAATTTGAAATGTGATTGTGGCAATTGCATTTCAAACTCCTGTGTGGATAAAACTACAGATTAGAATATAAGAAAAAAAAAACATACACAACTTGAGGCTAAATTATGGTTTTAACATTAATACATCACTGAAATGATTGAAGTTTCAGAGGCACAAAACTGATTATGTCTTGCAGTTAGTTCCCTACACTTGCCATCCACATCTCTCACTTTAGCACTAAAATAGAACCGAGGGACATGTTATTTCTCATGGTCCCATTCTCTCAGTGTACCACCAAAGCACTCTCTTCTCTTATGGAGTAAGAGACATCAGAGCTATCATCTTCAGCAACAGAATATGTCCTCTTATGGCACTGTGAAGGCCATAACCTCAGCCCCAAACACAGATTTCAACAGGCTCTGCTGAAATCTTTGTAACGCAGCCATCCTTGCCAACCGTACAAGTGTTCATTCTGTAAAAATAGCTTCCCTGACATTTGATATAATGTAATGGATACAGAGTAGAGTGTTTTAAACAGTGGTTAAACACAGATCATTATCTTCAAAATACATACTATACTGAAGAATGCCTGTGAGCCAACAACAGAATTCAGATGCTGTGATCATACTGCAATGAATACACCATAGTGGGAAATGCAGCTGTCCACATCTCAATATCTGACAGACAAATAAATGTCCAACCAAAATGGATTTTGCAGCTTTGATCTCAAGGTGAGTACCTATTTAAAATCAGGGTATTCATGAATAAAAGAGGAGGAATAGTTAAAATAGCTGACAATGCAGTCACCTGATTATTTCATGCAAAAGTCACAGGAAAATAATGTTTAAAAAACTACATAACCTAGCGCCAAAAATTAATACGTCTTCAAAAAGCGTTTAATTTGTCATTCTAGCAATTCGAGCAGTACCCCGTTTGGTTCCTTTATTTGAGATACAGAGTGACTTTTAAACATTCTTTGCTAAATTAGTATTTTCAATGAACACAACAGGTTATTGCCACATGACACGATGACTACACTATATGGACTCTCCTTTGGGACATTTCTTTTACTTGTTGGACAGGTAGTATTTCTTCATATCTGCTGTATCCTTACTGAGGTCAAAAGAAAAGCACTCCAGACAAAGGAGGCCAGACTGTCTTGGTTTGGTCAACATGATCTTAGAAAAAAAAAGTACTAAATAAAATTAAATATGAAGCATAAATTACTTTCTTTTAGCCCTAATAGGTATTTATTATAAGCTACAGTAACTTTTACAACAAATTCAGGAAAAGAAATGTTACATAAATTAATCAACTGTGAATGCATGTATAAATGCATATTTTTGAAATGCTATGGCAAGTAGTATTTTTAGGGGATGCACTGGAGACACAGAGGTACAATACTTAATCTATACTCCAACGACCCATAAGGAAAAGTTTTGACCCCCATTTCCTTCTCTCTTCAGTGTGAAAAGGGAGCCATTGATTTCTGCCAACTGACAAGCAGTCAAGTATATAAAATAAGTAGCAGACCAACCCATACAGTAATTCCTGTTAATTCTCTCCCCAGGGTTTGTTCTGTAAGGGAAACATTGATTTGAACATGTTTAGGTGGATTTTCCAAAATGATACCTTTTTAAGAACCTTTTCCTTCCCGGAATACTTGGAATAAGATACCAGAAACAAAAAACACATGTAACTTCAACAAAAAAATCAAACCTCTTGTGTTTCCCAGGAACAATTCTACCCACTGATATTCTGTGGGGTTTTTGTTTGCTTGCTTCATATCATTTATGCTAAATTCATTCGGTAAAATTGCTTAGTCTGGGTTTGTTGATAAGGAGATTGATTAAGTGCAATGAAAACCTAATTTGGTTTTGTCATTTAACAGCAATAGGTCTCTACTTTTTCCCCTCTGCAATGGTTTAACCCCAGCCAGCAACTAAGCACCACACAGACACTCACTCACTCACTCTCCCCACAGCAGAATGGAGGAGAGAATCGGAAAAGTGAGAAAACTCATGAGATAAAGACAGTTTAATAGGTAAAGCAAAAGCCGCGCACACAAACAAAGCAAAACAAGGAATTAATTCACTCCTTCCCATCGGCAGGCAGGTGTTCAGCCATCTCCAGGAAAGCAGGGCTCCATCACACGTAATGGTTACTTAGGAAGACAAACGCCATCACTCCAAATGTCCCCCCCTTCCTCCTTCTTCCCCCAGCTTTATATGCTGAGCATGACGTCATATGGTGTGGAATATCCCCTTGGTCAGTTGGGATCAGCTGTCCCAGCTGTGTCCCCTCCCAACTTCTTGTGCACCCCCAGCCTACTTGCTGGTGGGGTGGTGTGAGAAGCAGAAAAGGCCTTGACTCTGTGCAAGCACTGCTCAGCCATAGCTAAAACATCCCCGTGTTATCAACACTGTTTTCAACACAAATCCAAAACATAGCCCAATACTAACTACTATGTAGAAAATTAACTCTATCCCAGCCAAAACCAGCAAAAAAACCCCCAACCAACCAACCAACCAACCAACAAAACCCTTTTTTGATAAAGAGGATAGGAAAAAACACAAGGGAAAAATGAGAACTGTGAAGCTGTCATCATCGTTTAAGAAGGGAATGCTGAAGTCCAGACCTCAGCTCTGTTGCTAAACACGAATAGCACAACCCAAAGGGATAAGAGGTCCTTTCTAAAATTAAGTTGAAGGAGTTCTGCCCTCTCATCTTCTTCTTTCTAGATTCCCTAGTATTAATCAGATTATGGATTGCACATTTGGAACTTCTGCTGCCCTCAGTGTAAATGCACAGTAGATGAAGTGACCTGGCCATTTCAGCAGTCTCTCCCCTCTGCTCTCCCTGCCACATACCAGCTGCAATATTCTTCTCAGTTTAAGAATAAAAGATGTAGTCTCTGCTGACTGGCTATTGCTAATGATTTGTTCATCCTTGGAAGCTCTGTAAAGAGAATGACTAAAGTAAATAAATGAAATCGTGCTAGTCCTCAGGTGGGTTTTGTGGAAGAATCAAGATATCCATATTAATTAACTTTGCATATGTCTCTTATAAACTGTTTTGGAATATACATTTTTCATTAATGAGATTTTCCCCATCCCTCCCTGAAGAATCGGGAACCCTTCCCTCAGTTATAATAAAATCAATGTCCTGTATCTGTTCTGCAGACAGTTTACTAAGATCTTTTTTCCAGTAGTTAAATTTTGGTCATTGCAAGAGTGAAATGCGTTGAAGGTTGGGTTTTTTTTGCTTGTTTGTTTGGGGTTTTCTATGGTAAGGGCGTGGTAGGAAGAGGGAAGAGAAGGGAGTAATTAATCATGCAAACATAATTTTATGAATATAATGTATTTAAAAAAATGTTTAATTTTTCTCAAATCTTTCTCACTATGTTATTTCTCCTTCTCCCCTAAAAGAGTGAAGCTGAGGTTCGGAGTCTGTAAAAGCCCTTTCTCTAGATCCTGAACAATCAATATACTGATTTCTCACCTTTTTCCATGTGTAACTTTATATATTTTTGATGTAAAAAGAAATAACTTTGCTAATTGTGGTCATTTTCAATGCTACCCTCCTTCACTGTACAGAAAGAGGAAAAAGAGGGCAAAAAAGGCATCAACTCTTTTCAAATATCAGTGTTATTTATTTATTTTGAGTGGTCTTTATAACTCATATAATTGTATTTTACTACTTTTTTTTTTCCTTCTGAAAAGATATATTTAGAGGATTTTTACCCCAAAATTAATAAAAATAAAACTATATCAAAATCAGTGTTGTTCCAAATTTGCTCTAAAAACAGAATGCAAGACCAATCACCTTTCACTACATATCAGTTTATAATACAGCTCTTTTTAAAAATGTAAGAATTGAAGACCACCAACAAAAAATAATCAATGCTTGAGACTTGCAGATAGTGATACTAAGAGGTGGTTTTTCATCTTAGAAGTCCTGGTACTTTAAACTTCAAGTGTATAAACTAGTAACCAAGCAATATGTTTAGGTGACCATTACTCTGTGACCATGTCAAATGTTTTTAATTAACTAGTTGGGCAAGCTTATCTTAAGCCTGCTGACAAAGATGCATGATGTCAAAGAGCTCTCTTCCTTTGCCACTTCTAGTAGGCAGAGTCAGAATTAGTAAAATCAATGGTAAAGGAAGAAGAAAATGAAACCCTTTCCTCTACAGCAGAGATCAATCTGTTTATGGTGGAATTAGGTGGTAATGTTAGAATGGACATTTTAAAAAAATGCTAACAATGAATACTCCAAGCAGTGATAAATAAAAGGTTGTTGATAGCAACGTTTATAATCCCACACTATACTCAAATATATTTTTCTTTTTAATCAATAGTTTAGTCAAATAAAAATCAGATAAAGCTGAGAAAAATGCAAAATCCCACTTGAAAGTCATGGAAGTTCTGCATTCACACATGTGACTGAACTGAAAGACACTAGCATCCCTGTTACAGAAATCCTGTGGTCTCTCCAAAATATTGTGCTTCCCTACATCAGTGATATCCTGTGTGAAGTTCAGAAATAGCTTTATTTACTTTGGCATCTTGAAGATGAAGGAGAAAAGTAGGTACTCCCGGCTACTTGCACCCATTGCATGCTTATCATCAATGTAAATTAAAGAGGACATACATTAACAAACGAGAAACTAGGAGACATTATCAGGAAGCATACATTAACCCTGTCCTACTATACTGTCGTGGTTTAACCTCAGTCGGCAACGCAGCTGCTCACTCACTCCCCCCCACCCGGTAGGATGGGGGAGAGAATTGGAAGAGCACAAGTGAGAAAAACTCGTGGGTTGAGACAAAAACAGTTTAATAATTGAAATAAAATGATAATAATAACAATATGATAATAATAAGACACAAAGCAAGTGATGCACAATAGAATTGCTCACCACCCGCCGACTGATGCCCAGCCAGTCCCTGAGCAGCGGTCCCCCCTGGCCAGCTTTCCCCAGTTTATGTACTGAGCATGACGTCACATGGTATGGAATGTCCCTTGGGCCAGTTTGGCTGTGCCCCCTCCCAGCTTCTTGTGCCCCTCCAGCCTTCTCAGTGGGTAGAGCATGGGAAGCTGAAAAGTCCTTGGCTAGTGTAAGCACTACTTAGTAACAACTAAAACATCAGTGTGTTATCAACATTACTCTCATCCTAAATCCAAAACACAGCACTGTGCCAGCTACTAGGAAGGAAATTAACTCTATCCCTGCTGAAACCAGGACATATACTTGCTTCTATTGTATCTCCTTTGTCATACAATTTACACCTACTCTGACACCAAAAGCCTATAGAGAAGTTGCGTTGTTCTACACTGGCCACCATTTTGCCTCCCTAGTATAAGATACTAATTTCTAGGCTAAGAAGGTGTTTAGGTCAGTGTCATATGCTGAGTGAGTGCCCTGAAGAAAGGTTAGAAACTCTAACTTGTCTCCTCAGGCTGCCTCTGGGTTTGAGTGCTGACCTCTCCAGGGTAGCGGGTCAGCATGGTGGTGGGGGAGCCGTGTGGTGGGGTGGGCACCCAGCGCACACCAACCCCACTTAACAACATTGGCTGCATCAGCTGAGAGCACACCAGGGCACACCGACAGTCGAAGCTGAACCTGTCTCTCTCCCCCTCTCCTGAGACTGGGCCTGAAACAAAAGAAAAAGCAAAGAAAGGAAAAGAGAAGGGGGAGTGGAAGGGGGAGGGCAGGCAAGCTCTGTTTTAATCACTCCAATGCGGTAACTAGCTCAGCCCCAGGCTCCCCTTACATGCACAAAAGAAAAGCAATCCCATTCAGAAGGAGACCGTGAGTTATTGATCTCATGCTGAACATTATGTTCGGTTCAGCAGCACTGTCAGCTCCCTCACACGGAAAGCTTATGTTTCCCACCAACTCTGTTGAATGATACTCAGTTTTTTGAAAATGAAGTGTTGGGGGCTAGGGGTCAAGGGCAGAGACATCTCAGCTTTCATCCTGGGACTTCAGGACACATTCTGGGTCATGATGAAGGGTAAGCCTGCCGGGCATTAATCGTACAAGTTCTGTGGATCTTGTTCACCAGAGGAGCAGGCAATTCATGGTTGTTTCACTTTCTAATTCAGACATTAGAAAATGAGCCACAAAGCCGTCATTTGTTAATGTACATAGATTTATTTTACCCATTCAAATTAATGAACAAAGTTTTTTGCTAACACACTTTATAGTTCATTTATTTAGCTTAGTATCCTCATTTGCAGAAATATGCAGAGATTCGTTTTTAATAAATTAAGAGATTAAAGTCAAAACTTAAATTAAAAATTTATTTCTTATAACCTGTTTCACTCTTAAAAGTACTTACAGCCTTCCCTTTACATGTACTATTAATTATGCATGACACTACCCCATGTATAGACACTCTGTAGTCTATATAACTACTTGACAGAAAGCAACAGGGATTTTTTAGTTAGTTATTGTTAGCATAATCCAAACCCAAAACATTCAGTCCATATCAAGTCCATATTAAGTTCTTGCTTAAAAACTAAAGAAATGTAATATTTGGTCATTGTGCCTTTACGAGAGTTCCACACGCCTGAAGTCTAATTGTGGCATGAGGATAATTTCTCATAAATTACTCAGTAAGTGTCCAAATGATTTTTTTTTCTTTCACAAATATTCTTCTTCAGAGGTCTTTTATTAAGAGAATAACTGAGTAGGCACCAAAAAGAAGGAAGAGCTGGATAAATATAGACACTTCAGAGGAATAAAATTAATTCACAGAAAAACAAAGAAAAAAACCCAATGAAAGTAGGAGTGCATATTTAACAGGACACCAGAGCTGAGACACTTACGGAAACTTCCTTACAATCTTACTGTCTTTACTTCAATGCAAATTCATTTTGCCTGAGTAATAAGTACTGTGATAGTCATTCTACAATTATGTTCGTATAGTCAGTCACACTCTCCTAAAACAAAACATCAGAAATGAGACATACGATAATTCCATCAACTCAAACCTAAAAATTAACAGTAGAACAATGTGCTGACTAATGTTTGCTGTAAATTTAGTCTTTTATTCTTCTCAAAGGATCCTGAATCATACCAATGTTTTTATTCATTTAGAAAAGAAAATCACTGAACATATTATGCTAACCAATGCAATTTTTGTGTTGATATTGAAGTATTCACTCTTTTCACAGAATACTATTGATTCACCATTCTCTGCATTTGATTGGTCCTCTGAATGTTATTTTTGTCTTTGATTGCGTCACTAAAACTTTTCAAATGGGAAAATGAATTTTGAAAAGTTCTTTCTGACTAAAATACTTCTAGTATGAGTAAGGACATGCATTCTAAATATGAGCATTATGAAATTTTATATACAGACAAACAGGAAAAAAAACAACAAATCACCAAACAGAGCAAATCAAATACCCTGATTTCACTAATGAAAATTATAATGAAGATTTCTAATAATTGATTTTTTTCTTAGCTGGAGATTTCCCTACCATTTCCATCTGATGAATCTAAGATAGATATAGAGAAACATAAACTGTTCATGGTTTGACATGGAAATGCTTTTTCCATATATCAGATGTGAGCTCTTAACCATAGCTCCATTACGTGAATGTAATTACTTGAAGGTAATTATTTCAGGTGAAAACTGAGAATTTTTTTTTTTAGCGCTACCTCTTTCTTCTCACACCAAGTTGTGTTTTCTTCAACCCCTTTTTTCTAGTCTTTGTTCAAATGAAGACATCTAGTTATTTAGGTGAAAGATTCTCCTTTTTCTTCTTACTTGGACCCTCAAGCTCTGATGAGAACAGATAGGTATTAAAACAACATAACCACTGTATTTACATTCACTGCAAATGACTGTCCAAGGATTTTTAAACATTTTATCTCCAGTTCTAGTTAAATACATCTTAAATACCACAAATGCCTATTCTATTTTCTTTTACTAATTTCCTGAGAGGAAGATAGTTCAGGCAGAAGGAAAAAACCAAATCCTATATTGCACTCTGAGTCAGTACTCAATATCCTGTAATCATGCAGAACAAGAGACACAAGCCAGACAGATGGGTGAATTTGTAGTCTACTATATGGATCTGTTAACGTGTCACATATTAGGTTTAAAATTAACTCTTCTTACACAAGAACTGCAATAGCGTTACGTTAACATTGGTAGCACTGGGAGCACTCAAGTAATGTTATGTTAACACTGGTAGTAGGGATAAAATTATTCATTATCTGTTATGAATACAACAAAAGTTACAATGAAAATTTTCTTGCTGATTTTTGGCCAGTGTGCCACAAAATTGAAAAGAAATATTAGATATAAACTTATCTGATTTATCTCTCATTTCTATTCTCGTATCATAACTGTTCGTATGATAATAATTTAGTTGCTGTATCACATATTTCAGTTTACACATTTTTTCAAACTTCCTTCATCTGCAGCTATGGTTCACACATGATTCAACCCACCTAGTCTCTTTATCGTACTGATTATAGTAAATTGTTAAAGAAAGTTTAAGAAAAGTCGTGTGGTCATTAATGTATGCGCAATGTGTAAAAACTTTTCTGGGGAAATGGGTCAAATTCCAGCTAATCTCAGTACAAAATCTAGGCTTTATTTTATAGAAATATTAGTCAACAAGTGCTGGGAAGTCAGAGAAGATTTCAGTTTGTCTAGAATGGTTCCTAACTTCCATACAAAATCAATGAAGAGAAGTCATAGCTACCTTCAGTTTGCATAGAAGTATGCTTCCATTGACATAAAGGAAATCAACAGAAAGTGCTAAAAGCTAATATCCCACCTACCATGCCTAACATTTCCACGTGATTCAATATTTATTGTCTTCTGAGCATCACTGCCTGTCCACAGACTATCTGATGAGGCATGAGATTTCCAGCTAGAGCATGGAACCTTACAATAAAACTGAGAAACTATTGTTGAAACAGATTGTGCAGATGGAAGACTGTTCCTAAAATCAAACTTATAACACATATAAACAGGCAAAAGCTAAAATTCAATCTGAAATGCAGTGTAGTCTAAAAATGAGCCTAAACTGAGTAGGAGAAATTCTTGTCTTAAAAAAACAAACAACATAAATATTAAAAGTAAAGCATGCGAGTCATCAAGATTACACCCTAAACAATGGGATAGAATAATTTTTTGGTAGTTAATTTTGTTTTTCCTCCCCCTTATGATTCTGAGCCTTAACTCTGATCTGAACAAAAAGTCAGGAGGTTTGATTAGCCACTGGCTTTCCCCTTGATCATAATTATGATTCCATTTACAAAATATGCCTTTTTTCTTCTCCCCAATTCATGACTGCAGTTGCTTTTTTACAGTTCCTCACTGCTTTGCTCTGTATTTGAATTTTTCTTTGTATAAAGACAGTCTCTTTGAGTTGCCTCTCAGCTACTACCCCCTTTAACCTCAGACCATGACCTCTTGTTTTGCAGCTAGTTACTATCTCTGCTGCTTGCTGGTATCAATTTGTTTCTGCTTCATTCAGGATCAGTCATCTGGGCTCTTGATCTCTTACCATGCCCTCACTGGCAAACATCTTTCAGTACGCTCTGAAGGGAAGAAAACCCCAAACTTAAATGAAATGAAACTGTAGCAGGCAACAAAAATGTAATGCCAAGCCCTCCACCTCTTTAGAGATGATTTAAGAACAGATAATGTTTATTCACAGATTGTCAGCTAATATATTAATAACAGATCACTGTGGGGTCAAATGACAGAGTTCTTAAATTTCAAGAGACAAATTTCAGCTGAGAGTAAGAGGTGTCAAATATAACCTACCACCATGGCATATCTGCTTGCTGTAGGAATATGGCATAAGCAAGAAATGGAATTTTAAACCTAATCTGTCACTACACTGAAATGGTAGGAAATTCTCTTCTATCAAAGTGAATATATGGGAAGTGCAATAAAACCAGGGAAATGCTTTGAGAAAAGTACAGAATGTATTGAAATGCTTACTTTGGATGATAAAGACCAGAGTAAACTGCAGTTAAAAACTAAAATGACCGTGTTTAAACAAAGAAGAAAATGAATTATTGTAAGATATGGATTTGATATAATTTTAATTATTTGAATAAAACTCTGTTTATTATCTCCCATAGGTGTTTCTTATGATTCATTGGAATGTTATTTGTAGGATGTCAACAGAAAGCTAAATAAGACTTTTTTTTTTTTTTTAATATTCTTGTCATAAGCTTGAATTACACTTACCCAATGAAGTAACAAGACTGACACATTATCTTTTATTTGACTAGTCATTGCTAAGCAACACCTGAATATTGAGTAATAAGCTATAGATTTTTAAGGAAAATAGAATAAATTTGTGAAAGAAAATAATTGTTTGCTGACATAGTTATAAAAAAATTAATTGAAAAAATTATTTACTATGAATATTTGCTCAGTTCCAATAACAGTCCTGCCTTGTCAGAATTCAGCAAGGGGAAATTATGTAGACTAATAGGATTTGACATACCTCATTGAATTCCCAATCCTCCTACTTCTTCCCCAGTCATCAAGGTTAGATTGGATCTTTCTAATCAGAAGACAATATACGCTCTTCAGTCACTGGAATGCTACTTGATATACTTTTTTATTATTATTTTCTGCAGTATTTTAACTGTCACAGAAACAAGAACTGACACATATAAAAATATTTTTATCTCTACCATGCTACAGTCAATGCAATGCACTCATACAGCTGAACAAGTACCACATACCATCTCTAGAGGAACAACAGTATTAGTTCAGTTATATAATATCTTGTTTTAAAATTATGATTAGGTCTTTAATAAGCTTTTTAGAATTTTTAATATGAATCAGATATTTCTAGAAATCTAAGCACAATAAGATTGACATACCCAGTTGTGAGGACTTTTGTACTAGCAATTTTGGTTTCTGAGAACGCAACCTCACAGATAATATTACTAATGTCTCTTATAGAACATTCTATATAATAAACAGTAATCTCCATCCAGTTGTCACTTCTTCCCTGTCTTCCATTCACACATATATCCTCATCTAATGGGCACCTATAATTTATTAATCCACATATTGCAATTCCATGGAATTTCTGGAATCTATTCCTGGGTAGATTTATGGTGGCCATTTTGCCTGGGGGAAGAAGACAGTTTATGTGAATGGAGAGGAGATGTGCTGCATCACTTACAATCAAGCCAAGGGAATAAGCCCTTAACCTTTTTATTTTATTAATATAGATGTAGCAAAAGGCTCCAATCAGGACACTCATACAGATTCCCCTACTCAAGAATAAAATAAAGTTTAACTAAAAACTTTCTCTAATTTTATGTCGTACTGTATAGCAAACCTGAGAAATTGTGACTGGAACTTTTAAATGAACGTGCAAGCTCAGAAGTGTTTGGGGAGCCACCTTTCATCCTACTTGAGGTGCCAAGTTCCTATGTTTCCATATAAAAAGGAGAGCTGATTAGTAACCTGTTTTTAGCTATTGCATAAAATCCCTTTCCTGTAGTTCTCATGCCAAAACACTGAGAGTGCCAGCATAGAAATGAACTTTTGTATAATGACATATAAAAATGTTTCTGAAATCCATATTAATTATTTCCACAACTACCTCTTTGTTCACAAATTTAGTAAATGTATAGTATTAAAAGAAATCAAGCAAATTAGTCATGTCCCTTATGAGTTATATGGCATTCTTTCAAATGGCTCATAATCCTATCTCATATGCTCCATTCAAACGATTCTTCTAACTATTGTATGCTTTTCAGGTCAGTAGTTTTGAATCTGTCATGGATCCTGTCTCAAACTTTTAGAAAAAAACACATTTAGCCACCTCTGTTACTTCATTAGCCTCAGTGAGTTATCAAAAATATCTGCCACTGACTTTTCTATTTCCCCGAACATGCCACAGAACAATTTATCTGAGCCTGGTGCTTTATCATCCTTTAATCATTCTAATTTTGCAAACACTTTATAAGATCTGGGGCTCATAAAACTCTTGTTGTATTTCACTTTCACAGAAAATTTATTCCAGACTTTAGGTTATGGCCTACAGCTGCACTCATAAATATAAAGGCAAAGAATTCATTCATGCTAAATTACCTTCCAGAGATGTGCAAAGTTATTCATACCACTCAGAAGGACACCAAAATTCGTATTTCTGCCAGGTTCCACAAAAATAGAATATACAAGATTGCCAGTTCAAACTTCTTTGCCAATATGTTTTGAAAGCATGGAAAACAGTCAAACTCCACACAGATTGTGGAGAACACGTTCAAACAGCTCTATTAATGATTGACAAACTTTAAAACTCTACTTTATCCAGATGTATAAATTTTAACTGAAGTCTAAATAAAAGTACTATAAATAAACTCAAGGAGTTGTGGGAAAGTTAAAGCAGGAAACATGATGTCCCCATTGTAAGTGCTTATTCTTCATCCTCAGTTTCCAGTCTTTTAGAAAGAATGTTTTCCGCTCTTCATTGGAAATTCCCATACAATCAGTCCCAGAAATCTGTGGACACAAAACCATGCTCCGTAACCATAAAAACCTTCATTAGTTTGAGTCATTTCAAGTAAAAGTGAAGACATCTTCATCAGTTATTGTGTGCCAGTTTTGGGTTTGGTTTTTTTTTTTTTTCTGTATACTCTTCATAACTTTTTAACCTGAAGAAGCAACTATGAATTTATCACCTCCAACTCAGACCTATGGAAAAATTACTTCTTCCTGTTTACAGATAAACACTGTTTCTAGATAAACATGAAACGCTATAATTTGCATTAAGTTCAAAAGTTACAAGTAAAATATATTTTTTAAAAAGAAAATCTAATAGCTTTCAGAAGTGTAATTCAGACCATTTAAATACATACTTAGAACATCCTTTCCTTTGTTTGACCTAAGTATAATGAGAAGTCCAGGAAAGTGTCTGAATAAAATTGAAAAATAAGAATTGTCAACTTGATTTTCATGCAAGCTCTAAGTTGTGAATGAGCAGAAAATAAAAACAAGTCCCAAAATGCAAAGTACATAATAGAAAAAAATAAAAAAAAACCCCTGGCTATTAACAAAAAACAACCCCAGTAACCTAGTGGGAATCCTTCATTGCACAGGTGTTAGTGTCAGCTAGAAAACCAACATATCTGCGTTCATTGGAAATTTGCCTCTAGTAACTAATAGCAATTTACCCCTGCAGGATGAACATATTTTTTTATAACATTCATAATCAATTCTATCCTAATGGGGGACAATTTCTATATACTATTAGTCCTTTGAAATTATTAAAACATAAATAAAGAGCAGAAGAATCTGGGGATTAATGCACGTAACAATAGTGTCCAATTTGAAATTAAAGCATCAAACATCACAGCAAATATTTGGGATATAATCACTGTGTTTATACACTAATGAATACATTGGAAAGGATAAGGTTACACATAACATTAAATAACAGAGCTTAGAGCTTTAGCTTATCATTATTATTTAGGGATCATGTGGTGCAAATACTTTTAAATCCAGTACTGTAATTTGCCATGTCTGAAGGTGAGGGTAAACTTGCTCAGCAGTATAGCCTGCTTATCCCATGCTGTTTCGGTATGTAGTTCCTTATTTCATTCTCTTCACTCAGAGAGCATGAGCAGCAGTAGCAATAAAATTCTGAATGTGTATGCCAATAGAAGGTTTTTATTGCTGTTTCTGTTCTTGTTCCTTGTGATAGCAAGGAAAAAGTGTGTTTGGGGCCAGGGTAAAGTCTTGGTTCTTACCAGGGATCTCTGCTTCTGAAGCGATTCAGCGATTACAGTGCTTTTAGTGAACTTACTTTGATTTGTGTCTGCTTCCCTAACATGAACTCCCATCCTTTTTAACAAGCAGTTGTATAGTAATATCCCCAATACTATGAGCTATCTTCTTTCATGATCCTTAGGCTATCAAGGACTCCCAGGAATACCTGCCTCCATGCTGACTATACACAGCAAGTCCACCTGCTGGAGACCTTCTATCTGCTGATGTTCTGCTACCTGACCCTGCTCTAATTCTCCCATGCCTGAGATCCCTTCAGGTAAAATGGCATGCCTTTCCCCAGATCCATTTTCTTCCTCTGTTTGCAGGTATAGAGCAAAGTACCAATTAAAATTTCTTCATTTTACATGTTTTTAGAGAAATTTCCTGTACAGGACATGAAATAGATTATATATGGCTATATGAGATTCAAAGCTACAGGACTTTCACAGAGGAAAGTTCACCAGTAAAAACAAACACCGAAGACAAAGTGTGTCTTAAAACTTTTAGAGGAGTGAAATTTAGTCAGCAATAAATAAATTCCTTCAGCGACTATACAACAAATTTTTATGCTGAAGGTAAATATCTGCACTCTTTCAAACAAACCAAACAAAGAACAGCAACAAAAAATAAAGCTGTATTTTGGTATGGTTTTGTTTTTGTTTTTTGTTTTTTTGCAGATACTAATATTTTTATTTTCTGTTTATTCAGAAATAACTGTGCCTTCTCTATTCCCTGCAGTAAATTAGGAATTAAAATTATCTATGTAGCAAGTGCTAGACCCATGATCATCTCTCACCCCTCCCAACCATATCTCACCTCTCCCAAGATAGTGCTTGAGATGCTAGATGATGAAGTACCAGAGGGGATAGGACTAAATCTTAGCTTAATTGGCACAAATGTTGTTTATACACCCTCTCTGACATTTAAAAAAAAAGAAAGGTAAAATTACCCCAAAGTAAAATGGGATGTTCAGGGTAACTAGGGAAATTTTTTATTTATTTATTTATTTTCTTTATTGGGTTCTATGCTTAAATGGCTGCAGCTCATGGCCTGACATCTATTTGACAGATATTCAACTAAAGTCACATGGTTCACCAGGTGAGTGGCTAATAAATTATTTAATACACTGTGCATCCAGCTAAAGCAATAAGCTTCTACTTCTTCACTTGTTATTTTCAGAGAGACAGATTTTTCTGAACTTGAAAAAAAAAAAGAAAGAGAGGATTTTCATGATTCCAGATCACACAAGGAGGCACTGGACTATCTAACTGTGGGGACTGCTGATCAAGTAGGATAATAATTAGTAGACATGTTTTAGTGTGCTTTATCTTCGAGGCAAAACCATCATACCTGAATTTTTTTGTAAGACGCCATGCAAGTAAAATGGGAAGAATTTCTACTGTTGCCCTTGAAGCTATTTAGAAAATAATTGAATAGTCTCTGAGCCCCAAGCAGTTGGGGGAAAGGGAAAGAAAGAACATTATTTTGTCAGAACCTTCACTTGGGTAAAGGGAGACAAAAAAAGAAATCAAACAAGCAGCTTTCATTTGGTCTTTGATCTAAAATTTCTATACCTTCATATATGCATGAGCAGAGATATGGTTCCCCAAAGCTTGTAGAACTGTTCAGTTCAGGACAAATTCCCTTCATTGAACCTGGTAAACTTTCAGTAGTATTTTCTCTTCTAAGGTATGTAATCCTAGTGCAAAATGTGAAGAGTAATTGTGATTTAGTAACCAGTGCTTTGTGTACCACAGTTCACAGAACATCCCAGTAGAAATTGTCAGGGAATCAAAACACATCACCAGTGAAAAAGACACTATTTCCAATCTCATATCAGCAACTATTCAAGGACAAACGTAATATTGTAAAAGTATATCATGAACATTGCAATAGCATAGAGGTTATTCATCTCAAAGTAACATCTTCAGAAGCATCTAGTCACGACAGTCGCTGATGGTCTGAACATTCATTTAGATTCAGGGGTGGAGCTGGATGAGGCAGCAGCGTGAGGGTTATCAGTAATGTTGCAGGCTCATACCAACACTGCTGCTTTCCAATCACGAGACATAGGTTCACTGCACCAAACCAGGCTAATGCACGCCTGTGGGAGGAAAGCTTCTCCTCCTGGGCAAATCCAGTGCTGGACTTCTTGCTGTGCAGTATCTTCCTAGGGACAATAAAAATTCCACATGATCCTACAAGAAACTGAGAGGTGTATTTCCACACATTAAAAAAGTTAAGGCATAATTGCCTGCTGGCTGCCCCCTGAGGCTAGACACAGTGTAATAAGTTAATTTCTAGTAGAACTCTGTAGGGAGAATATGCAGACAGATAAACTTTTTGATTAAAAAAGATTTTTTTTTTCTTGTGGCCAGGAGAACAGAAGAGACTGAATTATTAAAAAGTAATTCAGTAATAAGTAAGAAACTGTATTTCTTTTTTTCACAGCCACAAATAGTAACTCATCTTCAAATATTTGTCATGTCTGTTTAGGCTGAAAGTGCCTTCTGAAATAAGCATCAGATGTTTCATCTAACAGTATAGTATCATCTACTCTTTGGCTGTAACATTGCTTACACTAGAAGATGAAAAGGTCTGACAAGCCATGACTACCTATCCAATATAATAAGTCGTCTTTAGAATAGAGTACTTATTACTGTTGTAAGAATGATATGTTGTGCAAAGGATACATAAAACCTAAATTTCCAATACACAGATGCAGAAGAGTAACTGTCTGAAAAACACTTACTGTACAAATATCAGAAAAGACATATTGATTATTAATGATTTAAATACAAAGGTGTCATTATTCCTTTGTAATTTACTGACTATTGAATTGGGGGGAAGGGGGGAAAATAAACAGTACATGGCAAGATTTCAGCTGAGGATCAGCCTCTATATAGGGAGACAAATGAAGTGATAGAAATAGAAACATTCAAGATAATTAAGGACTATGTAACAATTTTGTTAAGCTTTTTAAAAATGTCCATATCAAAGTAGATTTTTTTTTAAAAAAGGGGGTGGGGAATTAAACATACTGTTAGGCTGAGCCAAATCTATGTTTCTAGGTTTGTGATTTGTACAGTTGCTTGAAATCTGCAAAATTCAAATTCATTAAAATTATTTTTCTTCTCCCAAAAGGACAAAATAATAAAAAACCCCAAACCCTAAAATTATTTATGTAGCAGAAATTCCTAAATATTTAATGATAAATGCAAGTAACAAAACAAGATGTTTCAGGCTGTGTATAATCCAAGTACAACATAAAATCTTCTAAGAAGGAAAAATTTAGACCAAAAATTTTACTTTTCAAAATCTGTCAAATATTTACCAAAAAGAAATATTTCTATGAAATATTTCTAATAAGACAAAAACTATTCAGATGAAGAAGTAGTAGTAGTAGTAGTAGTAGTAGTAGTAGTAGTAGTAGTAGTAGTAGTAGTAGTAGTCGTCGTCTTAATTGGTCACAAATCCATGCAAATTTTATCCATCATGTAAGATACCTTGCCAGATTTGCTTGGTAAGGGATCAGTGTTCTAGTTGAGGATGGGAATTAAAAAATCACAAAATACTAACAAGTGTTGTGTTAGTATTTATTTATTCTTGATGCTTACAGATTTTTATAAGTCTCTCACTGAAGCCTTCCCCTCTCAAAGTTCACAAGTTCTTATCCTTAATCAAAATTACTATTATCATCTATTAGCCCTGGCCATAGGACTGAAATTAGTCTTCATCTAGCAAAATGTTCTTCAGCCACTGTAAACAGAAAAGGAACAGAGTAAAACTGACTGCTACTTTCTAATTTTTCACCATGGCTGCAACTGATATAAGGAGAAAGATGGACTTTAAAGATCCTCTAAAGAGCTTGGAGGAAAGCGATCTAGAGGAAATGAGAATTTAGGGGCAGAACGACGTGTTATTATTAACAAGAGAAATTAAGAAAGCAGAAAGAAATGTGATGAGCAAGAGACAGAATGAAGGGAAACATCTTGTCAGGAAGAAAAATAAACAACTGATGGGACAGAAGTTGTCTCTCTGTGAGACAAACTGAAGTAATGAAGCAGTAACAAATCTAAAGAGCAAGTGATGCTCGGTAAGATGGTTGTGAAGCATACTGGGTACCCAGTCATGATATCAATGACCTTGCAGCTCAAATAATATCATGCCGTGCGGCTTCATAAACACCATAACGCCCCACTACCCACAACCCCCAATAAGAGACAGTGGAAATAAACAAATTCCCACACTAAATAATAAATTTTCATTTCTACAACTTTGATCATGCAATTTTGTTTGTATGTTTAAGCTTGAATTTGAAGCAGTGCAATAATACAGTCTTGTAATTATGCTTCTACCCAAATTTCTTTTTTACTCTAGTCAAACAAAATCCTTAGGCCAGAGCCCATAATTTTTTTTTTTTTTATTCATTTCCTCCTCTTTTACTGTGAGTTTTCTCGCTCTTATTCAGTTATTTATCTATCTACCTATCTATCTATCTATCTATTTATTTATTTATTTAAATTTGATATTCAGGTGAAGAATGAACTAAAACAAAGACTCAAAATGAAGTTTGCAATCTAGCACAGATGAATATGCAAAGTTTTCAATATCAAACAGAATTTGTAAGGTGCATGGAGGGTCTTAAACTCTCACAGTAGGTAATAAAGCAAATAGATCTTAGTAGAAGTAACACTTCATTGTGTTATATAGTGCTAATCATTAGAAATATGAAGCATAAAAATTACTGAATTCTAAATGGTAACTGCAGTTATCTGTACAGTTACAGAACTATAAAGATAACAAGAATTTTCTGCTCCAAAATAACATTCCTCTCATGATTCACACTGTCCAGTAGCTTAACAAGCATACATATAAAGCATATGTAAAGACACTCAAACTCTGTGACTTTAGGTGTAATACTGCTTCTATGAACATATCACCTAGGTGAAAATCTCACTAGAACCTTTTCTTACATTATTATTTTATAAAGATCCAGACCAAACAGCATGTATTCACATGGCTAATCCTGTGGAGGTTTACAAGACCACCTGCAATTGTACATGATTGCAGAATCAGAACTTATTCTTATATTGTAAAAAAAAACCCACAAAACCAAAACAAAACCTGTAGAAATCTAAGTACATATTCAAACTGTCCTAAGATATAATAGTAAGAAAATAATTTCAGGACATTTCCCAGTATAATTGCTATCTACCATATAAGTATGATGCACCTTTCTATTCTCATAATTCTCTTACAATTGTGCTGCTAGTGAATTCATTCAGCTACCAGTATTCGTTCTTGTCACAATCTTTGTCGTTAGAATAAGATTTTGCATTTCTGAAGCCTAATCTATCATGTTTTAATTCCCTACAAAATAATGGAAAAGTATCTTCAAAAAGTGTCTCAGAATAAATTGATTTTCATAAAAAAAAAGACTTAAATGAGAAAAATTGTGCAAAATTAAACTATTCTCAAAGCAATCTTCATACTTTAATGAAAACTGAAAATGGTACAAAATTTCTGCAGTCCTATGACAAAGATGACAATGAGAATTAAAAAAAAGCCATGAAAAAGACAATTTGTAAGACTTTAAGCCCCTATTGATAAAGTTCTAACCTTACTTTTTATTTCAATAGGCTATTCTTGCGGGTAGACTGAAACTGTGGTTTTCTGGGGTTTTGTTGTTTTTGGTGTTTGGGGTTTTTTTGTTGTGGGGAAGTATGTGGTGGGGTTGGTATTTTTTAGAAATACATTTTTCTATTTTCAAATTATAGTTTATCTGCCACAAAAGGTTTAGGTATCTTATCAGCATTTTGTTAATAAATGACTGACTCCAAAAGAATCTAATGCATTCAGGTATCTTTCTATAAACATAATACTTCATATGGACTGCCACTTTGGGAGACATATAACTTTAAAATCAAATAGTTTGGCCATATTTGAGCAGCTAAAAGTGAATAGAAAACACCATAAATCTAAAGAACATGACAATCCTTTAGCAAACATAAAGAATAAAGCTCAGTCTTTGTGTTTGATGAGTCAAAGGCCGGCTTTACTGAATCAAACAAATAAAGTAGTACAGATTTATGCAGCATTTTTGTAAGCCTTGAATATGGCACTGACCATGTCAAGTTGATAAGCTTCAGGGCTTTGATAAACATCATCAGTTTTCAAGCACAGGAAAGGTGGCATCTTTGAACGAGGATTGAAAAAAAAAACTAACTAGGAAAATTAGAAGGTTAGAGGTTAGCTCTGCAGTCAAAAATCAAAAAACAAAACAAATGCGCAAGAAGGTTCAAGTTTGTGGCTAGACTGAAGAACAAACTTTGATGCTACAAGTATCTACACAATCCCCTATGACTTTACATGCAGGCAGAGTTGGATATGACACACAACTAGGGCCTGACTTATGGTGAAGGGGGTTTGCACCTTCTACTGTTGAAGGAATGGGAAAGGTAAAGATGACGATGTCTGTGGGAAGAGGTACCTCAGAAGGAGTAGTGGTCATGAGGCTTTTTTTTCAGGCTTCTGCCATAGTAAATGTAAGCCACAAAGATATTGAGACTGGAGACAAATGACTAGGCTGCTGTCTTACCCCTGGCCTTAGGTTACACTGTGGAGCAGGATGTGAGGAACAGGCAAGGAGGGAGAGGCGGTGGGGTGGATCTGTATGTTAGGGAGTGTTTTGATTGTCTAGAGCTCAATGACTGTGATGATGATACGGTTGAGTGTTTATGGGTAAGGATGAGGGGGAAGGCCAACAAGGCAGATATCCTGCTGGGAGTCTGTTATAGACCACCCAACCAAGATGAAGGGGCGGATGAAGCATTCTACAAGCGGCCAGCAGAAGTCTCACAATCGCTAGCCCTTGTTCTCGTAGGGGACTTCAACTTCCCGGACATCTGCTGGAAATACAACACGGCAGAGAGGAAGCAGTCTGGGAGGTTCCTGGAGTGTGTGGAAGACAACTTCCTGACACAGCTGGTAAGTGAGCCTACCAGGGGAGGTGCCTCGCTCCACCTGCTGGTTACAAACAGAGAAGGACTGGTGGGAGGTGTGGTGGTCGGAGGCCGTCTTGGGCTTAGTGACCATGAAATGGTAGAATTCTCGATTCTCGGTGAAGTAAGGAGGGGGGCCAGCAAAACCGCAACCATGGACTTCCGGAGGGTGGACATTGGCCTGTTCAGGACGCTGGTTGAGAGAGTCCCTTGGGAGACGGTCCTGAAGGGCAAAGGGGTCCAGGAAGGCTGGACGATCTTCAAGAAGGAAGTCTTAAAGGCGCAGGAGCAGGATGTCCCCATGTGCTGTAAGAAGAACGGGCGGGGAAGACGACCGGCCTGGCTGAACGGGAAGCTCTTTCTCGGACTCAGGAAAAAAAGGAGAGTTTACCACTTGTGGAAGAAGGGGCAGGCAACTCAAGAAGAGTACAGGGATCTCATTAGGTCGTGCAGAGAAGAAATGAGAAAGGCAAAAGCCCAGCTAGAACACAATCTGGCCGCTGTCATTAAAGAAAACAAAAAATGTTTTTACAAATATACTAATGACAAGAAGAGAGCCAAGGAGAATCTCCATCCTTTATTGGATGCGGGGGGGAACATTGTCACTGAGGATGAGGAAAAGGCTGAGGTACTTAATGCCTTCTTTGCCTCAGTCTTTAACAGGCAGACCAGTTCTCCTCAGGGTATTCAGCCCCCTGAGCTGGAAGACAGGGACGGCGAGCAGGATGAACCCCCCATAATCCAAGAGGAAGCAGTCAACGACCTGCTATACCACCTGGATGCTCACAAGTCTATGGGGCCGGATGGGATCCACCCGAGGGTGCTGAGGGAGCTGGCGGAGGAGCTCGCCAAGCCACTCTCCATCATTTATCAGAGGTCCTGGTTAACGGGGGAGGTCCTGCATGACTGGAGGCTTGCCGAAGTGATACCCATCTACAGGAAGGGCCGGAAGGAGGATCCGGGGAACTACAGGCCTGTCAGCCTGACCTCGGTGCCGGGGAAGATTATGGAGCGGTTCATCTTGAGGGCGCTCACAAGGCATGTGTGGGACAACCAGGGGATCAGGCCCAGCCAGCACGGGTTCATGAAAGGCAGGTCCTGCTTGACCAACCTGATCTCCTTCTATGACCAGGTGACCCGCCTAGTGGAGGAGGGAAAGGCTGTGGATGTGGTCTACCTGGACTTCAGTAAGGCCTTTGACACCGTCTCCCACAGCATTCTCCTCGAGAAGCTGGCGGCTCACGGCTTAGACAGGTGTACTCTTTGCTGGGTCAAAAACTGGCTGGACGGCCGGGCCCAGAGAGTTGTGGTGAATGGAGTTCAATCCAGTTGGTGGCCGGTCACGAGCGGTGTTCCCCAGGGCTCAGTGTTGGGGCCGGTCTTGTTCAAGATCTTTATCAATGACCTGGATGAGGGGATCGAGTGCACCCTCAGTAAGTTTGCAGATGACACCAAGTTGGGCGGGAGTGTTGATCTGCTCGAGGGTAGGAAGGCTCTGCAGAGGGACCTGGACAGACTGGATCGATGGGCCCAGGCCAACTGTATGAAATTCAAGAAGGCCAAGTGCCGGGTCCTGCATTTGGGCCACAACAACCCCATGCAGCGCTACAGGCTTGGGGAAGAGTGGCTGGAAAGCTGCCTGTCGGAAAAGGACCTGGGGGTGCTGGTCGACAGCCGGCTGAACATGAGCCGGCAGTGTGCCCAGGTGGCCAAGAAGGCCAATGGCATCCTGGCCTGTATCAGCAATAGTGTGGCCAGCAGGAGTAGGGAAGTGATCGTGCCCCTGTACTTGGCACTGGTGAGGCCGCACCTGGAATACTGTGTTCAGTTTTGGGCCCCTCACTACAAGAAGGACGTCAAGGTGCTGGAGCGTGTCCAGAGAAGGGCAGCGAACCTGGTGAAGGGTCTGGAGAACAAGTCTTCTGAGGAGCAGCTGAGGGAACTGGGGTTGTTTAGCCTGGAGAAGAGGAGGCTGAGGGGAGACCTCATCACTCTCTACAACTACCTGAAAGGAGGTCATAGCGAGGTGGGTGTCGGTCTCTTCTCCCAAGTAACTAGTGATAGGACGAGAGGAAATGGCCTCAAGTTGCGCCAGGGGAGGTTTAGATTGGATGTGAGGAAAAACTTCTTTACTGAAAGAGTGGTTAAACATTGGAAGAGGCTGCCCAGGGAAGTGGTTGAGTCCCCATCCCTGGAAGTATTTAAAAGACGTGTAGATGCGGCACTTAGGGACATGGTTTAGTGGTCACGGTGGTGTTGGGTCGACGGTTGGACTCGATGATCTTAGAGGTCTTTTCCAACCTTAATGATTCTATGATTCTATGACTCTATGTTGAGGGGGGACCACTGGGAAACCTTTCAGAGAGCCAAATCTTTTAAGGCCAGCAGTAACCTAGGCAACCATATCAGTAATAATATACAAGGCCAAGATTGCCAATGTAACAGTATCAAAAATACCTAATTTTACTACAGATATGCAAAACCAGGACCAACATAGAATCACACAATCATCATAGAACAGTTTGGGTTAGGAGGGACCTTCAAAGATCAACTAGTTCCGCCCCCTCTGCTGTGGGCAGGGAAATCTTTCACTAGACAGGTTGCTCAAAGCCTCATCCAACCTGACCTTGAACAATTCCAGTGATGGGGCATCGACAACTTCTCTGGGCAATCTGTTCAAGTGCCTCACTACCCTCATTATAAAAAATTTCTTCCTTATATCTAATCTAAACCTACTCTCTTTCAGTTTAAAACCATTACTCCTTGTCGTGGTTTAACTTCAGTCGGCAACTAAGCACCACGCAGCCGCTCGCTCACTCCCCCCCACCCGGTGGGATGGGGGAGAGAATTGGAAGAGCACAAGTTAGAAAAACTCGTGGGTTGAGATAAAAACAGTTTAATAATTGAAATAAAATGATAATAATAATAATATGATAATAATAATAATAATACACAAAGCAAGTGATGCACAGTACAATTGCTCACCACCCGCCGACCGATGCCCAGCCAGTCCCCGAGCAGCGGCCCCCCCGGCCAGCTTTCCCCAGTTTATGTACTGAGCATGACGTCACATGGTATGGAATGTCCCTTTGGCCAGTTTGGCTGTGCCCCCTCCCAGCTTCTTGTGCACCTTCAGCCTTCTCAGTCGGTAGAACATGGGAAGCTGAAAAGTCCTTGGCTAGTGTAAGCATTACCTAGCAACAACTAAAACATCGGTGTGTTATCAACATTGTTCTCATCCTAAATCCAAAACACTGTACCAGCTACTAGAAAAGAAATTAACTCTATCCCTGCCGAAACCAGGACACCTATCACAAGTCCTGGAAAAATGTCTCGTCTTTCTTATAAGCCCCCTTTATATATTGAAAGGCTGCAATACGGTCTTCCCAGAACTTTCTCTTCTCCAGGCTGAACAACCCCAGCTCACTCAGCCTTTCTTCCTAGGAGAGGTGTTCCAGCCCCTCTGACCATTTTCATGGCCTTCCCTGGGACTCATTCTAACAGGTCCAGATTTTTCTTGCACTGGGGACCCCAGAGCTGGATGCAGGTGGAGACTCTGCAGAGCAGACTAGAGGGACAGAATTACCTCCCTTGATCTACTGGCCACATTTCTTTTTCTGCAGCCCACGATACGGTTGGC
The DNA here is from genome assembly GCF_965638725.1 of Aptenodytes patagonicus. Taxonomy (NCBI): domain Eukaryota; kingdom Metazoa; phylum Chordata; class Aves; order Sphenisciformes; family Spheniscidae; genus Aptenodytes; species Aptenodytes patagonicus. The sequence continues at coordinate 163,501,212 of NC_134949.1, read as the reverse complement.
TTACTGGGTTGTAAGCTCACATTGCAAGCTCTTGTCCAATTTTTTTGTCCACCAGTATCTCCAAGTCCTTCTCCACAGGCCTGCTCTCAGTCCATTCATCCCTCACTCTGTATAGATACTGAGGACTGCCCCGACTCAGGTGCAGGACCTTGCGCTTGTTGAACTTCATGAGGTTAAAAAAAAGAAAAGTTATTTGGGGCAGGATTGGGGCAGAGAAAGGGAGATGCAAAGGCAATGAAAGGAGGGTCAATAAACAGGAAGAAGTAAAACAAAGTAAGCAAATAATGTAATCAAAACCACTTGGAGGTAAATATCTATAGGGTAGCTTTGTGCATGAGGCACTTAGGGACATGACTTAGTGGGTGGTGGTGTTGGGTCGACGGTTGGACTCGATGATCTTAGAGGTCTTTTCCAACCTCAATGATTCTATGATTCTATGATTGCAGCAGCTGAAGCAGAACAATAGATCAAACCTTTTTCTTTCAATATATTATATGTGTCAAACTTTTGCAGTCAGGAGGATGGGTGAAGGTGTGGACAAAGATACCGTGGGATGGGTGAGTTAATCATCCCAGTACCACTTTGTCAGGCCTGATGGCTTTGGCATCGCTAGCATCTTCATAAGAGATTATATGATCATTTTCTACTATTGGCAGTCTCCTGCAGAGTAGGCAATTGGCTGTCTAGAATGGACACCAGTGGGATGGTGGGGAATTAAACCTTGCCCATGCTGAGCTTTATGAACCAGGATGTCAGAAAGGCTGCAGTTTTACCATTTAGAGAAGGTAGATGGGCTAGCATAAATCTGCAGTTGTTAAATTTGTATTTACCGTAAAGAAAGGGAAAATGAACTAAGAACAAAGTCCTGTAGAATTTCAGCAGAAAATGGAAACTGGGTTCTCTGAAGGATCCTTCTGAAGTTGGTAAATATGAGTCATGAACACCAAAGGAAAGGACTTGATCTGCAAGTTAATTAAGATGTTAAGAAAAAGGAGATTAGAATAAATCGGAGACTTAATCAGAGCAGAAAGACTAAGGGTGCAGGAAGGAAAAGAGATTAGGAAGGGGAAGAAAGGTGTGGGAACTCTGCAAACAAGAGTCTCAGAGCTCTGCATCATGGTCTTCTTTGTCTGTATAAGGCAAATAAATGGGAGGGAATACCTGTAGGTGCAGTTGTTGGATCCAGGAAAAGCATAGAAAACTTTTTGCAAAGGTAAAGCCATAAACAAGCAAACAAATAAATAAATGACACATAAAATAGGACTGAAAGACATTTCTAAGTATTAGTTCAATCCAACCACAAATTGCTAAGTTTCTGTCTATCTCTAATGAGCTAGGGTCGAGTAGACTGGTTTAAATCCTGAGTTAGTTACCTACTGTTAATTTAGTAAAGTTGAGTGAAAAGAATCTGAATCTTAACTTTCAACTTTCTTTTTGCATTTAAATTGTGATTCAGAATGCACTGAGTAAGTCATATGTAAGAAAGCAGTAACACTTCTAGCCTGAGCACTAAACCAAAATTTTTCTGCCAGTTCCTGTTAAAGAAATTTGCATTAAAAACCTGAAACTAAAACCAAACACATATAGTCATGAAGGCTGGAGAAAGAAATTGCAACTAAACATGTGAGGAAATTTTATACTTAGCTTACTGATATGTTGATTGCAACATAAACCAATAGCCAGAGAATAGGTAGACTAGTTCCTACATTCAAGAAATCATCTAGAACAGATTAAATTGAACTACTACTGTCCACATAGACTATAAAGACACTAAAAAAGTAACATTCAAAGAAATGTGGAAAATTGAGAAAGTCTGAGGCAAAAAAGCCCATAAAAGAAGAAAAGTGGACAATCTTTTGCCAGTGTGTACCCCATAATGTGGAACATATGTGAAAGAGTCAGTTAAGAGACAGTATTTAGAGGCATTGCAAATGTTTATAAAAGGAGAGCCTGGATCAAATAAGCTTTAGGAAAATGCTAAGAAGTAATCCAACCTAAAGGACAGCAAAGGAGTCCAAATGTTACTCTGGACCTGTATAGGGTGGGATCTTTTAATTCTATGTTAAGATACAAACCCAGACAGCAATCAAAGATGTCTAGAAACTATGATTGTTCCCTGTGATGGATGCACTCGACCCCATAACCAAACTAGCAGTAGTTTGGTACAGGCTCCAAAGGAGGTAAAGGCCTGAGCTGTAGCCAGGCCAAGAACTCCTCTAGTTCCAATCTAGTCTCTGAAAACCCACAAAGGAGCAGAGTGACACAGTGAGTATTGATGCATATGAGCTTGGAACACCGATCATGCGATTGACACAAGAATGACGGGTGGCTTTTCCAAGACTCATCTACCAAGTAACAAAGAAAGTTGTGGGTACAAGGAGTCTCATGCATACCTTTCCCATCACATGTAATTTGACTATGAGCCAACCACTTTATACCATAAATGTGACAGCCTAAGTGAGCCTTCTTTGAGCTCTCCCTGCTAGGCAGCGTGGCTGCATGGCGGTGATCTCCCCTTGAGCTGGGACACCTCTCAAGGTTGCTCCTCGAGGCAGAGAGAACTTTTACCAACAGCAGATCTTTGGTAAGTGGCTGATATTGCACATAACCTTGTAGTATGGTAAATTTGATTTGTGCCTTGGTAACTTTGATTTTGTCTTGGTAACTTTGATTTGTGCCTCGGTAGTTTTGAATCATTGTTCAAATGATTGTGCCGTACAGTAATAGAGTGAACCTTGCCATCGAACTTTGTTAAGTCTCACTTCTACACCATATTAAAACCACTTTCATTAATAGCTTTGATGGTGATTCTTTAAGTGATCTAAATCATCCATTCACGACACTCCATAAAAGCTTGTTTATAAATAAATAAATAAACAAATAAAAGCAAAACTAATGAGCAGTAACAGATAGAGGAAAGTAATAAACTTAATGCCTTAAAGACTATTTCACAGTTCCTTATCACTGCATAAATTTCTAAAATGGTTTTTAAGGAGTGGGAGAAGAAAGCAACATTTATTCTTTTTGCCTGGTTTCCTAAGGAAAGGAGAACTATGTAGTCATGCTATCTATAGACTAGTAACTTACTAGTTCAGTAACTTTTCGGTTCACTTACCCATTTTGAACATAGTTGATGAGGCCTCAGAACTAATTCAATTTCTACACATTTTTTGATTACAGAAGGAAAAACCTAAATGAGTAGCTCACTGACGGCAAGTCAAGCAGAACCCAGCCCTTATAACTTTCTGTTTAGTGCAGCTGGCCACTCAGCATATTCACAAATTTGAACTCCCCAGTAGACTTTGGTCTCTTGTGTGCTGCCTTTCCTCAGAGACTGGTGGGGAAGAATAAGATACTCTGTGATGGTACGGAGTACTGAGAAATAGTCGCAAGGCCATAGGAAACCAGATTTTATGAGATAGCCAGTTGTAATTTTTTTTTTTTTTTTAATGACTGGGAAAATAGCAATGTTATGCAGAGATTTTTCCCAAAGAGGCCTTATTACAATTTTTGGAGTTTTAATTAATGCAAGCTTGATAAGCTTTTAATTTTATTTTTTCTTTTTTTAAATTTGCCATCACAAATAAGGCATGGTGAGAAATCATGATGTTTAATGGTATAAGAAAGTAATTAATGTTAAATATGCTGCTATACGTATGCATTGCTTAATTTCTTTGAACCTTTGGAAGCTGGACATATTATTTCAAATATTTTCTAAAACTCCTTATAACCTGTAGACACATTATATATCAATTATATGTGATAGAGAGTGAACTATAATACTACGCTTGTTTAACATTCGGACATGATCTTTTGTCGGTCTGTTTTATGCAGGGTTTTTTCCCTTTGGAGTCTGAAAGAATTTTCACTGAAACAGAAACAAAGTGATTTATTTTTCCTTTTTGTTGTTGTTGGCTTTGTTTTGGTTTGTTTTGAACAGACTCAAAGGTTAGGCCAACAAGTGAAAAAGAAAAGAGAATCTCTTTGCCCACAGCAAGGCTGCCAAGTATGGCCAACTAATATTATGGTAGGTCATCGTTCATAAAATTAATCCACTTGGACAAGGAATGCAGAGGAGGAACATCCTGAGTGGACAGAAGACATATGAACTATACACTCTATAAAAACCCCTCAATTTTAGTTCATAATTGAAACTAATCCTGTCTTGAAGCTGAATATGAGTTCTACAAAGACAAACTGTTTTTTGAATTCAGACTTGGATAATGCAAGTTCATGCTTAGAGAGTATGGGAAGAAATGGAAAAGAGGGAGAGCAGTGCCTGGGAACCTGTCACTGAGGCTGAACAGTAGATAACTTTATGCATGAAGAGTATGACTTGACGATTATCTGATACTCAGTCCTAAAGAGAAGCAATTTGTGTCAGCCAAAAGCTAGTGAATGTAGTCACATACATTTTATTTTAAAGTGAGGTGAGCCAAAACATGAGTATGTACTATAAGCTCATAAACCCCATGTCTGAGGTACTTACCTAAGACTCACAGATATGCTCAGAAAGTTTATTAGGCATCACTTTGAAAGGACTGAACTATACAGTAGATTCTGCTTCATCTGGCATCTCGTGAATTTGCACTAATAACATGGTTTGATAGATTTGTCCAATTTTAAAATTCGTTTGAAAATTCCCATTCAAATCAATGCATTCATCAGGATGTCTGCTAATATTCACAGAACGATCAATGATTCAGATGAGTGAAGACCAGAAGAAAAGGCTGTGGAGCTAAGTCTGGAGCTAAAATCTTAAAGCACAATTTTATTTTATTTTTCCTGATATTAAAATACATTGACGGGATAAATAAAAGGATTGTAATAAAGATAGATGACAACATTTTCAGAAAGAACAGAGAGATAACAGGAGAAGACCTATGAAAGGTACAATATGCTTCTGCATAGGTGTTCTGAATACAGAGGAAGACAGGCCTCTTGGAGGTTCATGGATAATGATTAATGTGGAAAGAATATGGCCATCCTCACCATAAGAGCAGTTACTATCATTGTGAATAACTAACAAAATCATCAAAAGCGTAAGACTTGTAAGGGATTGTAACTACTCATTGCTGAGGGGTCTCTGAATGTAGCAAATGCACACGATTATTGACCCAGCAAATTCTGTGAAAGACTGACTTAGTGATAAGATATGTTTCTGATTTTTTTTTTATATACAGAATATTAAAAGCAATTAGAAAGGAGAAATTCTATCTATTGGTGAATACCTAAATGAGAATAAGAGATGCCAAGAGAATGAACTTGAAATAAGAATACATTATATGACCCCCCCAAAATTAAGAAATTTGAACATCAGAATTAAAAAAAAAAAAAATCAGAAGATAGTTTTACAGAGCACCAAAGAATTGCAGGGAAACAGTCATTAAGAGACCTCAAAAATACATTAGTAGCAACAAAAGCACATATATTCCCCCCAAAGAAATAATATTCAGGTACCTGTTGATTAAATAATGAACTCTTCACTGAGCTGAAAAAGAACAAGGAAATATACATAGGGCAGAAACAAATTCAGATTCCTAAAGGTTCTGAAGGAACCGTGAAGATAAGTGGGGAAGGAAAAAAAAAACCAACAAAGAGTTCAAGACATGAAACAAAATGCAACTAACATTTAAGAGATAAAAGTAGCTTTTTGTAAATATATCACTATTAATTGAAAGATGAATTGCTGATACATTTTATTTCTGATAGACAAAAGACACAGAGCGTTTAATTTCCATTTTCCATCAGTCTTCATTAGAAGAGCTTGATGTATTGCAGATGGTTAACACAATTCATATCACTACGAGGTTATGATCTTACAAGCTAGAGTTTGCTGAAATGAAATGGAAGTTTTACAATTGGCTGGTACTCCTAAGTTTGATGGTTGCCGTTCTTAAAAATGTTTGAAACAATCTTTTCTTTGTGAAAAATGGTCAAGCCATCTTGGAAAAGGGCAAACACAATTACTATCTTCAAAATGAAAGACATAAAGGCAAAGAGCTATAAATCAGTCATCTTCAATTCAATATCACCAATAATCAATAGCTCAACTTTTTGTGAACCTCTAGAAAATAGTGGGCAGTGTGGCAAACAATTTCCTAAAAGAAAAAATCATGTTAAACCAGCATATTTTTCTTCTACAACAGATAGCAGGCCAATTCAATGAAGAAAAAAGTAATAGGTCCATCATGTCTTTGTTTGATAACATCTTACACGATATTTCCATGACAAGGCTGGGAGGGAATAGTAACATAATATTGATGGAACTCTTTTGACATGGATAAAAACCTGTATGGTCATTATTTCTAACTACTGTCTTAGAATCATTTTATAGAATCATTTAGGTTGGAAAAGACCCTTTAGATCTTTGAGTCCAACTGTAACTGTCTCAATACGGTTAGCTACCAAAATGGAAGAATGGTGCAAAAAGGGGATTGACAAGTAGTTTCTCCTAAGTGATGTATCAATGAATAGCTTTATTAAATTTGCAGATTGTATAGAGCTAAAAGGGACTGGAAATGTATTCAAGGGCTAGATTTGATCTCAGAATGATCTTGATAAACTGGAGGAATGACTTAGACTAAAAAAGAAACGAAGAAAAAAAAAAGATGAAGCTCAGTATAAACAAGCACACCTTGTGAGAACATTACAATTTTGAATGCATTATGGGGAACAGCTCATTAGGAAGTGGTTTTGTAGAAAAGAAGCAAATGCCCAACAGTATGAGCAGGAACAAGGGAATAATATTGTTGTTAGAAGAGCAAATTATGTGGAAGGAACACATGGGAAGCCATTTAGTAAGAATAAATAACTTTGCTCTAATATTTTATATATGCATCAAGAGAGATGAATTTTGGACAGACTAGAGGAGAATGATCAGAGGTTTAGAAAACACAATCTATCAGAAGATTGAAGTAAATGTATGGTTTAACATAAAAAGGGAAAACTAGAGAAGGGTATGAAGCACAGTTTAGGTATGTAAAACACCGTTGAAAGAAGAAAGGAAATAATGAGTTCTCTATTTCATATTGGACAGGGCAAGTAGTAATTAACTTCAATTAATTAAGAGATTGGGTTTGACTCCAGAAAAAAATAACTTTAAGGATAGTGAAACACTAAGGTAAATTGCCTATGGAGTTTGTAATATCTCCATAATAGGAGCTCTTTAAAAGTGACTTGGAAAAATCTGTCTTGGATGACACAGTATAGTTGATCCTACCCTAGGTCAGGGAATGGACTAGACAACATATCAAGCCCTACCAATCCTGTATTCCTACAAGTCTAAAAGACCTGCATGTTCTTTTTAAGGCAATTTTAGTTATATGCTCCTGCTGTACTTCACAGAACCAATAGATAGCTTAACACATCAGTCTGACATTATCTGACAGTGAAATATACACTTGCACAACTGGAAACATTTGTATGTTAATATAATACATTTCTCCATGAACAGCATATGATATTGCTTGATTGTGTACTGTATGTTGTCGCTCTAAAATTTATCAAACCTTCTTGTTCAAAGCTCCTCTAAAAAACTTTTTTTTGGTGTGTTTTATCTAATTATCTAATAAATTAATACAACAAGGGAGCTCATTAAATTCAGAGCAAGGAAGAAGGAAAAGGTGTTGCTAGAACTTAATTAGCAAGATACAAAGATACCAATTAACACCTATAGCTCAAGAAAAAGAAAAACTTTTCCTGCATCATACTAAAAAAATACATTCACAGCTGGTTACACATATTTAAGTGGCACGCAACTAAATTTGGTGCTAGTGTTGATATTAAGTAAAAAGGAACATGTAAAGGAAAAAACAACTTCCCCAGGGTAGCAACCAAGATCCCTTTTTATTGGTATGAACGGCATCTTTTTAGCTATTCAGATTAATGACAGAGTAATTAGGAAAAAAATGTGCTACAGAAATGGCTAAGAATGATATCATCTTTTTTCTACCAGATGTACCACACTAATGTATGCCAATAATAATTTAAATATACAGTTTGTAATTAACACCTCTGACAAGCTAGAAAACAATTATTTTCTTTTTAAGATAATAAACTGACTGCTAAGAATAAGAATCTTCTTAAATATAGATCCTTCTTTTATACTTGTTTTGAATGATGTTATCATGAGATCTAAAGGTCACTGAATTTTAAGTAACACAGGGAACCATCTAGCTCTATAGATTCAAAATGAGCGTGAAGAAGAGCCATAATCTATAAAGGAAATGGTGCTTGTTTTTCACATGCTTTCCAATCTGTTAGAGATTATTCTTCCTAAAATTAATAAAGAGACTTAAGTGTCTCCAAATTACAGTGCAAACTAAACCAAGAAAACTTTAAGATGGACAAGAAGCTGCGAATAGATAGCCAGCAAGAAATATTGTCTTCAGTGTGCATATGAAATGCAATATTTGTACAAAGTTGAGACATGGTGGCCTGCAGCGTATTTTATTATATCCATAAAGGATCTAGAACAAACCCATCCCTGAAGGAATAAGGAATCAATACTTTTTTGAGGACTGCAAAAGGCTTGCTTTTTCCTTTCAAGTGTGGCAGCATGTGCACCTTTCAACAATAAATAGTATTTGTCTATGGAAGAAGGAGGGCAATCTCTATTCCTCCTGTTGAAATGGAATCCAAAATACCACAAAACTTAAAATCCATACAGTGTAAGAAAAAGCACACAAGAAGAATCAAGATTACTTGAACTAATAACTGTCTCATTTAGGAACCAGAAGTTTAGTATGCTTCGGTATTCAAGAGCTGTCTGAACAAAGAGCAAGAGCAGAGACCATGTTCCAAAGTGAGTGTCTAAGCACTGGGCTATACAAAGTACAGAGGCTAAGAGGGCACATTTACTTGCTTATCTGTGGACTCGCAGAGAGGATGCATTAGTTTCTTACTGTGCTGCAGGGTTTCTTCAAAGGGGTTTTTTTCAGTGCAAGTTTAATTTGCCCTTGAAATCTTACAATACACACTTGAGCATGCTGCTGGTTTTCTCAAAGCAGTTTCCCTCCTGGTGGAACAAAATTTGAAGATGTCCAACAGGGAGCCATCTGTAGATCTCTCCCTGCAAATTGAATGCAAGGTCCTCCAGCAGTTAGCACTCTGTACATGTGCAATTTATGCCTAGAACCCACAGCTGTCATTAACTTCATTGCCTATGAAAACACAATGTGGATGTGCACTCCTAGAACCACAAAGAACCATGCAAAATTAAGTTATGGTCTTTCCTTCTTTGTGCAGCATTAGTCCATGATGTAGATGCATCTGACACCAAACTGGCTCTGATATGTTCAGAAATAGGCAGTTCTGGGTATGTACCAGATAGACTGTTATGACTATGGCTCCAAAAATTAGTTTTTAACTACTAATTTAACATATTGCATCTTTCTACTTAGCCAAGTCAAAACACTACCTCATCAAACATTTCTAATCATGCAGTCTTAAACTTGGCTAAGCATCCGTCTCCAGTTTATTACACTTGGTTAAGCACAGGGGTAGGACTCATATGCGTGGCTGTAGGCATCTGATGATATTTCTGACGCTGTGCAGTATCCTACTGTCACTCTAATTGCTGCTCCAGAAGAGCATGAGTATTGTGTCACATTGGCCAGCCCTGCCAGCCCAGGCCACCTAAGCTGACACCAGGTGCAACAGTTCAAGCATCCTCTCTTCCTAAGTGTTCTTCTTGACTTTCTTAAAGAGGGATGAGAAGGGAGGCTTGACCCAATGAAAAATTTTATAGCAAAGTTAATTCACGAGGACTAGACTGGGATTCTCAGATAGTACAAAACTTAATGACTTTCTTTTAAAATGGAAGAAAAGGAGGACTCTATTTTAAAAGAACAGTCTAATGTTTAAAAAAAATAAAGCCGAAAGAATTCAAAATTCATATCTGCCACCTCTCAGGAGAGTGTTGTTTGCATCAAGCATCTAAGCCATGTTCTTGTCTGCTTTTCCTGGTTCTCTCCCTCTTTTCCTGAGCAAACAGTTTTATGCTTGTTATAAAGTTGCAAAGTAGAGAGGGGTGAAAGCATCTTTCTCCTTGTGTAGCTGAGCAATTGGAGGAAAAGGACAGCTAAACCTTCACAAAGTAGTATACTTTTCACTATCCTGAATTGTTATAATATAATTTAGTAGTATTTTGATGAATAATTTTCAGAGTAACTTAGCAAACAGCAAATGATAATTCTGACAATATAAATAAAAGCTGGATTCCCCTTTCTGCTTAAAGTGTGACTTTATTTGAATTTCTCTGGATTTAGTGTGACTCAAAGAGGTAACTAGGAAGGAAAGTATTCAAAATGTATATGACTTAGGAACCAATTAAGCAATTCCAACTGTTCTGGATAGTCAGCATATGTAATTCTTTCACAGTGGGTAATCTTTCAGCCTCAGGTCATGGTAGAAAGTTTCATCATTGAATGACTCTTGATTTTTCAAAATCATCTAAGTTAATTACAGATCAGATGGTCTTCCAAAACTACAAAAGACAGGATGTGTCTTTGTTGGGAAAGTGATGATGTCAACTTTCCAGCTGAGGTAACAGTTGAAAGACCAACAATAGGCAAATATCTTTTATAAATATATCTAATGACCCAATCAACACCTTCTCTTCATGCATGCATTTTTAATGGCAATTACCTCATAGGCCTCAGCAGTTTTCAAGGTATTTCAATAAAATGTCTGAAAAGAATAGAAGAACTACTATAAATTCCTAACTTGACCTAATGGCTTTGAATGCTATTCAAAGTCTTCATTCTGAATAACAAAGGCAGATTTATAAGAATTAATTCTATTTATAAGCAAAGAAATAAATCTTTGAAAGACCTAGAGCAAATTTAGGACATTCTCACCACAACAAGATTCTCTACTCATTATCATCCCTTCTTTTTACTGTTCATTATAAGAAAACAAAATCCCCTACAATCTACCTTCTTAGGCAGACTGTACCACAGTGACTTCCTTATCTTATTCCTCTGTCTTCTTCTACCAACTTTTCCAAGCTTTTTTTTTTTTTTTAATGTACAGTTGACTTCAAATTGATCTCAACAATGTCAATTTTAATGGCTAATGCATGCTTTCTTACATAAAATAACATGAAATTTAATAAGCTGCAGACATTTTGACCACTCCCTCTGCAGCATAAGCAATTCGTGTAGTGATTATTGCATTCATGCCTATCCTCGGAGCCAAGTTTTGTTTTGTTTGTTAAATAGTAGTTTTAAGTTTTCTTCTCCCAAGGGATTAAGGTGCTCTATCCACTAGCAAAGAAAATATAGATAAGCTGATAGCTTACTAAAAATGACTGTCTTTTTGTACGATTTTTCTGGCAGCTGTGTTTAGTGATTCATAAGTACAAATATAAATAATGTAAAAGTTTTTAGAAGCTTTATGCTGGGGGCATGAATTTCATCTTTTTATGTGGATTAAGAAATCTGTATGGTTTTCCAAATACTGTAAAAAGAAGGAAAAGACATTTGTTCACCTTCATAAAAACACCAACCCTATGTGAGTTTTCACAACGTGTATTCCTTATATTCTTCCAATCATTGTATTTCACGTAGCATTACTTCCAATAAACTTCAGATATAAAATGTTTCTTGATCACAGTCATTATTAAGAGCAGACAGGAATTTCAGTTCTCCATATCTATCTGTCTTTAATTTTACTGTACAGTCATAATTCTTTAAAATTGATGTGGTTTTTTTTTTCCTTGAATCATATCCTTAAATATGAAGACAATTTTTAAAATATCTTTAAAAAACCACTACAGATAACATGCTGTCATAGGAGCTGAAAGTATTTAACACTTAACAAAAAAAAAAGCAATTAAGTACACTGACTTTTTTCTTCAGGTAGGAATTTCTGATGTCTTGCTTGTCTTAGCCTTACATAAGAACAGCCCTTCTCTGAATTCCTGTGAACCTTGGCACCATTTTGTCCAGTTGATTGACTTTTTTCTTATTTCTCTTCTCAGGTATACATGTTCCTTTCTTTGGTTTTGGGTTGGGGTTTTTTGTGTGTATAAAGCTATTTTCAATCCTGAAACAACAGGCTTCACAATAAGCTGTTTGTTTATTCCTCAGACATTACATGAGACATAGGCAAAAAGGGAAAGTCTGTATCCCAAAAGAATATTTCAACTAAATGAATTATTGGCAAACTTTATTTCACTAAGAGACATGGAAGACTTTAATAAAATGTAAATTACTTTGGCTACCAGGGCCAAGCACCTTAAGTAGTTGTCAGGAATTATTTCTTCTAGACATAGTTAACTGGAAAACTGAAGAATTTTCCACCGCTCATGGTCTAGACAATATTTTCTTTTACAAAGATGTGGCCCTGACTTGAGAACAGACCTCAGACTCAGGAGACCCAAGGTCAAGTCCTGACATTAGGACTTGATTAATAATAATAACAACAATAATAATAATAATAGTGTGGAGTACTTCTACTGTCTCTTGAAATAAACTAAAACAAATGTTAAAAATAATTAATACTTAAAAAAAAGGATCGTTTTTTGTTTTGTTTTGTTTTGTTTTTCCTCTTCTCCTTCCTCCCTAACCAGAAATTCAGGAAAGTAGTATTGTTACCACCTAACTTTGTGAAATTAAACTTTGGACAGTAATTTAGGCTTTGTAATATAGTTTGGCATAGTATTTATACTTCTTTATTTCAGTGCACATATCTAAGACTACACTTTCTCCTTTGATCTTTCAGAACTTATTTAACTGGTTACATGGCCTGAAATGTATCACGTCTCTCCTGAATTTCTTTAAAGCATGCAAAGAAAAATGCATATTTTTTTAGTAAAAAATCCAAAAGCTTGTCTCTTATCAGCAAACAGATACCCAGTGGCTTCTTCTCGCTAGCTGCATTCACTCTTTCAGTTTCCAGATGCCTTGTTTCCTTACCTCATGCTCAGATAAGAAATTGTAGCAAGAACCCATACTGTGCTATAGATTCTCAAAATTTCCTATCCTTATCATAATCAGCTGCTTCCATATAGCCAACAATAATTCCAGCATATATTTATAATATTATCTGCCCTTGAGTTTCAGTTGGCTCAACTCACAGCCTGCAACTATACGGATAATCATCCCTGCTGGACCACAGTGATGCCTCTTAGATAGCTTCAAGGGAACTGCTGAACAGACTATTAGGACATGGTTGCCTTTTGAGTAACTTTGGGCTCTCTTTCTAATGCTCCCAATCTTACTGCGTATGAGGCACAGATGGTTCAAATAAATCACATTTCCTTCCTACTGCATCCTCTTTTTGGAAGGGGGTTATAGTCAGTATATCTGTTATTAAATAGACAAAGTAAAATGTACTACAAGAATGCCCATTTTCTTCTCCCCAGCTTTCTTCTCCCTCAGGTAATATGACAAAGGCTTGTTTTCCTTGAACCGTGTAAGACAGATAGACACAAAGCAAAAGAAAATTTAAAAGGTTGCAAGCTCTTCTTCTTTGATTCTTGAATTTTTTTAAATGATAGTTTGGGAAGATTGCAAAACACTAGTCCTATAAAACTAACTAGCCTAACTGATCTGCTAACAAAACACAAGTTTCAACTCTGTATTTATATGTCATTGTCATTGAAATGAAGCCAAAAAGTGATAGTGGTTACTTAGCTGCTCAAAACAAATTGCTTAAATTCTAGCCATAAATTTTCAGCTTTATGTATCTTAGCTTAATGTGATAGAAAATACAGCAACTGGGATCCATCAATACCTAAATGACTTTTGTAGACAAAGGGAGAATATTTGTTCTTAATGTTACAATGTTCTTAATTTTATAATGTTGTCTGACATACTCTGCACTCTGACCAAGTACTGAAAACTCAATTTTATCATATTGGACTATATCTATGGGAGATATAGAAAACTCTTGGGTGGTCTAGTGCTATATAAACCTCAGTGGATAAAAACTCTGTACTTATAAGATTGTAATGAAGAATTTAAGTGTTACCAAACAAACAAACAAAAAATTATCTTGATTGATATTCAATTTTCCTGTTTGGATGTATGAACTCTTTATGATCTCATGTATGAATAATCTCTGTAGTTACAGAATTCAAAAACATTTAAAAAGTCTGCCAAATTTACATATACAAATGTTGCCTTTAAAGAAACCTTAATTGGAGAACTTTTTCTCTTATTCCTCTATGGCTGACACCTTTATGGACATTTTGGGAGGGGCAAAAGTGTGAATTTTTCAGCTGCAAAACACAAGGATGAGGAGGAAATCAGGACATAAAAGAATGAGCTCTATTATGGTCTTTTTACTTGGGTTTAATACTTCAATAAATTCATTAAGAACCTTAAATGGCAGGAAGGACAGTGGATTTTATTATTTCTTGATTGCTTAACATCAACACGAGGCGGGGGAGAAGAAATTCTGAGTCTTCAGTATTGCTGCCATAGTATTTCTAACACTGCATGATGTTTTCAAAATTGGTAAAAGGATGATTGATTGATTCAAACCACACCACCAGCATTGTATGTTGCCACTGTTACTTCTTATATAACTCTCGTACATTTCTTACTCAAGGACAAGTGCAACGTCCACACCCGAGAAGGAATAACCTCTTGCAATATTACAGACTGGGATGGACAGATTGAAGAGCAGCTCTGGGGAAAGACGCTGGTGGTCTTACCAGACTACAAAGCTGGACATAAGTCAGTAGCGAGCCCTGTCATGTAGTTTGAAGGCAGTGATAGATCACACCTAGAGTACTGTGTCCATCCAGTTTTGGAAGGTCAGGACACATTTCAGTGAGTCCAGCAGAGGCCACCAAGTTTGGGGCTGAAGTGAGTGGTAGCCCCATGAGGAGAGGCTGGGGGAGCAGGGCTTGTCCAGCCTGGGGCAGAGATGGCTTTGGGGGCATCTCACAGCCACCCTAGTGCCTATGGGGAAGTCATTGAGAGATGGAGTCAGACTCTTCATGGAGATACATGGTGAGAGGAGAGAAAATGAGCATAAATTGGAACAACAGAAGTTTCTATTGGATATAAAGAAAAATGAGGATGTTAAAGAAGTAGGAACAGGTTGCCCAGAGAGGTTGGTCAGGCTCCATCCTTGTAGCCAACTTTTCAAGACCTAACTAGACAATACCTTGTGAAACCTGGTCTGATCCCATAGTTGACCCTGCTTTGGGTAGTAGGTTGGAGCAGCGATCTTCTGAAGTCCCTTCCAGCCTGAATCATTCAACCTGAATTATTCCATAATCATACTGGCTACTGCACACAGTATTTAATTCTGTCAAATGAAGGCCTGTATTTTGAGTTGTCAAATATTGATAAACTGGAATACAGGACATGCCAGATAGCTGAGGGTGAAATAAGGGAAACAAAGTAGAATCTTTTAGGGTGGAAGACAGCATGGAGCATATATCTTGAAATGTGTTTGTGAAAGGAAAGAAAAACAAACTCCAAACTTCAAAATTCCTTGGTGCAATAAAGAGATTATTACAAGCAATTTACTGGTGAGAGACACCCTAAATCCACATTAACTTGTAATAAGAAAAACTGTTTTTAACAAAAAATATTTAAGGAAAAATGTGGTGTAGATCCCCTCCAGGTCACTAACCCAACCTGTGCAGTTGTCACAGTCTTATTTTTAGAGAAGAAAGTACATAATTCGTGGGATACTTTCATAAAAGTCCTTCTTTACCCACTTTCTTTCTCCTGAGAAATGCAAAGTCAGTCAAGACTTTTTCAAAATTTTGAAATATATTCACCAGAATTTCATAGTTCTGGGCAGTGACAGCTGTTACATAGTTTTAAAGCAGTAAGAGAAAAAAAATCAGTGTTACAATATGGATTCATTAGTGTTGCTTAACTGACATCATACCAGTAAAGAAGTGTTTATCATTCTACATGTGCACATCAAATAATTATTTTAAGGCTTGTGTTTATTCTCTGCAATATATTGTTTGCTGTTTCTTCCCCCTCATCCAGATAATCCACACTAGTCTTGCTTTTTTCATTAGAGAAGGTCATTAATTGCTGCAGGATTATCATTCTTAACAGAATGCTTAAGTGAGACCAAATGAAACATATCAATTCCTCTTCTGGTAGCTGGTGGACTTTCTTGTCCAGAGGTTAAATCTGTTCAGGGACAAAATGAAAAAGGTGGTGAATCGAAGTCAGCAAGCATTATTCGAAACAAGTTTTTCTGGTCTTGAATGATTAAATCATCATCTTCTCGATTTAGTTACCATGTTACTATGCTCCAACAACACTTTGGTTTCTAAAGACTTCAGAATAATTTGTTTTCTCTAAACCAATTTGTCTCTTGTCAAAGTGAGATTGCAGTTTTACAACCTCCTGGGGAATAAGTGATCCCATTCCATAAATAACAGTCATCTGCATAATATGTACTAAGATGTCCCTGTAGACTTTAGAGGTATTATACATGAGCAGAAAGATATAGACTCAGTTAAGAGATTCATGCAAGAGAGACTTCAGTTGACATGTCTAATATTTTCTAACACAAATGTTTTTATATCACCATACAGACAAATCTGTATTAGTAGTTTGAGTAGTTGGAGTATTGCAAATGTAAAGATAAAGTAAAAAAAAAAAAAAAAAAAAAAAAAAAGGATATTTAAATAATGGAAAACTCTTCTTGGAATCAAAATGTCCAAAGCTGGGAATATGAAAACATTTTGTGATGGCAAGAGGCATCATAGCTATAGGAATAATGTAAATTTACTAAGAAAATACAGTACATATATATGTTTGTTGTCTGATTCTGGTTGCATTCAAAAATATAATACTTTTTCATACATATAAAATACAATAAAGAATATTAAACAACATCCCCCACAGAGTCACTAGATAATTCGAATTAAAAGAGTGGATGGAAAAGACTATTGAGCTTACTCTAGCATGAGGGTAAGGTAGAAGAAAATAGAAGGTACTTTTTAGCATCTTCATCAGGTGTGGGGGAACATCTCCTATTTTCTGGGTATATACAAAAAAAGAGTTCTGCTTTTCTTTTTGTGTCCTTGTAGGTTTTAGAGGAGTTTAATATGTAGAAGATGTTTTCCAGTTTCTCAAACCTGGAGCATGAAGATGCTTCACTGTCAAATCTGACAGAAGGGTAACTGGGAAGAAATCAGAAGCAATAATGCTAGGTTCCTTCCCTAAACAGAATGGGACAAAGTGATCTCCAAATGCCAATACACAGAGTAGCAACAGAGCTAAGAGAATGAGCACCAGAAAAAGAGAGTTTATCCCCTTCCTATCCTATGCTATCCTCTCAGGAGCTCTGCAGGAGCAGAGAGAAAAGAGTGAATAGTTTACCTGAAGATGAAATGTGCTGATTTAAGTACAGTATGATCTCTGTAAAGATTTGCTTGTTGACAGATATCATCTAATTGGTTAACTTAAGGTTTTCCATCTGTTTATGACTGAAAATTATCTGTGGAGGCAGAGAAACACCTGAAGTTGGAATAGATTTTAAAACCCCATCTTGTAAAAACTTTGGAGGAAAAAAGACCTCAAACTCCAAAAATTACTGAGTTTTGGATCAAGTGCAAAGTCAATATGACCTCATCCTTTTTATAAATAATGCCACTAGTTCTAAAAAGTTAACTGGGAGTAAGTTCATACAACTCTAATGAAAAGCAATAGATTGTCAGACAGACAGCAGATTTCAGAAGCAGGAAGTATTTCTGCTTCTGAATAGATTCAGCAAACTACAAAGTGGCAAACTTAATGGTCAAGGTGAGAAATGGCATAACCTTGTAATTGTCAAGCAGTTGTCAAGAGTGTCATAAGGTTATGAATGTTTGTATAACTGCCAGACAGCACTGTCCCAGTATTCTTACTTGTAACTCTTCCATTAAAAAAAAAAAAAAAAAAAAAAAAAAAATCCAGATTTGCTCCTTTAATTCTCTTAAAGGATTACGGAATCTGTGATTTTGTTGTTTTGTTATTAAACTATACCAGACATAGCTGGGGAGAGGGTAGAGGAGAATAGAGGAGTATGACACATGATGTAGCGGCATCAGTTAGAAACCCCAAATTAAATCCACTGAGATGAAATCTAATGAGAGTTTCTTCAAATGTATCAGTGAGTTCAGACTATGATAAATAATCTGTTGCAATATCCTTAAACATAGGCTAGTTTAACTAATCATTCTGAAATAATGTAAAATCCTCCCTTACACTTGTCTGAAAGAAACAGAACAAGAAATGAGCAAAATTTTTAAGCAATGTAAAACAGAATTCTTTTAACAAGTCATTTAAATAATAGGTAAATAAGAACAACTTGAAATAATTTCAAAAAGACTATGACAAAGACACTTGATAACGACTCTAAAAAGGCATGGGATAAGAGAACGATGTGACTGGGAAATAGCAGGGACAGAGAAGAGCACTCACAAAATTTTTGTTGGAAAGGGAAATAGTCTGGGGAAGAGAATTTACTGTAATATTTTTAAAATACAGTGAGTTTTCTCTCTCCTTCCAAAGAAGGAAAAAAATAGCTAAACACTGACCCTGGTAGGTTTGGGGTATTTTAGTTTTCATTTCAATCTTAACTAGAGCCAGAATACATCTGGATTTCCTCAGACATATCCTCCCTTTTCTGTCGAGAAATTTTCTCTGTCTGGGAACTGGAGAAGTTTGTGCCCCCAGCTGGGATGTCCAAAATTTCCAGACATGTTCACTATGCACGTACAGATTAACTTTGCAGCATAAGCATAGTGAGTCTGCTGCTTCTGGGAAACATCAATACACTGTGCATATGCGATACAGTTGGTCTGCACACACACAGCAAGCCTAGCGTGCTCCAAACACATTGTATTTATGGCGCGCCCTGTGACAAGCACATGAGTTCTATACAGGATTTCCAAGACAGAAATAGTTTTGACTCATTTGTGGATTTTTCTCCTACTTCCTGGAAAAAAAGCCAATCTTACCATAAGTATGAATGACACTGAAAAAAGCCGGAGGAAGAAATCACAAAAGTTGAAGAAATAAGATCATGATAACCCTAATGAATGCAAACTGCAGGGACAAGCATCAGAGACAGCTCATTGTGATTTATGGAATCGTCTCAGACCAAAAGCTGGAGTCAGAGTAAAAGCTCTTTAGTGTCTATGGTATCACTATGCTGCTAATAAGGACAGTCAGCGTAAATGGATGAACAAGATTTTGTTTCACTGAGATTTCTGACCACCAGAGAAGCAATATATGTTTCTGAAGAGCAGCTGTTGCATCTGCCTTAAGGCAATGAGTACATCCTTGTTCCTGAGAATGAGTTACATGTAACGGTAGGCAGTTGTGCTGAAGATCTAAAGAAACGATGTCACTTTCCATTAGTTGACCAAGATACTTCCCTCATAAAAATACGCTTCAACTTCTTTTACCATTAGCACTTAAAAAATACAGGAAAAAATAGTCACCTTATGCTTTCGGGTAAATGGTTCTTGAACTGAATTAAGTGCAGTTACATAAATAGAATTAAAGCATATATCTGGCCCACAAATGTATATGAACAAAACGAATTGGCCAAAGTCAGCCTTTATATGTATCATGAAAGAACTCAAAAACTGAATTGAAACACAAAGATACCAGTACTTCAGAGACAATTCTTCATCAGAAATTGCATAAATTTGTATTGGGAATATGCCAGTTCCTACTGTTTTATATCCATTTGAAGTCTTTGGTTAAAGTGATAAAGTGGACGAGTCATATTTCTCTGATAACATTGTGCCTGCAGGATGCTAGTGATAAGTGGCAGAATTGTCATTAACATAATATGACAATGCCAAATTAATTCTAATTATCCTGACTGTTGAGCATTTAAATGAAAATGAAGACATTAAAAGTAACTAATTACTGAAAAGGTTACTTCTGAGAATAAAATATGAAAAGTTTTTTTTAAAGGCAGTGCAAAACAATGGGCCTGAACTGTCTAACATCTTGTAAGTTTGTTTATTTCTGATAAGCCTGCCTGAAAAAGCAATATGATTTTGTTTTGCAAAAAGCTTGAAAAATGTAAAGTATCGTTCTGCTAATCATGTATTTTATCATATTTAATCAAACATATGGACACAATAAAATAACTGCTTCATTATCTGTAAATTCTCAAGCAAAAATCATAGAATCATAGAATGGTTTGGGTTGGAAGGGACCATAAAGATCACCTCGTTCCAACCCCCCTGCCATGGGCAGGGACACCTTCCACTAGACCAGGTTGCTCAAAGCCCCATCCAACCTGGCTTTGAACACTTCCAGGGATGGGGCATCCACAAATTCTCTGGGCAACCTTTTCCAGTATTCATCTGTAAATAAAGTTTACAGTTGTCCTGGTTTCAGCTGGGATAAAGTTAATTTTCTTCCTAGTAGCTGGTACAGGGCTGAGTTTTGGATTTAGCATGAGAATAATGTTGATAACACACCGATGTTTTAGTTGTTGCTAAGCAGTGTTTATACTAAGTCAAGGACTTTTCAGCCTCCCATACTCTGCAAGCAAGGAGGTGCACAAGAGCTGGGAGGGAGTATAGCCAGGACAGCTGATCCAAACTGGCCAAAGGGATATTCCATACCATATGACGTCATACTCAGTATATAAGCTGGGGGGAATTGGCCGGGGGGCAGTGACCGCTGCTTGGGGACTGGCTGGGCATCGGTCAGTGAGTGGTGAGTGGTTACATCACTTGTTTTTCCTGGGTTTTGTTCCTCTCTCTCTGTTGTTGTTTTCCTTTTCATTATAATTTATTATTTTATTATTATTATTATTATTGTATTTCATTTTATTTCAATTATTAAACTGTTCTTATCTCAACCCACAAGTTTTCTTACTTTTGCTCTTCCAATTCTATCCCCCATCCCACCGGGGAGGCAGGAGGATGGTGAGCAAGCGGCGGTGTGGTGCTTTGTTGCCGACTGGGGTTAAACCACAACAACAATTCATAATACAGCTGATTGATCATAACGAATTTGTAAGGAAAAGATGAAAATAATACATAGTAGAAATTCACTAATAATGGACTATGAAAAATACACTTCATGCAAAGCATTAAGCCCTCACTGTTCAGTAAAATCTCACAAGGAAAATATATAACAATTTATATGATGTAAAATATTTTAAAGCAATTTATTTTGCAATTATCTACAGAAATTAAAATACAAATTACTTAAGTGCATTACTATATTATTTTTATGTCAATATCTGATCATGTTACCTTTTTTATTTATTTCCAATATCTATTTCTCAAAAAAAAGTAGGAGCTATCTGTAAAAAACAAACAATTTTCCTCTAACAAAAAAAAAAAAAAAGTGGAGATTTATTTTCCTTCTGTACTAGTAAAAATCTAAAATTAAGTGCCTCATTTAGCGTGGGGGGTGAAGAAGTTCTAGCAAATGAGTATACTGCATACTCTCTTTCCCCACTGACAGATAGTAACCGTGACCTTCAAAATAAAATGTACCTGGTCTACAGCAGCCAGCCTGTTAGGTGTCTGCCTGGGCCTCATTTTCAGCCCTGGCTATTTCACATTGCAACCTGATTCAATAATGTACTGCCAAGAACAGGCTAACAAGAATTAGTGTCACAAGAGTTGCAGCAACAGTTAAAGGAATTGCATTCAGTTATTCAAAATGTTGACTTTCCACTCACACTTTATACAGTTTGCTGTATAAAGGAATTGGAAAGGAGCTACAAAATCCCAGTTTAGTTTTGAAGTGTTTTCATTGGGGGGGGGCTTTTTGTGTTCTTTTTTTTTTTTTTTCTTTTTCTTACAAAAGTTTTCTTAAACTGCTGGAACCTCTGTTCTGGCTAGGTCAGGTGCCTCAGCCAGGATGAGCGGCAGCCTTCACCTTCCCCTGTTGAAAATACAGCTCTAGTGTTTGAGAATTCAGAAGGTACTCACTGGAAAAAATTGTGGGATGGACTGTATTAGTGCAACTTTGTTGAAATGCTTCTGCCCTCTTTTAAGTGCCACAATACAGTTCATAGGGAAACTGTGTGACTTTTTGCTCAGGGAGGCCTGAGGCTTACAATACTCTCTGAAGGAAACAGGACTAGGTCCAATAAAAGATTTAAATGACCACTGTTGTATGGTATCATGCTGTAGCTCCTGAGACTCCAAAAACCCAATCTAGAATTAAGCATCTAAATTTCCTCAGTAATCCAGAGGGAAAGTCATGCACCTCTGAAGAGCAATCAAAAAGCTCTTCTCTGAGCACAGATCCTGCCAAGAGGAAATACCAAGCACAAGACCAGAGGGAAGCAGCATTCTGTCCAAGCTGAGGAACCTGAACCAGGACTGCAGGCACAAGTTTCTTTCCACTCC
Organism: Aptenodytes patagonicus; assembly: GCF_965638725.1. Classification (NCBI taxonomy): domain Eukaryota; kingdom Metazoa; phylum Chordata; class Aves; order Sphenisciformes; family Spheniscidae; genus Aptenodytes; species Aptenodytes patagonicus. The sequence continues at coordinate 163,478,888 of NC_134949.1, read as the reverse complement.
AAATCAAAGACCAGGGTTCATCTCCTGAAAACAGACATCCACAATTACTCTGTTTTCCTATGAAAAGTAAGTTAAAGAGTAGATGAGGACAACTTTTCCATTCCATTAACAACCTCGTCATAGCTACCAGCTGTAACTAGTGCTGTAAGCTCCCCCTCTCTCCCGGGGATTTAACTACCCAAGTACCAAGGCACCAAGACAAGCTCTGGTCTGGCCCAGCTGTATAAACTGTGCTCACAGTGCTGAGAAAGGGTTATGAGAAAGGCTGTACAGAGATGAGAAAGGCCAGAATTAGAGATGAGATTGCTTAGGTGGGATCATCAGTAGCTCAAGGATTCAGGAGGGACAATATCAGCATGGAAAGCCGTGAGACCTAACAGGCAAAGCCAGGGGAGGTCAGGGTGATGAGATCCCAGCCAGAAGATGTTGATCCTATCAACAGAGCTGTAGCTGGAGGCCCAAGGCAGCTCTGTGGCACTGTGGATCCTCTGAGGGAGCCACAGGGCTGATGGCTCTTTGGATGCTTCATTCATTGGGGTGGTGAGCACACAAGTGCTTAGCCTGATGTTTGGTAATTCCTAGCTATCTTCTGTGGGTGCTAGCCAGTGAATAACTATTTTATATCTTTTGGTTGTGTACATCCTACTTGCAGAGTCACTTAGTGTCTGCCTAAAGACACCCAAACATACTAACCTAATAACAGGCATACCATAGATGGTTATAAAGAATCATAGGTTAATTTTCCCGCCCTTGGAAGCAGTGATTCAGTCACCTCTCTTCCATATTGTACCTATAACTGTAGTGCAAAAGATAAGGCAAGACTCTGTGGCCTAAGGGAAATCTGAACATGAATCTCCCTAACTTCCCATAACATGGCAATCAATATGCTACTAAAAACTATGCTGAAACCACCAGTTGGCTGGAGAAGTGTAATTCCACACAATAGGGTGAGATTTTAGATGCCTTTCTATCCTCACATGTTTTTTTTCTTATTTCAGTTGCTCTCCAATTGAGATTGAGCCTCCCACCAGGGCTTTAGGCAATTTTTGGTTACTCTAGGTGTTATCATGAAGCATCTCTAGAGTTCTGTTTCAGAGCTCATTGGAAGCCTAATTACCCAACAGGGAGTCCTAGATCTCACTCTATAAACCCAGCATCTAAAAATTCAAATTACCAAATGCTTAAGTCCTTGACTGAATCCATGCACCAGCCTTAAGACCTTCAGAAGTTTCTTGAGAATAACCCTGAATTTATAAACAGTATTCAGATTGTCTCTTCAATACAAAGTAAACTGGCATACACAGAACCACCTTATCCATAGGAAATATGGCAATATCACCATAGAATGCATTGCAATATACTCTGCAAGTTCATCATTGCAGTACCCGACTTTTAGATCTTTTGCTGTCAGGTGGAATTTTTAGCAAGTTAGAATTATGCAGCTAGCAATGAGATTTGGAAAAGACAACACTCTTTGAGGGAAGTGCCTCAACTAACCAAAGAAAATATCAGGGGATGGCAAAATTCAGTTTATCTTTATACTGTAATGATACCTGAATTTGCCTCTATTACTGATCATACACTTGTAAAAAAATGTATGCACTGGTATGTGGAAAACTGCTGCTAGCTTCAACCTTTCACTTCAGTGACAGAGCATTACACAACTAAAGGTACCTTTTAGTCAAGTGAAATGAATGAATGATTCATACCTGGAGGAAAAGCAAAATTCGACTTAGGAGAATTTTTGTCTTTCAGTAGAAATAGTAATTCCAATATTGGTAAAATTTCCATCAAAAAAAAAAGTGGTAGCTCAGTAGCCACTTGTCAGGAAATTGCATTGAAAGGATTACAAAGAAACAGGCCAATTGACATTAACATTTTTAAATGGTTACCTGCAAAAAGGTAACATTCTCTTTGGGCAGCAAAAGGTGGGGGAGAGATGGGAGGACAGACAAGAAGTTTTTTTTCTCTTAAAAAAAAAATCCTTAGAGTACTTTCTATGCACTTTTTTATTGTGCTGTCTTATACTTTTTTTTCTAAATGTTCTAATTTACCAGTAATTGTAAGAGAATGGTAGCCTTCCATTTGCATTAGTTGGCACTCTATGCACCTCCACCTTGTGTTAGGCTGCTGCAGTTACAAGATCCTACAGTTCCCTGCTTTGTTTTGCAAATGTTAGTTAAAGGTAACTGTAGTTACTTTAGGCAGTAAAAATATACATACACGCTAAGCAATGTTAGAAACTTTTAGAAATATAATTTAAAATTTTTCAAGTATTACATGCATTAACAAACAGTTTTCCAGCATTGTGAAGAACTCACAGTTATTTAAAAGTTTCATAAGAAAAAAATGCAAGTCTTGTAGTACATTTTGTCACATTTTTTACCATCCAAAACAACCAGACATTTTTAATTATGGGGATTCTGCCTTTCTTTTTATAAATAGCCATTCATTTGAAAACAAGCAAAAGCCAGTTTATGCCTTGGATGCCTATTAATTAGGTTCTAAAATGACTAACTGATGCACTGCTGAATCTGAGACTAGGCTCTGGTGCATACGTTGGGTTCCCAAGTTCTTTATTCAGAGCATGAGAAGAGTTGTTGCAGGAGGGAACATTTCAGCCACTTGTGGTACAGAAAGATGCTTGATCCACCTTCACCGGAACATACAGCAATAGGGTGCGAGTTGTAATGTATGATACATAAAGGACCTTACTGACACTTTTAATAGGCAGGACTTTATGACTCAAGCACAAAGCATTGTACTGCTTTCAGAACTGACCTGAGATCTCCCTTTCAGCTATTTCTATAGTCGAGAGCATGCCAGCCTGGTAGTTACTATGTCTTTGCACAGTTAAGGCATATTTTAAGTGTCTCCAGAAAAACAAACATACACCCCCCATTCATATGCACCATGAGGGCAAAGTCATTGAATTAACTCTAGAATTAACATCTTTAATCTCTGGAGTGTAGGCCTCTGAAACAGAGCCTCAAAGATTGAGAAAGGATGCCTTTGTCCATTTAGAATCCCGTTCCTGAAATTCCAGTTCCTGAAATCTGTTCCAAGAAGCTGAACAGATCACATCATGGCTATTGAAGAAAAACACAGAGGAAGTTCCACCTGGGTTATACATTAGTATTTGCTCAGTTACTTCGAAAACTACACTTAAATTAAAGGCTTCTAAATAAATGTCTTCTGCTCTCATCTTTCACCTGAAGCTGTAGTGATATACAGTCGAGAATACATATTTTAAGCCTCCTAAAGGAGAAAAGAGAGAAAAAAAAGAAAAAAAAGGAGCATGAACCCATAACCTAGCAGTGGAGGAAAGAATTGGAATGCTGCATTTACTTTAATTCATCCTGTAATTATCCTAATTTCGGAATTAATCAGGGTTTGAAGTCAGGACTTCCCTTCCTCCAGCTAACAGCTTTGAGATTAGTTTTATTTAAGCCTGTACCACCTGACTGTTACCCAGGGTTAAGCTTGTTATACCTTTAACAAGTAGTTGGATATAGTAGAACAGGTAGAAAATGTGGGTGTCTCATAGAAAAATCAAATCTGCAAAGGTTCATTTGAACAGCATTTCAGCATGGCAGCATTTTTATCAGGTTAATAGAGAAGTCAGCAGTCAATTATGTGATAAAATTACCTCTACATTGTTGCAGAATCCAATCCTTTTCCCAGCTTAGAACATCAGGAAGGAGAAAAATACACAACTTGTGTAAAAAAGCAAAATCACTAATGTTACACTTTGTTTACAGTTCACTATAGATTTGATATCAGAATCACGACAGATAACAGGTTTTCTGAGTACTAATCATGTGAGACAATTTATAAAGCATTAGTATAATATAACACACTACTTGTGATCAGATATTTACGTTCTGGAGCTATAATCACTGGGGAGTAGAAAGCATGTCACAGGTCACTGTGTGCATAAAAAGGAAGTGATTCTGTCAACACCATTATGGAAATAGACCGTAAGGAGAACTTTTTTCTTATTTTCTTTTGTGTTTCACAACTGAAAAATCGTCTCAACAACTATCTCAGATTCCTCAGGAATCTATTTCCAATCTTCCTTACTTCACTAGAACCATTCTTAATTATTAGTTTTCTGGGTGAAACCCTAATGAACTCGCTCACATCACATCATCCTCTAGGACTTTTGAGAAAAGTCTTATCAATTTATTATATTTGCATGGTAGATAAGGAAATCTATCTGTCTCTCTCTCTCTCTCTCAGAGTTCATCTACCATATCCACGGTTATGGTAGATCCATCTCCATCAGTTGGAGAGCTAGTGGCAAAACTAATTTAGGTTACCTAAGCTTTTACTTTTTGCAAGGCTGATTTCAACTTCATCTACCTTTTCAGAAGTTACTCCTGGGCTTAAAAGTCCCTTGGTGTGGTCCATGGCCAGTGATAACTTTATTTGGAAACCCGAGTAACAGCAATTAAATAGCAAGACTCGTTGCGTAAGAGGCATGTAGGCAGTGGCTGGAGAGCCCGGTGACAATTTGGATTCTTGGGTGGCCTGTACACAATCTGCCTTCCTTCCCCTTTTACATCCAGGTTTGTAGATAAAGAAATTTACTTTTCTGGTTTTGGTCAGAGTATACTCTGGAAAAAACCTTTCACTAAATGCTTTTCTAAATTAATTGTATATGTCCAGAAAGAAATAAATTAATATCTCCCACAGGAAGCCAGTCTGAAATTAATGAATATTAAAAGAAACATATCCAATACATTCTCAGCAACAGCCTAGACAGCCAAGCAGGTATTTATCCTGTCACTTTGAGCCATCTAAGAGTTAGATGTCTTCCTGAAGTACCCTAGATTCTCTCTGTGGAGCATAAAGAGAAATAGGTACCTTCAGAGAGCAATTCACTCTGTATTTTTGTTGTTGGTGGTGATAGTTTAAGCACCATGTTACAATCAGTATTGTCAGACTAACTATTTTTCAGTTCAAGGCCACCTCTCCTCCTACACAACGTTATTTTTGAATGACAGAAATATTTGTTTCATTTTATTAAGCACATTTTGAATTATAAAGTGAGCATTTCCTGCTTAGAGCAATTCTCCACATTCAGCAAAAGCTGACTAATACTTTGACTGATTCAAACTTGTATTTCTCATCAAATCAATAACCTGTTTGAGGAAAAAAAAAATCATTCATTTTGAATTGCAGCGGTTAGATACAAAAGTAGATGACTTTCATTTACTGAAAGACCTCTAGATACAAGTGAAAGGGAGAATCTCTGTTTCTGTCACATAAAAGAAGTTTCTATGCCTCACCTCTGCAAAGCTGTATTTGAAAAAACAAATAATAGATCAGCACCATCAAAGCCTTTTCAACCTTTTTTTTCAGGTTTTTCTCCCTAAAGGATGCATATTATTACAATCCTTCCCCCAGCCCCCCCCAATTCAGCAATGGAATTCACAGTTTGCATTCACATCTGAATCATAAACCCAGAACAGGAACCAAAAGCTTAATTTGCATCAAAATACCAAATGCAGAACCTTGTTAAGATAGCTTAACCTCTTATTAGAATCAGAAAAACTTGAGAGGAAAGGATCAGTGTGATGGGGTTTGATTTTTTTTCATATCTGTACTAGACATCAAGTGCTTTATTTAAATAATGAAAGTATCAAACGCTATGCAAGTATAAGTTTAAAAATCAGATTCTAACTTTTGCGCTTTTTTTGTTTCATTTTGTTGTTTTGTTTTGTGGGTTTTATTTCTTCTTTGGGAGTCCTAGACCAACGAGTATGGAAGGAATCACCCTTCTCCTGCTTTAATAAAGTCTGCAAAGGAGTTGTGGAACCAACCAATCAGAAATGCAGTATTCTGCTTCAACATATAAAGCATTATTTTAGTAAAATTATCTTTATTACAGTGACAGAGAAAGTTAAATGGTAAGTTTCCTAGATACAGTACAATCAATGCTTTGGTGCTCCTTTTCATCTCCAGCAAATGATCCGACAAATGAACAATAAGTTCTTCCAGCAGGCACAGATTAAACCACAAGTAAGTAAATAAAAACAGCTGTTAGAAATAAGTGTAGTTTCCCTTAGCTGAGACTTTTAGCAGATTATTACAATGACCCGTATGCACTTTGTAGCAAAGGAATGGTACTTCCTAACACTCACAAACACTGTTTAGGATCAGAAGCAAAACAAGAGAGCAAGAATTCCATTTTGGGCTTCTCTAGCTCAGTTCTAGTGTCTCTAACTGGTGTCCAAAATTGTGAAAATATTTTTTAAAGTGCTTCAAATTCTTCCTACTGAAGTTCTAACATGCACTAAAAAAGACACCCACAATTTGCTCAAGAAAATATTTTTCCAGTTGTCTTATCTCAAGGGGACTTAGATACCAAGAGAGCTTTCTAGATCTGAACTGAGCTGCAAATTTGTCCATTTTAATTTGGAGTGACACTCTTCCAAGTCTACTTTTAACCTGAATGAGCTGTTATACTGTCTCTGGAAGGGGTTGCATCTCACAGGTCCATTTTGTGTTCACTTTGCCATTGTCAGGTCTGTTACTATAATCATGATGATATTCATTATATGAATAGCTTGGCTCATATGGGCTGTCTTTGCCAATGTTTTCTTATGACTACCAAGCCTAGAACACAGGAATGGTGTAAGGGATAAGGCTCACATGGCTCTGCTGTAAGCACAGACAATGCCCCAAGAGAAAGCTCCAGAAGCCAGCCACGGGAAGGGGCCCGGTGTCACTCTCCTTGACTGACTAATGTCTCAACCACTCCTGGAGCTGGAGTGAGAGAAGACTCTAGAAACCTTGGGCTGGAGTCAATAAATAGGGGTGCACATGAGCCTCCTGGGGGCACTCTCCACACCGACCCCCCACCCCCCCCATTGGCAGGTCCGATGCTGGATCTAGGACTGGTGATTTCTTTCTCTCTCTCTCTACCTCTCTTCTGCTGCTCAGCTCTCTCTTGCTCTTTCTCTCTCCTCCTTCTCCTTCTTGCTCTCTGTTTTTTTGATGTTGTTAAGTATTACAAGACCTACCTCAACTCCTCACAAAGCCGCTTAGCTTGTGTTATATATTAAGACATAGAGGGTTGATGCTTAGAGAAGTGTTTGTGCCATTAAAGTTGGAGTTTGTTTTTGGACCTTGAGTGTTATTTCACCTTAATCCACACTGAGGGGATTTGCGGATCTTAGTCACTCTCCCCTTCCCGCAGGTGGGGTGTGACATATTAATTGGCGTCACGGACAGGATCCCCTCAGTGTTGGAAGGTCCTAAGGGATACCGACTCTCCACCCGGTGAGTGCGGGCGGGGAGAGCCGGGAAGTGACCTCTCAGCTATAAGCCGGGAGAGGTACGAGCAGTGGCAAGCCATGGCTGCCCGGGAAATGCCAGTGCTTGACTGCCTCCCTGTGGTTGAAAAGTTAAAGGAATATAAGGCATGCCCTTCCCCACCAGGGATGGCATGGGCCTATACTAGTTGGCACGACCCAGAAGCTGTAGCAGACAAAATCACAACCCTCATGAAAGAACAAAAGGCTCGACCGGGAAAAGGGAAAGCCACAGTGTGTGCGGTGTTGGGAGCAGCACTAGTGGCAGCCCAGAAGGAGAGGCACCTGGTTAAGCGAACCAACGATGAAATGGTTGAATCTTTACAAGAGCAAATAAAAACCCTGCAGGGTCTACTAGTAGCTGAACGTAATACTACTTAGTGACTCCACGTGGCCCTGTCAGATGCACTGGACCGAGAAAAAATTTTATGGTCCGAATTAGAGGAAGGGGGACAAAAATCTCCTGACCGGACAGATCTTGTTTCTGTTCTGGATAGTGTGCCAGGATTTACAAGCTTGGCACAGATGGCCGAAAAGCAAAGCCTAAGACCTTTGTACCCAAGTGAAGAGCTAGAAATCAAGTGAGAAATATTTTACCCCAAGAATGGGGAAGTGGTGATGAGGCTGGTGATTAAAACGGAGACCACTGATGACGGCCAAGGTGGGGGAGCTCCACAAATCACCACACGAACGGTGCCGTACTCGGCAGCTGAAATGTCAAAAATCCAAGAGAAATATACTAGATTGGCTCAAGAAACTGAAACAGAATATGTATGGAGGGCATCGCTAACCGGTGGTGACCGAATTCTGTTGTCAGAAGATGAGGCCCAGGGGTACTGGGCGCCAGGGGTTTTCCTAACTACCGATGACCCCAGGGAGCCGTGGTCATTAACTCAGCGAGCTGCCTATTGGGCAGGGGGTCTAGACCCCTTGGAAAGGGGAGATCCTGTGTGTATTGAAACCCCGACCACAAACCACTTGATCGAGAGTCTGCAAAAGGCTGCTTGTCTTCAGTTAATGCATGATAGGCGTTTAGTCCGTCAACAGCCTTCCCCAATGTTATTAATTGCTAACCCCGACAGAATGACCCCCCTAATCCGAGGTTTACCTGATTCCTTGAAACTATATACAGTGCAACTGCAAGACCGTTTGTGGGACACACTAGCCCCATGAGGAGGGAGACGAGCCCGAGGAGGGCCCATGACTTGGGGTGAAGTAGCCCAAGAGTTGATAAATTATGGTAGGAGAATGGGAATCACGGGGGGAGCCACCAAATCAAAAACTGCAGTGCGGAGAGCGGAACAGCAGGAGGACCGACCTCCACCCCCTGCATGAACCTTGGGGGCAAAGAGAAACCTATTGTGGGCCGAGGGAATCGAAAAGGGGATTCCCCGGGACATAATGGATGGTATGCCCACTATGGCCTTAGAAAAACTCATCCAAGTCTGGAAAGACAAAAAGAAAATGCCCCCCAGATTTGAACAGCCCACTTGGGGGAATATGAGGGCAGAACCCCAATTTGACTGTGGGGCAATGATTGCCTCTAAGGCTCCTACCGCCCCCGAAAAGGATTTGATTGACCTGGGAGTGGGAAACTGGACGCGTCGCCCCCAGTAAGTGAGCCGGGGGACGGCCAGTGGGTCCATTTAAGAAGGCTCACAGAAAATAGTAAAGGGGACCTATTGATAACATTTCCCTTCGGTCCCTTTAAGACCCCCGTTACATTCCTAGTAGATACAGGTGCTCAAATGTCAGCACTTCAGGCGGACGTTGCTAACCACAATGGTATAGTCACCAACAAAAAGCAAATCTGGGTCACAGATGTGTTCAGAAACTCCAAACCGCAGCCCACAGCTCGAGTCAAGTGCTGGTTGCCGGGGGACACATCCCCTATTGAGGTTATGATGATACTGGGTGTATTGCCTACGAATATTTTGGGACTTGATGTATTGAAGGGGCGAGCCTGGGTAGACTCGAAAGGGAGGGAGTGGAAATTTGGACTCCCCACAGCTCTCATAAGACTTTTACAATCGGCACCTGCACTCCCCCCCTCCAAAATTGTTAATGTAAAACCCTATGCCCTACCATTAGGAGCAAGGAAGGGAATAGCTCCTGTGATAGCCGAACTGTGAGAACAAGGGATAATCATCCCCACTCACTCACCTTATAACTCCCCGGTATGGCCAGTCCGTAAACCCAATGGAAAATGGCGATTGACAATTGATTATCGGCGTTTAAATGCCAACACGGGCCCCTTGACAGCCGCAGTGCCTAACATGGCCGAATTAATCGCAACTATACAGGAGCAAGCCCACCAAATTTTAGCAACCATTGATGTGAAAGATATGTTTTTTATGGTCCCTTTACAGGAAGCAGACAGAGATCGCTTTGCCTTTACATGGGAAGGTGTGCAATTCACCTTCACACGCCTCCCCCAAGGATATCGCCATTCGCCGACCATTGCACACTTCACACTGGCACAAGAGCTTGCCCGAGTCACTCCCAGAGAGGGGGTCAAAATATATCAATATATCGACGATGTATTGATTGGCGGCTCTGATGCCACGGCGGTGGGACAAACCCAATCTAAGATAATTACTCACCTAGAAAATTTGGGGCTTCAGATTCCGGCGGAAAAGGTACAACTCCCATCTTCCGAGGTAAAGTTCCTGGGTATTTGGTGGAAGGGAGGAACAGTGTGTATTCCTCCTGAAACCTTAACTACCCTTGAACAAGTACGGATGCCGGGAAATAAAAAGGAGCTGCAACATGCCCTAGGCTTATTGGTATTTTGGAGAAAGCATATCCCAGACTTCTCCATCATAGCCCGCCCCCTTTATGATTTAACTCGCAAGAGGGCCACTTGGGACTGGACCCCCATCCATGAAGAAGCCCTAAAGTTGTTAATCTTTGAGGCTGGGGTATATCAGGCCTTGGGGCCCATACACCCAACAGACCCGCTTTATATTGAATGGGGTTTTGCAATCCGTGGACTATCTATACATATGTGGCAGTGTGGACCAGAAGGTCCGACCTGTCCCATTGGGTTTTACTCACGCAGCTTCAAAGATGCAGAAAAGTGTTACTCAGTTTGGGAGAAGGGCCTCTTTGTGGTGAGTCTAGCCCTACAGGAAGCTGAAAAAATCATACGGCAACAACCAATCATTCTTCAAGGACCCTTTAAGGTCTTGAAGCCGGTACTGGCCGGAACCCCACCCCCTGCGGGGGTTGCACAACGAGAAACAATAAGAAAGTGGTATGCGCAATTAGATCATTACTGCCATATGTGCCAGATAGAGGAGGGAGCACCTAAAATACTCCAAATACAAGAACCTCCTGACAACCAACCAAATCAGGGACCACCCCCCTCTTATATAAAACCTGCCCCTCCATTCGACCCCCACCAGAAAAACATGTGGTTCACTGACGCATCCTCCAGGAGAGAGGGAAAGATGTGGAAATACCGGGCGGTAGCCCTGCATGTTGATTCCGGGAACCGAATCGTAACAGAAGGGGAGGGAAGTGCTCAAGTGGGAGAATTGGTAGCTGTGTGGAGCGTGGTTGTTAAAGAGGCTGAGACTAAAGAACCAGTGTTTATTTACACAGACTCATATGCTGTATTCAAGGGATGCACCGAATGGCTCCCGTTTTGGGAACAGAATCAGTGGGAGGTCAATCGGGTACCAGTGTGGCAACGAGAAAAATGAGAAGAAATCCTAAATATCGCCAAGCAGAAACCCTTTCTAGTAGGGTGGGTTGCCGCACACCAAGCTGGGAATCACCCAGCTCACCTTCTGAATAATCAGGTGGACTCATTAACCCATTTAGCAGGAATGGCTGTAGAAGGCGAGGGGGAAAAATGGGAACACCTGTTGGAATGGTTGCATATAAAACGAGGCCATTTGGGAAGTAAAGATCTATTTAGGGAAGCAATTAGCAGAGGGTGGTCTGTAACCAGAGAGCTGTGTAACACTATTATTTCCGCATGTAGCTTATGTCGCACCCGATTAGGGGAGCACAACCCCCTTAAGGACCCACCTCTGCACATAAGAGATAATAAAGGGTTGTGGGACACTTGGCAGGTGGACTACATTGGTCCATTTCGGATCTCTGAAGGAAAACAATATGTACCAGTAGGAGTTGAAGTGGTGTCGGGATTGACCCGAGCAGAAGCAGTACGACGAGCGACGGGAGATAATACTGTAAAAGGTTTAAAGTTATGGTTCAGTTATCTACCTAAACCCCAATCAATCCAATCAGATAATGGCAGCCGCTTTACTGCCAGGGTGGTTCAAGAGTGGGCACGAAGCTAAGGAATACAGTGGATCTTCCACACCCCGTACTACCCCCAGGCAAATGGCATTGTCGAGCGCACCCATGGACTCTTAAAGTGAGCTCTGAAACCTCACGAACCTGGGTGGGCACAGCGACTATCAGATGCAGTATATAAAGTTAATAGCCACTGGGGAATTAACAGGTGCCCACGATTCACCGCATTCTGCCCCAAGCCTCCGTCCATACTCCCTGGAAAAAGGGAGGCTAAAGACCCAGTGAATCTGCTCCATTATCTGGGACAACCCGTTCTGGTGGACCTACCGACGGTGGGAGCGGTGCCTTTAACTTTAAAAAAGCCGCTAAATCTCTATACCTGGGTGGCCACCGATGCACATGGGAAGGGTCACCGAATCCATACCCGATGGATTGTTCCATCCTATTAATCATTGTTCATCTTTATGAATATATTTTGCAGGTTGTCAGAAGCCCACCGTGGGACTTAAGCTTTCGGTTGTTGAGTGGGTCATTCTTTGCACTGTTTGTCTGATTTTACTAAGCTTGCTCTGTTTCTTTACTAGAGAGAAATGGTGTGGGAGAAGTTTATATTCTTACTTTGTGAATGTACAATCTTGTTTCAACCAACTGGGAATTTGAATAACCAACCTAACTTGGCATGGGAGTTGATTACTGGTTTTACCCGAATCTGGAATTGAACAGACCAAGGTCTTTGTGTGGACCTCCCCACATCTGCGTCAGCGGGATTTAAATTTGCCATTATCTAGTTCAACAACTTTGTAAGGGAACTAAAGGAAAATGTTTGTGGGGAGCAGATCCATACCCATTCCAAGAATATAGCGGGACAACTTGGTATACACCCTCTCCAGTGGGCTACCTATTTCCAATTAACAGGACCTGGAGAGACATGTGGAATGCTACCTGTTGGAAGCTGGTACGGTGGTGGGACTCCCCGCTTCACGGTGAGCCCCTAGACCACGAATATAATGTCCCGTTTTCCCCCGGTTGGTGTATTCAAATTCCTAGTAAATGGGGTGGCTATGCCCACCATGATCGTTCTCGTTATGAATATGCTTGGTCCTTTAAACATTTCCTATCCAGCCCAGATAGTATAGTTGATACACGAGAAATAGATCCCCTACCCTATGAGGATACTCCTCTAATGAATTGCTCACGAACAATTAGCTGTGATTCGTTGTCATGGGATCCAACAGAAACCTGGTATGTACCAGAACTACGAACCTTTATCCGAGATATGTGCATTTGTTGGGGTTTCTCAGTACCAGGATTTAAGCCTGGAGATCCCATGTGTTATGGAAACATTATCAATCAAGAAACTGTGTTAAAATGTGGAGTTACACTCACCCATGAATCTTGCGTGGGAAGGGGAAGCCAAACTAGCTGAATCTCATGACCCATCAACATGCTCCACTGCTAAATATCCAGCCCCTCAAGGTACCTTTTGGGCATGTTCAAATGGGAAGATGTACTCACACCTACATATACACGAAATGGCAGGTTTACGCTGTGCCATCGGGATTCCATCAATGTGCCCTTCCAAAACATTTGATTTTATTAATTCTGGGTACAGCCGAAAGAAACGAGATACTCAAAAACCCCAATCTGCACCTGAGTGGGCAGTGCATGGAGTCCAAATACCTGACTATTATACTTGGGGCATGACAACATCTCTGATGTTAGAAAATATGTTTATCCCATATGTAACTCTTAAAAGACACCAGTTTGTGTTAGAAAATTTAACCTGGCAAATGCATGTTTTAAGTAATTGGACCTCACACGCTTTTGAGGAATTGAACTTACAGGTGCAGCAGGTGTCGAAGATGGCCTTGCAAAACCACTTAGCCTTGGACATGCTGCTAGTTAAAGAACAAGGTGTGTGTGGAGTACTAAACCATACGGCTGGAGAATGCTGCGTTACCATACACAATGCTACGACTATGATCGAGGAAGCCCGTCAGAGGATGCAGGAAATCACAGCCAAGACAGGAGACTTGTTCCAATCAATGCTGCCGAGTGATTGGACGGGGAATTGGAACCCAGCCTCATGGATTTCAACTTTGCTCAAAAGCCTCGGACTTACGGGATGGTGGGATTGGATAGTAGAAGCCTTAGTAATGTTTTTGTTAATATTAATCGGTCTAGCTATCGACTTTGCTGTAATGAGGTGCCTGATTCACCGCTCCTTCTCTTCTATCTCTTCCTCTCTGCGCTATGTCCAGATCACCACCATCGAAGAGGACCTCGGAGTGGTTGAGCCACGGGGTGGTGTAAGGGACGAGGCTCACATGGCTCTGCTGTAAGCACAGACAATGCCCCAAGAGAAAGCTCCAGAAGCCAGCCACGGGAAGGGGCCCGGTGTCACCCTCCTTGACTGACTAATGTCTCAACCACTCCTGGAGCTGGGGTGAGAGAAGACTCTAGAAACCTTGGGCTGGAGCCAATAAATAGGGGCACACGTGAGCCTCCTGGGGGCACTCTCCACACCGACCCCCCACGCCCCCCGTTGGCAGGTCTGATGCTGGATCTAGGACTGGTGATTTCTTTCTCTCTCTCTCTACCTCTCTTCTGCTGCTCAGCTCTCTCTTGCTCTTTCTCTCTCCTCCTTCTCCTTCTTGCTCTCTGTTTTTTTGATGTTGTTAAGTATTACAAGGCCTACCTCAACGCACCACAAAGCCGCGTAGCTTGTGTTATATATTAAGACATAGAGGGTTGATGCTTATAGAAGTGTTTGTGCCATTAAAGTTGGAGTTTGTTTTTGGACCTTGAGTGTTATTTCACCTTAATCCACACCGAGGGGATTTGCGGATCTTAGTCACTCTCCCCTTCCCGCAGGTGGGGCGTGACAAATGGGAAGAGTAAATTCAAGTTGAGAGCATCTGTGGAACTCAACAACTTTTTTGTTAAACTCATCCATAGGTGAGACTTTTCTTATTTGGAATTTTGTCACAAAAAACTTTTGATTAAACACAGACTTACAAAAAGATATTTCAACAAACCTGGGCTGAGTTTTAAATGATCCAGGCTAATAAATGGTTTTGGATGGAAAGACTGTGGTTCCACAGGGGTTGATCTGTAATCAGGCAAAACTTGGTGATTTGGCTTAGAATTTCGTGGTTTGTTTCATCTTAAGTCTTGAAGCAAAACTCCAAGGATGCCAGCTCATATGAACTGAAACATAAAATATTCATACAAAATCTGCTTTAGTAAAACTGCTTTAGTCTTAGGGCAACCCTGGGGAGGGGTGGGGGGGAAGTTATTTTCACAGGCTTTATGCCTGTGGGGAATTTTGAACCCTAGTGCTTGTTGTTTATTCATTTTTAAGCATCCATCAAAGAATGACTTGGTTCGTGTCACCTGCAATAAGGCCAGTGTTAGTAGGATTTTCTGTTTGCATTGCTTAGAAGGTCACAGCCACTTAGAATGGGGCTTGGAATTTTTACGATGGCAGATCAAAACACATGGTTTTGGGGTTTTGCTGACATAATGGTAATAGTTATGAGAATTATAATGTATATAAAATTGGATAGGATATCATATCTGGGAATGATAGTATTATTTTAATACCCATACCCTCAAGTTAGTTTAAATACTGAGGTTGGAGATGATATAGAAAAAAAAGTCTCTAAAATTAGAATGAGGTATACATTGTCTGATAAATACCCACTCAGAGACTGTCAGAGATGCAAAGATGGTTTTGTGTTAAAAATAGAAACTGCATTTGCAATGTTGCTTAAAAGCAACATGTCGTTGCTTTCTCACTTAAGAAACAAGTAACACCAAAACACAAGACACTTGAAGAAAGGCTACCCAGTTTCTCAAACTGTTTATTTAAAACATCACAGAACTTAATGTTGGAATATCTATGTTTCTTTTCTGCAGAAAAAAAAAAAAAAATAGTATAGACTGGATTGCTGGTCTTTTTTGTTTCTTTTCCTCTTCGCATTTCCTTGTGTTGCTCCTTTTCCAGTGCAGCCAAAGGACGCTTAGCTAAAGAGAACTCATGGGACTAGATGCCTCATTACAATACTGTCTTCTAGTCTTCCCCACCTGAAATCATAAGAGTCCAGCTGCTTATTTCTATCTTTGCAAGAAACAGAGAGAAAGGAAGCGGAGAGGAGGAAACCTTCCTAGTCTTGGAAATGAACTTCTGAAGGCAGAAATATTTTTGCCTCCTTTTTCACTGTTCCACTTAGTGAACAGTGGAAAAGAAAATTATGCCATTCTTTCAGCTATAGTCTTGGAAACACCAGAGTATCTTCTGTGGATGTGAGTTAGAAAGGACTAGTTAGAAAGCAAGATAGACCTAGTTATCTAACTGTTTATGTACCCACAAACATATATGTGAAGAAATAAACAGCCTTGATTTCAGGAACATAGGAAGAGAAATTTCTTTCTGGATAAGAGACAGGAATTAGTGCTAAATGTGAGGGTTTAAAAAAACAGATTGAGTTGAGATCTATTCTTATCAGACTTCTATAAGTGAAACTATAATGCATGTACGTGCATTAGAATGAGCAGTCAGGGATGAAAAATGAGTGCATAGCATGAGGAAAAGGTATATATCCATAGGAAAAATGAGAAGAGTGGAGAAGAGAAAAGGAGAAAAGGGAAGGGAAGGGGAGGGGAGGGGAGAGGAGAGGAGAGGAGAGAGAATTGGAGTGCTAAAAAAGAAAATTAACAAGAAAAAATGTAGCTTTTTGAAGTCTTCTTTCATTAAAGAAAATTCTTCCAGGTGCCTTTCATAACTCTACCTTTAATATTTCAATCCTGAAGAAAGGAAGAAATTTTTTATGCTGAGGGTGGTGAAGCACTGGAAGAGGTTGCCCAGAGAGGTGGTGGATGCCCCATCCCTGGAAACATTCAAGGTCAGGCTGGACGGGGCTCTGAGCAGTCTGATCTAGTTGAAGATGTCCCTGCCCATGGCAGGGGGTTGGACTAGATGACCTTTAGAGGTCCCTTCCAACCCAAACTATTCTATGATTCTATGAAGTAAATACTGTTATTGAGGTATAGGTTTCCTACCAGTACTAACATCCCTGGTCCTAACATCCTTAACAAAGGTCTTAGTATCCCTAGTCTTGGCCATCACAGCTTCAGTCTTTTCCACTAAGGTCAGTTTGAAAGCCAGGATGGTTTTACTGGTCAGAAGCTATTGAGAAACAACTTGAGGTTATTATTAGGTTGAACAGTTCTGAACACGTTTACCCCTGCACAATGAGCCGTTATTTGTTGATCACTTCCTGTTCCTGACAAAGAGGGGGATGGATGGCCAGAATTCAAAATCCCTGCATCCAAATCCCACCTACCATTAGCAGAGCTTGTGAAAGCAGGTTTTACAGTTCCTTCTAACAGCACTGAAGGGGAGAAAGGGCAGAGCATTAATCCTTCCTTCTCTCTCTGATAGGAGAGCTGGGTATTGGCAATACTGTAAACCCAGATACATTTACAGAATAACTTATTTCTATTATTTAAGTAACTCAGAATCATAAAGTATGCCTGAGCTCTGCAGATATATATAAAAATATTGCCAGAGGCAGGAATCACTTCTTCAGTATCACCATATCACTGCTTCACTGCTTCGCCGCATATAAACCTTATTTCCAATTAGTCTGAGCTCCCTGAGAATCAATCGGAGACTGTATAAACATTCTAAACACATGCTGTGCATGCCACTTCAAATTTACCACTCACACTTTACTATATTTCTATCAATTATTCCCAGGAAATAGGCCATATTGCACTAAAGTCATGGTTTAACAGTGTTTTATTTTTTTCTCCAACCATCAAATATTTAAAAAAGCACACACAAAAATCTACAGATAAACTATTTGTTGTAATTTCTACTTTTTATCTAACAAATTACAGCACAAAAAAAAGGAATACTAGCAATCTGATTATTAAGGAAGAATTAAAATTTAACACTTTGGTGCCTATTCATGAGCAATGACATGCAAACGACATTCTTCAAGCTTCACTCACACAGATTGAAATGTCAGGCCAAAAGCTTACTAAGGTTAACTATCTGCTTTCATTCCCCCACAATACCACAGGCCACACTGGCTCCCCTAGCATGTCTAAAGGCTTCTTTCTATGTAACCAATAAATCCAGGTTGGGTCTTTTCTACATAATCTTTAGAACTCAGTCTATACATTAAATTCTCCCTCAGAAAGATTGCCTGTGAGAAAATTCAAAGGGGCAAAATCAGTCTGCTAAGGCTTACAGTCTTATTTCTCCCTAAAGGCAGAGAACAGCACCTGTAATTTCCCAGGTGTTTTAATCATATTCAGCTCTGGGAGCTGACACCTTGCAGCTCTTAAATTGCAACTCGGTAGATATTCATATATATTATTTTCTCAGAAAAAATCCTTGTGTTCATATAATTCTAATTAAAACAGGAGCCCCATACCCTGATTAACCCAGAGCATGCTACATATCTTGCTCAAAAAGTGAGGAGGGAGGAATATCATATAAGCAAGCAATATATAGTTAGATGTAAAACAAACAAACAAAAAAATCAGACCATTGTAGAGAGGCATCTAAGGATGCTACAGACTTATGATACAAATATAAAAGTTTTAAGGATCAAATGACTTATTCTTATCCTCTTGACTGGACAAGAGGAAACTGAAGGAGTTATTTACTTTGGTTTTGTTTTGTGTTAAAGATATTTAATATATACTCTTTATATATAGGGTATATTCCTGAGCTCTTTCCCTTTCCTCAGAAGCAACGGAGCTGACTTTTACATTGCTTATTGAATGATTTTCTGGACCTCCAAGGAAATTTCTGTAAATCTAGCAACAGTAAACATTTCATATCATAGCTGACAGAAAGAACAATAGATATCCCTCTAAAGGTATGGACAGGAATATGAATGGAAATTCTGCTGAAACTATTCTGGGATGCCACCTTTCTAAGATTTCTTTTATATATATATATATATATTTTAATCACTGGAAAAATGGTGTTGGAGAAGACTGTGTGATACAGTGATGTTGACTCTAGATATATGAATAGTTCAAATCTTAAAAAGGATTTTTTAATCCATTCTATTGACTTTTTTAAAGTATAATTTTAGAAATGTCAGGAATCAACTTACTATTCAGCTTTTTTTCACTTACATTCATCATATTCACCCTACTTCTGCATGATTTTGAATTGCTTCCCTTTCTTCTGTTCCTAAATAAAATCTGCTAAAGAAGTGCCATTCCAACTCCACAGCTCAATTAATTGTGCAGAAAGATATGAATTTCACAAAGTGTCAAAATTTGGCAATATTTTGACTCAGCTTTTAACAAAGAGTTGACAATAACATTCTGTTTAGTCTTCATCAGAAGATACCATGCATCTGGTTGTGGGGTACCCTTCCATGCAAACCACTGGAAGCAGAACCTGTGGTTAGCCTTCACAACAGCAATTGTTCAACATCCTTGGGGATTTTTTTGTTTGTTTTTTTTTAATTTTCTTTTTTTTCCCTCTTCATATGCAGTTTCTGGAGGCACAAAATCAAGGTTTTGAAGTCATTTGAGTCTAACTTTGTCTTGATCCTTCCTTCTTCTCAAAATGGACAAGCAAAATACATGTATTTCAATGATTAACTCTCAAAACCCTGATGTCAATATTCTTCAATGTTAATTGATTTTTGAGTATTAGAACAAGTAGAATGAAAAAGAAAAATGAAGGTTTAGTAGTGTTCATTGTTTTACATTAGATTCATCCCATAAAACACTGAAGATGTCTATGGAGTGGAACCCTTAATTCGATTGTAGTTAGAGAACTAAAACATTACCCTGCAAGGCATGAGCAGGTTGTATTTTACTGAGGGCAAGGCAATTGAAGATGATTATCTACATTATAGTAAACATAGGCTCAGGGACAAAAGCACCATAGTGAATTTCTTTTTATTTTCAGCAATCAGAACAATAATTTGTCCAAGATCCTTCTCCCCCACACTAAGTGCCTTAATCTTTCTGCCTACTTTCCTTTTAGCCCCTTTATATCTTTGATGCTAGCAAGCACACCTTTTTTTGCATAGATTGAGAGTATCATACGCATCATCAGGAGATGTGACTGAGACCTCGTCTTTGGGATGTGGGAGTTGTTGCATTATATTCCCCTGGGCTAGACAAACCACATTTCTCACTTCCTCAGTAGATACCCTGTCTCAGAGCTCCTAGACTGGACATTGTAATCTCAGGAGCCCAGTTCAGTTATGCATGGATTTCCATATGAATTTCGGAAGACTAATGTTAGATGTACAGCCCAAATCAGTGCTTGACCTGTAGAGAAGCTCAGAATTTTACCTTGTATCTATAATTCCCTACAGGGACAGCTCTCTTGATAGTGTAGAGAATTTATAAGCCATTATTCAGCAGTTTCTACCTCTCTCATTAACTGTATAGGAAACCCATTGACTTAATATAGTGTATTTGCACTGATGGTTATAGAACCTCAATACTTAGGTACTGTTTTTCCTAACTTAGGTGGTCTGAATCTTGCCTTGGATATTCAAAGATGAAAAAGAAGACAAAAAGTTTAAAATCCATTTGAAGCCTGATGGGATGACTTCACCTACCAATGCCTTAAGATGTTTTGTCATTAGATATGATACTTTCTCAAGACAAACTGTAAAAAAAAGTATAAAAATATATTCAATATATAAAAATATATTAAATGTAAATAGTGTTACAATACAAAAGCATTGGCTTAGCTTAAAAGTTTACTTCAAGTCAGATGTTTTCAATTTCACACCATTGTTTTTTTTAATTGTGCACGTTATACAAACAAATCAAAACCAACCTGAAAAGCAGTAACTTTGGTGTCTTGTGAATGAGGCCATCCACATAAAAATAAACAATTACAGTGAATTATTGTCTCCTCAGTAGAAGAATGAAAGGAGAAAAAGGCAAAACAGCATTGCAATTTGTTGAGATTCTGGAGTTTAAAGACACCTGAAATTTTTCTTCATTGCTTATTTTTAATTTTAGTCTACAGTAGACTCATTCTGGGGGGAAAAAAAAAAAAAAGAAAAATAGCAAACACATGGGTTTTGGTTTTGTTTTTTAAATATATGGAGTCTAAAACAAAACCCAAAAAGCAAACAATAACAACTAAAAAGAGTTTAAGAGGAAAAATGTTAACTTCCAAAAAGACTTCAAAAAACGTTTCAGTTACGTTAAACCAGCTACTCTGCTGTTTTTTGATGGACTCTTCAGCAAGTAGTTTCCCAAATATTTATAATTCAGTGGAAATATGTATTTTCAAAGCTGAATTTAATATAAACAGAAAAAATATGTTATAATATAGTAAAATAATAATAATGAAAACAGAAGTAAAAAACATGAGGAGGTGTCTATATATGTCATATTGAACCTGACTGTTCATTCAATGTAAATCACAAATCATTTATTTAATTTAGAATCATAGAATCATAGAATAGTTTGGGTTAGAAGGGACCTCTAAAGGTCATCTAGTCCAACCCCCCTGCTGTGGGCAGGGACACCTTCAACTAGATCAGACTGCTCAGAGCCCCGTCCAGCCTGACCTTGAATGTTTCCAGGGATGGGGCATCCACCACCTCTCTGGGCAACCTGTGCCAGTGTTTCACCATCCCCAGCATAAAAAATGTCTTCCTTATATCTAGTCTAAATCTACCCCCCTTTAGTTTAAAGCCATTCCCCCTTGTCCTGTCGCAACAGGCCCTGCTAAAAAGTCTGCCACCATCTTTTTTATAAGCCCTCTTTAAGTATTGAAAGGCTGCAATAAGGTCTCCCCAAAGCCTTCTCTTCTCTAGGCTGAACAACCCCAACTCTCTCAGCCTTTCTTCGGAGGAGAGGTGTTCCATCCCCCTGATCATTTTTGTGACCCTCCTCTGGACCCACTCCAACAGGTCCGTGTCTTTCTTATGCTGAGGGCTCCAGAGCTGGACGCAGTACTCCAGGTGGGGTCTCACGAGAGCAGAGTAGAGGGGCAGAATCACCTCCCTCGACATTTAGAAAGCATGACTGCAGGTTACAGTGGTATGAATGAAAGGTAAGGTATTTAGTAAGGAATTCAGTTTATTTGCCTTCTACTACAAGGCTACCTCTGCTGTCAAAACCGATCATTTCATATAGTAATTAAAAGAATAATTCAGCTACAGTATGATACAAATCTTTTGTATTGTGAACAGTATGTAGTTCATTTTTTTCATAAGGGAAGGCAATTTACAATATATATGGTTACCCTTAAAATAGGAATGTTACTGAGAAGATTCTATCCTATTGCAGTTTTGTTCCAGTAACAAGCATAGCAAATGCAGTGGTGACTATCGCTTTGTCTAGTGTATCTCATCAACGCTTCAAGTTGTGATGCTTCCTTTAATCCTGCTGGAAACTGTTATTTTTTAATTACTTTGGTATGAAACTTTCAGATTTGTGGGAGTTGCATGGTAATCATTCCAGTTAAATTACTGTACGTCATACATCTCTGAGATGTACAGACAGCTGTATTATTAAATGAGATTTTAAAACATTTCATTACAAAGAACATAAAGTTTCCATAGTATATATAACAATTCTCAGCAGAAAATCAGATCAAAGAGTCATATCATCAGAAAATGCTGTATTAAATGATTGTTTATAAGAAGCCTTTTAACTCTATCTCTGCAACAAGAAATCATACAAGGCTGAATGGCTGTAGAGACATATTGCAGACTAAGTGCAGACAATTTATTTGCTGCAACCCTGCATTCCTGTAATGTTTCTCTGTGTGCCCTTTAGAGGAAAGTGGAAACACAAACAGGAAAGTGACTTGCTTTGTGATAAATGAATGTGTCTGAAAACATGAGACAGTGAGAACAGCCAAAATAAGTGATCCAGGCCTGTTGAGCACATGAAAGAAAATAGGAGAGAATTTCTTTATAATGCCAACTTAATCAGAGCTTCAGTTCCGATAGCCACAGAAGCCAGTGGTCTAAATGAAGATATCATGCTGTTATTCATGCTTGGAATGAGATAAGTTATTTGAAGGAAGGAGAGATGTTCCTGTTCATAATGTAGCTTTAGGTTTAGCAAGCTTTAAATAAAAATGTAGTATCAATTAGTGTGTATCTGATCCACTAGCGCTCCTGAATATCTCTTCCTACTGTATTGATGCTAATCTCGACTATCATAAAGGTCTTCCTGCTCCTTCATGTTAGCTTTGCTGAAGAGTCAGATTTAATAAAAGAGGGTTAGCAGAAGCAGTAAGGATTATCGCTGCAGCAGAGGATCTTGTAAAGCACAATGGGAAGTCTGATCTGCCTTATTGTCTTTATTCTTTAGGTTTTATATTATATAATCTCTTCACCCTTTTCTTTCTACAAATATTTATCTATATGGGTAATTGTTTACTTTTTGATATAGGAATCACACAATGAATGCATATCCACTTGTCAATAATTGACATCCAATTACTCTTAAAAGGAAAGTATTACTTCACTTTTCTTCTCCCTCTTTGTGTCAAAAATATTGATAGGTAGACTGTGGCCTTACCTATGTGCTTTGATGACCAGGACTTCCTGAGAAAATATGGAAGCACTATGGAGCAGATAGGTGACAAGAGACTGAGCACTCAAAGTAGCTTACATTTCACCACATTGTGTTGAGATGTCAGACTGACAGTGATGTCCATAATGACAGGTCACAACTTGTGACACAGAACATAGCACAGACCCTTGCTCTGTGACCCCTCTTTCCCAATTATTTTATTGAAACATACCCAAATGAACGTCAATGTGTTTATGGCAGGTGTTGTTATATGTAGTGGGTTCTTTATGTTAGCAAATTGGAGGCCTTCTGAAACTTCTGTGTTGACAACTTGTCTTCTCAAAGGGCAGAAGTCATTGTCATCCTCAGTGCTTGCAGCCTTGAATGACAGAATGATTCAATGATAAGACTACTTGAATTGGTAACAAACAAACATGAACTGGGGCCAGAACCTCCTCAGAACTGCAATCTAAATGATTATGTCATGGGACAGATACATAAAGAGACACTACGAGGCTTTGGGGGGATTTTCTAAGTCCAAAGGGCATGGGTAGCAGTGAACCATCAGACAGATCAGATCTGAAAGTGCATGTAGCAGAGGTAGCCAATATTCTTTCTGCAAGGCACCAGTGCCAGCCTGGTCTCCTGTGTACAGTGGCACTCTTAGAGGAGAACTAACATACACTAGTGAAATTAGGTTATTCTGCAACTATGGACCGATCAATCACGGCTTCCAAAGTTCTGCAAAAGGATGATGATCAGTGCCGGTAGCTTCCTGAAACATTTGATGCCTAACACAATGGAGGGCATTCATCATATTTCCAGAACAAATTGTTTTGGAGGTAACAATAGTCTGCCAACCCTTGGGTTGCTACTGTTTTTTAAATATTAGAGAATTTCTCCACTTGGGAATCATTGAAATTACAGACTCACCTGAAATCAGACCTCATTTTCAAATGGAGTTTTCAGACTATGCTGGAGATGCTAAGGAAACTCTCTGTTTATAGTTTATATTATAGAAAATGTACAGTATAAATTAGCTAAACAGTACTAGATTCTTATTTGGTCAAGGGAAGATGCAGGAAGATGAACATGGGGAAAACTGGGAAGATGTATAATGTCAGTGCTTTGGTGTTTGACTAGGATAGGATCTCATTTGCTTTTGAAGTTGTGGCCAGGACATTGCTAAACCTTGTAAGCATTGATTTATGAAGCCAGATATAGATAAGACAGAAGCATATGGAATATGCATTTCAGTATTAACAGGGACAGAACATTGTAGATAGAAACTTATCTGACTGGATGAAAATGATTTATCTCAGGATGCCTCTGTGTGTGTGTGTGTGTATAGGCAAATTTCCCAGGAATTCTAATGTATTTGTATATATGCATACATACATTATCTGAATATATTATTCAGGTTCAAATTATTTTCAGTTATTTGAAAAAATAATGAAAATCATCCACTGAAGGAACATAGTTGTTCCAGAGATGCTCAAAGTAAAAGTGATGTGCCTAATAAACAGTCATCTGACAACATACTGTTGTGCAAAACATCAGGGCTTAAATTTCTTGTTGAAATCATGTTCTGAACTGCCTGTATGAAGTGTTCCTGTGGCAGTTTGCCTTTCTGAAATCTATGGATTGGGTATGTGAAGACAAAAAACACTGATTTGTCTGTTGAAAAAACAATTGATTTAAGTATGCCTTCCTGTATTTGCTGTTTGGGAATGATGTAGTGTCAATTTAGTGGTCTATATAAACTGTTTCATCTGTTATTGAAGTTCAATGAAATCTTTCTGGAAAGGCTTCTTCTTCTATTGTAATTAGGCCAGTAGGAATAACAGCTTCAAGTGAGAGCTTTATTAAACTAAGAAACATCATAGGCTTAGTAGGAACAGTGCATCATAACCAAATAAATGAAAATTAATCTAACGGGAGTGGAGAGAAAAGTATATATATTATGGAAGGCCTAAATTTCAGGGGAAAAAATGGAAGGAATACTTGTGCTATTTGTTGTCTGCTTTTCTTCTTTCCCCTCTCATGCTTTTCCTTTCTCATCTCTATATCTCTGCTTGGTACAGTACCAAGAGTGGAATGAGTTTGCTCATCCTTCTACCTGGCCAGAGCTGTCTCTATAAAACAACACTGAAGTTTGGAGTGGTGCATTTGGGGACTGCATCTGAACTGGCACCTAAAACAAGGTAAGGTACTGTTCAGGTGATTCCACAGGCATCTTTATCTCATCAGCAGTGAAAAAAATAAGCACAATAAGAGTTTACAAGGATCACCTTTCTCCAATATGTCACTATGTGCTCCTCCTACCACCCATGCTTCGCCTGTTACAGCAACTATGCTTGGAAGCTGGCTTCTCTTTGCTGCAGCATTGTCAGCAGGTTGTCCCAGTTTCAACTTTCACAGATTCAGAGTAAGAGAAGAGGGATAGATCATTTGGGCTTGCCTCTCATAATCATAACATATTTTGTCCCTAAAAATCCAGCCAAAAAAGGAAGTGATCTCTCTCCTGCCAAGATGAATTAGCAAGGGCTGCTCACATTTGCAATGAGTCAAGAGTTAAAGCACCTCATTGGCCTTTGAAATTCTTATCTATACCTTAATTTGTCACTGACATATATGAATGTACATATAAAAATAATTTTGGAACAATGCCTGCATGACAATGCAAGGTACTACAGTCATTGAGATAGTCCTACTATATGTAGCTTAGTGTGGCACTTTATTTTTAACCGTATGCTTCTTGGTTTTGCTTATTTTTCCCTCTGCTTTAAAAAGCAAAATCCTCCTTTGCTTTGCTCCCCACTGACTATATATCAGCTATCCTCTTTTTTTACACAAAACACATAACAAAGTTTTTGTGCAACAGATTATGTACATGAGAAGATCCAGAAATTTTCTGCTGAAGAGATGCCCCAAGGCTACTACTGTACTAGCCTGATCATGGGCTTAGGCTCTACAGCTCTCATCTGGACCGCTCACATCAGTCTTTGACAGCCATCAGGCAGCCTGGTCTTCTGCCAGACAATTCCTAGGCGGAGTTTGAGATTTATCTCAATTCAGGGGTTTATCCCAAAAGGCAGGCTAGATGCAGTTGCCCTGTTTAAAAACTAAATGGCTTGATAGCATACATCTGACCAGGCAATGTCACTTGGCCTCAGTGCCAGAAACTTTTTAGTAAAGAGTCCTCCTAGGCTACACAATGAAGAAGGGATGTCCTGGCTTGGCTGCCTGCAGGTACTATCAGGTATTTTAACAATAGCCATGGCCTGAGATGACACAAAAGTAGCGTGGTCATCTCTTTTTCCCTGCATGTAAAATCCTTGTCCTACAAGAGAGTTGTATGAACCAAGGCACTCAGACCATTGACATGTTTCACTTTATGCTCCTTGTGAAAAAAAAGCATAGCACTAAACCAGAGAGTTTCCTCTTATAAAGAAATTTCCTTGTCCTAGCTGTCCTTCTGGGACTATAATATGATTAAAAATCAAGCTTCAGTGGCGAGTTGACTGTGTGATAAAATTATGGTTCTTCCTAGTATTTATCACATTGAGACCATGTTTTTCTGACCGTGCTCCTCTAAAGGTCTTGGATAAACTGACTGCAGTTCAGGGCAGGAGTGATGCTGCAAGCACTTCGCAGTAGTCTGAAAAGCAAATGAAAGGCACAAACAAGAAGAAACAGAACAGAGCAAAAGCAGAGTAGGATAAAAGCCACTTCATGGAAAGGCAGTCTGTAGGAGAGGACTACAAATTGGGCAGTTTTAGAGACAGTAAAAATTGAGCAGAGGTCCAGAACTGGCCTTTGGCTGGCTTTTGCTCTGCCTTTAGAGATGGATAGGCAATGTTTAAAAATATACAGCTAATGTAAGCTTAGATATGAGCCCAGGCATATGTCTAACTGTCATTGTAGATATCCTGTGAGAATTTAGACATGGTTATCTATTCTTTCCAAGCAGACATTGCTTTGACTGTGGGACTTGCTTTACATGCATTGCTACTAACTAATACTTTGCTTGAACTTGTAAAATTACTTTTAAAAAATCAACAGATTTCTGAAATTATTATGCTGTTTATGAAAAGACAAAATCTTTAACAACACATTATGGAATGGAAATTAAAATTGTACTTAGTTGGAAAAAATAATAGGTATTTGAAATGCCTAGAAGGGAAGAATCCTTTTGTTATTGTTGTTCTCTGTAAAAAATAAAGTATCATCTTGACACATTTATGATTTTTTTCCAGTATTTTATGCATTCTGGCAAAACACAACTTAGTAGACGCCAAGATAGTGAAAAGATCTGTTGAAAAAAAAGTGTATATTCTGTTGAAATTTTTGATGTCTTGAGAGCTATGTTCCTTAAAGGGAATGAACATCTAATATGTGAAAAATACATACAATACATGAAAACTAGTATTAATAAATTTATGAAAGTGATTCTAAGATGTGAATTATCAAATAATAGCAAATACTGTGCACATAATTTTGAGTAATATGCCTTGGTTCCTGAAAAATTGTGTGCAACTACTCTCTATGATTTTGGCTAGGATAGATTCCTGTGATTAGGATATAAAATCCTATTTTTATAATTTCTGAATGAATAATTGAAAAAAAAATTATCTGGAAAATTAATCTATTGTCCAAGAAAGTGATTCTATAAGCCATAGCAAAATAATTGATGACTGTTGAGAAAATACTAACATTATATAATCTTTTAAGAAAAAATGTTGCTCTTTTGCTGAAAATTGAATGTGTGGCAATAAAAACTACATGCAAATTTAGAAAACAGTAGTGTTTTTGTTTTGTTTTGCTTGTATAAGTGCTATGGTGGAAATGTAAAATATTGAAGTATTTAATCTCAGTATTTATTGTATTTCATAATTCTATCTAAAAATGATGTGACATTTTGAAATGTGGCCACTTTGATAGATAAAACAAAAACTCGAAGAGATGTTTCATTCTCTATTTAAATGAGTTTTTTGCATTATATTCTCAGATTTAATTTTTAGCTAGTAGCAAATATATGCTGTATACATTTAAGCTTCAACAATTTTTTTCATGGGTTTTTTCTGCTTTAAAACATAATTAATAATTATTGCTTCTCATGGCTAAATATAACCCTAGGAACTTTCATTTTCCATCTGTTAAAAAGCTCATTTCATTGAGTGGAATATTACTATGTTTTCAAGCGTTTTTAAAAAAATAAATCATAGAAATCTATTCTCTGTTTCTAAGAAACTCTCACTTTTTCTTTCTTCCTTGGGTCATGTTTTTGTATGTCCTTCTACAACAACTTGTGTTAGAGAGTCACCATACTTTTTGCTCTCTCAAAAGAAACCAGAACTCAGTGAAAGATGAATCCTGCTTTGTGTGGGATGTGCTGTTTCTCTCTACATTCTTCTCTCGTGAATAATGCAGAACTGTCATCTCCTCTCTTATGCACCATTTTTGCCCTTCCCATTTTCCCAATCAAACTATGAAAGAAATAGTTCTGTGCAGTTTCTCAACAGTGGCTGTAACACATCAGAGGAATTGATACATTTCTGAATGATGTTTCTCTTTGCTGTACATCACACATGGAAAAAATGCATTTTCGGGACCACCTCTTTCTTCCTCCTTGGGTACTTTTCTAATTTGCTGTGTATATTATGTTTAAGTGAAAAGCATAGATGCAGCACAATAAAAATGAACAATACCAAACACAAGAGAGGAACAAAATGTTAAAATTTATCCTACATTCTTGAACACAGCCACAGCACAAGTGCTATTTGACCAAAGTCTCTTCTATGGAACTATGTCAGCTCTTCTTTTCCAACCCTTATATGCTTTGTAAAAAGTGTGTTTGATAGTATGTGAAATACTCTATTTTATTGGGAATGTTCTTAATAACATCCACTATAGGGACTTCTCTTTAAAAAATGGTATTTATTTATAGTTGGTTCCCACATACGAAGTATTTTCCATACCTTTCTTCAAAAGAAAAAGGAGAGTAAAAAATCACAGCAAGAAACAAAATCCAAGAGAATTACTAAGTAGACCTCAACCTTTTAATTCTTTCATCCTTTTAAAGAACAGAAACAATACCATCTGAACAAATTAACCAATCCCAGTTTATAAAAAAATAGAATATTCTATCAGAATAATAAAAACTGCCTCCTCCATAGTGCACCTGTCCTGGACTTGCAGGTGGGGTTTTTTTGTGTGTTATAGTAACTGTAGCAGACAATACTCCGGGGTATTAGCTATATCTTGCCCATTCCCCCTTTCACCACTCCACGCCCCTCACATGTTCAGGCCTTGCACAACCAAGCATAAAAAGACATGAACACCAGTAGCCCATGGGTTTAAAAAAGATAAGCCATTTAAAAAACATTCACAGATTAACTTTGAAGACTTTATTTATTTTGAAACCTCAATGTGTTTAATGTATGAAAAAAGTAAGAACTCCTACAAAATTACTTTTCATAAAAAAATTGTCTAGTTGATAATTGAAGCTATAATTGACATTGCATCTATGTGGCATGGATGTATGATATGATATGATAATATTAAGTTAAATACATATATTTGAAAAATATTTGTCATGTGGGCTTAAATTGTCACATACTGGGAATGACAGTGTGGTGCCATAATATTTCCTTGACAACACGAGGATTATTCAAGTGAAGAAAATGAAGTCTGATTACATGCCATGTATTTTATTTCTGAAAAACTACACTAATATCATTAAAATGATGTTGTTAGAAGGAGAATCTTTTATTCAATGAAGAATGATGGATAATTGCCCCTAAGTCACAGATATAATGGATGGAAGCCATTTTTACAATGTGTATGAAGTCCACTGAACAAAAATAGTTGTAATAGTCTCTGAAAGCATTTAATTTTATGTATGCCTGTTTCTTTAAAACTTTAATTCTCTTGTACCAACATTTTCCAAAAAGGAAAGCACAGTACAACTGGGTTCAGAGTGCTGCAAGTTGCTGAAAATAGATTTTCTTAAATAGGTTTACATAGACATTTCTATCAATTTACACAAATTTTTATATTGTTATCTATTTAATGGTGATATTTACAACTTTAATGGTAATTTTGGCTTTAAGTCAAACATTAAAAAGTTTTTATTCATTTTCTGCTTTATTGCTTTGATTTTGTCCATTTGATTTACAAGAGCTCCAAAAGTACTTGAAACTACTTTAAAGGTGTGAAGACATTTTAATATGTCTTTGCTTACAGAACAAAACCTCAGAGCTAGCAAATAAGCAATCATACCATTTACGGACAGATAACTGTCTCAGATATGTGACAAGCATTTAGGTGGATTGCTTTTAATAAAGAAATTTTCTGTGAGCAAATCAGTTTCTCTTATCTGATGACTTTTTCTCCAAGAGATTTTGACCTATGTGATTTATTTCCTTATACAGTTGTGAAACAATACTATAGAGGTGTGTATGAGAAGTAAGTACTACTTTGAAACTGCAAGTATAAACATGCCTAGATATTCCAAATGAGGCATATAACAATGATCATAGAAAGCATCATATACATATCTGGATTAAAAAAAAAAAAAAAAAAAGGAATGACAAGAAGACATCTAAACACAACTCCCTTTGTGCCATCTGCACCATGTTATTAAAACATGAGGGTGTTCAGAAATTAGGAAAAACTCAGGGCTGGGCTGGTGTTCAGTTCTATGAAGGAAAAACTGACATCATCAAGTCTGAGAGTTCTTGGTACTTTCAGAATAAATTACAACATTGTGAGGACAAAAATTGATTGCTATTTATTTTGGATACATGGGGTAAGCTTTCCTCTTTTGTGTTTGTATCATTCCAAACACCGGATGGTTTTGATTGCGGTATGAACGCAGATAATGATGCTGACAATAACCATCTCCAGTGGGTATTCTGTTCTCATACCCTTATCTACAGAAATTCTTTTTCCTCAGTTTGCTTTTTGTGTTCAAGTATAGAATAAGAAATAATAAACCTTCCCCCACACACACTTTTTCCCACCCCCAAATTTGTCATACTTTATTTACAGAGACAACACATAAGTACAGAGATAGCAATGGCCTGGACTCATACTATCACATCTGTGGCTCTAAACTGACACACTGAGTTAGGAAGCCTTATAATCCTAGAAAAGTCTCTAAAAGCAATTGAGAGCAGTCAAGATCTAAGTCTCTCTCACGGGAGATTTTGTGTAACCTCAGAGAATGTTTTTAGCACCTAGATCATCAGTTGGTATCTTCAGTTAAATGCCTAAAGCTGACCATAAACTGGAATGAAACCAGGCCATAAATCAGGTTGTCAGGTTTAGAATCCAAAATAATAAGACCATTCTGAAGTTTGCAGATAAAAGAATTGCTAAATATCACTTCTTCTTTCCAACAACAACAAAAAAATCCTGAATTTTTTTGAAGGATTATTACAAGTGACACAATGACATAGCAGAAAAGTGTCTCAGGAGTCACATTCCTTACTAATCTTAAAGTCTGTGGAATAGCTGTGTATTATAGAATGACATTTGTCAAGTGGTGAAGAGTATAAATGTCCTTCTATGGGATGGGGCAATGAAAAATTTAAAACCAAGCATGTAAAATATCTCATCTTAGCAAATAAGATATGCTTGTTATTGATTTGATTTATTGATTTGATTTATCAATAGCAATATTGATTATTGCTATTTTGTGCTGAGTTTGCTAATGTCAATAATTTTTTATTTTAGAACTGCAATAGAACAACTGTTAATTTAAGAGACCATATAATGAAGTTTTTTGATCTAATGGGTGAATACTGGGGACATTGCGCTGCGTACATCTCCAGCCAATGCTTCTGACATTTGATGTGTCCTGAAACCCAGCTTTATGTCAGCTTCTGTGCTTCAAACTTAAACTATACAGAGAAAAGTACATCCCCGTATTTCAGCAGATTGCTGTAACAATTATACATGATCAGATAAAGGAACAAATTGCAGTCAGTATTTTACTGTGCTCACCTATACAGTCCCACAGGAAAAAAATATTTTCTGTGGTCATATCTAGTAACAACACTGAAGCAAAGAAGTCACGTCTAAATGTGTAACTTCCTAACAAGAGGTATAGGGGACTACAACGTGCTCCCAGCACCCTTCCTATATAAATGTTGACCCGGAAACATTTGCCTTAGACATTCTGAGGTGTCATATGGAAACACGAGAGACATATAGCCTGGGCTATTCCTTAACAAAGGCCTCCAAATTAGGAGCTCAGTCTGCCTAGATTTCCTTTACAGACACTGGAAAACGATAGGTGACTTGTAATTTGAAGTACTCCATGTCAGAGATACCTCTGATTTAAGAATAGCAGATAAACACCTAAAATTAAATCTAAGGAATGTGAGCCCACAGTTTGAGTTACATTAAAAGGGTTTGTACCTTTGGTCAAAATTTTCACAGTGCATTCTGGCTTGTGACCATACACGCAGAGGTAATAACATTTTAAATACACCGGTCATATCCAAGATGGCACCTACCATGTGATTCCTTTTCTATACAATTCTAGGCAAACTACCTTGCCTTTGAAATGTTTAAAATACACTTTGATATTAATCAGTCACAGTCACTGAGCTTTAGTAAAGCAGAGATTAGGTTATGAAATGTGCATCTTGATTTGTTTTCTCTAACTGTATTATTATAGAATACCTGTCTTTCAATAAGCTCTTCAGAAATGTTTTAGCTGTGGAGCATACAATTTGCAACAGGAGATGTAGATTTCAGTCATTAAGTGATTTGCACTACAGACCATTTTTATTTTCAGTTATTTTTTAATTAACCTCTCTAATTCATTCTTTTCTTCTCAATCAGGTTTTTCTTTGACAAAATATAGATTCTTTCCACTTTAAAAAACGTTCAGAGTGGAAGTTTAAACTCTTACTTTAGATACCTTATATATTAGGGACTTACAAATATGCAGCTGGTGCTTTAATCTACCTAGATACTAACTGTTCCTTGTCTCCTTTTCTTTTATTTTGGGGTCATCGTCTTCTGCAAATTATAATGAAATGTCTGCAGATATTTATTTTAAGTATGATTTAAGTATGATCCATACCTGTTAATTGTTTCAAGAAGGGACATAAATTTTAGCAACGTTCTTATTTTGTGTTTTTGGTGTTGACAACCAAATATTTGCACTTCTGTCAGTCTACTTTTAATGTCTCCATAATACAAAGGATTACATTTATATAAAGTACATAACTGGTATGTATACAGACAATACTGATTCGGAAATTTAAATAAAAAAAATTGGGGGGGAGCTTAATAGTATATTATTCTTTTTCTTTACATTGATTTTTGAGAATAAGAAGAGAGAGCAAGGGGAGAGAGAGGAAATAGGCATGTTCAGCACAACAAAATAACAGCTCAGTTTCTTTTTTGGGGGGAAAGGATGGAGAAAATCTACTCCTGCTCATTTGCCAGACCAATACCTTTATTAACAGGAAAGTTTAAGGTTAGCCACCTAAAGACAAACAGTTCTGTCAACCTAGATGGAGCGTCAGTTGGGCAATAGTCTTTTGATTGACCTTTGCAGGATGATAATCTCAACTAAGTGACCCTTTAGAGAAGATCAGTTTCATGTTTTCGTACAAGAGGGGTATAAAAATCCTTTGTAACTCTGTTATGCTCATTTATGTTTCCATATAAGTGAAGAAATGTCGGGAGAATCTTCATGAGTAAATCATTCTTTGAGGTTCTGCGAGGAGGCCTTATAGAAGGGCATCATGGGTTTGTGTCTGATGCTTACTTGCTTAATAAATGTCCTAGAAATAAGTAGGGGTTGATTTAAAACATGTCTTATTGCTATTTTGAATTGTTATTGAACATTTATGAAAAGGTCTGTCACTTGTTACCGCTAGGAACCTTACAACAACTTACTTCAGCTAAATAGTGACTCATAATCAGACATTCAGATGAATTTTGTGAACTTCACAGGGAGAAGTAGGAAACTGGAAATTCAGGACTGCATTAGCTGTTATCCTAGCCAAATACCACTCTGATGTGCTACCGCTTCATACCTATTTTGCCTGTGTGGAAATGATGCCACAGAATGAAGAACAATGATAAATCTGACCTCAATTTCTGCTTAGTTTATCTAGCTTTTTTTTCTGCAAGGTTTTGCAAAACAAAAAAAAAAAGCAAAAGAATACATAACTTCTCTAGTAAATAGTTTAAAGCCTTTTATATTCTAGAGGGCTGCACAAACCTGTGGAGATACTACTGTAAATTATTAAAATATTGATAAGAGAAACCATATTTCAGGGGGAATTTAGCCCATCGCAACTATCTGAGAAATGTTCATTATTACCAGTAACTTGCTGTCTACATTAATACACTGTTTTTCTCCTCCTTCATGCACAGATAGGGAGAGAAAGAGAGAGAGAAAGAGAGATTCCAGAAAAAAACCCTGCTGTATTGTAAATGAACATAGTTTTATGTATTTCTTTTCATAACATAAAATTACTGCATGTCAAATGACCTGCTAAACAAAGAAGATAAGCAAGCCACTTAGGAATAGTTAATAGAGTGCCAACTAAAGCTCCAGCAAAATGTTGCAGTCCACCAGCTTAGTAATGCTTTGTAGGCAACAATACTCCATGACCCTTAATTAACATTATAAAATAACTTCACATGTTTTGGAGATTATAATCGCAAGATTCTACAAAGACTAAAGTGGTTAAAACATACTGTGCATTGTTGTGTATTGCACATATAGGTTAATAAGATCTAGCAGGAAAACCATTACAAGTTCCAATTATGGAACAAAACCTACCTTTTCTGTTCAAGATGGGTGTTCTCTATAGGCCTTTAAATTTTATTTAAAGGCTAATTTCTGCTCAACAGCTTTTCTTAGGTTTTATAGCAGGCTGGTATTCATACATTATATAACATTTTGAGACTTACAAGCATTATTTAAAATACAATGAGTTTTTCTCCTGATTTTTTTTTTTTTTCTGTTAGGATAAGGGGAATATATTTAAATTATTATTAGGCTAAAATATGATTTTTTAAAAATAATTTGAGATTTTTAAGTATGAATTCCTTATTGTAAATATCGATGTGAGTGTGTATGAAGAGGCAAAGAAAAAACTTTTTAGATTAATGTTTCTTACTTTCCTCAAAAGTCTATGATGCTGTTAGAGATCCAGTACTGTAAGAGGTGATCTATATATTGCATACAATTAATTATTGCATTTTCAGGAACATGAAAAGATGATGTTCTTTGCATACGAGAAGACCAGCAAGCCACAAAACAGAAGAAACTAAGCTAACAAAGTAAGTTTCATTATTTTCACAGGGATTCCTCCCCCCCCCCCCCCCCCCCCCCCCCCCCCCGCGACTTGAATCCAGTCAGAAGCTTTGTTGTTTCAACTGATGACCACTATTCCTCACTCTACTGTTGTGCAGTGTAGTAAAAATCATGGTGCTCTCTTCTCAGTAACCTCCTCATAGGTATGGGAAGGTGGCTGTAAGGTGCCCCTGAAGCTGTCTCTGGCCCAGGCTGAGAAATCCTTGCTCTCCCAACCTCTCCTCACGGGGCAACTTCTCCAGCCCTGATCATCCTGGTGGCCCAGGACTTGCTCCAATTTATCAACATCTTTCTTCTATTGGGTCATTTCTCAGTGAGAGAACCACAGACATAAAACATGAAACATGGCTGAGGCACCAACCTTACAGTCAGTTGTTAACTTGCAGGATCCAAACACTCCTACCAGAGTCTTTCTCCATCACCTGTAGGATTGTGTTGGTTTTGGCTGGGGTAGAGTTATTTTTCTTCATAGTAGCTACTATGGGGCTATGTTTTGGATTTGTGCTGAAAACAGCATTGATAATAGAGGGATGTTTTTGTTATTTCTGAGCAGTGCTTACACAGAGTCAAGGCCTTTTCTGCTTCTCACCCCACCCCACCAGCGAGCAGGCTGGGGGTGCACAAGAAGTTGGGAGGGGACACAGCTGGGACAGCTGACCGAAACTGGCCAAAGGGATATTCCATACCATGTGACGTCATGCTCAGTATATAAAGCTGGGGGAAGAAGAAGGAAGGGGGGGACGTTCGGACTGATGGTGGTTGTCTTTCCAAGTAACCATTATGTGTGATGGAATCCTGCTTTCCTGGAGATGGTTGAACACCTGCCTGCCGATGGGAAGTAGTGAATGAATTTCTTGTTTTGCTTTGCTTGCATGCACAGCTTTTGCTTTCCCTATTGAACTCTCTTTATCTCAACCCATGAGTTGTCTCACTTTTACTCTTCTGATTCGCTCCCCCATCCCACTGGTGGGGGAGTGAGCAAGTGGCTGTGCGGTGCTTAGTTGCTGGCTGGGGTTAAACCATGACGAGAATCAAGAAGAATACCACCATTTTCAAGTTTAGAAGAAAATTGAAATGAACATGACAACATGCTTGGCCCATGGAGAATCACATCCAAATATATGTTGTGTAACAGGTATATTAGATGTTCATCATGTTTTATGCTTTACAATGAAAAAATTATTTTTGGACTGTATTGAGGAGAGAGATGACTGAAGCTGCAATTCCATGACAGCACAAGTCTAAGTCAGTATTGTTACAAACTCATACTCCTGCTGCATGTTTCTTGTGTTAAGAAGTTACCTGGTCTCACAGTGAGTCAGTTTGGGGATTTGAACTGTTCCTTCAAAAAAAAAAAAGTTTCGTAGTTTTATAGTTTTCTCCAAGTGTCGGTGCCTGAAATGACTAGGAAAACAAAAGCACGTTTCTGAGGAGTAGAAGACACCAAGGCCATGACAGTACAAATTAAGATCTCCCAAGGCAAAAGATGATTGATTGAAAGCAAAATAATGTTATACAAAATAAAAGAAATCAGGAAAAGTGTTAAAGCTAAAGGATTTTTTCTTCCAAATACATCTTCAAATGACCATAGAAACTGGTGACAGAGCCTTCTTATACCTCCACTTTTGTGTGTTACTCATACAGTGGCCAAGAGAGATACAGGCAGAGTGAAATAAGAAAATTCAGGTCCATGTTCTGTCCAGACGAAAAGAAAACCAGCTCTAACTTTTATCCATAAGGCACTTAGCATTTATCTTACTCCTTACAAAATGGATATACTGCCTCAGTATGACTCTGCTTCTCACATGAAAAAATAAAAACTTTAGAAAACTTTTTTTAAAAAAACCACTATTTTTATGTAAAAATGTCTTCCTTTTTCATAAATTAACTGGATTTATAGCTGGCTGTAGTAGTTTTTTATCAAATTTCAACATTCTACAAGGTCAAGGTCTACAGGGTCAAGGTGAATGTTAAGGTTTAGACACCGACATATCAGATGGAAACATCATGGCCCAGGTACAAATTTCAGGCACAGAGTTTTAATTTATTTTATACATAGGGTGATATCCTGGCTGAGATTACAGCTCTAACCTCATAGCTAATGCAGAGATGCTTAGGTATACGCATGTGTCTAACCACTGCACACTATTATCAAGAATTAGTTCAGAAATTTGTTTGCTGTGTCTTAAGAGTTGAAGAGTTAAATTATCTAAGGCATACTAAGAAATACTTCTAAAAGGCAATTCAACCCAAAATGAATGTCTCAGGCCTGATGAATCCCCTTTCTAGGTTCTTGTACTTCTGACATCCTAAAGAAAGCCTAGAGTGAATAGTTTAGATTTACAGACATAGCTCTTAGACATCACAGGCTAGCCCAAATGAAGATCAATTTCCATGCAAAAGGAATTTGATGTTTTCAGGCGCTAAGAGGCACATGCTAACCCATTAGCGCAGGGGATCTGCCTCAGTAAATCCCAGATCCATTGGACCTCCTGAGTATACACTATTCAGGAGATACATATTTATTTTTTCTGGTTAGTACTAGTCAAAGTGATGCCAGTCTATACTCTTCACAAGTTTATATACACAAGAACCAAGGCCCAAAAATGGACCCTTAGGAACAAGACAATAAAAATAATAGCTTTAAGAGGTAGTTACTGTAGAAAAATGAATAGCAATATCTGATTCAATATCTGTGTTCTGTTGGATCCGTTCCAATCTTCTATGTAGCATCTGGAGACCAGTATGCTGCAGTACTGTTTTCTTCTGCAGACATTTTGTTTAGGTAACAAATAGATATTTTACATGTTATATTACTAGTTAATAGATTTCCAATAATAGCAGGCCTTTTTCTAACAAGTAGTACTTTTAATCACAATTTTAGCAGTTATACATGTTGTAAGAGTGCCCACAAATTTATAGGTCTTAACAGCACTTTATATTTGCTCTATGAAATGTACTAGTCCCATGTATTGTACCTTTACCCCTCCAGCACTTTGCCTCAACATTTCAATATTTTAAATTGCATTAACTAAGGAATTATTTCTGGAGGTACCTGCACAGTCATTAGAAACATAAAGACTAACAGTGCTGTAAGATCTAAACCAAAATACACAAGGCTGAAGCTCATGAACAAGAGACTCTCTGGTCTCTTCTCTGAGGGGCTGTAACACAGCCATGGAAGAGTGCTGGACCTCTCAGCTGGACACAGGAGTCCAGCACTACGAGAACAACCCCACGCCAAGCCAGACACCTGATTGCTATACAAGAGGAGCTCAGATGGGTCTATACCTATCTGTGAAAACGGTTTGGAGCTTGTGCAGATAATTTATTTCTTTTTCTGCTAACTTAATAGGCACTGAATGAGGTCCCGTATTTGTTAAATCAGTGCCATCTGTGTTGTATTTCCTCCCATCCTCCTCAGCATAGGCATATTTTGATATTATTCTGGTCTGGTGCACACATTTTTCTTTTTAGTTTTAATTTCTTTATTCTGTTTGCCATATGAGAAAAAGAATCAACACATTTTACAGAGATGATGCTTAGCACATATTAAAGTTTAAGTATATTGATTTTTTATAGATCTTCAGTCTGGAAACTTTATATCAGTACAAAGATGCTGTTAATAAACTTTAACATTTTTGTTAATAATCCTTTAATCTGTTGCCTGGAAAATCCTAAATCATAAATGTATTATAAAATTTAGAACATTATCTAGATTAAATCATTGCTTTATTAATCTAACCAACCTTACATTATGGATGTAAAAGTGTTATATTTTAGGGTAAAATATGGTTATGGACTGGTATACTGTAAGAGAGATATGACATTTCTGTCTGGTTTTGTAGATGTTCATATCATCAATCACAGATTTTCTTCAACTCACCCTACAGCCACTATATTAATCCCAGCCCCAGAGCTACCCTTGTCCAAAAGAAATCAGTCCATTAGTGATGTTTAGAATCAATAGCAGACTGAGCTAAGTGACAGTTTGCCTACATATGCTCTTTACAGCACATACTTATAACGTGTTTATGGATAATTAGTTTTCTATTTGCCCTGGTTGGGACAAAGATAAGTGACGGCATGTGATTGTGCAGAAACAGTATATCAGAGGGAGAAAATTTTGACTGATCACTAAAGGAAAGTAATTATTTCAATGATTATTGAAGGAATGTGAAAAGATAGGATCACTTTTAACCAAGGGTTTCCTGTTTAGTCACAGAGAATGAGCTGAAAGAGCTTGTCTCAATCTATGAGAGAAAGGATTTCACCTTATGTCTTGCAGATTTCCAGAAGCGTAGGAAGATAAAGTACCTTTGCACAGCCCCAGCAGGTCATTCTGTAGGGCTGACCTTCTTTTGGATTTTTCTATAAAAGGATGAATCTGGATAAGTTAGTGATAACTGTGTAATAAATGAAATCTCTGCTAGAAAGGTTCACATGTTCCCAAAAGGAAACAGTTGCAATTCTTCTGTTCTGCTCTTTCCCTCCACTCTTCAAACCTAACTTCCACAATAATGAATAATGCAATGATGAAAAAACATGACAGAAAGAAGTAGAAAGGATGGAATAAGGCGATTCAAAATGTTCAGCTATGACATCGTTCTTAAACAGGTAGGTTAGAAAACACCCTTCCGCATGTCTGGAATTCACATTAGGTCTGACACTGGTTTTACCACATTAGAAGTCTTTACACACTAAAATAAGTAAATAGTTTATCTGGATAAACCTTTATCCTAAACCATTATTAGGCTGTATAATTTTTCTATTAGTTCTAGACCATAATTTATTTTAAGGGAATAATTTTAGCCACTAGTAAGAATTTTAATTCTATTTAATGAGCATTTTTAATCAAGAGCAATATGTTATTATGGCAGCAGAATCTTTATTTTTAGCCAAGAAGATCAGATTGCTTAGAGGAAGAGATTTAGCTGGAAAGTCTTCATGTTTTTAGAATCTAAACATTATGTGCTTCAATATATGCAACAACTGGCCCACCATTTCCTTCCTCCCTTCCATCCTCCCTTCCCTCTTTCTCTCTTTCTCCCTTTCCTTCCTTCCTTCTGCCTTTTTGCCTTCCTCCCTTCTTTTCACATAATGTAGCTCAGTAATTCCCTTTTCCCATCTTGCAGAATCACAAAGATACATAATACTTAAAAATACAAGAATTGGCAAGTACACCACTTGTAAAATTTGTAGGATGATTTTATTTCAAACTGTAAGTCAAGTGCATTAATCGACATCCTGGTTTTAAAGCTGTGCAAAAATACGAGAAGGGTTCTTTTCTCCTCTTTCCTTTCTTTCTCCCCATAACGTGAAATTATTGTGAAATGTTGCATAAACTGGAGGGAAAAATTCCATCAGGTGCAGTATGGCTAAATATAGAGGTAACTCAAGTTTGTGCTGCACCATAAACACACAGTTAAGTTCATCAAACTCTCACCAAAACTTTAAAAAATTGAACAACACATATGATGCCAAGATGTATCTTAATACGCAATCTTAATTCACATTTCCCTTTCTTGTAGTTCCACCATCACTACCTAAACATATGCAGGCATTGACTTTTCCAGACAGAAAACAGTTTCTCTCTCCCTCTCGAGAGTTCTTTCCTAAGTGTCTCATAAGTATAATAGCTTAATAAACAGAAAGGAAAAGTGCAAGGAGATGTTTACTTTCCTTTCCTCCTGTTTGAGCTAACAGTCTATAGAAAAATAAAAAGCTATATGGTGGTGGTGGTGGACAAAAACTTTTCTATTTTCAGAGCTTCCCGATAGCCAAGAAAGAAGATAAAGATTTATGTATTGTTAATGTGCCCCTTAGTAGACTGGATGCCTCCTGATCTAACTAAGGGAAACCAATAAACCATAGTTAGTTCCTGAAAACTTAGTTCACCTCTACCTCATATCTACTATGTAAATTTGTAGTTCTCTATAAACCTTGTGTACTGGGACCTAATGCACACTGAAAACTTTAGGCTTGGTCTTGACCTCTTCTTATTTTCCATTCTTTTACTGTTATTACTTCCACAGCTTGACTACATTTCCTGCTAGGCCTAGGAATGGGACAGCTGTGATTCTGAGATTTGTTGATGAATCCATTTATGTCCTGACCTTTGTAAAGCAATCAACCAATATAATTAGAAATCTTTCTTCATTCAGTTATCTGAACGCACTCTCCTTCTCCTAGCAACTATTTCTCATGACTAAATAAACTCATGCCTCTGACAGCAGGATTTTGTATCATTTTTTTTTTTCAGTCTGTTTCTTAAACATGTTTTTGTCCTATTTTTATATAATATCTAAACCAAAATTCAACAGTAAAAACAAATTCATTAATAACACTGTTATTAATAATTCCAACAATTTTTTTACAAGTATCTTGATACTTGTATTGGCCTGAAGGTGTGAAATTCTTCATATTCATTATTTAGATTTCTTAAGTCTTGTGTAGAGGCATATAAGAAAAAACATTACTACAGAAAAATACAGCGCATATCTACAATGTGTTTAAATGGGAATTTCTATCAGTGTAACATATGAGAACTTTAAAAGGCATATTTTCACTTCCACATTAAAGAAACACAACTGAAGCATACTGAGATTTTTTTTAAATTTCATATAGTTAACAATAAATTTCCATTTTGTACACTACACAATATTAAGCAGTACTTGTAATCCATTTCTTCAAATTTTGATATTTTATAATGACATTTCATTGAGAAACAGTACTGAGAGAGAAAGTAATTGAATTAACACATTGAAAGGTAAAAATACAATCAATCTACTACACAATTTTTTAGCTATCAACGGCATCCTCAGAAAATGCATAAGAACAACTGCCTAAAAGTGCCAGGAATCTTTTCTTTGTGAGGTTTGCACACCAAAAATACCTAACTATTGGTGAGGTTACCAGAGAAACAACTTCATAGGAAGGTAAGGAATTGGACTATATGGTGCCTTTTCTTTAATGGATTATGTAAAATGGTACAATATGAAAATACAAGATGAACTTTTATCAAATTTATTTGGTCTCAAGAAAATATAGTGCCATCATCTTTTTTTTTTTCTTATTTTGCTTTATAGATGACCTGTTTATGAGCAACAACAGCAACAAAAGCTGTTTATATGTTATTTTCATGTTATTTACTACTAAAATAACACAGACCATCTATTTACCATGCAACTGGTGCTCTTAAAGAGTGGTAATTCTCATCCTGCCATATACCATTTAAATGTGTGCTTTCACTAATATAACCTCAGGAAAATATCATGTACACCATGCATAAAAGGAGTAAATTTACATTTTCTATCATCACTCTAATAAATTACGCAACTACGTTTAATGAACTTATAAAATAAAGCAAATTTCATATAGCAGCTATTTCAAAAATAAGATTAGATGTCAAAAGTAAATATATAAATGAAAATCTGATACATAAAATATTTCCCAGTACGTAGTCTCTCTGACTTTGTTCAGCACGGTAGTTTAGCATGTGTTTATGATTGCCTTCCAATCAAGGCATCAAGGATAGGCAAACATTTTCACAGGGATTTAGCAGACAACAAAAGCAGCATACTG
Source organism: Aptenodytes patagonicus (assembly GCF_965638725.1). Classification (NCBI taxonomy): domain Eukaryota; kingdom Metazoa; phylum Chordata; class Aves; order Sphenisciformes; family Spheniscidae; genus Aptenodytes; species Aptenodytes patagonicus. Next base: position 163,435,805 of record NC_134949.1, on the reverse strand, counting down.
TTAGCAGGTTATCATCAGGCAAAGGATATGGAGGTGCATGACAGGTAGTGAATTATACTCTGTGAATGAGTTTGAAATTTCTACCATGTACTATTTTCTCTACTCTGCTCTCATGAGACCTCACCTGATGTACTGCATCCAGGTCTGGGGCCCTCAGTACAAGAAAGAGAGGGACCTGTTAGAGAGGGTCCAGAGGAGGGCCACAGAGATGATCAGAGGGCTGGAACAGCTCTCCTGTGCAGAAAGGCTGAGGGAGTTGGGGTTGTTCAGCCTAGAGAAGAGAAGACTCCGGGGAGACCTTATTCAGGCCTTTGAATATGTAAAAAAGGCTTATAAGATGGAGAGGTACTTTCTACCAAAGCCTGTAGTGACAGGACAAGGGGCAGCAGTTTTAAACTGAAATAGGGTAGATTTAGATTGGATATAAGGAAGAAATTGTTTATGATGAGGGTGGTGAGGCACTGGAACAGGTTGCCCATAGAAGTTGTGGATGTCCCATCATTAGAAGTGTTCAAAGTCATGTTGGATAGGGCTTTGAGAAACCTGATCTAGTGAAAGATGTCCCTGTCCATGGCAGGGAACTTGGACTAGATGATCTTTAAAGGTTCCTTCCAACCCAAACCAGTCTGTGATTCTATGAATTTAAGGTAGATATTAATAAAATAACTTTTAATATTCCCCTCCTCTTAGACAAATATGTAAACTTAAGTAAATCTGACTAAAGTTTCTTCTTTATAGTTGGTGAAACTGGTATAATGAATCTCAGCACATCTAGATATCCAGGTTTTTTACAAATGTATTTTTAATCTGAACTCTGTGGCTTATTCTATATTTAAACGATTCAATATAGATACTCAGTGAAAAATTCTGATAGTTTAATGCAAGATGTCTCATTCATTTCAGTCAGATTTTTCATATAAGATCAGATTTATACATATATGCATACAGAAAAAAGATTCAACATAATAAAGAGCATAACTCATTTGTTATCAACATTTTTCCGACAGGAGAAAACTAGTATGGAACAGCTGCTTCTTTTGATTCTTTCATCCCTATAGAAGCTAGATCAAATGTTTTAATTACACTTTTCAGATTTCCTTGTCCCAATGAAAATCCATTTGCAATATTTTTATGACCATTTATGATAATTTAATGTCCAGAATTAATTTACATTATTTTATAGTGACATACTGTGCCTTGAACTGAAATTATTAATAAAATATAAATAACATTTGTGAGTATTTTTCCAGCAATCAGTAAGAATACAGTTGATATTGATTTCCACACAAAAAAAAAATATGCTTCTGTTAAATATATGTCATCTGACCAAAATTTGAGAGAAGATGAAGCAATCTAATAGCAGGAAAGTTGACTAACCATTTTCATGACTTTTTGACAGAGTAAGATTTCCACTTTTTTTTAATACTTCTCCTTTATATCCCTATTTCATTAAGTAAGAATTAGCAGGAAGCAAGATTTTGCCTTTTTATTTTGAAAAATGTGTCCACGTACTTGAATGATAAAAACAGCCATGCTACATTTTATGACTGTGTTTTTTTAGCAACCAAGGAACATATCAGTGTGTGTGCATCTGTGTATGGGTGCATGCTCGTGTGTGTGCACACAGGCATCTATATGGAAAGCAGTGAATGAATACATGCAGTGAAAATTTTTAGAAAGGTTTCTGCTTTGTCCTATTGTAGTCCAGCAATTTTGTGGGAATCTTGTTCTCTGTGGGAGTCAGCAATTCTCTCTCACTTATCTGTCAGATACTGAAAGAAACTGTTGCCTTCCTTTGCCTTGTGCTTGACTTGTCCCAGATGCAAGAATGAATTAAATAAATTAAAACAAATGCTTTTCCCTATTACACTCTTACTGATTCAACTCATAGTTCTCAGGATGTCTTCCAAAAATTTCTTCCACAAATTTTAGGAAAGATCGGAAGAACAATTGCCAAATCTCACTTGGGTTCAATTAATGATGAACAGTGGAAGGACACAATTAATTTTATACTCTCATGTTTCTCTGGCCATTTTTATGGACAAATGGGAGTCAAAAGTCATAAATAAGGCAAACTTTATATTGACACTCTGAAAGTTCCTTTACATGCTAATAAAGATTTCAGAAACTGCCATTCTGAAATAAATAGTATTCAATGTTAGACCTATCCAGTGGAAGATAGAGACTTTGTTGGTTGGTTGGTTGGTTGTTGTTCCTGGTTTGGGGTTTGTTTTTTTTTTCCACATACGTGCAAATATCAAGCACTTTCAGATTTCTGCGAGGTTGAGCTCAAGGGTACTGAGAAGCCTACAAATACTAAGATTCTTGTATGAAAAGTGAGGCAGAGACACTTGAATTTCAGCTTTGAATCTGTTTAGGTTTGGATCTGTTAGTATCTCTATGGATACTTTTCCCTGTTACACTTCCTTTTTGCCTCCAAGCTGGAGTTTGTTTTTGCTAAATTAACATTTTTCTGAATGGATTATGGAAAATGAAAAATTTTGTCTATACTTCAGAAATGAAGAGGGGTTGGAATGAATGACTATTTGAAATAAATTGTGAGTATCCATCAACTACAGTATAGCTAAATGATTTTTATTTCTCCGATCTCTTTTTCTAGTGGAGCATACATTAGGTTTGATTCGCACTTATCCCAGCTTAAACTATTCGTTAGTTTTAAATGATTGCAACATTAAAAAGCAGCTTCAAAAGACAGTCCTCCTTCATGTCTTTTGTTAAATTTCATTTCCACTTAAATTACATCAACAGTGAGCCAACCACCTAATCATGACTACCTTGAGTGAGACACTTGCTTTTTTACTAAGGAAGAACACACTCATCATATAATATTGAACTGTTAATCTACGCATATAGCTGATCCAGGTAGCTATGCTTTTCTCATTATTTTTATTTTGTTCTTTTTTTCCCTTTCCAACCGTTAATTATATTTGTTTGTTTTATAGTCTCTTTTATTAAACTGTAGTGTGAGTTTTCAAAGACACGGTTAGTATTTAAGCATCTAATTAACATCAAAAACCAAAGGTGGGTAGTTGTTTGGTTGTCACCTTTCACTGGTACCTTTAAATCTTGATTCTCCTCTCGTGTGTTTTCTACAGCAATCTTCCCACATTCTTACAGAGCATGTAGAGCACCTAGCAAATAGAGCCTGGAACAGAGCTACTAAACAAAAATCCATTTTCACAATGTTTATCTTCCTTCTTTTCTTTTCTTTTTTTTTTTTCTTTTTTACTGGGTCATTTCAGATAGTTTTACCTTTTTATTTATTAAAGTAAATTTATTAAAAACAACAACAAAAAGGATTGTCATAACTTCTCCACTAAACCAGCCCTCTCCCTTTTCTCTCATTCCCTTAGAAAACAACAAGACTTCATTCTGGGGGCATTAATGATTAACATTTTTTTAATAACAAATTTATTTCTTTAGATCTTTGATATAGTTTTACTGTTTTCTTAAGGTGGGGTTTTTTTTCCTCCTCTTTGAATAGTTACTCTTTGCAGCTTCATTTTTATTAAATTGGGGGTTTTTGTTTTTTTGTGAACATTTTTAGTGCACAAAGTTTCACTACAAAGAGAAAGAGTTGTGATGGTGTTTTTGCTGGAAATGGGCTAGTTCCATTAAACTACCATAGAGCTATACCAGATTTGCATGATGTTCACTGAGAAATAACCAGTAGTGATTAACCTGATCCCCTTACACAATTTGGCCTACAGTGACTGTCAAGCATTTGTCAAGAAACAGTCAAACAAATCAGGTACCCACAAGGACAGAGCAGAAAGCTGCATGATTAAGCAAAACCTGAATAATTATGCTTCATTCATCTGGCGTTTTTGAATGCTCTACAGCTGACACATTAATACACTTCTATTGTAAAGCAAAAGAGGGCAAAGATGTACTTTTTTCAATATTTCAGTACTGTAGTGAATCTGTACACATTTGTAGTGATATCAGGTTTGAAATTCTTGTAAGCTCCAGTTGCCTAGCACAAGATCAGCTTCTTAACTGCCCCTTTTAAATTCTGCAGCCTTTGGTACCAGTGCAATGCATCTATAACACCTGTGTTTATAAAAACAACATACTAATTTATGGAATTTTTATTTTTGAGCCTTAATTATTATCATCTTTGCTATAGTTCCAGTCTATTCTCTTTCTCAGAGTGGCATTCCTTGCCTAAATTCACTATCTTTGATAGATGTTTCTTACCAATATTTCATGCAAAATCCTCTTGGTCACTTTTAGTCATACTGGGCCGTGAATCATAAAAGCATTTTCACTTTTGACATCTGTTCTTAGAAAATGTAAATGACAGTCACAAGAATGCAAACTTGGCCCACTCCTTTTTCCCACAACAACCCTAGAATTTCTTTTTTCTTTCCTTGCTCCAGGCCATAAATACTGAAAATCCTAATTAAAACACAAAGTTTTACTCTGTTCTCTTCAGGGATTACAGGAACTAAGTAAGTGAAAGGAATGTGAATTAAAAAATTATACTGGTCCCAACAAAGACACCCTCAGAGTTTTAAATTGTTAACTTTTCTTTGCTCTGGGATCATGTACCCTGTAAGGGAAATAGTTACTGTGGAAAAACTAATGAATGTAGACATCATTCAAACCAGTTTCACACATACATGAAGTGTCAATGTGAATAGAATTTCAAACAAAAACATCTAAGCAATTATGCAAGGAGTAAAGAATTATATTTGCCAGATACAAAGACAGCTTTGTTGCCTCTGACTTCATAGAAATAAGCGCACTTGTGTTTGTGTGTATGTGTAAAGTATGCCTTTACAGTACTAGTAAGGCTTCACCACTTGAACAAGCCAGGCAAGAAAACTGACACATTTTCCAGAGCTGATGTTAAGAGCTGTAGGTCAAGGTCAGGCTGAACATAATACCTTCGCCCTGTACAAGGCAACTTTGTTTGATTGTTGTGTCTCTTCTCCTTTTTTTTTTTCCTTAGAGGTAACACACTTAAGTTGAAAAGGGGAAAAAGTAGCTCTATTTGCCAGAATCTTGCCTGGCTGCAGCTTCCCTGTTGATAAGAAAACCAATCTAACAGTGTGGCTGCATTATTCTTACAACAGATGAAGGGAGAAAGTATAGCCAGTTTCTTTCATGGGGTATTTTTGCTTTGTCTGTTGTACTTTATCAATGCTAAAAAGAACTCTGGACACAGATAGTGAACCAGATTCTGTCTCTAATATTGTATCAAAATAAATTAGGAATCAAATAACTGAAATTTTCCAAGTGAACAGTGATTTTCCATAGTACATGGTCTGGCTGATCTTACAGTGTTTGATAAGTGATCTTACAGTGTTTTAACAGAACTGAATTGGGCTTTTTAAAGCTAGCAAAATACTGATAGAAAGATTAGATTAGATTAGATTAGAATAGAATAGAATAGAATAGAATAGAATAGAATAGAATAGAATAGAATAGAATAATTTCAGTTGGAAGGGACCCGCAGCGATCACCTAGTCCAACTGCCTGACTAATTCAGGGTTGACCAAAAGTTAAAGCATGTTGTTAAGGGCATTGTCCAAATGCCTCTTAAACACTGACAGGCTTGGGGCATCAACCACATCTCTAGGAAGCCTGTTCCAGTGTTTGACCACCCTTTCGGTAAAGAAATGCTTCCTAATGTCCAGTCTAAACCTCCCCCGGTGCAGCTTTGAGCCATTAATTGGCTACCTTTGATAATTTTTGCTCTTTCCTCCAGGGAAGGTATTCTTGATTTACATATAATATGTATGATTAATAGAATCCAGTAGCCTTCAACTCCAAAAATACTTTATATCCCACCTACATTTAAAATGCCAATAGAAAATAATACGCAAATGCAGGTTTTTCAACTTTTTCAAAACAGTGAATGATTTTACAAGTAATATACTTATGTGTTACTGTATTTCATCCATACTTATTCAGCTGAATCTGGAGAACATTAGTGAGCTTTCTTTCAGTCTATTGCAATACCCAAAACAAACATGATAATTTGTTTTCTCTATTATTTGGTGTGTGTTCTTGGTTAACCACAGTCATAGTGACCTTAATCAAAAATGCAGGATTACTGGTTGGACAATCAGTTCAGGCCTTAACTGCACACCCAATTCTTATAGAAAAAAATTATGTTTATTTAGTAATCAGATCATTTGAATATCATTAAGAAAGTGATTCAGATCTGAACTCTTTCTTGCATAAACAATTACTAGTTTCTGCAAAACACTGATTTTTTTTCTCTTCTGGGTTGTCTCTGCAGTACTGCAGAAAAAAATTTGGTCTCTTCCAGAGAGGTCTAATATCCCAGAAACATACAGAACCGCTATATGTATCCAGCTACCAGTTGCATGCGCGTGCAACCTGTTCATTGTGTTCAACGGTATGCTCCATTAATGTAACATATCTGAATACAAAAGCACTGCAAAAAGAAAACACATTTTAAAGCACAGATTCACTACATCTAAGTCAAGGGGCCCTTCAGTTAGTAACCTGCATTATCTAGACAGTCATTAGGGAGATAAAAGTATTCCAAATTGGAGATTCAGCTCATGAAAGGCCTGAATTATGATTCTCTCTTAACTGAAAATACTGTTTTATGACAGCTAGCTGGCCTGGGCACTCTCAGCAGTGTCACAAAGCTGACCACAGCTTCATATATGCTTAGGTGTTCAACTTATTTCATAAAATGTACTGGGAATCTAAGCATTAAACTCAGGTTTTTTTGGTTGTACTCTATTACCATGGATTGGTTTAATCTTATTTAATTTTGGGAATTTTAGAATAGAATAGACTAGACTAGAATAGAATAATTAAGTCGGAAGGGACATACAACGATTATCTAGTCCAACTGCCTGACCGCTTCAGGGTTGACCAAAAGTTAAAGCATATTATTAAGGGCATTATCCAAATGTCTCTTAAACACTGACAGGCCTGGGGCATCGACCACCTCTCTAGGAAGCCTGTTCCAGTGTTTGACTATGCTCTCGGTAAAGAAATGCTTCCTAATGTCCAGTCCAAACCTCCCCTGACACAGCTTTGAACCATTTTCTCCAAGGTGCCTCAGATGAGATCTTAATAATCAAAGGAAAGGAATAAGAAGACAATTCAGCCTTCTCAAAATTTAAGTAACCAACTAAAGGTACATATCTTTGTAATGATTATAAAGGCAGTCTAAGTTTATTAGGCTTCTAAATCAGACATCTGAATTTAGCATATAATATGGGATACAATACAGGACCAGATGCCTAGAAGATAGGTATTGGAGTGGCTCTTGTCCAGGTGTAAAAGTCTTTCATTAGAAGTAATCTTGACACCTCAAATAAAACAGGCCTTAAATTGTTTTGTCTTCGTCTTCTCTATATGTGTATTTTCCAAAGATTTTTCTCCTAATGTACAAGAATTCTTTAAATCCAAAATATATTCTTTTACTTTTTCTTACTAGGTTAGTAGCTAAAGAGTGCAATGAAGACTAATGTCTCAGCTAGATAAATAAACATTTACGAAGGTATGGGACATTCCTCAAGGTACCTGCAAGTAGCTCAAATATAACTCATCTGAGCTGCTTAGAACTATTTGTTCCCAAATTCTCCTCTTGTAAGTGAAGGCACCATCCTAAATTCTGTTCAGTTAAAAATAAAAATAAAAAAGTACTAATTCCTTGTCTTCCATGCATATGCAGCACATGAACAAGCGCACGCACTTACTTGTAAATGGTTGACGCTTCCATAATAATATAGCAAGGACAATTGCATTCTTCAGCCTGGATGTTTGCTTCTCAAACCGACATAGATTTGCTTAGTCAACACAGATCATCATAGGGACATCAAGATGTCCCTACATAGATTTCTTCACCTCTCAGCAAAGTTGATGCTTTGGGAAAAACCTAAACTAAACTAAACTAAACTAAACTAAAATCCTAAGCTGAGAGAAGTGGGGGAAACCACAAAAGAAATGCATGCAAACTGCAGGGAAAAGAAGAAAAGAAGTAATAACATATTAAAAAAAAAAAAAAAAAAAAAAAAAGGAGAGGAGAGGGGACTATGAATACATTTCCCTTTCATCTTCCTGTGATTATTTCCTCAGCTATAAGAGACAAGGAAGGCTTTTTGCAAATGGCAACTTCAGAATTTGCAAGGATTTGGATTGTGGAATTGATCTGAACTCCCTCCTTCCTCAAGCAAGGAAAATGAAGACACATAACTCAGATTCTGAATATTGAAAAATACACAGTTACTGCATGCCCAGTATTCTTTCAGGATCACTTTTGAGACCTATTTATGGAACCTATTCTTAAAGACTTCCACTACTAGAAATTCTACTACCACACCAAGCAATCTACATCCTAAAAGGTACTACCATTCTCCCACTTACTAAACATTTTTTCCTGCTGAAATTTAAATTCATACCATCACAGACATGGATAATTAATTATTTCCCTCCTCTGTACTGCTAATTCTTATGTATTGAATATATCTTTCTTTTTCCTTTTTTTTTTCCTTAGGCTATACAAACTTTCTTCATTCTTTCTTCATTCACTATTCTTTCTACATCCCTGATTATCCTACTTGCTGTCCTATGGTCTGCTTCTACAGGACCACATTAACATGGAACTGGACACTTCACAGGCTGTAATGTTCATACATTCACAACATTCCATTTTACAGATGAGGAATGTACAGACAGAAAATTCGGGGTTCAAATCTACAAAAGGACTTAGCTGTGACATGATTCAGAATCACTATGTATTTCTTTTCCTCTGTTTTAGGCATCTTACTCCCAAAATGGAATTCACAGCCACTAAATGTGAGATGAATCTGTGTTAAGCACTAACTTTTGACTTTTAACTATTATATTACTTTATTCATGTTTGACTTTCACAAGAGTTGTTATCCAATCAAGAATCTAATTTACACAAATAAATGAGACTGTGATTCACAACCTATCACTTCTGAATTAAAGTATGTAAGGCATATAATATAATGCACTTTAAAATGCTAAAAGCAGAAGTGATCAACAAAATAATTGCAGGATATCTGATGTGTACTTGCAATAAAAGCCTTTAAATTACTTATCTATGGATGATAAGAGGAAAAAGTAGAGCTGGTGAATGGTAAGTCCTGTCACTGAGTTGAAACAAGTCAAATGAAATAAAAAGCAATGAAAAGGGAAAAAAGTTAACAATTAATGTAGATTTAGGTTAGAAGTAGACCTACAGATGTTCCAAGTTCTTTTTGGTACTAAGGTTGGTATTAACATAATATATTTTTTTAGCAGAAATCCGGAGCATGAGGTAAGGTAAATATTGGGATGACAACACTGTTTTTAGTCTTCAGAAGGTTATGAGGAGCTTCAGAAGTTGAGATAATACATGGTAGCTGGACAATGAAAGCAAATTAAAATCACTGTAGGGAAATGCAAGCTAATGTGCAATAGAAGGAACTATTTGAACTTGTGCAAACTGGTGGATTCTAAATTAAGGGTAGCTATCCTAGAAAAAGTAAAATAACAAATAAATATAATTTTTAAAAGCTCAGGGGAAACATCTGTTCAATGCCCACTGGCTGTCAATAAAAGAAAGCAAGTGGTAGAATATTATGAAATGAATAAATTAAAAAACTGAAAATATTATGTCAGAAGGATATCTTTTCATTGATATAAGAAAAACAAGTACAAACATCAGAGAAAGACAGCAAAACACTTCAGAGTTATTTTACTGTATTACTGTAAGGAGATATTAAATATAAGAGAACTGTGAAACCAGATGAACAGCTGATTAAAATTGGTGTAGTATTGTGCAATTTACAGCAGCTGAAAACTTGCCCACTAAGTTTGAAGAAGAGATGAATACCAGATGACATGACTGAGAAGTATAAAATAACAAATAGTTTAAGAGCAATTATATGTTCTTCTTTTCCCCTTTAGTTACAATAAAAGACCAAACACTTCAATTAAAAAAAAAAAAAAAAGAAAAAAAAAGCAGTAACAGTAAAAAAAAAAAACAAACAGGTTGGAGGTGGGGCTAAAAGCATTTTATTAGAAATTGATACTGCAAAGCAGTGAAGTATACATTTTATTCTCTGATACTTACCCCATTCATAGAAGTTTTGAGATCAGCTTCTGCAATGATCTTTCTTTCCTCTTGATTTGGAGTCTCTTTTCATTCTTTCGTCTTTTCCTCATACCTTTCTTAGCATGGCCTACCCTAAAATATATTTTTTGCAATCAATGTTAAAATAAATAACTACTGAAATAAGCATGTTGGAAGAAGAAAAATCCCTGTTAGTCCTAAAATAAACAAACAAACAGGCAGAAGACCCAAATAAATTTCAGAGGACAGTAATGCATGTGGAACCACCTAATTAAACTCATGGAAAATGTCATCTGGGCTACAGCCCTGAAAACAGCTCAGGAGTGTCTGATTTCTTGTGAAGTTATGTGCATATCAATTGCTTTCTCTATTTGTCATTTAAAAATACAATTAATAACATCTTTTCATCCCCAAAAAATATAGTCAGTTACATTTATAATGTGAGGCTATCTTTTATTTGCTCTAAAGAGACAAAATTATCTCCAGGTGAGATTATTTAAAATGAACCTAGCATTTCATTGTTTAGTGAACTAGTCCTAACAATGTAAGTGACAAGTCAGACAGTCAGAGACAGGTTAATTGCGAATTCAGTTCAATGCCAGGTATCTAAATTCTAGTAGATAGCATCTTCCTCTGGAGGTCTGCAACACTACCTGCTCCTCTCTGTTCACTAGATAAGAGAGGCAAGCACTTATAGGATGTAAAGTTCAGTAAACATCCAAACACTACATGAAAACACTTTATTCAAATGAACAGGGTATAAATCTACGGAAAAGAAATTATCACTTGTTTCTAAACCAAGTCTTTCTTTCACAAATTATCTGTACCTTTCTGTACCTATGATTCTCTCAGATTTACTGGCCTTTTAGGAAAAGGACTGTTCCATTTGTCTATAGTTATTTTACTATGTTTTTACACAAGGTTGTTATTATTATTGCTATTGCTATTTATAAAAAAGTATTAATAGAGAAAATATGATGCTATATAAGGTCAAAATTCTCTCCTCCAATCCACATTGGTAAAGGAAAAATTGCATTAGATTATATTCCTGCATTATGAATTACAGATCTATTGTGAAGATTATACAGCAAAAATCTTTCCAGTGTTACTGGATTTGGAAATGAAAGGGGATCCAGGTAAGCTTTACATTAGAATTAATATCAGTGCCCCAGGTCCATTTTTGTCTCTGAAATGTTGGAAGTTATTTAATTGAAAAGAATATTTTGCTACTTTGGAAATGTACAGTCCAAACATAATTAGGACTGGGGTTTTTTTGTGGTTTGTTTTTTTTTTTTTTTTTTTTTTTTAATTCTATAGGGGAACATACTTCAGTGGAAAACAGTAGAACACCTTTAAGTTTTGTTCATGGTATGAATCTGTCTTACTCTGGAAAGGACAGAAATCACTAGTCTATATAACAATCTTGAAATCCTTATTAAGAGAATTCATCTTTATCGGAACACACAATTTGATCAATATAAGTTGCTGCAGTTAAAACTCTGCATTATATCATTTTACTAAATAACAGAAGATAAATGGAGCTGAATTCAGATGTTGATAAATTCTCCCTGCAGGAAATGTTTTCACAACAGATGGTCTCTGAATATGTAACTTACATGAAATATATCTCCTGGTAGCCATTTTTATAACAAAAAAGTTAACTAAAGAAAAAATAGACACATTACAATTATGGACCCTAATTGCTTGAGTAGTTAGAATAGAAAATCCCTTGAATGTAAGCAGAACAAAGCAGAGAAATGTTAATGATCTATACCTAAGTAAATGGTGCATGACATAGAGTAATTGTATATTTTCCAAGATCCGTTCCAAGTACCACATTTTTTTTCCTTGGTATGGCTGAAATGACTAACTAACTAAAGACTAAAATGTCTTCTATTTAAGACCTCATTTTTCTTTTTTTTTAATTAATTTTGTTCACATGGGCTTTTCCCTGCATCACATAACAACACTATACATTTGCTAACGTAGCCAAAAAAAATTGCAGCACACACAGAGTTAGATTTTTCAGCTCTCTTAAATATTTAATAAGTGTTTTGTTTCCATTTTGAAGAAAAGGGGTGAGGCCCAAAGCTTTGAAGAAGAGATCACATAACCTGTAATGAGGTTTCTCAGTGTTCCAGAAAGAGGGAGGATAAAGATGCCTTCAACATTCCTGTGGTTTGGAATAGTTTCACTATTGACATCACATTTGTGGTCATTTACAAATATTTATTTACTCTCTGCAGAGTGAAACTGTTTATGTATCACCCACTCCCACTGTGGTAGAAATGGCTGTATTTCTTTAGTAGCTCACCTAAAATCAACGGTTTAAACTTTAGGCTTCAAGTCTAAGCTAGCCGTCTGGGCTCTTTCTCCAGTCAATGAAGATGAAAGGAGGAGCCTCTCAAGGTAGGTATTCAAGACACCGGTAGAGACTCAAGTTCTGAACCCATGTCTCCCGTTCAGTCTCTCTTTCCCTCTCCTCCCCAGCAGCCCATGACCTCAGAGATAGCTTAATTAGAGTCCAGACAGATTCCTGCCGTAAACAGACTTTGTCTCCTTCTATCCCAGATGCCTTTCTCAACACCTTGCATGCTCACAATATCTAAGTTTTCTTCTTAGGGCAGAGTCAGTTTTGTATTCTGCATTTTTGCTGTGCTCAGTATTACTGAGAGGTGTGGTTGATCTCCTAGACTTAATAGCATGTGGTATGTTGTTACTCTAACCACCTCGTTACTCATTGCGTTTCATCTGTTGATTTCATGTATCATATTTGGCTCAGTGAAAAGTTGTGGTAAGCTGTCAAATATGGAAATATTAAGATGTTTTTATAGTTAATGTTTCCTTTGATATATGATTTCTAAACAATTGTTATAAACTAGAAAGATAATGCATTAGCAAGAAAGACTAACCAAAAATCAGAACACAAGTCTGAATTTCAGGCCAAAATCCTGTGATAACTGCTGAACCAACAGCCACACACACCTTACAGCATTTGCACTATACAAGAACTTGGTCCAGATATCAGAAGTATCATAATGCAGTAATAAGGAACATATAATACAAGGAGTCCTCCACGTATCAGGGTAGTTGCATCTAAATTAAGGTACAATAGTATCTCTCACTTTAAGTTAAAGGGAAAAGTCACTTATTTAGAAGAAACTATTTGAAGGTTTCACTGGCATGCTGGAGTTATTTAATGATCTCAGGGTGAAACTGGGAGACAGTGGTCAAGGAAGTCAGTTCTGAGGAAGAGCATGCAGGGTAACACAGGATGGAATGGGGTCATTTCCCCAACATAAACAAACAAGAACTACAACATAGAAGAAATTTCTATGTGGCAGCAAGGAATGCCTTGAAAGGGAAGCATTGTCTTGGTAACATTTTGTTACATTTCCTCATTTTTGTAACTGTTATCCCATTTTGCTAAAAATTAAACTGCTTTTAATCTTACATATGCAAAAAACCCACAAAACAAACAAACAAACAAACAAAAGCCAAAAAAACCCACCTTTCACACTTTATTAGAGCAGAAGTAGAAAACTGTTCAGATAAGCCATGTGAGAAAGATTCAAACCAAGGTCTTAAAATGTATCACTCAGAATTTTTTACGTCTTCCCAAGTTGTAACAAACTGCATAATTCTATCTCCATCCCTAGGAAAGCTTCTTTATTTCTTCTATCTAAGAGGCCTTGCTGTCTACATGCTCCCCGCTGTTTTCAAGAATCAGGTCTCTAGTCTAGCTACAGGTTGTCTGTTTGCTGTGTGTCCCCAGGCTTGCTGCCCCGTCACATGCCCTGATGCTTCCCCAAAGGATCATATCCATGTGCTCTGATAGGGAACATGCCATCCATCCCTCCATTCAGGCTGTTTCAGCAAACGTGAATGTAACAGCCAGGGAAAGACAAATGTTCAAGCTTCCTCTCGCCTGCTAAGCCATTCCACCTAAAAAAGCGTAACATTTGGTAATATACTTTAAATAGTAACACAAAGAAACAGTTGATATGCTACCTAATGCTGAGGAATTATAATTTTATTTTGTAGACCATATTTGTCCTATTCTTACCCTTAAACTTTCTGTTGGTCAGACTACTCCTTAGAGATCACTACACCTCAACACCATGATGAATAGACACCTCTGAGGGTTTTGCAGAGAAATCTTTTGGCCACTGCTTCTTTAGCAGCCAAAAACAAGTGCACCTATGCAAACATCAGACTGTAGAGACATGATAACTGGTACTGGGGAAGGTGCTGTAAGCTTCACAAACTATTAGTTATTACCAAAACAAAAAGCATGGGTAGCATGTATGTCAACTCTTTTGGAACAGCAGCAAACAGTAATAGTCGTAACTTTAGGACTAGTCATTGTGTATTTCCTTTTATATATGTATATTGGATTCATTTGTGCAAACCATATGAATCTGCTCCTTTAAAACAAATAAGGAATAAATCATAGTCTGAATAACATGATCTAATAGCTGGTACATTTGGCAAGATTATATTCAAATCTCCCAATAGACAACAAACACAATGAAACTTGTTTTTAACAGATTTCAAAGCATAAATTTAAAAGCTTTTTCTGTATTTTTAACTTTTTTATTGTGATGCTCTTCTCACTGTACTAAGATTTAATTTGCAGTCATGTTAGTTTACTGTTTAAAATGACAGCGGTGTGGGAATTGTGTACATATATATGCAATATAGAGCTGCTGTCTTCTGAAAAACAACTTACAAATGGAAAAACAAAACCCCCTTGAGAATTAATAAATACATGTAGATATTCAGCCATGAATTAGATCAAGGATTTTTCTAGGACTTGATTAAGACAGAGTTAGGGCCTAGCCTACTTCATCTAGACATCTAACTTTTTGTCTAATTTCATATGCCTAGTTCACTGGTCCCCCTAAACAGATTGAGTTCTGCAGTTGGTGGAAAGTGTCTTTTAAAGGCTGCCAGAAAAAATAATTTTAATCTAACATGGAGGCCTTTTCTATTGACTATGAAGCCTTTATCAAATGGCAGGACTGTCTGTAGATGGTGGATCCCTTTGTTGACAGTAGAAGGTGCCACGGTTCTCACCCACTCTGTGCATTAGGAAGAATAATGCACTGTTGATGTTCTATATTCTTCATTCACAGGTAATCCCAATAGACATGGACACTATAACCACGGTCTTCAGGGAGCAAATGGGTGAATGGCCCCCATGATCGCTGGCCTGGGCCTATCATTATGACTAAATAATTATGGTTTGACACAGAATGATTGGCCAAATCACAGAATCCAGTATTTTGGTGGGATTTTATGGCACAGGATAAAAAATACAATATCATGTCTTCTGTGGCCTGCTTCCTAAACTAACACTATTAGAAGAAAAAATACATCTTGGTCTACTTGTGTTAAGTGCTGTGCAAACACACCAGATGTATGTCTCAAGTACTGAACTGTAGCTTAAAGGGAAAAGAGCCAATAACATATCCAAAGCAAGAATGGTGGGATTACCGTTCAAGTGTCCATTTCAAATGCGGAGCTGTCACACATGTAGACAAGTTTAAAATAAATAATGAAAACAAAGCTCAGAAGCACATATACTACTATATGATTTGCTTAGCGTTATTATTTTAATTGAAGTTCAAGCATCTTCTCTTACAAATTTGTTATAAATAAGAGTTGCAGATGCTGGAAAGTAATCTATCCTTTAATGTCTTTCCTGTATCTCTACAAGAAGAGTTATTATCACATTACTATTATTACTTTGGAAAAGACTGGTAATTTTGGTGACAGTGAGTAGATTATAACAGCCTTTCTGGCTTTGCTGCACAGAAAGGGGTCCAAAAGAAACTGAAGCCAGCAGTGAGGCTTTATCCCATCCTGCCATACTGGGACACTAATTTTCCATGTTTTACATTAACCATTACAACTGTCTTTTTTAAAACCTGACATTTATTTGTTTCTTACTGGAAAATGTTTTAAGAATAATATTCACTGTGCATGACTTTGAGATATCTGTCTTTGCATGGATTTCTAGATAATCATGCCCTTCAGACCAGGCAGCATGGAGGGCTTCACGTCCACAGTGCTTAGGAATAACCTCTCTTGGATCAGGTTTGCTGCATCCATGCTACAAACCATTTGGCCCTGCAGCTTCTCTGACTCCATATAGTATCCCTGAAACATGACTATTATTTTGTGTGGGGTTTTTTCAGTTCAAGGAGCGCAACATAATGTGAAGGCTGTATTATAATTCATTGTTTTTTAATGGATGAAACAAGGGTTTGGCGTGAGGATATGAGGAGGCTTCTGAAGATACACAGACTGCTGGGATAAGTTTTGGAGGACTTGGAAGAGGGAAGAAAACCACAGTTGCTACAATCCCATCGTGAACAGATCTGGAGTGAACCATCCCTAGACCATGCCCAGATATTGTCTTAGAGAGCGTATTTTGAGCAACCCAAATCAGTCAGGGAGTAAAGCAACAGCTAAGTGGTGTGAGGCAACTTTACATTTGTATTTGTTGCTTTGTCAAATCAGTTTTTTCAAGTCTTTGTCTACAGATA
This sequence comes from Aptenodytes patagonicus, assembly GCF_965638725.1. NCBI lineage: Eukaryota > Metazoa > Chordata > Aves > Sphenisciformes > Spheniscidae > Aptenodytes > Aptenodytes patagonicus. Next base: position 163,419,149 of record NC_134949.1, on the reverse strand, counting down.
ATAAAGTACATTCATTTGCAATCCTAAAAGCCATCAATTACTATTACCTTTATGTGATTACTCCTCTTTGTTCTTTTTTGCAAATGACACTATAAGCATTAACACTGTTTAACCATGCTGTTGTTATACTTAGGAATGGCACTTCTCAGAAAGTGGTCCAATATACTAGTTTCTGAACAATACAGAATACCAAAGTTTCTAAATTACTGTATTTTATTAAGCGAGCTTCTAACTTTACACGTGCCTTGAAACTCAGTATTAAATTGTGTAGTTTTCTTACTGTCCTTTAAAGCCTACTCCCGTATGTTATGAATCTCACAATGGAAAATGCTAATCATACCTGAAGCAGTCTATAATGAAATCTTAACTGTCTTTCATTAGTGTATCTGTGTTAACCACAGACACAGCTGTAAAGATGGAAGAAAACCCTGTGGTTTTGTGTTGTTTTTTTTTTCCTCATTATGAGACACTGACATGGTCTATCAGTGATATTCAATGGAGAAATTGGTGAATATTAAACAGCAATAAGCTCTCTAGGTTTTGATGTAGCAAGCAGTTTATTTGAAAGGATATAAATATTTTGCGCATTAAGCAACTATGGCTGAAATGATAAAATAAAGCTACATCACAGTTAAAACCTGCAGGTTTATTTTTAACTGTTGACATTTTTCTGTGAGCATAGAATAGGCTTGACTTGAATGGCTACGTCATATACATTGAACATATGTTTAGGTGTTTTGATGGGCTAGGGCTGATATCACAATAGTAAATTTCCCAGGAACTACTGGAGGCAATTCAAAAAGTAAAGCACCTAGTCTTTCCTTATTTTAAAAAGCAAACTTCCTGAGGAATGGATAGTGAAGATGGTATGTCTCAAATACATACAACACTGGAAAAAGCTTATTGTATCCCTAGGAGAATGGAAATATTATAACTTTATAATTTCTAAAATTTGTAATTTTGTACAATCTTCATACGAGGTATTGAAAGAGAACATACACTGCCCTCAGACTATGGGGTTTTGAGGTGATAATTGTAAAGATACAAAGATATTCTAGGAGTTGAAGGCAAGAAAAGATGAATATTCTCATCTGCCATGTTCATTTGGAGCAATGGACTAGACTGGGACTATGAAAGGATGCTGTGGAGAGTCCTTTTTTTAACAAAAAAAATAACTTGGGGCCTCTGTTTTCCTGAGCATTCTGCTGTTTTTCCGCAGAGAATGTGTTGCTACAGGTGTTCATCTGAATACTTATGGCAAAGATTTTGATTAGTAAATAAAATTCTCCCTTCTGCTGCTTGTGCCAGGTTGCAGTTCTGCTACAGAATTTGCCAGAGTTGTGCCTGTCTCTGCTGAAAAAGAGAGAAAGGAGAATGGCAAACAATATATCTTTTCTTTTGATTTTGTTGTCCCTTTAGTAATACAGAGGGAAAAGAGGTTAATGTTTAATCATTATCACTAACACACAGGCACACACATTCAGTTGTTTGGTCCGCTTAATGACTTTCATTTAAGAATGTGACTTAAGGAATTACTGCAAAACATACAAAAGAAGATGTGACAATTTAGGTTGGTAATATTGTGCTGATTGAACATAACAGTCTGTTTTCAGGCGGTTGTGTTAAAAACATACTCCTACAGAATGGTTGATCAAAAGTAGTTCATAGTTTTAAGAGTAGGTAAAAAATACTTACTGATTAATCTCAGACAGCTGTGCTTGTTGTGCCATTTTAGCTTCATTTTACAGATTATTAATGAACTGGCAGTTCATTTTAATCTGCACTATAGACCTAGTTACAGTGTAATAAAACGAATGCCCCAGGCCATCCACAAAGTGAGATGATTTATGATTCTAATGTAATCAATTGGATAATTTTATGTGCAGGTATTGCTTATGATTGCACACTAAAATAACTGTGTTCAAAATCACATTTAACATATCTGTTTAGCACAATCAGAAATGCCACCTACTTGTTTTTCTCTTTAATTCCTCATTGCCCTGGGGGAAAGCAAAGCAAACAGCAACTTACTATAATTTTAGTTGGAGGTCACTTACTCTTCCTTTCCCAAAAGAGTTTTCCCATTATTCACTCATTTTTAAATATGACCAGCAAATAAATATTTCCATGTGTTTAAAAATACTGACAACTGTTATCACTGCTAACAGTTGTCCTGGGTTGCAGGGCTAGGGATTTTAGAGCTTAATATGTGCTATTGGGTTGTAGGATATTTTTTTTTCCTGCTGGTCCTAGAATCACTTTCTACTGGGTCATTCCTCTTTTCATGACCTACGAAGCTAGTTTGAGCAAGTCTTTGAGGAAAATTAATTGCATCCCTAAAAAACCCTTTCATGTTGTTGTGGTTTAACCCGTCAGGCAGCTAAACACCACACAGCCATTCGCTCACTCCTGCCCTTCCAGTGGGATGGGGGAGAGAATTGGGAAAAAAAAAAAAGCAAAATTTGTGGGTTGAGATAAAGACAGCTTAATAGGACAGAAAAGGAAAGGAAAATAATAATAATAATAATAGTGATGATGATGATGATGATGATGAAACTATATACAAAATAAGTGATGCACAGTGCAATTGCTCACCACCTGCCAACCAATGCCCAGCCAGCTCCCGAGCAGCGGTCACCACCCCCCAGCTAACTCCCCCCACTTTATATACTGAGCATGACGTCATATGGTATAGAATACCCTTTTGGCTGGTTTGGGTCAGCTGTCCTGGCTGTGCCCCCTCCCAGCTTCTCACTGGCAGGGCATGAGAAGCTGAAAAGTCCTTGACTAGTGTAAGAACTACTTTGCAAACTACTTTGCAACAACTAAAACATCGCTGTGTTATCAACATTATTCTTATCCTAAATCCAAAACACAGCACTGTACCAGCTACTAGGAAGAAAATTAACTCTATCCCAGCCAAAACCAGGACACGTCTCTATGTTTGTTACTGGGTTGGGGTTTTTTTGTCTCTATTGCCAGAAGCTGTCAAAGAAAAAAATTTGCACTCTAAAAAGAAGATTAAAGACAGCCCAGCACTGTAATTCTAACAAAATGCTAATGCATTTTAAAGATAGCATATATATCAACAATTTATAATTAAAATACAGAGAAAAATATAAATTGGAAAGTAAAAATTCAAATACTCATATTTCTTGTTCTTAAAAAAAAAGAAATATTGCTATTGCAAACCCTAATGCATTGTTTTCCTACTTTCTAAAGTTGAATTCTTATTAAAAGTGATCTGTTCAAGTAAAAAAAGGAAGAGAGAAGAGTACATTTTAATTACTATCTACTTTAATCCTATGAAAAATAAATTAAGGTATCCACAGAGACATTCTTTCCTGCATTCTGGCTATAGCGTACACAGTCCAATAGCCAACTCAAGTTGCAACTCTATTTTTTATTTTCAATGGGACAAAACCCCACAATAATTCAGAGCGGCTAAGATAATGAAAAATCTATGTGAAAAGAATGTGAGTATTTTTATGTTTAATCTCTGGTTTTATGTTCTATGTGTAATTAATTGACACGGACATTTTGCTTGCCATTTTAGTAGACACAAAACAAGATAATTATAAGAGCTTGGCAGACCAATAGAGATACAAATTAAAAAAAAAAAAAAAAAAACAACAACAAGAAAAAAAGAAAACGCACATCTAGGGCAGAAGATAGATTAGCTACTTCCTTAATGAACCAAATATCAATCAAAAAATTATGAGATCTTAATGGTATTTATAAGAGGACAAAGGTCAACTTTGGACAGTAGATGCATACATGTGGAATATTAATTTACATACAGTTTGAGAAATAAGACATTCACCAGTAACATTCTGATTGTCTAGAAATTATTATTATTGTTCTTAAAACACCTCCAATGACAGAAATTATATGGATTTAATGTTAAAATATTTTAAGATATATACAGATTAGCATTTAGACATACTTCTTAACATCTAGGTGTGTTTTCGTACTGAACAGTTTGAAAGATCCTGTGTTATTGACTATTTTGTCCTAAGAAATTATATGAGCAAGACTATTGATGCCATGTATATTCTTGCTGGTGGAATAAATCTCCAAATTTGATTCAAATGCACAGTCCATTTTATTGCATACTTTGACTTCTTCAGTACTAACATGGGAGAAACTATAAGAATTCTATAATGGATGGATATACTTCTCAATATCCTTCCCCTCTTTACAGGTCCAAACAGAGTTCTTACTAATTAAAATGACAATTAGCTATGAAAAGTGATGTCAAGTTTCCCTTTTGGAAGCTTTTAACAGTATAACACTTATACCCTTAACAGTTACTGTTCTTACAAATGTCCAGTTGTCTTTGAGTCTAGTTAACTACTTGACTTTAAAACCATGATGTGACAACATGTTCTGCAGGTAGATTAAGAGTTACCATCTTTTGACATTTTTGAATTCACACAGTTCTTTGTAAATATTTTGTTAAACTTCCAAAGTGTTTACAGACAGGAAAATGGAATATACTGTTCTGCCTTCTGTATATAGTTTGTTGTTATTATGAGTAAATCGTCACAAAACCCAATGATAGGTGCTTAGAACAAAAAAACAGTCCCTGCTTGAAACAGTTTATAATCCCACTGTAATCGATAAGAATTATTTCATCTGACTTAAACCTTCTCCAGCTCCAAAAACATCCTCAGACTTTTCTGTCTTTCTTGATGTGTGTTTTTTCCCCCCATTTCCTCATCATTCTTTTCACTCTTCTCTGAACACCCTGAAATTCTGTAATACCATTTCTGAAAAGAGGTGATGAGGGCTAAATAACTGGTATTGTGGAAGGAGGCACGTCACTGGGTTGTATAATGACATAACTGTATCCCATTCTGAATGAACATTTACAGTTTTGGTCCCTTCTTGGAGCTGTATTGAGGGTGTTCCAAAAACGCCTGTCGGAGGGAAGGTGTATGCAATGAATTGGCACAGTCTTTGGATGTTACACTGGCACCGCTTTCCTAATCAATGCACTCATTTTTTTAGGTCGATGTGGCTGAATGTAGGTTGCTGGCAAAGCTCTGCAAACTCTCTGGGGCGAAGGTGCAGCTGGATTCAGCTGGATTCAGCTTTGCACCCAGCACCCATGTAATCCCAGCAGAAATCAGCGTGTGAGGTGGGTTAAAGGGAGCCCATAAAGGACAGCAAAAAAGGGCATGAACTAATGCCTGTCAAAAGCCACTCAAAAGTACGGTTCATTTCAGCAGAACTGGAAAGAGAAAGAATGGCTTATTTCTTTGTGACTTTTCCATCAGCAGTATTTTTTGCATGATTAAATGTAACAAAATTTCCTAAAAGTGCCATATGGCAACTATTCCTTGTGTATCTCAGACACAGCCAGGACTATAAATATATTTCTGATTCTTATAGTCTCATAATATTTATAGTATGTATAAAAACCCACTGCTCTTACACGTAGAAAAAAAATGATAATTACTATTTCTTCTTACATGTGTTTTTCAATGTATTTTTTTCTATCTCTCCAAACTGAGAATCTTTCTGAACCAAGCGAAAAAAAAAAAAAAAAGAAATATTTAGTCAGATTGTGGTTCTTTCAAGTTTCCCTATTTTATTTTTTTTGTAAAGGTTTATTCTGGTTTATTTTTAATAAGAATGCATCAGACTTAGTCCAACACTTTGAAGTCCATATAAGACAAGTTTTGCTTTCAAAGCAAGTTAATGAAGTTGTTAATGCACAAAATTCCTTTCCATTATCACCTTACAGCTTTTTGCAATGTTGTGTCTTCTCACTGAAATGCCTGTATCCACCAGCATACCTGATACCATGATAGCTACAAATACAGTTCTCTCAACTGCTTATCTTGCGTAAAATCTAGACTAACTCACTTTCATTCTGAAGCATGGTCCTTTTGTGCAGTAGGGATAGTTACCTTCCATCCATCACTTTCTCTCTGAGCTAGTTAAGTGTTTTTACCCCGTTTGCATTTGAAGTTCCTGTTGTTTAATCCTGGAATGATGCAGGCTGAGCAAAGTGAGACTGTTGCCATCATATGAACCCAATGAACTTGTGGCCAGGGGAGCTGAGCAATGTTACTCTCACAGGATGTCAGTAACGTATAGTCACCTTTCCAGCAGCAAGTTCAAAAAGTTTCTTTGATTGAAAGCTTAAGCTAATGTTTGACTCAAAAAGAATCAACACACATAATTATTTTATAGCAGACCACTATTCAGTGTTCATGTAGCGTTTTTTAACGCATGTTATTTGAATCTATGTTCTCAGGCAATGGAGACTAATGCATTTTGATGCTGTTTAACATGTTCTGATGTTGTGAAATCCAAAGTATGACCAGATTATAACATTGTTTATATATGATAATTATTTGTGGTGGGTTGACCCTGGCTGGATGCCAGGCGTGTACCAAAGCTGCTATCACTCCCCCTCCTCAGCTGGACAGAGGAGAGAAAATATAATGAAAGGCTCGTGGGTCGAGACAAGGACAGGGAGAGATCATTCAACAATTACTGTCACAAGCAAATTGGGAAAAATTAATTTAATTTATCACCAATCAAATCAGAGTAGGATAATGAGAAATAAAAACTACATCTTAAAACACCTTCCCCCCACCCCTCCCTTCTTCCCAGGCTCAACTTCACTCCCAATTTTCCCTACCTCCTCCCCGCCAGCAGCACAGGGGATGGGGAATGGGGGTTGTGGTCATTTCATCACGCATTGTTTCTGCCACTCCTTCCTCTTCAGGGGGAGGACTCCTCACACTCTTCCCCTGCTCCAGCGTGGGGTCCCCTACCACGGGATACAGTCCTCCATGAACTTCTCCAATGTGAGTCCTTTCCATGGCTGCAGTTCTTCACAAAATGCTCCAGAGTGGGTCCCTTCCACGGGGTGCAGTCCTTCAGGAGCAGACTACTCCAGCGTGGGTGCCCCACAGGGTCACAAGTCCTGCCAGCAAACCTGTTCCAGCATGGGCTCCTCTCTCCATGGATCCACAGGTCCCGCCAGGAGCCTGCTCCAGTGTGGGTTTCCCACAGGGTCACAGCCTGCTTCGAGCACATCCACCTGCTCTGGTGTGGGGTCCTCCACAGGCTGCAGGTGGATATCTGCTCCACCGTTAACCTCCATGGGCTGCAGGGGGACAGCCTGCCTCACCATGGTCTTCACCGCAGGCTGCAGGGGAATCTCTGCTCCGGCGCCTGAGGCACCTCCTCCCCCTCCTTCTTCACTGACTTTGGTGTCTGCAGAGTTGTTTCTCTCACATATTCTCATTCCTCTCCTCCGGCTGAAGTTCTGCAGCAGTTTTTTTCCCCTTCTTAAATATGTTATGACAGAGGCGCTACCACTGTCGCTGATGGGCTCGGCCTTGGCCAGCGACGGGTCCATCCTGGAGCTGGCTGGCATTGGCTCTGTCGGACATAGGGGAAGCTTCTGGCAGCTACTCTCAGAAGCCATCCCCATAGCCCCCCCACTACCAAAACCTTGCCACGCAAACCCAGTACATTATTATACATAAATATTTTTTATTATATTATTTAAATCATAGTATAAAATTAAGCTAATAAGTGACAGAAGATGTGTATAAAGTGAAGTGAAAAGCTTAGTAAAATTATGAGATTCCAAAGTCTAGACATTTACTTTTTAAGGGAAGGAGAAAGAGATGGGGGAAAATAAGAAAAGGACAAAAAATTCAGCTGTCCAAAATCTACTGAAAGGAAAGAAAGTTATTTTTGTTTTTAGAAAAGTATTTCTGATTTCTTATGCTTGAACAAAAGTTGATTGCAGGTGCAGGTTTTATACTTTCCTATTGCAATAGAAGCAATAGAAGTGATTTAGAAATCTATTCCTGGTTTTGAGGAATTTACATGATTTGAGCACATGAAGACATTTTAGTATGTAAATCCTTCACTTTCATGGCTACAGAGTGCAAAGGCAGGTTTTCCCCTGAGTTTAAGAACTTTCTCTGTTTATTTGTTTCTAAACACAAATTACATGGAATAGTCATTGAGAGCTGAGAACAGAAATTCAGACTAAACAAATTGGGAATGATTTTCGTAATGTGGAAAAAGCATTCATTGAATGGTTAGGGTGAGGAAAGAGTCAGAAAGGGATCATGGGCATTACAGATGTAGGTTTTATACATCAGACCTGACTGTCACTACGTTGATCTTTGGTTTTCACTTAATTTTTATAGACTTCTTAAAACATTTATGCTTGCAGATAGAATAAAGTTGATGTCAGTTGACGGTGTTGTTGCATATAATTGTAAAAGTGGGGAAAAAATGTTTTTTTTATAGCAAGGAAGAGAAACACTGAATTTAATATTCAAAAAATGAGGAAAAAAATGCTTTCATAGTTATGCACAGTGGCAAAAAAAAAAAAGCAGACAGAGTTTTATAGCTTTCTTAGGCTACCTACAGGCTCCTATAGCAGTCTAATGGATTGTCTTTAAACTGTGTAGGAAGGGTCAAAGTATACCGAGTTTAATTATATGAGTAGCAGAGGAGATAGGCATTAACAAAGTTGGTAGTTGCAGCAAACTCAGAGAATGAGACATCATTTTAGGAAAGATAAAAAACTGAAGTTTTTTGTTGTCTTCATTGATTATGATAGTTTTGTGTATATTTATCTTCCTGAAATTAAATGAATGAAAGAATGGTCAAATTGCTAGTTTGTGGTAGGATTTCTGCTTTGTTCTCTGGATAATGACATAAAAGCTCAAAAATGTCAGGGTTTTAGTCAATAGTTTTGGGATGTCTTACACAAAACTTCAGTGAACTCTGTCAGAATAGTTGACTTACTGACCAGAAAAGGCTAACGTTTTTCTAAGCAGGAACTACGGTTGAAATGCCTTTGGGTCAGTTTGAATACATAAGGCCAGAAAAAAATTGACATTCATTGCCCAGACAAAAAGTGGAGACATAGCTTTGCTCAAGTTAAGAGATATTCTTCGTGTTGTGACACAGGAGCGGTAGGACATGTCAGTAACATAAGTTCAATGAACATGGTGCACATATACTGTTAAATGTTTTCTTAGGAAAAAGGAGACTTTAATTGCTTTTACTTACAGTTTTCTGATTTAAATGTTCCCTAAGAAGCAAAGTTGAAGCCTAATCCCATAAACCAGCATCTTTTCCTAAAACTTTCTAGAGATGATGAAAAAGGGCTAACACCTGCAGTAGATTTCCTATGCCCATCCATACGATGTGCGACAGACAAAAGTTTGCCTTTTAACTGATTCCCTTGTTTCCTTGCATACCTTAGGAAGTCTGCAAAGAAAATCTATTTAGAAGCTTAGTGTCAAGCTAAGACATATCAAGACAGATATTCTTTCTGTCTATACACCTTTCAGATATCTCTGTCTTTTTCTTTCCAGTCATCAGCTAAAAGAAAGCTATGCAATATCTATACTCCTTTTCCTGCCAGCTATTAAGCTTAAGCCCCATCCTACTCCTTTTCTCCAGGGAGAGATGAGCAAAGACTTAAAAGAGTAGCCAAAGGCAATGAATTCCTGGAAGGGGACTGAAGTGTCAATACCAAATCAGGGACAAAAAAAAAAAAAAAAAAAGGGAATGGGAAAAGGGAAAAGAAGAACCTAAGGATAAGTGGATAGAGAAAGAGAGAGTGAAGATGGACAGGACTGAAGAGGTAACGAAGAAAGATTATTTTCAATGCTGGAGAGCATAGAAGACAGAGTTTAAGTAAAAAGCAATTAGAAGTTAGTGAAATAAATACATAAAGCATAATTATGACCTCAAGAGAAACCTGGATTTTGAACCATTACACTGAAAATTGCATAGAGCTACTAGTACAGTAGCTGAATGCAATTACATTTTAATTGTGTGAAATGTTTGTGTGTTTGCAGGAAGTATTGTTTCTGATCCTGAATCTTTTCAGCCATGAATCCCAGCTTTGCAAAAGGAACTTTGCTCTCTCAAATACAGCTGCACCACCTAATTGTTAGTGGTCAGGCTCTGACAGTGAAATTTACTTTGCTGAGACAATTTCCCATTCACTGGAAAGGGCAAGAATCGGGCTCTTGACTCTGGAATCAGAACAGCTGGTACGAAGGGAAACTGAGTAGCAAAGGGAATTTGTACATGAGTTTGGGTATCCATCTCACGGACACAGGCAGACACCCCTTTAAAAGTGGGATGCAGAGCTATCTAGATTAACTCCATCCAGGAATACAGTGGACTTAGAGAAGGAGATGCTGGCAAAGGATGGTTCAAGGAATGCAGAACTGGGGGAGGGCCGCTTAGAAAAGCTAGTAACAAGGGTCTCCTAAAGCAACCTTTCTCCAAAGATTTGAGGATCTGTTTAGGCGCCACTTCAGGCTCTTGAGCTGGAGAACTCCTGTAAAGCTAGACATCTGTGAGGAACACAGTAGATTGGAGGGGGCAGGGGGAAAGTAGGGAGGGATGTAGGTGGTGTGGGAAGTGTACTTTTATAATGACATGGTAATTACCAAAAAAGTGGGAGGCCAATGTTCAGTTCTCTCTTGAGCCTGAGGAGATTCAAACTCACATCTGCAGCAGCTTTAGATAATTCCTTAATCACTAGGCTGGAGAATAATTAGATGACGTGCATTTTACATTATGCACTGAAAGACTGAGGCAGCTTACCACCATCTATATCAGTGCTCAGCCCCCAAAAGTAACACTCTCAGGATTTTTCTTGCTTGTGTTCTCTCTGACCATGAAACTGTTCTCCTTTGTATGAAGAAAAAGAATATCTGATAGCAATGGATTTAAAGTTATCGTTCTCTTACTGGTGTGTAAGTTACTCAAACAAGTGTAGAAAAGTGTCCTGACACTTTCATGATTTTAATTGAATCCCACTGAAGTCAGGGGGATTAATCATGCACTAGACTGAGGTTTAACAAATAATACTTATCTCTACAGTTTCCAACCAATGGTAGGTAGACTCTACCTTCAGTTGCAAATGGATTAAGATGAAATGCTCTCAGAAATTCGATACTGATTCCTTTTGTGGCAAGCTAATGAGCTCAGCCCTCACAAAGTGGTCTCAGGACATTATTTTTATGTTAGGAACTCAGCGGTGTCTGAGCATTATATGGACAGCTGTTGTTAAGGGGTCACAAAGCCCTGTCAAAACAGCAGTCTTCATCTGCTCTTTTGGAAACCATAAATTGAACAGAATTCACTCCTAAAAAGTCCACAGGCAAGTCTCTCACAGACTGTGTCATTTAAATATCAGTATATATGGGGATAGAGTCACGCAATAATTTTCTTGTTTGTCTTCACCCTTTAAAGTGCTCCACTCTATTACTGACAAAGTGGCTAGCTCTGTGATGAGCTATAGTTTTGCTTCCCTCTTCCCCCCAAAATTACTATTCAAATTACAGGATTTAATTTGATAGGAAGGCATTGGAAAATTTCTACCATCACTAGCTTTGCCTTTCTTGTACAGTGTTGATGTGGTAAACATATCCCATTAGAAGGCTGACAAAATATGATATATTTGAGAGGAAATTAAAATGCCATAGTTAGCATTAGAAACCATTTACCAATTAAATATAAGAAAGATTTAGTTATTCCAAAACACAAATGAAATAGCATGGAAGTGATTTTCAAAAATACTTAAGGAGAACTAAGCAGACAGCCCCCATTAAACACCTCTCTGGAAATTGGGCTTAATTCCCAGAGGACTTTTTTAAAATTCATTTTTACTCTCTCAGTCTCCTCTTCTAGCATGCCAAGTCTTTACCCTTAACCTGTTTCTCTCCTGTTGCTTACCACTTAGTCTCACACTATTTTTCCTTCCCACTCCTCCCTTTTAGAGTTTTCTTTTGTTGCCCTAGTTCTCACTTCATTCTCACCATCTGCTTACTGCATGTTTTTCTGTTCCTATAGTCTAAGTAGCCTTTTGCTACTTAGAATTTCTACATGATTCTTCTTTTCTCCTTTCCAAGAAGTCTTTTTCTTCTTTTTGTATTTTTTCTATTCCCATTGTTGCTTCATCCTTACCCTCAACTTTTCATTTCTTCCATTTCTGTCTTTGTTGAGGCCCCAGTTGTAAATTTTCTTTACACCTTGGAGGCTATAACCTTCCTGGAAACCACCTAAATGACCATTTAGATCTCTAAGTTTATGAGTATATATCTGAAAAAACAGCTAATTCGGAGCATACTGGCATCAGACTGATGGTTATAACATGGGAAAGGCAAGAGCAAAATATATTGAAATTCTATGCAAAATGCAGGTCTTCCTGTGAGATTTTTATATGCAGCCTGCACCTTTTTGGACTGCAAAATTAGCCTTCACCACAGCTTGTCTTCCAGTGACAAAACACTGTGTGAAAGAGCTACTGATCTGTCTTTTAAATGAACCTTTCAGAAGATTCTACTCTTATATTTTTATTCATTTTTAAATGTATGCAGAAAGATTTCTGAGGTTAAATTTCTGAGTTCACCATCATATCGTTGTGTACATTATATTAGGACCCTGAGCTATCCCTCAATAAACTGGCATAATGAAGAACTAAGCTGGATACTAGAAAGCAATACAGTGTGCTAGGACAAGCTATGCTCTTCCTCAGGGTAACTCACAGACATGGAGGCAAAGAAATTTCAGTGCCAGCCAGAGGCTGCTGCACTGCTTTTGTTGGGATTAGTGGGGGGTCAAAAAATGGTTCTCCATTCTGAACTGTAGATAAGTTAGTAATTTCTCAGAATATGATTTCCTCACCATCTGCCAAGCTTTATTTGGGATTTTCTTATACTTTTCCAACTGAATAATATAATAAATAACTTCAATATAATTTTTTTCAACCTAACAGAACAAGATGTTTTAAGGGGAGATAGCTTTAAACCTGACACTTGAGGGACTCGCCTCAAGCATGCTCAGTATCCAGCTTCTAAGAATCAAGTCTTTTCTAATTGTCTCATATTTGCACCCAAAAATGCTGATAGCTTCAAAAAAATCTTTGTCTTTTAAGACAGAAGAATGCTATGATCATTAATTTTGTCGTATACACTTATGGCTCTTAGACAACAAATTATCCACATGCTCAGTTTGACATGTATGCAGGGACACACAACATAGAAGTATTCCAGTGACACAAGTCTGAAAAGTGCAAGACCAAACAAATAAAGTAACTCTCTGGAATAAGTCTTTTTTTGGCAGTAATATAAATAAATTAAATAAATAAGTAGACATTAAAATCCTCACAGACTGCCTGCAATTTGTCAACTGAGGTGAAAGTCACAAAGATCTTACAATGCCCACTAATAAGATAGAAAAATGCTAGTAATAGTGTTATAAACCATTATCTCAACCATTTAAAGGCTGTGAACAAGACCAGATGCATTAATTTGTGGACTTAAGCATGCATGTTGTGTTGGGAAGTTGCAAAAACTCTCACAATACTAGAAGTAGGAAGGTATCTAGTTGAATAATTCCCTTGCTCTGTTACTGCAGGTCAGGAGATTGGTGCTTGCATTTATGACCAAAATTTCTTTAAAAATTGTATTTCCACCAAATATATTTCAAGGCTGCATTGAAATACAATAGAGCCCACTTACGCCAGCAAATAAGAAACAGCATCAGACTTTTCCAAACCAAGAACAGGTTTAGAGCATGCAGCTGCAGGCACATCAGCTGTTTTCTTCATCATTTGCACAAAAATCCTCTCCTACTTGCACTATTATTTATAAGCAGCCTTTAAATATTATTGTCTCATTTTTGCTCAATTATGGGGCCTTTGTATGGCAGGAGGTGAATGCTTATTCTTTGTGAATCCATGGCCAAAGGGGTATTCACCTTTAAGATCCATCTTTCTGTTAGTCATCCTAATTTCCTTGCAGGAAGAGAATGCATTTCTCAAGCTTGTTCATTGGTGTATTGTATTTGTTTCTTGGTTAATTTTATGGAAATACTTGAGAACTCACCCCGTCAAGGATGATTTTCACTCCTGTGTAAGCAAAAACAACCTTAAAGAAAAAAGTTAAATAAACCACAAAACACTAGGAGTCATAGATTGCCTATGGCAGAAGATTGTTCCTGGACACAGAAAACATCTTGTTTTCTCCAGAGAGAATCTTGAGTCTAGCCATTTTAAGGGCTTGAAGAACTCAGTGAAAAGAGCTCAAAACTGAAACTGAGTTCTCACAAAAGACAGCTGCTATTATTAATGCAAATACTAAAACCATTGAAAGTTGAAAAATGATAGATGGAGTTCTAGGCATTATCTTTATGCAAGGCAGATTTGGCAGACAGTCTACGTTTACTTGAGGGGTGATATATAATTTCATTGTGACACTGATTCCTTCTAAGAATGAAAATAAAGTACCATCTGAATAATTGCCTGTTAATTGAGCTGTCATATATCTAATGGAAGACATTTGTTTGCTTATTTTTAAGTGCATGTATCTCTGCAAGCACAAATTTGAGCGCATGACTGCTGCGGAAGCCATGGGAAAATAGAGAATGCTTGGAACTGAAATACAGTTCACTTTCTATGAGATCTGTAATACAGGGAAGGCAACCATAGAAGCTGAACCAAATGTCATGGCAAAAAATATTATTAAGATAACAAAGATGCAGAGTGAGGAAATACAAACAAAACCCAGATAAAATACAGATAAAGTACAGGCAAAAATACAGAAAAAATAAAGAAAAAGGATCTGAAAGAGAGGTCCAAATTAAAAGTAGAGGACAGTGACATGGAAAAAAGAGACTATATTGATTCTATTCATAAAAGTACAAAGACTAGAGAAAAATATGAACAGCTCGATAAGGCTGGAAGCCAAAGAAAAATAATTTTTAAAAATTAGGTAAAAAGAATAGAAAAAAACACACCCGTCTGCCAAAACATATTTTATACACAGATACCTAAAATAAATGGTCAAAGATGGTTCAGCTGAATGGCAATTTGACGTTACAACCTTTAGGCAACTTTTCATTTAGCTTAAACAGCACCTTAATTTCATCCTCCTTGAAACACACATATGGAATTGGTACATGGAGTTATTCATGGAAGTCCATGTTTTCTTCTATTTTCTGATTACACATGTGGAAGCATAGATTTTTGTTGTGACCTGCACTACTGATCCAAACACTTAATCAGTTGCTCTTGCTTCTTAATACTCCAAGATCCAGCAAACAGTTAGGCAAATGATTTCTTAATGATTTCCTGTCGTTATACAGTTCTGCCTAAAATGCACATTACTTGACAGTATTTCATTATAGTTGCTGTGACCACACTCCTGATCATGCTCCTAACCTGCCTTTCTGTCAAAGCTGGAGTAAGTCTTGTCTTAATATGCATGAACAGTTATGCACAGTCTTCCAGATGATGTATTATGAATATCTTGTCTAACAGCACCAATATTTTCCTGCTGTATTGGAAATACAGATTTGAATGCATTTTGTTTTCCATAGCTACATTTTATCCCAGCCTAATATCATTAAATACATTAAGGTCTTTGTTTTCCTCAGGGGAAAGTTCCCAGTGGATGGCATATGGCTTACCAGTGACATTTCTGTCAGCATCCAACTGGAGAGTCTTGTAGTTTTTCATGTAAATTTAATTTCCTTTGCATTTCTTCTGAGTTCATCATATTCTTCTGATATTTTCTATATAAAAAAGATTCCTAGTCTCAAGTTATAAGAAAATGTTATCTGTCCCCTCCCTTCCTGCATGCAACCAGCTTTCTTTTAGGTTCACTCACTAGCTTCTGCCTAAGTCCATCTATTACCCACTTAAAAACTTGCTTATTAATGTGGCAGACTGTATAATTTTAAGGATACCTGTGAGGCATCATGTCTTCCTAGAGCAGGTCACCAAGAAAGAAATTTCCTGTTTCTGACCATATATCCCCCACCTGGGAGACTTTTTTTTTTTTTTTTAAAGAGGAAGAGGAGACAGGAATAAATTATTACAGTTAGTTTTTAAAAAATCTTTCAATGTTATTTTTAGGGTACTAACTCTGAGAGGAATCAAAGGTTCAGCATACCCTGGTGTAAGTGTTTGGTTACAAATGTGACTGGAACCATGTTTGTTAAATGAAAATTTAGAGTAGTGTTTATACCTATTGAAATACAATCAGAGGAAGTGTTACAATAAACTTCTGTCTCCTTTAGGTCATGAAAATTTTGTTTCCAAGATCATGAAACCATCAAAAATTTCTGGGGTTTATTATTTTTAGATGTTTTCTCACTAGACAAACAATGAATAAGAATATATAAATACAGGGACTATTCAGGAAGAAAAAGAAATTGATTCAGCACAAGCAGTAATCAAAGCTAGTATATCTTTTATTTGACTGACATTTGTAGATTTTAGAATGTATTTCCATCAACACAGGTTTGCAGAGGGCTGCAGAAGACTGTGGGTGGTCTGCATCTGTAGCTGTTCTTACCTGTTTTAATGGAAATGTGATAAAGATGAAAATGAAAACAATGAATGTTCATATTAAAAAAATCTTAAAAGTTACTAGCAAAAACTCTTTGAAACCTAGTCTTTCCAAAAGTATTGTGACAAACCAGAAGTCTATCACAGACAATGTAGCTGTAGTGAATAGAATGAGAGAATGAGAGAAGAACCATTGGTGATTGCGGGGCTCTTAATTTAGGATTTTCAGCTAGGAAGCCAGACTATAGTGTTAAGCAGAGGGGAGTTAAAAGTACATAGCTCTTGTATGGAATGTCAGGTGCCTCTCTGAGTATTAAATTACTTCCCCCCCTCCCCCCCCCCCCTTTCATTTAAATGGCTATATGTCTAGCACTAAACATTTCTTGTTAAAGTTGCTGTTCACCTGTCCATTCTCTAGTGTAAGCATATGCCATCCTCACACCATGGGTATTATTGAGGGTAAAGAATATTCATGAATTATAGGAAGCTATCTTGATATCGTCTACTTATTCACCATTTGTTACTGCAGGTAATATGTATTTTCTTTTTTTGTAATGTATCTTCCAGGATTAGTGGCATGCATGTTTTCATGAACAAGATCAAACAATGTGTGGTTTATGTGGAAGGCAGTGTTGCTCCGTGAGGGAAAATGATAATAATATCACGTAGTGAAATTCTACATCACAGTGTTCTGAAAGCTTGACTTCGCATCTCGGTAAACTTTTAACCTATACACATGAAGACCTCCATAGTGCCATTTTTTGCTGTCAAATGTAATCTTTTAGGCCTGAACCTACTGGTAGGCTATACAAAGTAGAAGAATTTTGTTCAAATGGACTTTTTAATGTGAATATGAACTATCAGCTAAAATAGGAATCAGCAGTGCTTAATTCTATGCTTGTCTGATGTTATATTTATTTTAGAAAAATAAATACATGTATGTGTTTAAATGTATGGTAAATAATATAATGCTAAGGATAAACATCTTTTTTTATTTTACAGTAGGATACGTTAAACTTGTTTAGTTAACTCTACCTCTAAGTAGAGGAAATTAACAATCAGTCCCTGAGTTTCAATAGAGGGTGATATGGCAAAATAAACTCAAAACACAGTTTGATATTACAAATTACAAGGCACAAAGTAGCCAGCTCTGTCTATCATTTTGCTTTGGTTTATTTTTTTCCTTGCTTGCTTCATCATTTTCTTCACATGGTGAGCCTTTATGACTTAGCCTTTGCTGAGTTTCAACTGAAAACAAAGCAGAAAGAAGAAAAAAAAAATCTTTTTTTAAAGGGGTTTGCTTGCACTCCTCCCCAGGAGGCAACACTCCTAGGTTGCGAAATACTTCTCCAAAGGACTGGGAATCGAGTATTCTTAATCCACTAGAGCGTACAATGGCCAACTCTCCAAGGAGCTGTCTCGTTTCCATTATAACTTTCTTTTTGTTGTGTAAAAATATTTGATTTTGTGTGTGTGCGCCTAAAGAACAAAGCAAAGACAATGTAAGTTTAAAGTCTGGCACAGGAGGAGTTTTAGCTATGTGTGTGGTTCATGTAGATAAATCACTCCCTTTCAGATTATTCATTAAACTAGCTAGAATAATTCTCTTTGGACTGTTGTATTAATGTGAGCTGCAGAATGCAGAAGAAAATAAACTAATTGAAATTTTCTCTTTTTTTTAATTACAATAATTAATTAGTGTGCAATTAATTTAATGACAAAGTTAAAATAAAAAATCCTAAAATTAAAGCTGCAAAGAATGGCAATCTTTATTTTTTAGTGTCTTTTTATAAATCATTCTTTAATATAGCATTTAAAAGAATCTATACAAAAATAAATTGCACTGTCTTTCATTTTAGTTGCTTTGAATTGGTTTGATCTAGCACCCTTATATCATTTTCAGAATGTGGTATTACTGGTAAAGGTCTGCCACTCAAAATCCGTGGATCAAACAGTTTTTCAAAATTACTTTTAGGTCTGTCAGGGCAGATGACAAATTCAATTATACCTTTGGCAGAACACATACAAGATGTAAGACTGAATTTCGGTGTACAGTGTCCTTGCAAAGAAGCAAGAAGGATCTATCTTTTTTGCAACCTAATCATTTAGTCCCCCAAACCAGAGCATTCTCAGCTGCCACTGAGGTCAACAGACATGGAAGGTGGATATCATCGTTCAACATCCTCCCATTGTTGAACATCCATCATCGCATCCTTTGGAGATATGTCACACTGTACGCGAAGGAATCCAGGATTCATGGGGGTTACAAAAAGTAGTGAGCACAAAGGAGCCTGACTCCATATCATGTCATGAAGGAGCTCATGTGAGTGATGGAAGCTCTGCTTTCCAATTCTTGCTCATAACAAAGTTTCAGTGTTTTTCTCCATGGTAGTTTGTCACAGTCTTTAGGGGTCCGGGAGTCCACGACACTCAGTTATGGAATCACATATCTGACTGCTTCCTTTCCTTGATCCACGAATCTCATTTGTTTCTCCATATTGGTACAACTGCTGCTTCTCCTAGGTCACTGCAACTTTGCCTAATTTATTCCCCTCTGATATCTATGTGACAGCATCAGTTTGATCCCACTCAGCCCAAAGTGGTGTTTTGTTAAATATAGCTGGAAACACTCGTTTTGAAAAGAATGAATAAGTTAAATGTCTATACCCAAAGTAATTGTTTGTTTTATAGCTGTGATCCAGGTATCACAAGGCTGTCTCACTCAGGCTTGCAATCTGCAATTAATCACAGGAAAAAAATGGGATTTCAAACATGCTTTTGTATTTTGTGCTTTTGCTAAGCTTATGCATCTACCATGCACATTGCTCTTGCTCTTCTGACCAGTATCTGTATGTGTTTCTCCTGTTTTCAGCTGGGATAGAGTTAATTTTCTTCCTAGTAGCTAGTATAGTACTGTGTTTTGGATTTAGGATGAGAATAATGTTGATAACAAACTGATGTTTTAGCTGTTGCTAAGTAGTGCTTACACTAGTCAAGGACTTTTCAGCTTCTCATGCCCTGCCAGAGAGAAGCTGGGAGGGGGCACAACCAGGACAGCTGACCCAAACCAGCCAAATGGATATTCCATACCATATGACGTCATGCCCAGTATATAAAGTGGGGGGAGTTAGCTGAAGGGTGGGGACCATTGCTCGGGAGCTGGCTGGGCATCTGTCAGCGGGTGGTGAGAAATTGCATTGTGCATCACTTGTTTTGTATATCCCAGAGGGATATACAATATATACAATATATCCCAGAGGGATATACAATGCAATATTGTATATCCCAGAGGGATGGGATGCCATCCAGAGGGACCTGAACAAGCTGGAGAAGTGGGCCTGTGTGAACCTCATGAGGTGCAACAAGGCCAAGTGCAAGGTCCTGCACACGAGTCAAGGCAACCCCTGGTATCAATACAGGCTGGGGGGATGAAGGGATTGAGAGCAGCCCTGCCAAGGAGGACTTGGGGGTACTGGTGGATGAAAAGCTGGACATGAGCCAGCAATGTGCGCTCGCAGCCCAGAAGGCCAATCGTATCCTGGGCTGCATCAAAAGAAGCGTGGCCAACAGGTCGAGGGAGGTGATTCTGCCCCTCTGCTCTGCTCTCGTGAGACCCCACCTGGAGTACTGCGTCCAGCTCTGGAGCCCTCAGCATAAGAAAGACACGGACATGTTGGAGTGGGTCCAGAGGAGGGTCACAAAAACGATCAGGGGGATGGAATACCTCTCCTCTGAAGAAAGGCTGAGAGATTTGGGGTTGTTCAGCCTAGAGAAGAGAAGGCTTCGGAGGGACCTTATTGCAAACCTATCAGTACTTAAAGGGGGCTTATCAAAAAGATGGCAGCAAACTTTTTAGCAGGGCCTGTTGCGACAGGACAAGGGGGAATGGCTTTAAACTAAAGGGGGGTAGATATAAACTAGCTATAAGGAAGAAATTTTTTACGCTGAGGATGGTGAAACACTGGCACAGGTTGCCCAGCGAGGTGGTGGATGCCCCATCCCTGGAAGCATTCAAGGTCAGGTTGGACGGGGCTCTGAGCAGTCTGATCTAGTTGAAGGTGTCCCTGCCCACGGCAGGGGGGTTGGCCTAGATGACCTTTAGAGGTCCCTTCCAACCCAAACTATTCTATGAGTTTATGATTCTTTTATCATTATCATTATTATTATTGTCCCTTCCTTTTCTGTCCTATTAAACTGTCTTTATCTGAATCCACAAATTTTACTCCTTTTTTTCCCCGATTCTCTCCCCCATCCCACTGGAGGGGGGCAGTGAGCGAACAGCTGTGTTGTGTTTAGTTGCCTGCCGGGTTAAACCACAACAGTCCTTTTGGCACCCAACATGGGGCACAAAGGGTTGAGATAACAACAGATCTGACAGAGCGTGTTAAGGCAAATTTGTTATAAGCATTCATCATATTGGTTTAACAGTCACTGGTCACAATGTTGATTAATTTACTCTCAAAGTTGTCGTGCTTGCTCTCTGAGTTGTGCTATGTAACACCTTACTTGACGTACATGTTCCCTGTTGTGCTGTTTATCACCTCTGGGAGCTGGATCAAGGATACCATTTTGCTGCACTGTGTAACACTAGTGGTTTCTGATATGATAAAATTATTGGTTGTGAGACTAATTTCTGTATTTGTACTTCTGTATTTGTACTCAGCTTTGCCGACATCTCTGTACCTCGGGAGCCACTTCGGAAACAATTAACAATTTCACCTTTTACCTTTTCTCCTCAGGGAACCAATCTATGGGGGAGACAAGGGGGGACACTTTCCCCCGCTCCTTCACCTTCCCTTTCTCCTTCAGGCTAGTTACAACAGCTCTTGAGAATTTTTAATATCCTTGGGATGTTCAAACCAGCATGGTCCTACTGCTATGTCTCCTGAATGTGGTTCAGGTCTTGTTTAAGGTTAAACAATTATTTAACAATACCATCCAGAGATGAACCCCTGCGACAGGCACTGTGGCTACTCAAACCCCATTCACAGGCATTGCGGCTACTCAAACCCTGTTGACAGGCACCACAAATACTCCAGCCCCCACAACAGGCACTGCAGCTACTCAAACCCTGGCGACAGGCACTGCAGCTGAACCAGAGAACCAACCCATGCCAGTAACAGTCGCCCCTATACACCAGAAGAAATACACAAGAAAATCAACTTGTTTAGTAAGGGATGAAGATGAACCAGGGCCATCACGAGAACAGGAGGAGGAAGAGGCAGAACCCATACATGAGATGGTAACCACCCAATCCCTATCCCTGAGTAAGCTGCGAGATATGCAAAAAGATTTCAGCTGTCGTCCAGGTGAGCACATTGTCACCTGGCTGCTCTGATGCTGGGATAACAGGGCCAGTAGCCTGGAATTAGAGGGTAGGGGAGCCAAGCAGCTGGGATTCCTTTCTAGGGAAGGGGACATTGACAAAGTGATTGGAAAAGGGGCACAAGCCCTCAGCCTCTGAGGGTGACTCTTGTCAGGCGTGAAGGAAAGCTATCCCTTCAAGGAAGAGATTATATGTCACCCAGGCAAGTGGACCACCATGGAGAGAGGTATCCAGTACCTGAGGGAATTAGCCATGCTGGAGGTGATTTATGATGACCTGAACAATGAACAGTTATCCAAAGATCCAGATGAAGTCAAGTGCACACAACCCATGTGGCAGAAGTTTGTATGGAGAGCACCATCATCATATGCCAACTCATTGGCAGTAATGACCTGGAAAGACAGGGAGGGACAAACGGTGGATGAACTGGCTGGCCAACTCCGGCAATATAGAATCATAGAATCATAGAATCATTAAGGTTGGAAAAGACCTCTGAGATCTTCGAGTCCAACCGTCAACCCAACACCACCATGCCCACTAAACCATGTCCCTAAGCGCCTCATCTACATGTCTTTTAAATACTTCCAGGGATGGGGACTCAACCACTTCCCTGGGCAGCCTCTTCCAATGTTTCACCACTCTTTCAGTAAAGAAGTTTTTCCTCATGTCCAATCTAAACCTCCCCTGGCGCAACTTGAGGCTGTTTCCTCTCGTCCTATCACTAGTTACTTGGGAGAAGAGACCGACACCCACCTCGCTACAACCTCCTCTCAGGTAGTTGTAGAGAGCGATGAGGTCTCCCCTCAGCCTCCTTTTCTGCAGGCTAAACAGTCGCAGTTCCCTCAGCCGCTCCTCAGAAGACTTGTTCTCCAGACCCCTCACCAGCCTCGTTGCCCTTCTCTGGACACGCTCCAGCACCTCGACGTCCTTCTTGTAGTGAGGGGCCCAAAACTGAACACAGTATTGGAGGTGCGGCCTCACCAGTGCCGAGTACAGGGGCACAATCATGTCCCTACTCCTGCTGGCCACACGATTTCTGATACAGGCCAGGATGCCATTGGCCTTCTTGGCCACCTGGGCACACTGCCGGCTCATGTTCAGCCGGCTGTCGACCAGCACCCCCAGGTCCTTTTCCGACAGGCAGCTTTCCAGCCACTCTTCCCCAAGCCTGTAGCGCTGCATGGGGTTGTTGTGGCTGAAGTGCAGGACCCGGCACTTGGCCTTGTTGAATCTCATACAGTTGGCCTCGGCCCATCGATCCAGCCTGTCCAGGTCCCTCTGCAGAGCCTTCCTACCCTCGAGCAGATCAACACTCCCGCCCAACTTGGTGTCGTCTGCAAACTTACTGAGGGTGCACTCGATCCCCTCATCCAGGTCATTGATAAAGATCTTGAACAAGACCGGCCCCAGTACTGAGCCTTGGGGAACACCGCTCGTGACCGGCCGCCAACTGGATTGAACTCCATTCACCACAACTCTCTGGGCCCGGCTGTCCAGCCAGTTTTTGACCCAGCAAAGAGTACACCTGTCTAAGCTGTGAGCCGCCAGCTTCTCGAGGAGAATGCTGTGGGAGACAGTGTCAAAGGCCTTACTGAAGTCCAGGTAGACCACATCCACAGCCTTTCCCTCATCCACTGGGTGGGTCCCCTGGTCATTGAAGGAGATCAGGTTGGTCAAGCAGGACCTGCCTCTCATGAACCCGTGCTGGCTGGGCCTGATCCCCTGGTTGTCCCGCTCATGCCTTGTGAGCGCCCTCAAGATGAACCGCTCCATCATCTTCCCCGGCACTGAGGTCAGGCTGACAGGCCTGTAGTTCCCCGGATCCTCCTTCCGGCTCTTCTTGTAGATGGGCGTCACATTGACAAGCCTCCAGTCATGCAGGACCTCCCCCGTTAACCAGGACCTCTGATAAATGATGGAGAGTGGCTTGGCGAGCTCCTCCGCCAGCTCCCTCAGCACCCTCGGGTGGATCCCATCCGGCCCCATAGACTTGTGAGCATCCAGGTGGCGTAGCAGGTCGTTAACTGCTTCCTCTTGGATTATGGGGGGTTCATCCTGCTCTCTGTCCCTGTCTTCCAGCTCAGGGGGCCGAGTACCCTGAGGAGAACTGGTCTGCCTGTTAAAGACTGAGGCAAAGAAGGCATTAAGTACCTCAGCCTTTTCCTCATCCTCGGTGACAATGTTCCCCCCCGCATCCAATAAAGGATGGAGATTCTCCTTGGCTCTCTTCTTGTCATTAATATATTTGTAAAAACACTTTTTGTTGTCTCTAATGACAGCGGCCAAATTGCGTTCTAGCTGGGCTTTTGCCTTTCTCATTTCCCCTCTGCACGACCTAACGAGATCCCTGTACTCTTCTTGAGTCGCCTGCCCCTTCTTCCACAAGCGGTAAACTCTCCTTTTTTTCCTGAGTCCCAGCAAGAGCTTCCCGTTCAGCCAGGCCGGTCGTCTTCCCCACCCGTTCTTCTTATGACGTATTCGGACAGCCTGCTCCTGCGCCTTTAAGACTTCCTTCTTGAAGATCATCCAGCCTTCCTGGACCCCTTTGCCCTTCAGGACTGTCTCCCAAGGGACTCTCTCAACCAGCGTCCTGAACAGGCCAAAGTCCGCCCTCCGGAAGTCCATGGTTGCGGTTTTGCTGGCCCCCCTCCTTACTTCACCGAGAATGGAGGATTCTATCATTTCATGGTCGCTAAGCCCAAGACGGCCTCCGACCACCACACCTCCCACCAGTCCTTCTCTGTTTGTAACCAGCAGGTGGAGCGAGGCACCTCCCCTGGTAGGCTCACTTACCAGCTGTGTCAGGAAGTTGTCTTCCACACACTCCAGGAACCTCCTAGACTGTTTCCTCTCTGCTGTGTTGTATTTCCAGCAGACGTCCGGGAAGTTGAAGTCCCCCACGAGAACAAGGGCTAGTGATTGAGAGACTTCTGCCAGCCGCTCATAGAATGCTTCATCCGCCCCTTCATCCTGGTTGGGTGGTCTATAACAGACTCCCAGCAGGATATCTGCCTTGTTGGCCTTCCCCCTCACTCTTAGCCATAAACACTTGACCATATCAGCATCACAGTCGTTGAGCTCTAGACAATCGAAACACTCCCTAACATACAGGGCCACCCCACCGCCTCTCCTTCCTCACCTGTCCCTTCTGAAGAGTTTATAGCCATCCATTGCAGTACTCCAATCATGAGAGTCACCCCACCATGTTTCTGTGATGGCGACTAAGTCATATCTCTCCCGCTGCACAATGGCTTCCAGCTCCTCCTGTTTGCCGCCCATGCTGTGTGCATTGGTGTAGATGCACTTGAGCTGGGCTATCGATTTCACCCCCAGCATTGGCATGCCACCCCTAGGCTCATCTCTAGTGAGCCTGGTTTTATCCCCTTCCCTCTTCGAACCTAGTTTAAAGCCCTCTGGATGAGCCCCGCCAATTCATGAGCAATGATTCTTTTCCCCCTGTGAGACAGCTGTACTCCATCTGTCGCCAGCAGGCCCGGTGCCATGTAAACCTCCCCATGATCAAAAAACCCAAAATTCCTCCGATGGCACCAGCCCCTGAGCCACATGTTGATCAGGTGTGTTTTCCTGCTCCTTTCAATATTCTTCCCTGCCACTGTAGGGATTGAAGAAAACACTACCTGTGCTCCTGATCCTTCAACCAATCGCCCCAGTGTCCTGAAGTCCCTTTTGATCACTGCAGGACTTCTCTCTGGAACCTCATCACTGCCAGCCTGTATAACCAACAGCGGGTAGTAGTCGGAAGGCCGTACCAGACCAGGGAGTTTCCTAGTAATGTCTCTAACCTGGGCCGCAGGGAGGCAGCAGACTTCCCTGTGGGATGGGCCTGGTCGGCATATTAGACCCTCTGTTCCCCTCAGAAGGGAATCGCCTATGACAATTACCCTCCTTTTTTTCTTAGCAGCAGCAGTCATAATGCGTGGGGCTGACTGCCTCACCCTAGGCAACTCCCTGGATGGACCTTCATCTACATCTTCATTTGCCTGGCCCTCAAGTTCCAGGGCCCCATATCTGTTGTGTAAGGGCAACTGGAAAGGTGAGGGAGGTTGGGCAGGGGTTCTCCTGGCACCCCAAGCAGGGACCTGTTTCCATTACCCCCCATCACTTAGGTCCCCTCCTTCTGCCTGGTGGGAAGAGGGCAGGGGATCCTCTGATTCTTGTGGAGCCTCCATCTGCTGCCTTTGCCTCAGGGATGGTAGGGCGTGGCTCCACCAATCCATCTCCCTCTCACACTCCCGGATACTCCTTAACCTTTCCACCTCCTCCTTCAGCTCTGCCACCAGGCTGAGCAGATCATCCACCTGGTCACACCGCACACAGGTGTTGTCTCTGCTGCCCTCCGGCACAGCTGACAGGCTCAGGCACTCCCTGCAGCCGGAGACCTGGACAGCTGTATGCTTGCGTGAGGGCTCCATCTGGGTCGCCACATTCCTTCTGGTGATGGCATTCGGCCGAATGGAAACCATAGCTAGGTTCTCTTCTGGGAGGGCAATGACTACCAGTTGAGTTGGTTGAGTTGGTCTCTAGAGCCAGGAGGGGGACTGAACCCTGCCCGCTCGCCTTCCCTGCATGCCCTGCCTGCGCAAACTGCTGTACAAACTGCCGCACCACACCCTTCTGCCGCACCACGTCCTGTTTGCCCGCCCTGTTCGCCGCGCTCCGGGTCGCTTATGCTCCCTGGGGGCTGCTCTTGTATGTGAGGGGGTTTGGCCACCGTCCCTCCTGTCCCCGCCCACACTGAGTCAGAGCTGCTGCTCATCAGGAGCTCAGTCCTCTGGCTCAGGGAGGGGGGGGCACCCTCTCTCTCCCTGTGCTTTTGCTTTTGAGGTTTTTGCTGCAGTTTTGCCCCTCTAGGAAGGGTCCCCTGGCACAATCCTCTGCTCCAGAGCCCTTCGCCTTGGTGGCTTCAAGGAAGATACGAAGATATGAAGAAAGTCTCTCTTCCTCCCTATGGGCCTGCATTTCAGCTATGGAGAAACTGCCGGACATGTTAGCTGAGAAACTGTCCTAGGAGTTCCAGTGATTCAAAGAGGATATGTCCTACTCCCCACCTGTACAGACCAATATCTCAGCCATTAGGAGTAAGCGTCCCTCTGCTCGAGAGAGAGGATATAGTGGATACACACTATGGGCCACTCTGTGGTTTTCCCTAGGTGACCATGGAGAGGACATGAAGAAGTGGGATGGAAAACGTATCTCGACCCTAGAAGCATGGGTACATGAGTTGCAAGGAAAAACAATCACAAAAGGGGGTTCTTCCAGGAAAATTGCTGCTCCAGGTTCCAGCGGGCAGTTCCCCAGACAGAGTAGAAGGGCTGATCTTACTTCTGATCTTAATAAAGGGACTTTTGATTCACATTTACAAGAAGTGAGTAATGGATACTATGACCAGGACTAGAACGGCCCTGCCTCCAGCCAGGGGGAGGAAAGGGACAATGGGTTTACTGGACTGTGTGGATTCAATGGCCTGGCACATTGGACCCACAGGAGTATAAGGCTCTAGAGGACACTGGTGCACAGTGTGCCCTAATGCCATCAAGCTGTAAAGGGGCAGAACCCATCTGTATTTCTGGGGTGATGGGGGGATCCCAACAGCTAACTGTATTGGAAGCCGAAGTGAGCCTAACTGGGAATGAGTGGCAGAAGCACCCCATTGTGACTGGGCCAGAGGCTCTGTGCATCCTTGGCATAGACTACCTCAGGAGAGGGTATTTCAAGGACCCAAAAGGGTACTGGTGGGCTTTTGGTATAGCTGCCTTGGAGACGGAAGAAATTAAACAGCTGTCCACCCTGCCCGGTCTCTCAGAGGACCCTTCTATTGTGGGGTTGCGGAAGGTTGAAGACCAACAGTTGCCAATCACTACCACAACGGTGCACCGGTGGCAATATTGCACCAACCGAGACTCCCTGATTCTCATCCGTAAGCTGATTTGTCGACTGGAGAGCCAAGGAGTGATCAACAAGACTCACTGACCCTTTAACAGTCCCATATGGCCAGTGTGAAAGTCTAATGGAGAGTGGAGACTGACAGTAGACTATCGTGGCCTAAATGAAGTCACACCACTGCTGAGTGCTGCCGTGCCGGCCATACTAGAACTTCAATACGAACTGGAGTCAAAAGCAACCAAGTGGTATGCCACAATCGATATCACTAATGTGTTTTTCTCAATCCTTTTCTCAAATGAGGCCCTGAGCAACGACAAGCCTTTGAACAAATTAAAGAGGAGATAGTTCATGCAGTAGCCCTGGGGCCAGTCCGGGCAGGACAAGATGTAAAAAATGTGCTCTATACCGCAGCTGGGGAGAATGGCCCTACCTGGAGCCTCTGGCAGAAAGCACCAGGGGAGACTCAAGGTCGACCCCTAGGGTTTTGGAGTCGGGGATACAGAGGATCCGAGGCCCGCTATACTCCAACTGAAAAAGAGATATTGGCAGCATATGAAGGGGTTCGAGCTGCTTTGGAAGGGATCAGCACTGAAGCACAGCTCCTCCTGGCACCCCGACTGCTTGTGTTGGGCTGGATGTTCAAAGGGAGGATCCCCTGTAGACATCATGCAACTGATGCTACATGGAGTAAGTGGGTTGCACTGGTCACACAACGGGCTCGAATAGGAAACCCCAGTCGCCCAGGGATCCTGGAAGTGATCATGGACTGGCCAGAAGGCAAAGATTTTGGAATATCACCAGAGGAGGAGGTGACACGCACTGAGGAGGCTCCAATGTATAATGAACTACCAGAAAATGAGAAGCAATATGCCCCGTTCACTGATGGGTCCTGTCGTCTTGTGGGAAAGTATCGAAGGTGGAAAGCTGCTGTATGGAGTCCTATATGACAAGTGGCAGAAACTGCTGAAGGAGAAGGTGAATCGAGTCAGTTTGCAGAGGTGAAAGCCATCCAGCTGGCTTTAGATATTGCTGACCGAGAAAAGTGGCCAGTGCTCTATCTCTATACTGACTCATGGATGGTGGCAAATGCCCTGTGGGGGTGGTTACAGCAATGGAAGTGGAGCAACTGGCAGCGCAGAGGCAAACCCATTGGGCTGCCACATTGTGGCAAGATATTGCTGCCCGGGTAGCGAACCTGGTTGCAAAAGTCTGTCACGTAGGTGCTCACATACCCAAGAGTCGGGCCACTGAAGAACATCAAAACAACCAGCAGGTGGATCAGGCTGCTAAGATTGAAGTGGCTCAGGTGGATCTGGACTGGCAACGTAAGCGTGAATTATTTATAGTTTGGTGGGCCCATGACACCTCAGGTCACCAAGGAAGAAATGAAACACATAGACAGACTCATGATCGAGGGGTGGACTTGACCATGGACACTATTGCACAGGTTATCCATGAATGTGAAACATGCGCTACAATCAAGCAAGCCAAGCGGTTAAAGCCTCTCTGGCATAGAGGACAATGACTGAAATATAAATATGGGGAGGCCTGGCAGATTGATTATATTACACTTCCACAAACCCGCCAAGGCAAGCGCCATGTGCTTACAATGGTGGAGGCAACCACTGGATGGCTGGAAACATATCCCATGCCCCATGCCACTGCCCGGAACATTATCCTGGGCCTTGAAAAGCAAGTCCTATGGCGACATGGCACCCCAGAAAGAATTGAGTCAGACAACGGGACTCATTTCCGAAACAACCTCATAGACACCTGGGCCAAAGAGCATGGCATTGAGTAGGTATATCACATCCCCTATCATGCACCAGCCTCTGGGAAAATTGAACGATACAATGGACTGTTAAAGACTACACTGAGAGCAGTGGGTGGCGGGACGTTCAAACATTGGGACACATATTTAGCAAAGGCCACCTGGTTAGTCAACACTAGAGGATCTGCCAATCGAGCTGGCCTTGTCCAGTCAAAACTTCTACGTACTGTAGATGGGAATAAAGTCCCTGTAGTGCACATAAAAATTATGCTGGGGAAGACAGTCTGGGTTATTCCTGCCTCGGGCAAAGGCAAACCCATCCCTGGGATTGCTTTTGCTCAAGGACCTGGGTGCACTTGGTGGATAATGCGGGAGGATGGGGAAGTCCGATGTGTACCTCAAAGGGATTTGGTTTTGGGTGAGAACAGCCAATGAATTAAATTGTATGATGTTAATTGCTATATAATACTGTATATCATCACTTCTATGGTGACTATATGCCATATTAACAGTATTACAGTAAGAATGACCTAGGTTAATGAAGAATGAACTTTGATGAAACCGAGCAAAGTGCAGCGATGATAGAACCGGACAAGTGCAGTGGTGATGGGACCAAAACTGGCTTCAGCATGCAACAATGCAACACCACACACCATCTCTCCTGCCCTGAAGGACTGTTATGTCAGATGGAGCCCAAAGTCATAGACTAAATGAACTCAACAAACATTTTATAGGGATGGCCCATAGACTAAGGGAATGATATCTGTGTGTATATACATCAAAAGACAGGAGAAGTGGTGGTGATTAATTGGGATGTATTGGAAAGTGTGGGACCTGGGCATGACATAGATAGCATAGAAAAAGGGATGGATACTGTCCTGGTTTCAGCTGGGATAGAGTTAATTTTCTTCCTAGTAGCTGGTACAGTGCTGTGTTTTGGATTTAGCATGAGAATAATGTTGATAACACACTGATGTTTTAGTTGTTGCTAAGCAGTGCTTACACTAGTCAAGGACTTTTCAGCTTCCCATGCCCTGCCAGCGAGAAGCTGGGAGGGGGCACAGCCAGGACAGCTGACCCAAACTGGCCAAAGGCATATTCCATACCATATGACATCATGCTCAGTATATAAAGTGGGGAGAGTTAGCTGGGGGGCGGTGACCGCTGCTCGGGAGCTGGCTGGGCATTGGTTGGCAGGTGGTGAGCAATTGCATTGTGCATCACTTATTTTGTATATAGTTTCTTCATCATCACCATCATCATCACTATTATTATTTTCCCTTCCTTTTCTGTCCTATTAAGCTGTCTTTATCTCAACCCACAAATTTTGCTTTTTTTTTTTTTTTCCCCCCAATTCTCTCCCCCATCCCACTGGAGGGGAAGGAGTGAGCCAATGGCTGTGTGGTGTTTAGCTGCCTGACGGGTTAAACCACAACAGTGCCAAACTCTACCCGTGCATAGCACACAGAACTTGGACTTTGAATTCCTAGTTAAGCACAAAAATGCCTTTGTTTCCTTGGCCTAAGTGAATTAGCTGAATTGTTAAAACGTGGCTTTGACAGAAAGGAAATAACTTAGATTAAGGCTTAAACCATTGGATTAGCCCTTCTCTAGCTATTTGCAGCATGGAAGAAATGTAGAGATTATAAATATTGAATTTAAAATATCAATTATTTGTATTATGCAAAAAAAATCCTGTTCTGAACATTAGATGTCAAATATTCACCCATGATTATTTTTACTCCATTATATACATATCAGTCTTCACCATGAAAAATAACATAACTACATTAAAAACAAACAAACAAACAAAATCAAAGTAACTCAAACAGTTTCATTAAGAATCTGAACATGAAACCCAGTTTATTTTGAGGATCAATGTTCCACAATTAAGGAATAGACTAAAATTAAATTTTCATTCCTTCCTTTTTGTTATACAATTGTTGTAAAATATTAACAATACAATACTAAACACTTTTTATTGTCAAGAAAATCATGGTACTTTACTGACAATAGTAAAGGTTGGAGTCATGGTCAAGTTACTATAGTTTAACAAGTAACTGCATATCAGCTGAGTCTCAGTGATATCCTGTGTGCTTGCATGAGTGTTTTAATTTAGATTAATTCGCCTTCACTGTGGTCTGGGCCATGCTGAATCCTTTCACAATTGCTGCAGTTTGTGATTCCCCAACTACAGACCAGTGTTTAAATAACTGCTGTCTGTATTCTACCCGTTCAGCCTCGCTGGGTTTCTTTCCACCTAACCTGACTGTGCTAATAAATCTGGCTGCATAAAAGGGAGAAATGACTAATGTGAAAGCATGCAGCATAGTAGCAGAAAGAGGAGTAGGGCTGTGTGAACTTTTATAGCTCTTCAGATAATACTCTTTACTTCACTGAACAAGTTCATGTCCCTGATTGTTTCGAACGAACAGCTGCTGTAGGTTGAATCGCACTTGCAGAAACTAAGCACAGCATTTCAAGAGACATGAGAGGAATTCCAGGAGAAAAGGAAGCAGGGCTTGCCCAAGACATGCTTTGGTTTGCCTTAAAGATATCAAGTGTACAGAAAGTAATCTGGGGAGTTTAAATTGTTTCTTATAAATTTTCATCTAATTTTTGACACGTCAGCTAATACTAAATTGAATTTCTCTCTTAGGACACCCATCCCTTTGAGGCAAGGTCTTCCGGATATGAAGTCAGGTCAAATGTGGAGCACAGCAGGAGAGGTTAGTTTCTGTCGGGGCTCTTAATTGAGAGCAAAAAAGCATTACTTTTGAGTGACTTATGTGTTCTATGAGAAGCTAAATGTATAAACAGACTTAGTAGACTCACATTTCTCCCAAAAAGTCCAACTAAATTTCTTGTTAAATATCATTGTCTTCATAATATGAAAGCCATTAAATGGTTGACATTTAACATGGGTAGTACCTGATTGTACAATGATTGACATCATTTTACAAGGAAGAGGAAGAAAAACTTATATTAATGCATTAACGGACATTTGGGTTGCCCAGTGGGAGAATCCTGGTAAAATAGTCTGTATCATGCTAAAATTCAAACATGAAAGATGACAAATCTGAGGAACAAAGTGAAGGCACTAATACAAAACTGTATACCCTTCTCTTTACTCCCTTATTGTAACTTTCTATTTCAGTACCATTACTGTGAACAGGTCATTAATTCATTTGGTAGCAAGGCACAAATTTAATATTCAGTATAAATAAATCTACAGCTTCATCAAAACTCTTAAAAGCACATGTATAGATATCTGCAAATTAGAATGGTACAAATAAGATATTTATGCCTTGCTTCTCAGTTAATGTATACACTGCTACCTTGAGTAATTTTCATTTTAACAAATGATTGTAAATTATGTCTGTTCCCATTCGCCTTTCTAAACTGTATTGTTTCCAAGTGCTGAAGGTAATAAATAGATTAAAATCTTAAAAATATTTTCTTTTAGGTAAAACAAGAAAAAAACCCAAACTGTAGCTATTCCATTACTGCAGCTAATGTCCTTTTAAGAGCCTTTTGTACATAACACATAGGTGGAGGAAGCTAACATGATATTGCCAAGGCGTATTTAATTTTCTTAAAGAGTGTGATAGAAAAACATACTGAAACACTGTCTTAAAAACACATGAATGGATGGCTCACCACTGTTTTTGCTTATTATTTTAAGAAGCAGTGCACAACCTTCAGCACACTCCATCAAAAGAGTGGTAGCAGTTCATTTTAATGCCAGCTAAGATGAATCCTTGACATTTACAAAACTTCTGACTGTGAGTTTCAGAAATAAAGTAATAAAG
The DNA here is from genome assembly GCF_965638725.1 of Aptenodytes patagonicus. Taxonomy (NCBI): domain Eukaryota; kingdom Metazoa; phylum Chordata; class Aves; order Sphenisciformes; family Spheniscidae; genus Aptenodytes; species Aptenodytes patagonicus. The sequence continues at coordinate 163,385,961 of NC_134949.1, read as the reverse complement.
TAAAAATATTGCAATCCTGCAAGATGCCTCATGCATACATCACATTTAGAATTTTGAAATGTTTTGAAAAACATTTGAAATAAAATACACACTCACAAAAAAAGCCCCACAGTATAAAACATGAACTTATTTTCATTAAATACCTTAGATAATGATTTTCTGAAATGAGATTTTTCTATAAGGAACCTTTTAATCAGGATAAGCATTTAACAGACTCTATCCACTGATATTGCAAAATCCTGGAAATTATTAGTATTTCAAATATTAAGAAAATATAGATATATAGCCAAAGCTTTCACATTAACACTAATATCTCTGATTATGATAGAAAATGGAAAGAGCTATTGCAGATAGCAACATAAAATTATATACTCTGTGTCATTTTTCCTTAATTGTTCATGTTTGTTTACATGCCTTATCAACATTTTAAAGGGCAATAGCTTGTTTCAGTAAGAATATAAATACCGATTAGATCAAATGGAAACATAAATAGTATTAGCCAAAGAAAACATCACCAGGGTTCCTATTCTCTGATCGTGGTTTCTTAGCTTAAAGCTGCAGGAATTCCCACAGCTGTTGCAAAATTTGAACCCAAGAAGCAATAATAAAATATAAATTTTATTGTCCCAACATTTCAGTTATTTACTTATTGAACATCACAAAAAAAAAAAAAAAAAAGGAGTGTCTGATTTGTCACATTTTTGCGTTGATCTAGCTCTTAGGAAAGAGGAAGTTCATTCAGCAAAATGCAAATCTCCCTAAATAAGCTGGATTCTTTTTACAGTTTGGGAAAGAAATAGGCACTTTTAAGGAGTGGTTCACTTCAGGTTTTGGACTTCTGCTTTAGCATTAGATGAAGTGTGCCTTGGAAATGTATATTTCTTTCAGCTGTCTGAAAAGGAAGCCTAATTTAGCCAGATGTCTAAAATGAGGTAAAATGAATCCCACCCAGACTTTTTATTGTTTGAAATTGTTCTATCAGCTGGGGAAAAATATCAGACTTTTTTTTTTAGCACTTTAGAAAGAATGGTATATTTTTAACACTTAATTCAATTCCGGCTTCTTTGTTTCTACTCTCACTATTGCATGCATTATTTCATATCAGCAACTCTTTAGTATTTCACTTCATTTTATTCCTCTTGTTACTGATATTTGATAGGTGACTTTCAGTTAGTCCAAGGAGAGAGGGGGAAAATTGAGCAGAAAATCTTTTATTCCAATGAAGACTCAAAATGCTTGCATTTATTTGCCACATTTAATATTCTATTATCTTGTAGTGAACCTACAATGGACAGTTGTAGACATGCACTCGAAAACTTCTGGCTGATCCTACAGAAATTAGTTTAGTACAGATCCAGGTATTTATTGAGCTTAAGTAACAGCTGAACAGCAGTAAAAAGATTGAAGTAAAAAATGGTTTTAAGTGTGTTTAGTTCTTCCTAAGTTTAAGCACTTATTTCCTTTATTGAATATAGTCTAAAAAAATTGAACCACTGTACTGGTTTTGGCTGGGATAGAGTTAAATTTCTTCATAGTAGCTGGTATGGGGCTATGTTTTGGATTCATGCTGAAAGTAGCATTGATAGTACAGGGATGTTTTTGTTATTGCTGAGCAGTGCTTGCACAGAGTCAAGGCCTTTTCTGCTTCTCACACCACCCCACCAGCGAGTAGGCTGGGGGTGCACAAGAAGTTGGGAGGGGACACAGCTGGGACAGCTGACCCCAACTGACCAAAGGGATATTCCATACCATATGTTGTGCTCACCAATAAAAGCTGGGGGAAAGAAGAAAGAAAGGGGGGACATTTGGAGTGATGGCGTTTGTTGTCCCAAGTAACTGTTACGCGTGATGGAGCCCTGCTTTCCTGGAGATGGCTAAACATCTGCGTACCAATGGGAAGCAGTGAATGAATTCCTTGTTTTGCTTTGCTTATGCGCGCAGCTTTTGCTTTACCTGTTAAACTGTCTTTATCTCAACCCACAAGTTGTCTCACTTTTACCCTTCTGATTCTCTCCCCCATCCCACTGATAGGGAGTGGGAGAAGGGCTGTGTGGTACTTAGCTGCCCACTGAGGTTAATCCACAGCAACCACAAACTGCAGTGAGGTCTGCACCTATTCTTGTGCTTTGTAACTCAGATGGAAACTTGAACTGGGATCCTCAGTAGCACGTTATAAAAACACCAGTGCTTAGGCTCACATGATCTCCTGCTGGAGTTCAGGTCTTTTTCTTACGTTTTTCTTGTGTTCTTCTAAACATAAACCCTTGGAACTCAATGGATAGCAACCTGGTTTATGCAGCTGTTTTATGTTATATTCTCCTGCTAATTTACATGATAATACCATCAGAAAGTAAGTTATGTCTCATTGCATTTTCATTGCAATGGTTGACCAAAACTGTAAGGATGAGTGAAAATTTTCTTGACAGGATTACCTATCACAGTTATGACCTTGTTGCAAATTTTGAGTTATCTCTGATTTTTCCTCCCTGTTTCTGCTTAGCATTTTTGCTTTGATTCAAGCTCTGTGGAGAAATCCCTCTCAAGCTCTCCAGGTGCCAGGAATTTGGCAGGTGAGAAGTCAGAGTTCCAAGAAAAACTATTGTATTTTGGAGTGCTCCTTTTCTTTCCAGTACTGCCCATTTTGCATGAAATTTGCTTCTGACTTCCTTCTCCCCTTGCCGGCTTACTTTTTTTTATTCTGGTTGTACATTTAAGTGTCAGGAAGTGTTGATCTCTTTTTTTACTGCATAACCCTGCTTTTGCTCATTGATGGTACTGCTTTTCTAAATAGTTCTTACTGCTTTTACTTTTTTTTTCCCAAAATACCTTTCCTCTAGAATAAGAATCTTCATGGATGGTAATTTGTAGAAAAAAGAAAAGAGACTGAATTCCACACTTATCTTTTTTTTTTTTTTTTTTAGTTTGAAATCTAACTTCTGCAAAAACTGTCCTTTTGCTTATACTTCAGTTTCGCATTTTATGGAGGTACATCTTTTGTTCATCCATCAAAACAAGTTTTGCTACCTGTTTCCTTCCCCCTGACTCCCCAGAACTCTCTGAAGTTCTCTCCAAGGAATAGCACAACATTCATTAGGGAACATGACTCATTCACTGTTACTGCTACTCTTAAGAACCAACATCCTTTAAGAGTTGAAGAAGTCTTGTTGTTCTCACCTCTAAAAGCAACAACCTGAGTAAAATAAAGCTGTTGAAAAGATATCTTCAGAAAAGCTACCACAGATAGGCAATTTCCTTTACTTGATGAATGTACTATTTCACTAAATTGCTTTAGGTTTTTAGTTTTGGTTTTGAGGGGGTTTTTTAAGCAGAAATTAATACTTTATACTGTCAAAATAAATCTCAAAAAGTAAATCAAATATAACCCAATGTCACGTGAGAAGTGCTGAATTTGGGTATTCTTTCTACACCTTGCAAACAACAAATAAGCATTGAATTCAGTGAGAACAGATTTCTCTGTGGCAACAATTATATATTAAGATGTGGGCAACAGATCAGTCATTTTTTTTCTGAGGTAACATACCACTGTTTCACTTCTTTGAACAAATTATTTTATTCTTTCATGCTACTTAACCATTAATAAATAATATCTCTATCTTTGTGATAGTTCTAATAAATATTGTCTCCTCTTAGGTATGACTACTCTAGCAATACATCAGTTCTTCCTGTTTCCATGTTCTTCACCTAGTTTTAAAATATAATTCTAAATATGATATATTCAGTGTATCTGGAGTCTATGCCAAGATTTAGTGTCCACACTGATTATTTAACTATTAGCTGCAATTAGTGTCCTTGATCACTGTGTGAAGTAGTAACTGAGAAGAACAGATGGAGTTTATTGTTAGAAGTCTCCAGATGTCTGTGGAGAACCTGGGCAATGCTATTAGCTGGTTGCTCATACTACCAGCACCTTCATTCTCGTATGACATATGATTTGGCATGGGAATAACCAACCAAACAAGTAGCTCATGTTTCCAGGCCCTGGAGGTAGAATAGCTAATGATGTTAAGTAAGGTAGTAATTTATGTGATCCCTGAAAGTAGTCCACAACTGAGCTAAGATATGCATCAGGATCCTACTGCTGAGCAGTCAACACAGCTGACCAGTACACATTCTCAGATGGATTTGTTTGCTGTTCTGAAAAAATCTTTTGACGTCCCACATAATAGCGACAGTAGTACACAGAATAGTGCTATAATGCAACAATGAGGTTTGAGCTGATATGTATTAATTAACACAATTGCTCTGAATTCTGGCCTAGAAACATTTTGGAGCGGAGGAGCAGGGTAAAGGCAGAGTGGAAGAGGTTAGGATTATTCAAAGCTAAAAGGCAATAATGGATGCTTTAGACTTCTTTACCTTTACTATAACTTAAATTTCTCTTTATTCCTTTTTTCCTTTATCGGTCTTCTATCACACACTGTTGAAATAGGTGAATATTTAATTATGAACCTGTATACTCAGGGGAACCATAGATAGAGAAAGAACCCTTCTAATTAGTAATTCACTCTGTTTCCATGACACTGAAATATTGCTTCCTACAGTGTCTTTGTCCAGATGAGTTTTAAGTGCCCTACACGCTTTGGCCTCCATACCTTTCTTAGCAGTCATTTTGACAACATAATCACACCTCATTGCCAGAAAGTTTATACAGACATTCAAACAAAATATCCCTCCTGAACTTTCATTCTTACCATCTTATACCACTGATACCACTTGAAGTAATTCTTGCTCTATTTTTGGTGTATGTAGCCTCCAAAGGCTTCACATGGCAATATCCCATCTTTTACAAGCTGAAAAGCTAATTATGTGTATAATGCTCAAGTGAATGAATCACTGCTTAATCCCTAAACTTATTTTTTCTTGGAACTCTGGCCAAGAGTCAGTATTTCTGCAGCAATGTCTGCATTAGCTGGTGGAGTGGCACAACAGGAATTAACCTGCACAGAAAAACCATTGATGTTGAGGACCTGATGTTCACACTGGATTTGTTCTAAAGCATAAATTCAGAATGACTCCGGTTATGCTGACGCAAAACCCTTGAGTTTGAATCCATCTTCCTGTCCAGAGTTATGTGAGGGGAACCCAGTTGTGTGTTCCGATATTGCTCCTCTATGCAAACCAAAAAGAATTAAGTGGGGATGAGAGAGATATTACTTTCAAAGCACACTCCTGTCCAATCTAAAACAGCAACGTAGATGCAGCTGGTTCCAAAGTACCTAAATTTGAATTCAGTGACTGCAACAAAACTATACATCACAAATGAGATCGTACATTTGCTCTATGACTTATTATCTCTGCAGCTCAAAGTACCCTTGTCACGATTCACTGTGGCCACTGGAAAGGCCAAATTCCAATTGAAGTTGCTATTAAGTATCCCAAGGGCTTTTTCATTTTAGTGTTTTGCAAGATTTCCTTTTTATTTAATACCCTTGCTATAGGTAATATATTCTCAAATGTATTCAGTTGCAACTTCTCTGTTCTGAATCTCTTATAAGGTGCAATTTTTTTTAGTAATGGTAAAGATAATTAGCCATTGAAACAATGTACCTAGGGTCATGATAAATTCTCTAAAATGTGAAGTTTTGAAATTGAGATTAGATTTATTTCTCAAATAGAGGGCCTTGCTCGTCCTAAAGTTATATAGAAATCACTTCTTAAAATTCTATGGTCTGTGTTATGCAGGAGGTCAGACTAGATGATCATTATAGTTCCTACTGGTCTTAAAATTTATGGAACTGCAAAACATTTTGATATTTTATGTGCATATTACTAATTCTCAGTCTCTTTCTGTACAATTTCTCTTTCCTTGGAGGTTTTCATAACACCTCCCAAATGAATTTAGTATTATCTCTGAATTTCATTTATATGCTGTAAATTCAACTGAATATATTGCCATTTATCAGTGGACTGATTTGCAGTCCTTCAGCAAGTTTTCATTCTGTGTGACAGTGTTCATATCCATGCCAATTTTAATTAATTTTGTGAGTAGAATTTCATTTGACACTATATCAAATGCTTTAATAAAAGCTAGATATATCACATCTACTTCATTCCCCTCATCAACTGGTTTTGTCACTTTATCAAAATAAAGTATTCATGTTTGTCTGGAATGATTTGTACTTTGCAAAGCTATTTCTAATTTTGATCATGGATCACCAAGTGAGAGGTGCTAAAGGGTGTTATAGATGTTTTCTTTACAAACCAAAGCCTTTGAAAATGTAACAGGAGATGAACCTCACACTAATTTGTAAATTTGGAATATATTCATACTTTCTTCCTACTCACCTCCCACAGCTGACAAACATACATATTTCTCTTGAGTTTCTAAGATACTCAGTAATGGTCATTGTTCATAAAAGTGGTCAGAGCTCTACCTTGATTCAGTCTGTGTAATAAAGTAGTATGAGTAATATATACATTTCTTTTAGTTTGTGCACAGATAATCATGGGGCTAATGTTGAACATGGCTGCCTTATGAGAATATTTTTAGGCATAAATTCTATCTCTCACATCCCTGAATGCATAATAAACCAGAGGACTGGTCAATCTATGATTCTCTGCCTATCTCCCAAGGACCAAAGCTGACTGTATAAATCCTGTTACTAAGAATGTATATATACAAAAATACAAACTCTCACACATCTGCATGCAGAAGAAGAGGAAAAAAAGAGAAAATTAGGGGATCCATCTGCTAAAAGTTAGACATCTAAATATGGACTTTTCATCCCTTCATAGTCATAGAGGTCTGAGATACAAGTTAGCTCAGGAGGTACTTCGTGCAAGGCTTTGTTCTGCCTCATTCAGAGTGAAATAAAATCAGCTAAAGATGAGACTTTTAGATCTTCATATCCCATGCCAGTATACATACATAAAAGTTCTCTCTTGAAAAAAGTAAATTTTTGAACTGAAAAGGAACAGTATGGCAAAAATCTACGCTCACCACTTTGTTAAAATATTTTTTTGTTTTGTTCTGCTCTGGAATTTAAGCATGTTTTAAAAATAATAATAATGGCTCCAAAATTGAATTGTCATCAGCTGGATAGATTTATAAAATGGACAGCTCAGTAAGTGATCATTTTCTTCTAATCATGCATGTGAATATTTGTAAAACCACTGGCTGCTGGCAGCTATGAAATCTTGCAGCTTATTTGCTTATATAGAGTTTATTACAGAGAGTATTAGCAGCCTGTTGGGGTGCCAGCTATCTGAAATAGTCCGCTGCACAAAGGCACTTCCAAAAATTCATTGAGTAGAGTCTGCTAATGGAAATTAATTAACAGAAAGAAATTAAAAGTGGGTATAAAACTAGGTACCACATCAGCAGCCTCTATATTTATTTGAAATGACCGGCTCCTTCAGCCTTAGAACAAATATAAGATATTTATTCTTACCTGCATTCCCTTACAAGGATATATGTTTCTCATGATATCAAGCTCCTACTTCTTTGCTAGAAGTTTTGAGAGGAAGCTCAATGAAATATGACAGAATGCAAGCCAAGTGTCATATTGCATCATTGAGTCACACAAAAATGTTGGGGTTCTTCAATTCTGCTGTATATAAAGTTGCAAGAATAGGTGAAAAAACCTGTTTCATAAAATGTTATGAGTGCCTTCTTCCTGTCCTTTCCCTTTGCCTTCTCCCTGATAATTTGCAATGCTTAAATACACTGTATTTACTTCCTTATTTAGTTCATTATCATCTAGTAAAGCGTGCTGTCTCATGCTGAAATATGGGATTTCATAAACTATCTCATAAATCGTGAGTTGTCATAGATCATAAGTCACCACAAGTAAGCTTTTTCTGTAATTCGAAAATAAGTGAGACTATATTTCATGTTTTGGCTTAGGCTGTTGTGGACTATTTTCTTAAGTAAAATAATTGAATGCATTCAAAACTGATCATGGTTTGTTTTTTGGGTTTTTTTTTACTTAATAGTTATGTAAGATCATTCTCACATTCTCATAATTTCTTTCAGTTATTTATTCTGCTTTTACTTGAGATGCTGTCATTATGTCATTCTGATATCCCAACATAATCTGTTAGCTTCCTTGGCTTTTCTCATCTCTGCCTTGTTTGCTTAGTTCCCTTGGCTGCTTCTGCAAGATTTGTTGGTCATGTATCTAATCTCCTGCAGGGCCTGTCCATTCATCAGAATCTTCAGCATCCTACATAAAAAATACCCAAGTTAACTAGTGAACTTAATTTTTCATTTTCTGTTTCTATTTATAGAACAGCATTCAAAATAAGAATCTGCTTAGTGCTGAGTTCTTAAGCTTTTAATAGTCTGGGCAGAATATAGGAAATTATCTTTCCGAAGTAATTTTTTCTGCCCAGTTTGTACTTATTTCAGTGAGTCTATTACCGTATGTAGGCACAGTTCCAGAAAAAGGATAAGGTGATATTTTGCACATCACAAGTTTCTAGCAGGTTCAGATCAGTAAATATCCAGGTGAATATTTACCTTGGCTGGATTTTATTCTTGGTAATAGCAATGGGAAAATTCTACTGATTTCAAGCATGCAAGAACAGACCTCATTTTTGTATAATTTAATTAAATAGGAAAACATTCTTTCTTTAAAAAATTATAGGGTACACTCCTTACAAAAGCAAATATAAACTGTAACTCCTCACTGCTGATGTCCCCTGGTACACTTTGGTTCAACATCTCTCTCTCCTGTGTTTTCATCCCATGCTTTTCCCAGATCAAAGGGAGCTGGTGGATAAATAAGGGGGGTTGGTTACTTCAATAGGTCCAAGCTTCCTTGGAATTCCCAGTTTTAGTATTTAGAATTAGAAATACTTTGTTAGTAATCTTGTGTGCTTGGGTTCTGTATGTGTGTGTCTCTATGCAAAACTATGTATAGTCCTGTGAAAAAATAACCATCTGTTTTGGTATTTATTTGTGAGATGAGACTAAACTTTACTTCTCAAAATAGACAAAAGTGATTCTTCTCCCACTCTATTCTACCTCTTTACCAGAAATGTTGAGGAAAAATGTTTTCAAAGCAAGAGAAAGACATTAGCATAACCACTCTTGCAAATCCTGGTCTATCTATCTGCAGCCATATGCAAACTATAGAGAAAAAGGATAAAGAGTCTCAAAACTGGATGCATGATTTGAACGTGTACCACGCTCTGCAGATGTCTGCTCACACTGGCATCCCTGTTCACATATTTGGCACTCGAAATTGCAAGAGGTTTCTGAGTAACAGCAGAGTGGGTCATTTCTGCAATGCCATACTTCCTAGGAGAAAAAAAAATAATCCAGAAGAATACTACTCTCAAGGAATAATAATATATGCAGTACTCATAAGTATCATGGATTCAGTGTAGGAAGAAGGGGAAAGCAAATGATAGTAGGTGCTGAAGAGGTTTATCATTTACTTCCAACTGTACTATTTCTTAGAATATATTATTAACAGGTTGTGAACGCCCTGTATTATTTTAAAGATAACGGTTATCATATCATTCAATGAAATTATACTATTGAATATAGGTTTTACAGAAGAAAATTCAGTGAGATCTGCAAGTTTCACAAGGAGGCAATTAGCTATAATTTAACTATGAAATACTGGTTGTCAACATTTGTAGACATCTGCAGTGTATGAGAATGGCCACCTCTACCTTACACAGTATCATTAAACTTGAGGATCAGTGTGTGCATGCAGAAGGACTATGCCCAATGAGCTGTTTTACATAAAGTGAGCCCATCTTAACTGGCATAAGTTCAAGGGAGAAATACAAAAATATAAGGGATGCTGTATGTACCCATAAATGAGCGTGCAGGTTAAAGTTTATGAGTAAGAATGCAGGTTGCAGTTTTCTTGATTGCATTTGGCTGTGGGACCTCCTTTTTCAGTTTGTTTGGGATTTTTTTTAAGTTGTTTGGTTTTCCATTTGAGGAAAAAACTGAGCAGAGAGAAAGTCTGTTATTTTTTTATACTCTTATAAATTATTTTTCTGAATTGGCTTAGTACCTGTACCTTGTTTTTCTGAGACTTACTTTCTAAACAGCATTTCATTTTAAATAGAAACCGTGTTTGTCAGCTAGTTCTCCAGGGTCTTTTCCAATTAACTCCTTGAAGTCCTCAGACCTTCCAGAACCAATTCTGGGAAAGCTTTCTCAGCAGAGTTTTCCTTGGAGTGCAGTTTGTTGACTTCCATCTTAAAATCCTTCCTGCTTAAAGTCTTTCTTTTCCCTACACCAGCTCTCTTAGTAGATGACTGGTATCTGCGAGTTGCTGCATCCTCAGAGTACAAGCTCTTCCTCTAGCTCTGCACTATGGAGGTACCTAAGAGTTGACCACCTAATGTGACCAAAGTCTTACAACTGTTTATTCCAGTTTTGATATCAGAGTATACACGTGCCTTGAGATCACTTTTGGCATGCACTTTTGGCATCCCAGTTAAAATTGCATTATTAGGACCCCCTCTATATATTTACAAGAATCCAAAACTGGATAACTGAGTTAACTGGGAATGGCTGGAATCCTCTGTACTATCTGTGCTTAAGTTAACCGATTTGTGGAAAGATACATTTCTACCAAAAAGTATGTGAATGAAGGAATAAGCTATAACCTAGTGTAGAAAGGTATACCTCATGGATTTGAGCTGAAATGATCCCTCAGTGTGAGGAAGTTTGTCAGCAGACGATAAGGTAGTATGAACAGAGTGAAGCATACAGACAACCTGAGGTACCGTCCTACCTGCTAGATACCTAAACTTCATTTCCAAAGTGGATTTCTTCAGAGCTGTTTCAGAAACAAGGCACTCAGTCCTGCTAAGAAGTACTTTTCTTCGAACTCCTGGGATTTCCCTGTTCGTGTTATGGCTGAAGTCAGGAGTGGGAATGCTACTAAACCTCTGACACAGAAGCCAGCAGATGCAAGATCAAGTCAAGGTCATCCACATATTAGCTGGAGGAGCAAGACAAACAGCACAATGACAGGAGTAAGGAGAAGTAAAATGATTTTCTGTCCCTTCTGCTCCCTCTCCAAGGCAAGGAGAAATGAGCAAAAGAGAAGCTGTGAAAGAGTGGCCGTCCTCTTCAGTCTGCTCCTGGGACAGAGCTGCTGTGTGCTGCCTCTCCTCCCCCCTCCTGACCCCTCAGTTTTAGCTGGCCCCAGGATTAGGAGCAAGCCCCTCACAACCAGAGCTTCTATTGGAAACAGAAGTTCCATGTGCTGAGGGTTTATAGGACTGGACCCGTAATTTGCTCAATTACTAGTGTAAAGAAAACCATAGGGAACCTGAGAAACAGCAACTCCTAACCAAGCACATTTGCACTTCATCTGAAACCCGGTATGATTTATCAGGATCACACCCCCTCCTTCTCCAGGATCTAAAGCAATTTGTGTAGCTTAAATCAACTATTAAATGTATAACTAGGAGATAAAATCACAAACCCAGATCTAATTGGTATAGCTTAAATTAAGTTTTACATTTATTGCTGGGAGATAAAATTTGGATAGAATAACTATTACAACAGAATTAAGGAAAAGAAAATAGATACGGTGTGGGACCTACGGTAACTTTTATTTAAAACACATGTCTGATGGAGGCAGGAGTCTGCAGAAAACATCTGATACTACTGCACTGTAATCCCCGTTTGCCAGAGCAACACCATTCTGGGTAGTGAGTATAAAATATTAAATCTTAAACACGATGCTGATTTTAGAAAATAAATAAAGACATAGGAAGTTCATTTGACAATGCATGCAGCTTATGTGTACAGAACACTGCAAGAATTAGTCTCTCAAGGAAGATTTTTTTAACAGCAAGATTTTTATAAAGGTTTAAAAGGTATAGTCTAATATAAACAAAACTACTGGGACAGATAAACTGGTGAAAATAATTACTTTACAGCATACTAACGTCCAAGGAGACGGAAAGTAAAAAGAATATAAAACAAGAAATTCCAACTTAAGACAGTGTACTTTGTTTTTATTTCCAGTATAATAGACATCGCCTTAGGTTTTTCATGTTCTCATCCTCAATATTTCCTTTTTTATCTCCTTCTACAGTTTTATAATAGGAAATACTGAATCATGTTTTTGTATCAGGTATTCTTGTTGAAAAGTTCAACAATTCTCTTCAATATATGTGATTTGTTAGCTTTAGAATTAAAGAATAATTTAGGTTGGTAGGGACCTCTAGACATCACCTGGTGTAACGCTGACTGAAAGGAAGGCCTACCTCAGAGTTAAACGATGTTACTCAGGGACTTGTCTAGTCAAATACTTAATCTCTTCAAAGAGACGGCCTCTCTGAGCAAGCTGTTCGCAACTTATTCCACTGCTTGACCATTGTCACTGTGGATTTTTTTCCTAACGTCTAAAGGGAAATTCCTTTGCTGCAGCTTGTGTCCGTTGTCTTTCAACCTTTCAGTGTGCACTTTTGAGAAGAGTCTGGCCTTGACTTCTCTAGGTAGTTGAAGACCTTGGTTAGATATCTCCTCTTAGCTTTCTTTTTCACATTTTAATGCAAACTCTATCACATCTTAAATATAAAATTGTTTTGGTTACTCAGAATTTGCAGAAGGTCTGAAAGAGAGCAGAGCTATAACAAACAAGGAGACAATAAAAGGTGATGCAACAATTTTCACCAAGTTCTTTTTCCTTGGTTTGTAATAATAAGAAAAAAAAAATACTTGTGTTTTGCTAGACCTCTGCAGGCAAATCTGCCAGGAAAACGCCTTTCTCAGTCCTCCAAAACAAGGTGAAATATCGGTGTGAGCTGCAGGGATCTGAGGAGAAAGGCACAGAAGACAGGCTTAGGCAAAAAAATACATGTTCAAAATTTCCCAGCTCTTCACACAAATGAAAACAACTCTTAAGTGAGCACTTTAATCTCTGGAAAACAGCAATCTTACTTGCATGGGAGAGTTTGTGCTCAAAAGATCATACAATGAACTCCAGCTGAAAATATCCAGCCTGAGTTGCTCTGTTTAATAAAGATCATGCCTGTTCAGTGACCTCTGTCACTGTGTATTTCTTATCCCCCTATTGCCCAACAGAGCTCTAAGTGTTTACACTTGTGCAAATACTGTCTGATTCCTGGTAGATCCCGCTGAAAGTGTGGGATGGTTAATATTTTTAAACCTCTTTTTTTGTTGTTTTTAATAAACATTTACTTTTTCTAATGGTTTAGGTATTCATTCTGCCATTTCCAGCATAATTTAGGCCAGGAGCTTGGAGGGATTTCCAGAAGACAAATTTAGTGGTACCTTTCTCTCTTTCCTCGGAGAGAGGTTTAGATAATCAGACTATCCTCCATATGGAATGGAGATATACCACAGGCAGGTAAAGTCAGCTGAGATTAAACCTAGTTTTAGGATTAACCTTTGCAACCCTTATTTCCATTAAGAGACTTCCAAAAGAGGCTTGTAGTAGAGGAAGATGTTAATCTCCTGAGCCAAGGTAAATAACTACGGCAGTTCTTGTAAATGACAGCCACTCCCAGACATTTGCTGCACAGCATCTGGAGCAGGTTATCACTGGGGACAAAGAAATAAAACTTGGGTGTTTTGCATTATACTCTGAACTTCTGCACCAATTTGCTTTTTCCAGTGGACGCAGTTAATATCACTTGTGTACACCTGCTCCAATACAGCTTTACTTGTAATTCAGTTGCCATGCAAAAATGTAATGCCATTGCTGCTGCTGCTTTTCATAACACTGAAACTGTATCTTTCAAAAACAGCCTTTAAAGACACAGTTCTAGGCAAAAGCCTAATTTTTAATGCCCTTTTCATTGCCCTTTAATGTCTCTGTTTGACAAACCTTCACTCCTCCCTAACAGATATCGTACGCCCATAAAGCCGTTACTCATCTTCAGCTCCCTATACCTGTACACAGGTACCTTAAAATCAGTTGGCCCATTTGGTTTAACCTCTACGCCTTTTTCCTCAAAAAGCTTGTGACAACAGACAGTCAAAGGGATGCACTGCAAAGCTTCTTTAAAACAAAACATTATGTATGCACTGCAAATTACATCCTGTAAAAGAGGATTATAAAGTCTACACCTACACATACAGTGGTCTATATAAATTCTATTGAACAGATAGTTTTCTGTGAAGACTGGGTGGATGCACTTAGTAAATCAACAACAACAACAAAACCAAAAAAACCAAAACAACCCTCTTGTCATACTCTCTTTGAGAACCTTTGCTGACCACTCATTTCTTTCTAGGTCTAGAGTCTTTATCCGCCTGATGGCAAATAGACGAGCTGAAAGGAACAAGTAATGCCCCCGGTCATTCTCTACAAATTCAGTTTCAAAGCTAAATACTTTAGCACAGAACAAGAAATTCACAGATCAAACAGGTCTACGCTAAAGTATATAGAGTGTGGCAAAAGAAGAAATTATGTACTGATTAGCTGATGCAAGTTAGTACAGTTCTGTTGAATTCAGCAGAGATGTATGCATTTGGTAATATTGCTAAAATTACTTTTTTTTTTTCCTTTCTTGTCCACAGAAGTAAAATACTTGCTACTTGAGTCAAGGTTCTCCATATGCTCCCTTTTTAATTTTTCCTCTTTCCTTAACTCTTATTAGCTTGCAAAGCCTTTGACTCAATCTCTGTAACTCTTCGAAAGTAGTGCAATAAATTGGGATATCACAATATACAGAAAGTAATATTCAGGCTTTCCCCTCAATTGACCAAGGAATGATTCAAACTAAGCTTAAATACACATCTAGGAAATAATATTATTTCAGATGCACCAGTTCGAAAACATTAAAAAATAGACATACAAAACTAATTCTCCCCAGAAATATAGCTGAGCAGTTATATTGCTTTTAGGAATTAACGTTAGGAGATGTAGCCAAGTACTCTTTCATCTCCTTTGCCATCAATATGATCTGTTCTTTGGGTCAACAATGATTTGATAGCTTACATGGAATATTGTGGTGATTTTTTGTTATTGCTTCTTTATAATAGTCATCAGCTACCTACTCTTCCACTTATATCTTCATGTCAGGAGGACTTACAAACAAGATAAAATTGTAGAATTTTACTAAGAAAACATCTTTATCTTTTTTTACATTACTTGAATCATTATTTGGCTTGAACCATTTTTTAAACTTGTTTTTCCTTCATTTTCTTATTAAATAACATACCAATTTGTAAAAAATTTTTCCTTTACTTTTCCTAACTGTAAAACTAAAAAAATAACAAGAACTCTGTGTAATATCTTATCTCATTTTCAAGATAAAAAAATATTTCTCTTAAGTTCTGATTGCTTTTAAGACTGCAGTGACAAGTGATTGTGCAATAGGAAATTTAGGAAAACTCTGATAATATGACAAACTAAGCTGAATAATTGATATAGGTTTTAAAAGTCTATAGAGAAGGACAGAAAGGAGGAAAAGCTATCACAAATACTTATAACTAGCCAATTACAATAAAAATGGTAAGTATGATAGTGAAAATTCTATGGATTGGGCTTTAATGGTTAGATATGGTTAATGGTTAACGGGGGAGATCCCGGACGACTGGACGTTTGCCAATGTGACGCCCATCTACAAGAAGGGCCAAAAGGAGGATCAAAGGAACTACAGGCCTGTCAGCCTGACCTCGGTGCCGGGGAAGATGATGGAGCGGTTCATCTTGAGGGCGCTCACAAGGCATGAGCGGGACAACCAGGGGATGAGGCCCAGCCAGCACGGGTTCATGAGAGGCAGGTCCTGCTTGACCAACCTGATCTCCTTCAATGACCAGGTGACCCGCCTAGTGGATGAGGGAAAGGCTGTGGACGTGGTCTACCTGGACTTCAGTAAGGCCTTTGACACTGTCTTCCACAGCATTCTCCTCGAGAAGCTGGCGGCTCACAGCTTAGACAGGTGTACTCTTTGCTGGGTCAAAAACTGGCTGGATGGCCGAGCCCAGAGAGTTGTGGTGAATGTAATTAAATCCAGTTGGCGGCCAGTCACGAGCAGTGTTCCCCAGGGCTCAGTTTTGGGGCCGGTCTTGTTCAATGATGTGGATGAGGGGATTGGGTGCACCCTCAGTAAGTTTGCAGATGACACCAAGTTGGGCGGGAGTGTTGATCTGCTCGAGGGTAGGAAGGCTCTGCAGAGGGACCTGGACAGGCTGGATCGATGGGCCCAGGCCAACTGTATGAGGTTCAACAAGGCCAAGTGCCAGGTCCTGCACTTGGAGTCACAACAACCTCATGCAGCACTACAGGCTTGGGGAAGAGTGGCTGGAAAGCTGCCTGTCAGAAAAGGACCTGGGGGTGCTGGTCGACAGCCGGCTGAACATGAGCCGGCAGTGTGCCCAGGCAGCCAAGAAGGCCAATGGCATCCTGGCCTGTATCAGAAATAGTGTGGCCAGCAGGAGTAGGGAAGTGATCGTGCCCCTGTACTCGGCACTGGTGAGGCCACACCTCAAATACTGTGTTCAGTTTTGGGCCCCTCACTACAAGAAGGACATTGGGATGCTGGAGCGTGTCCAGAGAAGGGCAACAAGGCTGGTGAGGGGTCTGGAGAACAAGTCTTCTGAGGAGCGGCTGAGGGAACTGGGACTGTTTAGCCTGGAGAAGAGGAGGCTGAGGGGAGACCTCATCGCTCTCTACAACTACCTGAGAGGAGGTTGTAGCGAGGTGGGTGTCGGTCTCTTCTCCCAAGTAACTAACGATAGGACAAGAGGAAACAGCCTCAAGTTGTGCCAGGGAAGGTTGAGATTGGACATGAGGAAAAATGTCTTTATTGAAAGAGTGGTGAAACATTGGAAGAGGCTGCCCAGGGAAGTGGTTGAGTCACCATCCCTGGAGG
Source organism: Aptenodytes patagonicus (assembly GCF_965638725.1). Lineage (NCBI taxonomy): Eukaryota > Metazoa > Chordata > Aves > Sphenisciformes > Spheniscidae > Aptenodytes > Aptenodytes patagonicus. The sequence goes on along the minus strand of NC_134949.1, from coordinate 163,369,164 downwards.
TATTTAAAAGACGTGTAGATGCGGCACTTAGGGACATGGTTTAGTGGGCATGGTGGTGTTGGGTTGAAGGTTGGACTCGATGATCTTAGAGGTCTTTTCCAACCTTAATGATTCTATGATTCTATATATTAGATACATGTAGAGGCCTTAGTTAGCATAAATATTTGCTTTGCTGCATAATTTTTTTTTAAAATTAGATATAAAGAAAATGATCTTTTCTCTTTCCACTAAAAAAAAATAAAATAAAAATCAGACACATAAGCATATGTCTACACATTTTCACTCATCTAAGTATGTAAAGAACTGAGTGATCGTAAAAAATAGTAGGTAAGCAATCTTCAACTATTACAAGATGACATAGGGAGAAATGGCTTCAAGAACTGCTGTAGAAGGACACAATTTCAATGGAATTAAAACATGTAATGAGTTGAAGTGAAACGGAAAATAGTCTAGTACAGGATTTTTTAGTTATTTATTTTCACCTTAACAGTGGGATAACTTTTCAGGATACAATTTCTCTAGTGCGGAAAAAAAAAAGTGAAATAAATGCTAAGAATGTAACACAAAGAAAAACTACAGATGACAGAAAATTAGAACAATCACAGTCCCTGACTTCCTCTCATGAGACCCCCAGATAATAAACCCCTGAGGGTACTGAAAATGCAATAAAGAGACTAAAAGCTATCTAAATAGAAGTTTGTTGTTATATCTAAACGCAATTGAGAAAAATTCAGAATTCAACTACATCTCGATATTTCATTGCTAATATTTTGTAACACTTACCCCTATTCCTCCTTTAACACTCCTATATATTAACATTTTTTTTTCTTATTGAAAACTTATAGTTATAATCTTTGATAACAAAGAACAAGACAAGGCATTGCAAAACATACCTGTCAGTAAAATCAAAACAGTATACTATTGATTACTAAAGGTAAAAAAATATTCTTTACTAATGATCTTTTTAGATAGCCATCAGCAAGCTTTTCCTTTATTTTTTTTTTAACGACCAGAGGAAAGGAAGGAAGAAGGTATTTATTATAATAAAATAATGGAACTAATATTAAGAGAAAAAATCAATTATGTTGGAAAAATAATAAATTGATGTGAAATAAGCAATGAAGTCTTTTGCAGAACTAATGGAAATTGTTTGACATATTGATAAGAGAAGAAGCAGATGAGCCTCACAGAATGAAATGTATTTGGATTCTATTACAGAATTAGATACATTTTATAATAGCATATTTACAAAAGGTATTTTGGTCAAATATTCACTAAATTGTTTCTCAATCCTGATGTCTTTCAAAAGAATTAAATTATGTTTTTTCTATCCACACTGTTCACAGAATATGGAAACAATTTGTCCATGTAGAATGATTCACTGATTTGAAACAAGTATTCTTAATTTATCTTTCATAATTCAGCCAGCAGTAATTCAAACTTGCTTGGACCAGAAATTGATTGAAAGATTGTAAACAGGAGCAGAATATACTGCAAAGCATAAGTTTTCGAGAAAGCCTTCAGTAATGTATTGCTAAGATTTGTGCTGTCTGATTCCAATACAGTTCCAGTGAGTGACCGACTGTTTCCGCTGGGACCCTCTGAAAGGGGGATCAAGGCTCGGCTGGGGTCTTAATACCCCTTAACCGCCATTGCCGTGACACAGGTAGTGTGGTGAGCAAACGTACTTACTCTCATAGCTTTTAATCATACCAAGTGAACATAAAAATTTCTTCAGTGGTTGATTGTCTTTTACTGAAAGGAATAATATTTCTTCAAAATCTGCATGCAAGGCCAGCTCTTCAGCTGTCATAAGCCCATTACTCCTTTTGGGTTTGGCTCAACTATTGCCAATTTATACTAATGGTCTGTCCCTATCGGAGGCAAAGCTGAAAGTAAAAATCCACCCCATGAATAAGAACGTGTGAGTGTATACATGTGTACACACACATTCACATATCTAAGTTTATATACAGTTAGAGATACAAATATACATGAATCAACAGACACATATATACATGTACATGCATTTGAAAGCATCATTCAAAGCAGGTGGAACATTTAAAGATTTATTTGGTAATCCTAATGAATACTAGAAAAGAAAACAAGCTCCAAAAGTCTTTATAGGTTTTGCATTATAGATTATGCTTAACTCCAGTGCAGATAATGCTGTGGAACCCTCTGCGTGGTAGGTACAGCAGATTGATCAGCTGTGATGCTGTGACTTCAGAGGGAGTGAGGTGTCATAAAACTCTGATGAGCAGATAGCTCGTAAGGGCAATGTGAAGAATATATAAAGTGAGTATACCATGGACTATCTTATCAGAAATGTAAAGTACAGTGGTGTGCTAAAACCCCACCCTGATGGTAAGGTTTTATGTGAGAGCTAAATTAATTAAACAGCCAGAGCTGAGCCATACCTCCGCTAGCAAAAGGGACCAAATGGCTAAACACAGGACAAATGGGCCTGGGCATTTTAGAAGTAGCCTGCAGTTTGTATAACTCTGCTGTTGGCAAAAAATGCATCCTGAGTCCAGGCTTGTACGCAAGCACATCTGGCCATGATCTGGTACCTGGAATTTTCTGGGGGGGGCTGGTGCCTTCAACTGTTTCAGCAAGAACTGAAGAGAGCTTGCTGTTTACTTTGATATTATTATATTGCTGAAGCAGGAGAGATGGTGAGACCATTGCACAACTTCTGTATCTTCCAGAAAGCAGAGATTTCAGCTTTCAGTGTTTCCCTGGAGTGAAAGTGTTCAAATCGTCATAATCTCTCTCTCAAATATCCACATGGATACAACGAAGTTTTCTGTTCCTCTACTGCATCTAACTTTAGAGGTGTTTTTATTTTGAAGTTTTATTTTAAGTTACTTATGAAATTATCCATAAAACATCATTTTTCCCTAAATACATTTTATTTTTCTGCTTCAAAATTCATTTTGTCTGCATACATAAGCATGGGCCTTGGTTTTCAGCCTATGTCCAAGATTGCTTTTATTTCTCACTTTAAACATTCATTGGCCTGCAATGATGTTTTTGAAGAATGAACTCTAGTCCCAGTCCTTATATAAAAAGTATAGCTACTATGTGGAAAAAGGTTACTCACAAGTAGTCACCAGTATGGAGTAAATAGCAGCGGGTTGGGATTTATGTCCTGACAGAAACCTATGACCAACTGAGACTAGTGTATTCAGGGCTTGTTTTTGAAGGTCTGGCATTCTGACTTTTCCTACATCCTGAGTAGGAAGCTTGTAACTCATACTTTTGTACTCCTATGAGAGTGCCTAAAAGTTAGACACTGCACTGTGTAATCTTTTGGTGTCTAAACCCTTTATGTAATCTAGCATTTACAGTCCTCCTCTGCCTCTCCCAGTTGTGCCTTTGAATTAACCTCCCATTTGACAAGAAAAGACTCTGGCTTGTGAGGGGGCTTTTTTTGCAAGTAATCATTTTTAGCACCACAGCTCTTTAAGAGTTACTGGGTACATAAGGGGAAATTTCATTTCATTTATCCTTCTGTTTACCTTTTCTTGCTTTAGGAAGAATTTTAAGAAAGCTCTTCTCTCTCTCTCTGCTCAGTATAAAAATCAATGGGAGAAAAAAAAAAAAAATCCCTGCCTACTTTATAGCAATTCTTTTGCAGCTTTCATTATTTTAATCTTGTCATTTCGGTATTTTCATGTATAAGGTATTACTTATCATCAGCTCAACTGACTAGTGTATGTGCTGTCTAACACCCAATAGATAACCAATGCTTTCAGGCATTTCTGCAGGATTTCTGGATGTGTTTTCAGGTTAGTAGCAGCAAGTTGCTGAACGTTCAAGTATTCTGGACTAATAGCTACTGTGAATGCACATACTGACTGCAACGTATGCTGAGCAGCCAGTCTGGTGTATTCTGGCACTGAATTTACTGTGCTCACATTGTGTGGAAATACAGCTCTGCTCAGGAAATCTTGGGAATAAATCTGGAGCAGCCACTTTAATTTCAAATGTTGGAAAGTATTTCTCAAGCTGCATTTTTTTATTTCTCTAGGCTGAACCCCAGGTCTGGCCTAAGTACTGGGCGCTAAAAGCAATAACTGAAGGCTATAGGACACAATGGATAACACTGAAGAGATACCCTGCTTCACAATAAAGTGCAGCACATTAATCCCAGAATTAGTGTGGCTACATTGCTTCTGATATCTAACTTGACTAGCTCTGTGCTAGTCTCTGTGGTGTCACACAGCTGTATCTTGCATATGGTGAGCTGCAGAAACACAATTTAAGTTTAAAGACTTCTGTTACATTATGAATCCACTGAGAGACAGAAAATGCAGAACCAGATTACTGTTGTACTTGTATTCTTTTCCCCTGAAGTTCTGTCTAGACATATATGAGTACACACATTGCAAGATTTAGAATTACATAGGAAAGTATTTAAGAACATAAGTCCAAAATTAAGGTTAGAATTATTAGAAATAAAAGTAGGTGTCACAAGCTTCCTTATTTCAAAACCAACTTTGGATTAAATTCCCCTCCTTCTTGTCCCTTTCTGAAAATATTTTCCAGAATAAACTATAATTTTATCAAGGAATTTTCATAATTTGTACATACTGTCCAATAACTTGTCCAATTATGTCAAATGTCTGATGAAATTCAGTGAGATTGATATGGGAGCTCAAAAAAAATACCCCAACCAAACCTGCAGTTTCAGGAAAAAAAAACAATTCTGATGTTCTTAGACAAACATTTTGGTAAGATTTCTACCTTAAGATCAAGATATTTATGTACACTAAGTATTTCAGATATTAGTGATATTATTCCCATTAGAAAAGAAATTCAGCTGATGTGATCTCTATTAATTTCCCATATAACATGCTGATTTTAAACTACTGTATTATGTTGTGTCTTTTAATTTTTTGTTCTATTTCATACTGTGTGTTTTAATGGGTTTTCAGAGCATTCCTTTTTCTTTCCCTGCTAAGAATTTGTATTTACTGAAAGGTTTGCTTATGGGTTTTTCCTTCAGTGTTTCCAGCTGTGTCATAGTTTAGCAAATGATACCAAAGGTCATTAATATTTTTTTGTTTGTTTGTTATCTGCTGTAAGTCTACAGACATTTAGTTTTAATATTTGTTTTTGAAAGCCTGTTTTCCCTTCTTTATTTCCTGTTGTGTATGTGAGCCACTGAATAATATTTCAAATTAAAGCTGTTGAAATAATGGAGGGGGGTTCTTCTACTTTTAAGCTCTCAGTCTGAAAGTATTGTCTGTAACTCTGACAACATTCTGTGAACTTGAATATTCCCTAATAAATAGTACCAAAATCTTTGACTGTCACTAGCATTTCTTTAACTTTTGCCCAATTGTTTTAGAAAAATTATTAAATATGCAGCCTCATTGTCTACAAAATAATCTGATATTTTGTGTCTGGGGAGTTTGATGGTGGAAGGAAGGATTAGAAGGGAAAGGAAGGGAGAAGACATGGAAAAGCCAGAGTAAAAATTTAGTTCTGGTCTGGATAATATACATTTGTGCTAAATTTGAATTTACTATTGTAAACATTTCTGGGACATGTTTTCTTCAAACACAAAAGCCAAATAAGAGAATTTTAACTATTATTAAACTAAACAGAGTAAGTCTAGAGGGAACTAACAGTAAAACAAACAACTGAGTTATTGTTTGAGGACAGGAAAGACATTAGAAATACTACTGAGAGAAATTTATTACAACGAGTTTATTTATGATACAGTGGGTAGGTTGGCAACTACCTGCTGTCTAAGGATTACCAGAATAAATATAGTATTTCAGGATTTAAAGTTAGATTGACTTTATGTGTTTCTCAATTCCACTTCCATTGTTGTAAATCTAAACTAAAATCACTGCAACAGCAACACAAAAGGAAAAGAGTATAGCCAGTATTTTGTCTCACCACAGCCAAACACTACAATCCAAGCACCGTGTCCAAATACAATGTGCATGTACAAATACAAGCACAGTAGACTCAGAAGAAACTCTATGGGGAGGGGAACTTCTGCAAAAAATGGTGGGCAAAGAGTCCTACCCTAGGATTCAGGATAGGTTTATTAATTTTTTTTTTTTTTTAAATGTTATGCTTAAGTAGACCTAATGTATAGATTTTGTTTACAAAATGAACGTTCCAGGTTTTGTTTAAGTTAAATCCTATTCATTGAAAAATAATGTCCAATGAAGTTATGCAAATAAATTCATACACAGTGCAAAAGGACTTTTACTCTTGTCACTGTTTATCATTCTTGCAACTGTACCTTTTCCCTACACAGTAATATAGTTCTGCAGACAGAGTCTCAAAAGCATTAGTTCAATCCATTTGAACAGAATTCAAGCACATTTATTATACAATACACTCTCTTTAAAAAAAAAAAAGTCTCTCTTAATGGATCTGGGATATCTAGTATTGTGTATCTTAAGTAAAGCTTCTCTTTTTCTGAAGCTTAAAAGTACTATATTCAACTATTTATTGTGAAGGGAGGGGAATATAAGAATACATGGGTTGTTGAGCCACCAGGTTCTGGAGAAAAAGCAATTTCACTTCTGTCTAGGGAAACCAGTCACGAATGTGTTTTCCAGTGGTGTGACTCTTTCAGTTCTAACGTGCCATCTTATACATGCAGGTATATTGCTTTCTGGAAGTTGAAGTAAGGAAAGCAAAATTTTTTTGTGAGCAAATGTGGAGTTAAGTCTGAGTGTAAAAAAGAGGCAATCAGAGATACCACACTGAAATTCTTATGTTTATGTCTCTCTTTAATACATCAAAGAGAAAAGCAAAACCAAAACCCTTCTTACAACTGAGACAAATTATTAGATAAACATCTAGTTCCCATGACTGATAGCAGCCCATGTGTCTGGGTCCTGTTGGTTTGGCCTGACCTGTGGACACTTACGTAGAAAGTTCCAATCTAGAGATCTTTCCTTTTTAAGAACTTATTTGGTTCCGTACAGATATAATGGGATTTCACTCCAGGTAAAGCAGGCAATGTATACAGTTTAACATGCCCTGTATTATCAAAATGTGTCTTAAGTAAAAAAAAAAAAAGGCAAATGAAATTCAACTTCCTAGGAAAATATATTTCTTTGCTTGATGAGTAACTGTGTCATAATCATGCAATAAAACCAAAACAGACTACTAATAAATAAAATTATTATGCTATGAGTCTTTAACTTCCATTTAAAGCCTCACACTTTAGTGTTGTGCTTGTCTCCCTGCTTAAAAACAAAATATATTGCACATTGATGAGTTATGCAAAAAGATTCTCGTAACTTTTTCTTAGCAACTTCACTCTGAAATTCATCTCATTTACTGTGCAAATATATCATACAAATGCTTATTACACTCCTATTTTTATAATTCTATTATTATTGTGATAATTTTTTGTGCATCAGAATATAATTATGCTCTTATTTAGATGCATGTTTTAAATCTACAGTTGTTACAAAGGTTTAAATCCTTGCCTCAATTTGAATTGCATAGCCTCTAGTTCATTTATATTTTTGAAAGAATTTAGTTTATAAAGTCTATAGTAAGCTAATATGATATGCATGGAAAATGAATTTGTTCATTCAAGTAGAATTTTCTGCTGAGTTGAGCCCTTTATTTTTCACTGAGTTAACCTTCCATTAAAATAAAACATCTGAAAACCAGCCAGCAATAGTGTAAGGCCAACATCAAATACGTATAGAGAGCTCAATGCCAGAAAACCCCAATCAAAACAAAACAAAAAGCCACAATTCTGTATTATTTCTTCTTATATGTCTAATTTTTAACCAGTGCAATGGGTATTGAATCTACTTTAGGACAAGTCTGAACATTTTATCACATACTTTAGAGATGACACACAATAGCAAGTGCTACATGAAAGGAACGTACACAATAGAGATACAGTTAAACCTTTGCTTTCTAAAGGATTTAGCAGTATTTGCATTTTTATTAAAAAGAAGACAAAAAAAAGATTAATTTACAAATTAGTAACCCAACAGTAGAAAAGCCAGATTTTATATTTTGCTTTTTTTTTTTTTTTAACAGATTGCTTCCAGAGGTCCAGATTCCTCCTACCTAATTTAGACACATAACCTTACCCTTTTAGTTCTGAGCCTAGTCACTCCAGCAATTTGTGTTGTCCATGGGGAAAAATAGGTGTCTTTAATAAGCAGAGATATATATCATTCTCTGGAAGTACCTGCCTCCCTATATTCATTTTTTTAATGAAAAGAGAATAAAATCTTTAGGTATACCATATAACTGCCTAAGATTAGGAGAATAAATGTATCCTTAGTAAAGTTTCTGGGGTAATCATTACCCCAACTTGCATTAAATGCAAAAGGTACCCGTGAAGGCATAATTACTTGCCAATCCTAGTTTATTGCTCAGAACATTTGTAGCCTTCTAAGAACTGTACAAAGAAAGCAGTATCCAATGAAATAGTTTTTCCGCTCCTCCTGGATATTAAGGAAAAAATATACTTGTCACAGCAATAAATACCTAGGCCAACAAATAAGTTTTCAGAACTCTGCTGAACTCTTACTGAAGTCTTCAATGACTATGGATAAGGAAGAGGGAACAGGTCTCAACCCCAGCTGTACAGGGGCTGGAAGGCATTTTCAGAACTGCATATGAGAAAGGAGGACCTTGATTTTACGAGAAATTACATTTCAGATACGTGCACACCTTTTTTGGATCTAAGTGCTGTGGCTTCATATCTAGTATTTATTGCATTCCAATTCCCCCCAAACCTCAAATAAGTAAAAGAAACTGTGGTGGGTTTTTTTGTTGTTGTTGTTTGTTTTTTGGTTGGGGGAAGGGGTGCTGGGAGTGTGGGGGTGTGTGTATGTGTGTATTTCTTGTTCTAGTGGGATCTGAAATGGCTTGAACATGCCTCTGAAAGCTCCTAATGAACTGTCCTGGTTCTGTAATCTGATCTTTGCAAAGGCAAAGCCTACTGCTCAATAGAGTGGCACTTTGTTAATGGAAACTCCAAGAAGGCCTGTATGTGGAGTTTGCTTGTGAGGATCCAATTTCAGAATCCAGGATTAAATTTGCACCCCCTAAAAGGTTCAGAAAGATCAGATGGCATTTGGTATTGTCAATGCACTTCTGAATGACACCAGTTTTATGGCTCATGCATCACTTCTGTTTTCAAAATACTAAATTCTCTTTTCCTCCTCATAACTTGGTTGCAGCCCGTAGGATTAGTTAAGGCTTCAGCTATAAAATCTTCCACCTGTCTTAACCTGTTTCCAGGTACTATGTTAATACAAATAACAAATAATAATAAAGAAAAGTGGCAAAGCTGAGTTAGGCTGAAGACTTTTAAAATTAATCTGTTTGACTTTGTAATATTGTGAAGACAAAAAGGTGTACATTGATGATCACTAGAAAACAGATCAGAACTGCTGTAGGGTCTCTTAAGGCAAAAATAGAAGTATGAAATACAATGGCATCACCTGAAACGGATTAGGGATAACAACAAAGTACAACAAAGAAAAAAGACTGTGTTCAACCACTTGTTTATTAATGCAGTGCAATTGCAATGCAGAATAATGCCACAACTAGCATGAGGTTAATAAAACAAAATTAAATATCCTTTATTGATTCCAGACTAAATTATGATCACAGTTAATTCAAATAGCAACCCTATATGTCAGAGGAGAGGACTCATCTTCCAGTTGCTTCTGAGACACAATACTAGAGCAAGGTGTAGACATCTTATGAGATTATATCAAAAGAAAACCTACAGCTCTCTTCTTTTCCTTCTGATTTAGAGCTGGTTAAGGAAATGTGGTCAGCATAGCAAGTTTCATTGACTTCACTGAAACCTACAAATACTAAAAATAGTTCAAATTAAGTTCAAAGAAGTCAATGGAGAAAGGGGAAAGTTGTCAACAATTAACACCCATTTCAAACAATGTAAAAACATATTACAAATGTCGCAAACACATTAGAACATCAGAACATTTCTAATGAACTCTCCTGATTCTGCAATCTGATCTTTGTAAGGCAAAGTCCTGCAAAATTATGGTTTTATTTAATGATTATGTTCTCCACTGTTTCCTTGATTGTTTTTGTTATGGACTCAGGAATTTTTGTATAGAGACTTAGGAAAACTTAAATGTCTTCAGTTGAAGAATCCAGAAGAATTTGAGTAATTTTAGCAAAAATTTAAAAATTTAAGCATAGTTTCTGGTGCTAAGAATTTTGTCGTAAATTCTAATTTAGACTCTTTAGTACTGTTTTGGTTCTAGTCCATATACTTATATCTGTTTTTTTTATTTTTAATAAGCTCTCTTGTCCTGGTTTCAGCTAGAATAGAGTTAATTTTCTTCCTAGTAGCTGGTACAGTGCTGTGTTTTGGATTTAGGAGGAGAACAATGTTGATAACACACCGATGTTTTAGTTGTTGCGAAGTAGTGCTTACACTAGTCAAGGACTTTTCAGCTTCTCATGCCCTGCCAGCGAGAAGCTGGGAGGGGGCACAGCCAGGACAGCTGACCCGAACCGGGCAAAGGCGTATTCCATACCATATGACGTCATGCCCAGTATATAAAGTGGGGAGAGTTGGCTGGGGGGTGGTGACCGCTGCTCGGGAGCTGGCTGGGCATCGGTCGGTGGGTGGTGAGGAATTGCATTGTGCATCACTTGTTTTGTATATTCTTTTATCATTATTATGATTATTTCTCCCTTCCTTTTCTGTCCTATTAAACTGTCTTTAGTTTTTCCCCTGTATTTAGGGAAGAGGGGCCCAAGAAACCTGGGTAACATTCAAGGATCACCTCCTTCAAGCTCAGGAGCGATGCATCCCAACAAAGAGGAAGTCAGGCAAAAATGTCAGGAGGCCTGCATGGATGAACAAGGAGCTCCTGGACAAAGTCAAACACAAAAAGGAAGCCTACAGAGGGTGGAAGCAAGGACAGGTAGCCTGGGAGGAATACAGAGAAATTGTCCGAGCAGCCAGGGATCAGGTTAGGGAAGTTAAAGCCCTGATAGAATTAAATCTGGCCAGGGACATCAAGGGCAACAAGAAAAGTTTCTATAGGTACATCAGGAATAAAAGGAAGATTAGGGAAAATGTGGGCCCTCTCCGGAACAAAATGGGAGACCTGGCTACCCGGCATATGGAGAAGGCTGAGATATTCACTGACTTTTTTGCCTCGGTCTTCACCGGCAAGTGCTCGAGCCTCACTGTCCAAGCCGCAGAAGGCAAAGGCAGGGACTGGGAGAACGAAGAGCCTCCCACTGTGGAAAAACATCACGTTTGAGACCATTTAAGGCACCTGAAGGTGCACAAGTCCATGAGACCCGATGAGATCCATCCGCGGGTCCTGAAGGAACTGGGGGATGAAGTTGCTAAAACACTATCCATCGTATTTGAGAAGTCGTGGCAGTCCAGAGAAGTTCCCACTGACTGGAAAAGGGGAAACATAACCCCCATTTTTAAAAAGGGAAAAAAAGAAGACCCGAGGAACTACAGGCCAGTCAGTCTCACCTCTGTGTCTGAGAAGATCATGGAACAGATCCTCCTGGAAGCTGTGCTAAGGCACATGGAGGACAAGGAGGTGATTTGAGACAGCCAACATGGCTTCACCAAGGGCAAGTCCTGCCCGACCAACCTAGTGGCCTTCTGTGATGGAGTGACTACATCAGTGGACACAGGAAGGGCTACAGATGTTGTCTATGTGGACCTCTGTAAGGCCTTTGACACAGTCCCCCACAACATCCTTCTCTCTAAACTGGAGAGGTATGGATTTGATGGGTGGACTGTCCAGTGGATGAGGAATTGGTTAGATGGTCACATCCAGAGGGTAGTGGTCAATGGCTCAATGTCCAGATGGAGGCTGGTGACGAGAGGTGTCCCTCAGGGGTCCGTATTGGGACCGGTACTGTTTAATATCTTCATCAATGACATAGACAGTGGGATCGAGTGCACCCTCAGCAAGTTTGCAGATGACACCAAGCTGAGTGGTGTGGTCGACACGCCAGAGGGATGGGATGCCACCCAGAGGGACCTGGACAAGCTGGAGAAGTGGGCCTGTGTGAACCTCATGAGGTTCAACAAGGCCAAGTGCAAGGTCCTGCACCTGGGTCGGGGCAACCCCCAGTATCAATACAGGCTGGGGGGATGAAGGGATTGAGAGCAGCCCTGCCAAGGAGGACTTGGGGGTACTGGTGGATGAAAAGCTGGACATGAGCCGGCAATGTGTGCTCGCAGCCCAGAAGGCCAACCGTATCCTGGGCTGCATCAAAAGAAGCGTGGCCAGCAGGTCGAGGGAGGTGATTCTGCCCCTCTACTCTGCTCTTGTGAGACCCCACCTGGAGTACTGCATCCAGCTCTGGAGTCCTCAGCACAGGAAAGACATGGACCTGTTGGAGCAGGTCCAGAGGAGGGTCACAAAAATGATCAGGGGGATGGAACATCTCTCCTCTGAAGAAAGGCTGAGAGATTTGGGGTTGTTCAGCCTAGAGAAGAGAAGGCTTTGGGGGGACCTTATTGCGGCCTATCAGTACTTAAAGGGGGCTTATAAAAAAGATGGGGACAAACGTTTTAGCAGGGCCTGTTGCGACAGGACAAGGGGGAATGGCTTTAAACTAAAGGGGGGTAGATCTAAACTAGCTATAAGGAAGAAATTTTTTATGCTGAGGATGGTGAAACACTGGAACAGGTTGCCCAGCGTGGTGGTGGATGCCCCATCCCTGGAAACATTCAAGGTCAGGTTGGACGGGGCTCTGAGGAACCTGATCTAGTTGAAGATGTCCCTGCTCATGGCAGGGGGGTTGGCCTAGATGACCTTTAGAGGTCCCTTCCAACCCAAACTATTCTATGATTCCATGATTCTATCTGAACCCAAGAATTTTACTTTTTTTTCCCAATTCTCTCCCTCATCCCACTGGAGCAGGGGGAGTGAGCGAACAGCTGTATGGTGTTTAGCTGCCTGCTGGCTTAAACCACAACATCTCTTCAGAAAAAGAGAGAAAAATTGTCAATGCAAAGGAATTAATAAATTTTCTGTTCAGAAGTTACACAGCATAGGAGTCATATCCATGAAGCTTGTTTCTAAGCTTCTGTTCTTAAGCTAAACTTCTGTTCGTGGCTTTTGAATGACGTATTTTGAAATATATACATCCTACCTTCCGTCTCACCTACTTTAATTATCAGATAATCATTGCTTCTCAGCATTTAACAATAAAAAGTTTAACTTTCATATTAACTGTAGCTTACCTTGTTGCAGAAATAAGTATGCAAACCGTCCACTATCTGCAGATGCTGCAGTGCTGAAACCATGAAGTGTGTTCTTACTACAATGGGAATTATTTTTAAAATATTCCTGGATGTGCTAAGAGAAATGTGGCATTCAGATATCAATATGTCTAACAATGGATTTGAAATGAGTGCCGATATTGCCAAACACCTGCTTGCAGGTGTGAAAAAAAACTGGCCAGACATTTGAATAATCTCTGCCCTACAGTTGACCAAAAAAACCCCAAACCACCAGACAAAAAAAAATCAAACCAACAAATAAAACCAACAATAATAAAAAATCAAGACAATATATGAAAATAGGTTTATCCAGAAGAAAAAGGCACAGATGAATGTGGACATGCAACATTATTGGCCTGTATACCTTTTTGAAGAAACATGCAGTACCAAGGGCACACAACGCTATAACTGATTCCAGCTCTGTGGGGAAAGAAAATTATTGTAGATGTACATAAAACAAAAGCATTGACTTTTCCAATATTTCACAGAATCACAGAATGGTTGAGGTTGGACAGGACCTCTGGAGGTCGTCTTCTCCAAACCCACTCAGGAAGGGCCATCTAGAGCCAGTTGCCTAGGACCATGTCTAGACAGATTTTAACGTCTTTAAGGAGGGAGACTCCACAACGTCCCTGGGCAACTTGTTCCAGTGTTCAGTCACCCTCACAGTAAAAAAGGGTTTTCTTATATTCAGATGGAACCTCCTGTGTTTCAGTTTGTACACTACCTCTGGTCCTGTCACTGGGCACCACTGAAAAGAGCCTGGCTCCATCTTCTTTACACCCTCCCTTCAGGTATTTATATACATTAGTAAGATCCCCTCTGAGCCTTCTCTCTCCAGGCTGAACAGTCCCAGCTCTTTCAGACATTCCTCATATGCGAGGTGCTCCAGTCCCTTTCTACAGTAAGTCCGCAGGTTAAATACTTTTTTGTTAAACGATTAATTATGTATATGTTCTAACTAGTATTTTAAAGTACTTTGTACCACCTAGATGATTTAGATCTTCAATACAAAGAAAATCCACTCCAGCAAGGATCTTATACTTAAAAAGAGAAGAAAAAAGTCCTTTATATCCCAAGTCTCTAAGTTATGAGTGGCAAACCTTTCACCGTCTAAGACAGATTTCTTATTTTTATAAAAGAAATAATCTTTTAAACCTGACTTCATGAGGTCTCATAATTTTAAAACAAGGTGGTACTCAACATATATTGAACAGCTAATTCTGTCTTGCATGTATGGAACAATGGACAAATACTAGAACTAATCAGAACTACAATTCATTCAGAGTTGGGCTTCTTGGCAGTAACTACAGTAGCTCGGATATGTATTTTGAACTCGTCCTTCAATAACTACTTGACTTTACACTGATGCTGTGAAACCTCAGTTCCACTGGAAAAATTCCTGTTAACACAGTAGGGTCATCATTTCATCCATCATGTTTTGCGCGTTTGGTTTGGTTTGATTTAGGGCTTTTTTTCACAGGAGTTGAATTCCACATTTCTCATTTGCTTTAGCCATAGGTATCACTTACCACTGAAATCAGGCATTTATTGTCAATATCTTCAAAACTGGGAATCCTAAATCAGAGGTCACTTTTTTAAAACTGGGTTATAAACACTCTTTGCTTCAGTATATTTTGAACTTTGGAAAAGTTACTATATGAAAGAAAAGTTGGTATGATGACTTTTATTATACACTTAGCACAAAGGAGTTTTTGCGTAGTCATCTGGGTTTATGTCATGAAAAGTGATTAATTTGAACTTTTCCTTCTCTTCCTCTTTAAAACTATCTTTTGGGCTTTTACCTTCTTCTGAAATCCTACCATAACAAATTAAAGAAATCAATGGAATATTGTAGTGCAGATTTCTCCCTGAGAAATAAAATAAACAATTGTGTAGGTACTAAACAGGACATTGGGGAAAAAATGTAGTAAACTCAACTTTAACCACTCTCATTCTCCTTTCTTAACATCTAAGTATGCAAACTGGCTAATGTAACAGCTTTTTGGTACAATATGACCTTCAAAATACTGCTTATACATTGATCACAAAGGATACTTACACAATGAATGTTTTCAGATAAATGAATGTGCCTTTCTGATACAGACTCCAAGGTGAACCAAAGAAAATGGCATGCATAAAGACTGAGCTGCCCAGATGGTCCATCAACAGTTAATTAAATGGCAAACACAGAAGTATCCCTGATGCTGCCAACAAAATTGCCTGCAGAGTCTGCCATGGGCTCAAATTTAGATTGCTGGAGGAGAATCTACAGATTGGCATCAGTCTCTTGTGATGCTCATCTGAAAAACAGACAGAGTATATTTCACAAGCTACATCTGAAAATGAAAACAAGAGTAAGGGAAGGACTGTCTGAACATATTGCTACTAATGGGTTATGAGTTTGTCATGCCTGTGCTACCAAGGTAAATCCAGACAAGAGCAGTAGTGACAAAAGGGGACCAGCAGCTATTACCTGCTCTCCATGTGAAACGATTTGGTAGTCTCAGAGTCTCCATCCATTTCTTGTTGTACTCATATCAAAAGAAACTGGTATTCTTTGTGTCAGGCTTGCAGTCAAAGAGTTGAATGAACATGTGAACTCTGCTACCTACCCATTCCTTAGGATAGTCTTTCCAGTGAAAGAGCAGTAGGGTTACATGTTAAAGTTTTTACCTTTGCAGCCAGCACTGCAAGACAATTCTGCTCCCTAGAGCTGTCAGACAAACACCAAGCTGTGTCTTCTCTGTTTCTCTGCTCTTGCAATTTCTAATTTTCATTGACTCCTTCTGCCTTCATTGCCCACCCCTACTTTACCTGTAGTGTCCTTCAAATTCTTACCCTTCCTCATCGAATCTGTATCCAAAGGGGGAAATTGTCTGCATTTCTTGAGGGTGCTTCACTGCTAAAACCTCTAGAATAGTGTTGCAATATTTGTTATGAAAAGAGATTAAAGCATGTTTTTGGAGGGTAGAAGTAAGATTTGAATATATGTTTCCTATAAACTTTAACTCTTTGCAATAGATTTTTTTCCCTGAAAATATTGATGACTTTTCCAAGTCATGTAATTCCATTGTCAATAAGAAAGCTGAAAAAATAGATTGCCACCCTTCCAAATGTAAATCTACCCAACATTGATTAATTTAGTACAATTATCAAATTTGCATTTTGGCTCAGATTCATGGATAAAACCACTAAAAATTGTTTAGGCAAATGAGAAGACATGTGAATTCGTTAATAAGAGAGTTAGGGATTCCTCCTTTGAAATTTGTTTCACATAAAAAAGCAGCAATCATGAATATTTTAAAAGCAAGAACTCTTTAAGCTTCTTTAAATATTAATGTAGCAAAGAGACAACATTAAATATCAGTTAGGAACATATTTCAACTATTAAGATATGAAACTACAAGTAAACCAAATGAAAAACATTGATATGAAATAGCATGTAATTTCTCATATTTTGCCATTTAATTTCTTGCATATTAAATCAGATGTTAATTATTTTTGTCTAAGTTTTTTCCCTAGAAATTGCTTGTTTCTCAAGGATTTCTTCTATTATGTAATCTTACAGGAATTAGTTGGAAAGACCAAAAAAAGACAGAAGGCTGAAGGTCTGAGACCAAATCACCCTTTCAATTAAGTTATTATGGAGTTGCTGGAAAAAAGTACAAAACAGGCTATAACTCTTTCAAAAAGAAAAGTAAAACAGCTTAAACCACTTAATTTTGGTCATGAATTTGAATGAGACAATCAATTCAAGATTAACTCTTGTAAAGTGAAAAACCGTGAATGATCAGTATTCCCAAAAACTCTTCAAGGTGTGCAAAATCAGCTGGTGTCCCATGGCCATGGAGGTATGCTCAGCAAAAGTTCAAATGGATGCTGCTGTTCTTGAGTTAGAAACATATGCTTCCACTCTTTCTACTACTGTTGTGTCTGGGGGAACACATGTAGGCAATGCACATGTTCTGAAGAAAACCACGGTATTGGCTATGATACTAAAAGAAACAAAGGTGCCCCGGAACAGCATCAAAAAATAATCTTCTTCCATTGAAAGTGCAGTTGTACCTGGAGTTTCAACTGTTTCCAAAAAGCAATCTTTTATATATGGCACTTTTTCAACCTCAACTTGGATGATCCAGGGAAAGCTATTTGCTCTATTTACAATAAAAGAGTGCATACTCACAAACCTGGAGCCTATGTTGGCACATCTGTACTTAGTTTCCATCTGCAAGTACTGCAGCCAATGTATTCTAGTGACTGCAGCCAAAATAAAATAAAAAAAAAAATCTAACAAGGAAGCCACTGATACTATTAGACACCGTACATCATTCTACAGTACTTTTTTTTCTTCCTTTTCTTTTAGTTCCCTGTGGAACAAGAGGCAATTTAAAGCCAATAACAACTACAGAACTTGCACACAGACCTATGTTCTGTATTTATTTTCTCCAAAGCCAAACCGCACCGTTATCACAGTTGGGCAAAAAAGGTAGACCCTTTTTCAGATAAAATATGCTTTTGTCCACTAAAACCTAATTCAAGTAGAAAATGAATTACCAAAAGAAGGATTGTTAACACAGGGATTGACGCAGGCAATATTCAGGCTCAAATAACTAATAAGGACCAAAACTTGAACTCCATAGAATATTATCTTTTTCAGTTCTGACCATACCACATCTCCAAGCATGAACAATGAATCAGCTTTTAAAAATTAAACTAATACTAAATTTAATTTGATATATAATACTTTATTTTATTTTTACTGGTTTTCTTTATATATATATATATATATATTTAGAAAACCTTCCAAACAGAACAATGTTAAATAAAACAAGAGAAATAATATTTTTTTATTACTTAGTTATTATCTTAAAGTCCTCTATCTGGGGATGTTGAATTCTCAGGACTATATGCCATCCTATGACTTAGCAGGTCCTCCAGCTGGTAACCAGAGACAATCACTAACCCAGTAGTGAAAGCATTCATTTGGAGATTAGGTTTTTAAAAAAGCATAAATTTGTACGTTGACCAGACATATGACTTCACCTGAGAAGCAGTAAGCACCTCTGATTTTTTTTTTTTTTTTTTTTTTCTCACTTTGATTGCTGTTCTAGATGGACGGAATACCTTAGTCAGAATTTTTGTTTGTTTGCTTGCTTGCATTTACTTGTTTATGCATCTTTAAATTAATTAGAACTTTTTTTTCTAAACAGCCATTTTTCAATGATGTGAAAAAGTTTAGTCCTTATAGATAGTTGATAGTGCTTTTACATAACCATTCAATTCTTAGGAGAGCATGTATCTCTGCAATTAATTTTAGAAATTCCTTGAAATCCCCCAGTGGCAATTAAAAATCTCTGAGGCATATGGGTGCATACCAGATTGATTGCTTTCATATGCTTCATCTTTTCATTTTTCCATCATATGTTTAATTTACACCTCAAAATCATCAAGGCAGTAATGGTCAGCACAGAGCAGAATGGGAACCCAGAACCAGCTCTTCACTCAGGAGTGAGAATTTTAAACAGGAAGGCAATCAGGATGTTTGTAATACCACTCCTGTTTCTGTAGTAACTCATCATTTCAATATTGTCTTGTTTGCTAAACTCATATAAGATATGGACCCACCAATAACTCGTGTATCATGAATTCAGCATGTTTCCTGGAATGTCAGAAATTATTGTCAATGAACTGAGAAGGAATAACTTCTGTAGTTCCTTTCAAAGAAACCTAATACAATGCTGATAAAATATGAGTAATGTATGCTGATTTGTGCAGCAATGTGCAAAGGCTAATAAACTCTTCACTGCTGGTCTGCACAACATATGGCAAATAAAGCCACTTCTTTGGCTTGCTGCACTGCAGTGCATTCACAGAGCAATTTGCTTGGCCTGGGCTTGTGCTGGTTGAGAGGAGCAGCGGTGACTTACAGCTGCTGCTCCTTCCCTTCCACATGCTTGGCAGAAAGCTTCAAAGAGACCTGTCTGACAAACTATATATAGAATAAAATCGTAATATGGAGGAAACGTAAGAGGGAAATGGAAGGTAGATGGAAGAGAAGTGAAGTTATTATGGTGGAAAGGAGAAAGGTAAGAGTCTTGGGAATCTGCTATTAAAAAAAAAAAAAAATCAAAGTTTTAGAAGCTCAGCCACTGGTTTGAATTGCTCCCCCATGTGTCAGCTGATGGGAGGCTACCAATATGCTGTAACGCTACACAGCTCCCACTCCTTGTGCTGCATCCTGATGCTATCAGTAGGCCAGCAGCATGCTTGGAAGCTGCGTTAGAAGAGAGCGTTGCCCTCTCTCAGCTCCCTTACTCATGCCACACACGTTGACTGTTGTTTCACTCACTTTTTGATCCAGACACCTTTGCTGAAAGGAATGCTCTCTGGCTCTTGATACCACTTTGGATATCAGTAACAATATGGAGTTCAAACAAGGGTTTTCTAATAAGTGGGTTTTTTCCTCCTCAAATTTATGGTTGAAGAGAAAATTGTGATTGTGTTGGGCTGAAGACACAGGGATTTGAGGGGTAGGAATCATTGGCATTTTTACCTTAATCCAGCTTTCATTCCCAAACTGGATTCTGAGATGTGCCCTCCTTCGCTTTTGTAGAGCTAATGTGTCTGGTTTGTTTTTTTTTTTTCTCAGAGGTTATTTTCTTTTACTTGTGTGCTACTTAATGGAAATACATCAAATTCTTAGCAGAGGCAGTCAGTGAATAAAACAAAGGTCTAAATGCTAATATGAATAATGAAATTTCCATGGTGGCACACAGAGGAAAAAGTAGAAATTGTTAAGGCATAAGGAAATAAATTATATTTCATTAAAATCTCCCTACTGAACAGATATTACATACAAATAAATTTTCTAAAATGTATCAATGTATAGTTTCATTCATGAACAAAAATCTTGAAATGCCAGTTTTATATTCATATATATATAAAACAGTATATCTGGAAGCACTCTTTATTATACAAAGTCATTTAGTTGCAAAGGAGAATAATATTGTTCAGGAAATGAACAAGCACATAAAGATTTGTTTACTTTCAAAGTCAGCTGCAGAACTATCCTAGATTTATGTTAATGTCAGATGTACCTACATTGTTTCCTGTTTATTTCTGACATACGATACAAATGCAGGTGTGTAATGTCCCTTTTAAATGAAAAAAAAAAAAATAAAAGCACTTTCCAATGTGAACATCCAAATTTGTAGTTTACCAATTTATCTTGGGAGTACATTTGGGGGATTTTATCTGTGGGTTGAGCTGAAAGATATTTAAGTTGACAAAACCGGCATTCAGACTGTATTTTACGTAAATTTTAATTTTTTTAATATTCAAATATTTATTTATAGATTATCCACTTAGACATTCCTTATCTTGCAATTTCAGTTCCTCTTGTGAGTGGGAAGGAGATTGAGAACTGGAATTTCAAGAAGAAAATGAAAACTTTTTTTGCATTTTTATTAGCTCAACCTTCTCTTCTTTGCTGTTTCCCAGGGTATTAGGAAGAGAAACATGTCTGACTTGAGTACAGTGGGAAAAGCGCCAGACTGGAATGGGAGAAGAAAAGGAGATAAGGATAAGGAATCAGGGTGGAAGCAGAGATGGTGCCTGGGAATGAGGGAGGGGGAGTCTAGGAATTCAAATCTAAGAGGGAAATTGTGAAGAAAACGGTGAGGTAGTTGGAGAGGGAAGATATCCTGCCTTTGGATAAGGATTTGGGGAGACTGTCAAGATTAGAATGGTACAACTGGGAGTTATGTGCAGAAAGTCTCAAAATAAGTGAATCTGACAATGTGATAGTATGCACGGTGATAAATGAGACTATATTAGCAAAGACGAGGATACAGGCACACACTCAAGCTTAGCAAGTTACAAGCCATCAGCCAAGATGAAGTAATTATCTGTATGTTTGCTCTTCATCAGTTTTGCCAGGTAGAACATGTAAGCTCATTGAAAAAAAATAACATTTTTCAATCTTACACTGATATTTTGTATGAATGCATTTAATTTAATTATATAAGAAAAACACTTCTACAAAATATTTAGATATAATTGATCAGGATTTTGTAATAAAATGTTTTATTCTAATTTTTGATGGTTTTACATGTACTTCTAGGTTTCAAGAGGTGAAAACTGCACAGCAAGATGGGGCACATAAAATGTGCTTCCTTCCAATCCACTTGTTCAAACTTGCTCTAAATTTTGTCCATTTCTGAGTAACATATCAAAACAGTTGACTAAAAATTAGTCTCTATTGTAATGAGTACCCATAAGTCTTTTCAACAAAATTGAAAAGCATTTTTATCTTTTTTTGGCCTTTTTTATTTTAGTTTTGTTACAAGGTTTTATATAAGCTTTACTAAATATTAGAAAGAGCCTTATGAAGCTACCCATATATTTTTCAAGACATTGGTCCCAGAAAAGTGTTGTTTAAAATTAGTCTTAAAGAATCTGACTAATCATGAGCTCATTCAACAAAGAATGTCAGCAAATAAGGAGTCCTACTGACTTCAATATAATTGTGAGCTTGAAGTTAAAGCCCATACTTAAGTACTTGGCAGACAAGTTTCATAATCTTCAGAATATTGCAAAATAAAGGTTGAAATCACTTAAGCACTGACTAACTTTCTTGAGGTCACTCAGATGTAAACTGAAAAAAAAGTACTCAGTAGAACACAGGTGTTTACTACTAATTTTTTTTCCACTAGTTTCTCGGTTGTGTTTCAGGATCAAAAGGCATCACTGGGTTTTCACCCAGTTATGTGTGCATAACGCACATGACATATTTTTCTAGACTCTGCCTAAGTTGCTAACAATGGAACATTCAATTTGGGGCCTCTTTAATTAGTTCTCACTGAACAGTCCTTAAAATGTCTAAATAATACAGGCTTTTCTTGGTGTCATCAACAGGTTATTCTCCTTAGTGTGCTCCTTTAGTTTTAAAGAATAATGATATTTTATACCTATTTTTGTTGCTGGTATTTGTTGTTTTTACATTACCTTGGTAAGTAGGTCAACAAAAAAGAAGGATTACCCAGCCAATACATATCAGTCATTGGTTAGTCTGATCCCTGCGGCTTTTTTAATACTTTATACAGTGTATGCAGACAGATCATAAACTCATAGAATCATTAACGTTGGAAAAGACGTCTAAGATCACCAAGCCCAACCATCGACCCAACACCACCATGCCCACTAAACCATGTCCCTAAGTGCCGCATCTACACGTCTTTTAAATACCTCCAGGGATGGGGACTCAACCACTTCCCTGGGCAGCCTCTTCCAATGTTTAACCACTCTTTCAGTAAAGAAGTTTTTCCTCATGTCCAATCTAAACCTCCCCTGGCGCAACTTGAGACCATTTCCTCTCGTCCTATCGCTTGTTACTTGGGAGAAGAGACTGACACCCACCTCGCTACAACCTCCTCTCAGGGAGTTGTAGAGAGCGATGAGGTCTCCCCTCAGCCTCCTCTTCTCCAGACAAAACAGTCCCAGTTCCCTCAGACGCTCCTCAGAAGACCTGTTCTCCAGACCCCTCACCAGGTTCGCTGCCCTTCTCTGGACACGCTCCAGCACCTCAATGTCCTTCTTGTAGTGAGGGGCCCAAAACTGAACACAGTATTCGAGGTGCGGCCTCACCAGTGCCGAGTACAGGGGCACGATCACTTCCCTACTCCTGCTGGCCACACTATTGCTGATACAGGCCAGGATGCCATTGGCCTTCTTGGCCGCCTGGGCACACTGCCGGCTCATGTTCAGCCAGCTGTCAACCAGCACCCCCAGGTCCTTTTCTGACAGGCAGCTTTCCAGCCACTCTTCCCCAAGCCTGTAGCGCTGCATGGGGTTGTTGTGACTCCAAGTGCAGGACCTGGCGCTTGGCCTTGTTGAACCTCATACAGTTGGCCTGGGCCCATCCATCCAGCCTGTCCAGGTCCCTCTGCAGAGCCTTCCTACCCTCGAGCAGATCAACACTCCCACCCAGCTTGGTGTCATCTGCAAACTTACTGAGGGTGCACTCCATCCCCTCATCCACATCATTGATAAAGATCTTGAACAAGACCGGCCCCAAAACTGAGCCCTGCGGAACACTGCTCGTGACCGGCCGCCAACTGGATTGAACTCCATTCACCACAACTCTCTGGGCCCGGCCGTCTAGACAGTTTTTGACCCAGCAAAGAGTACACCTGTCTAAGCCGTGAGCCGCCAGCTTCTCGAGGAGAATGCTGTGGGAGACGGTGTCAAAGGCCTTGCTGAAGTCCAGGTAGACCACATCCACAGCCTTTCCCTCATCCACTAGGCGGGTCACCTGGTCATTGAAGGAGATCAGGTTGGTCAAGCAGGACCTGCCTCTCATGAACCCGTGCTGGCTGGGCCTCATCCCCTGGTTGTCCCGCTCATGCCTTGTGAGCGCCCTCAAGATGATCCGCTCCATAATCTTCCCCGGCACCGAGGTCAGGCTGACAGGCCTGTAGTTCCCCGGATCCTCCTTCCAGCTCTTCTTGTAGATGGGCGTCACATTGGCAAGCCTCCAGTCGTCCGGGACCTCCCCCGTTAACCAGGACCTCTGATAAATGATGGAGAGTGGCTTGGCGAGCTCCTCCGCCAGCTCCCTCAGCACCCTCGAGTGGATCCCATCTGGCCCCATAGACTTGTGAGCATCCAGGTGGTGTAGCAGGTCATTGACTGCTTCCTCTTGGATTATGGGGGGTTCATCCTGCTCCCTGTCCCTGTCTTCCAGCTCAGGGGGCTGAATACCCTGAGGAGAACTGGTCTGCCTGTTAAAGACTGAGGCAAAGAAGGCATTAAGTATCTCAGCCTTCTCCTCATCCTCGGTGACAATGTTCCCCCCTGCATCCAATAAAGGATGGAGATTCTCCTTGGCTCTCTTCTTGTCATTAATATATTTGTAAAAACATTTGTCTTTAATGACAGCGGCCAAATTGCGTTCTAGCTGGGCTTTTGCCTTTCTCATTTCCCCTCTGCACGACCTAACGAGATCCCTGTAGTCTTCTTGAGTCGCCTGCCCCTTCTTCCACAAGCGGTAAACTCTCCTTTTTTTCCTGAGTCCCAGCAAGAGCTCCCCGTTCAGCCAGGCCGGTCGTCTTCCCCACCCGTTCTTCTCATGGCACATGGGGACAGCCTGCTCCTGCACCTTTAAGACTTCCTTCTTGAAGATCATCCAGCCTTCCTGGACCCCTTTGCCCTTCAGGACTGTCTCCCAAGGGACTCTCTCAAGATGTTGTCCAGAAGAACACTCCAACAGTAATCGGAGGTGCTTTTTGAGTTAGACACAGAGTGGAAATTATATCAGATCTGTAAACCTAAGAATTCAAAGTTCTAGATTGATCTTCAGATACTACAGAAAACGAACCTTCATCAATAAATGAAATCAGTATAATACAAAAATATAAATGCTACATTTGATATACAGTCTGATGCAGCACATCTCAAATTTAGGTTTTAAAAATTTTCCACTGTTAGAAAGCTGAGGTTCTCAAGCTCCCAATTACAATGTAAATTATAATAAAAAATAACTCATTTATATCACGTATCCCGTAATAATACATATCTTTGATTTCAAGCTGAAACAGTAGAAAAGGTGACCAGTACCACAACTTGTACATTTTATAGTTTGTTTTATTGAAAATGAAATACATTTGGTTTGGAGTTTTTTTTCCCCCTCTCTCTTTTGTATTCAGAATAGATTTAGAAAATGCCACATCTGAACAGTGGAGCCTTCTGCAGGAATGACTCACTTCTTTGCATTGCACTTCTCCCAGGTAAATTACCTTTAACAGCACTAAAAATGAGAACTGGTTTGACAAGTTGTGAGCATGTAAGCTTGCAAGTTTATTAAGGATATGATCTACTTACTACTTCTAAAGGAAATAGGCACTGTTTTCCATTACTTCAAATGGCATATTCCTTAGAAACTACACTTAAGGGAAATATACGGTAATCTCATAAAATGCTTTTTGGTCAATGTTGGACCAGGGCCTGAAAAAGAATAACTATTCACAGGCAGTACTTCAAGGTAGGGTATCAAACCAAGGGGTCAGGCCTGAACTTAGCAAACAGCACTTTGAAATGAGTAGTTTATACTGAAAGCTGATTCTCAGAAGGCTAGGTTTCAGAAAAGAGTTTAATTTTCACCTGGAATTATTTGTGCTTCTTTTACAAAGAAACTGTTCTCTCGTTTCCACAGTGATCATAATCATGTTGCTCTGAAAGCATTAATTAACCAATATTCCCACCCCAGGCAGCTGTACCTCTGTCCAAGAAGAACTCAGTATAGTAGCCATTTTGCCACCATGACTCATTGGCAATAAACAATAACGTTTATAAACTGAAAAATCCAGGTTCATGGTCATAGCATTTGTCAATTTATTCCTCGCTTTAAGTGATCATTCAGGTGAAGACTGACAATAAGGTTCATCTTTAGAAAAAGCTTTGAGTTCAGCAGGCTTAAAAGACCATATAACATTTGGCTTCAAGATTGCTTTTTGCACTGCATAATTCAAGATTTCACCAAAACATAAATATTGGAAAAGTAACACCTCCCCAGAAAAATAAAGTATAGGAAGATTTTTCCCCTGAGAATCTTTTCGTCTGTGTCAGCGTTTGGTGTCCTTGGATAAGGTTCAGCTCATTCCAAGGTCTATAGTCAGGCTTAGGTTTAAGCCCTTTAGGGTTAAGGTTGGGAGAGAGACAATGCCTGCAGCTCCAGTTGGTATGGGGCTGCCAGGGGGAGGGTTATACTGGAGAAAGATTTATTCCCTGAGAACATTTTCATGTGGGCCACGGGTGGGTTCCCACAGTCAAGTGAGAAATTGGCTGACTGTGTTTGCAAGCAAAGAGTGCAGGGCGATGTGGACAAAAGACACCTCAAAATCAAGAAAACAAGGTGCCTGTTTGTATGCATATAAATGAGTGAATGCTGAGAGGACAACATTATGGGGGAAGCTCTTGCCCTTTCCCTGGGAAGTCCACAGAGCTGGAGACCTACCTGAAGTTCCTGTAGGCTAATGCACACAGCATGGGGACCATGCAGGAGTTAAAGGTGTGCATGCATATGCAGGGCTGTGATCTCACTGGGATCACAAAGACATGGTGGGATAGCTCACAGGAGTGTTGAAACAGCTCTTTAGGAGGGACGGCCAGGAGGGTGAGGAGAGGTAACTTTTCTTTATGTGAGGCAGAAGCCGGGCTGCCTGGAGCTCTGCCTAGGAATGGATGATGAGCCAGTTCAGAATTTATGGGTGAATATCAGGGGGCAGATCAAGGTGGGCAATATCATGGTGGGTGTTTGCTGCAGACTGCCTGATCAGGAAGAAGTAGATGAGAGCTCTTTCAGATAATGGTTAGAACCCTTACGTTCTCAGACCATGGTCCTCACTGGGGACTTGAACCACCCTGATATCTGCTAGTGGGACAACACAGAAACCCAGAAGGTTTCTGGAATGCACTAATGACAACTTCCTGACACAGGCAATTGAGAAGCCAATGAGGGGAGGCACTTTTCTGGACCTGATTCTTAGAGGAAAAAAAGCACCTATTTCTTGCTTTGAAGAATCTCATGGGATATAGTCCTGCCTGATCAACCTGACAACCTTACACAATCAGAAGACTGGCTTGGTGGATGCTGGGAGAGCAGTGGATGTTGTTTGTCTCTACTTTAGAAAAGCCTGTTGATACTTTGTCCAATAATATCCTCATAGACAAACTGAGGATGTACATACTAGACAAATAGACAGTGAGCTGTACAGAAAACTGGCTGAATGGCTGGGCCGGGAGTGTTGTGATCAGTCATACGAAGTCCATCTGGAGGCCAGTCACAGTAGAGTAACCCAGGGTTAGTACTGGGGACAATACTATTTAACATCTTCAGTAATGACCTGGGAGATAGGGCAGAAAGAACCCTCAGAAAGCTTGCAAATAGCACAAAATTAGGAGGAGTGGCTGATACACCAGAGGGTTGTGCTGCCACTCAGAGGGACCTCAACAGGCTCAAGAACTGGGCTGACAGGAACCTCATGAAATTCAACAAGAAGTGCAAAGTCCTGCAGCTGGTGAGGAACAACCCCAAGCACCAGTACATGCTGGGGCTGACTGGCTGCAAAATGGCTTTGCAGAGAAGGATCTAGAGGTGCTGGTGGACAAACAAAGTTGAACGTGAACCAACAATGTGTCCTTGTGGCAAATGGCCAATGGCATCCTGCATTGTATGGGTAATATCATTGTCAGAAGGTCAAGGGAGGTGATCATTCCCTGGGTAAGACCATATCTGAAGTGCTGTGTCCAGATCTGGGCTCCCCAGTAGATGGACTTACTTGAGCAAGCCCAGAGAAAGGCCATGAAGATGATGAAGCAACTGGAGTATCTGTCATATGAGGAGAGTCTGAGAGAGCTGCAAGTGTTCAGCGTGGAAAAGAAAAGGCTCATGGGGGATCTCATCAGTTTATATAAATATCTAATGGAAAAGTGTAAAGATGGAGCCAAACTCTTTTTAGTGTTCCCAGTGACAGGACAGTGTCAATGGGCACAAACTGGAACAGAGGAGGTTCCTGTCTGAACATCAGGAAATACTTTTTTATTCTGAAAGTGACAGCACTGGAATAAGTTGCCCAGGGAGGTTGTGGAGTCTCTGTCCTAGGAGGTATTAAAAATGCAATTGAACAAAGTTCTGAGCAACAGGCTTAATTTGACACTGTACTGAGCAGGAGGGATGGACTAAACGGTCTCCAGAGATCCCTTCCAACCTCAAGGATTCTGTGATTCTGCCCTTGGATAAAGCTCAGCACCAGCCTTGGATTATATATAACCTTGGATTGGGGTTAGTATTGATAGAAAAATCATGGAGCTCCAGCTGGTGTGAGGCTGCTAAAAGAAGGGGAAGGCCACAGAAAGATTTCTCCTCTGTGAAATTGTTCAGGTGGGTCTTGGCTGGAGGTCATTGGCTAAGCCTCAGACCACCCCTAGGGTTAGGATTAGGAGAAAGACAAAGCCTGTAGCTCCATGTGGTGTGGGACTTGAACGGGTCTGCCAAGCGAAAGGTTATGATGGAGAAAGATTTATCACCTGAGAACTCTGTAATGTGGGCCATGGCTGGAGGTCCTTGGCTAAGGCTCAGCCCATGCCTAGATTTGGGGTTAGGGTTGGAAGAGAAACAAATCCCATAGCTCCTGTTGGTGAGAGACTGCAAAGGCACTGCCAAAAGAATCAGTATGTTGCAGAAGGCAAAGTCTCATGCTCCAGTGGTCTTTGGGCTGCACAGGGACTGCCAATGTAACTTGTTACATCAAAGTGTAGTTCTACAGTTAGAGTTGCAGCCTGAAGAGAGATCGAGCATGGAGACCTATGTTTTCATGAGTCTCCTAATCAGTTCCCAGTGAAAGGCATAGGCTGCAGAAAGATTTCTTCCCTGAGTATTTTTTCATCTGGGCAATGGCTGGAGGTCCAGCAACTGAGAACCAATCTTAGTTTTTGTTATGTTTAAGGCTGTGGTTAGGAGAGAGCCAAACATTACTCTCCACTTGGTGCGTGGCTTTCAAGGGCCTTCTGCAGGATTCTTCCCCCTTTGTTAAAGTAAGCATTCTGAGATACATTACGAATTACTGGCATGAGATGCTAAATAGTTAAGAAAGAATGACAGCCAATAAGGTGTCGACATCAGTCTTCTATTATCACCACACAATTCTGACCAATGCAGAAGGTACATGGCATACTGCTCTACCAGGATGGGGCAATGTTAGAGAGAAACTTAGCTATAAATGGAATCTGTACTACATTAATATATTTCTCCCTTAACTTACTACAAGAATCAACCTGCCCTTGGCTGTTTTGTGTTGATAGTAGTTCTTTTTCTCTAATGAATAAATGTCGAGATAAACAGAAGTCATTAGCATGTGTTGAAAGTGTGGAGGATTTCTGATCAACAGAATCTGAATATATTTTAATGCAATTAACAATTAATAAATGACTTTGGATTAGTGATAAGACAGTTTATGAAAAAGTTTTTGTAGTCAGTTATTTGTAGTTAAATAACTAATAAAAGTGCTGGAGTAGGTACGAGCTTTTTAAAATCCTAGATGTGAGACAAGCCTCTCTCCTTACTATGAGAAACTATAAATTGCCAGAGAAAATGGCTATAAGCATTAAAATGTATTGAATACTGTGAAGAGTGGGGGAGCTGTCCAGGCAGTGGCAGCAACCATTAATCAGGGAGACCTTTCAGGGAGTTAATCTTATCTGCTCAAACATATTTAAATATCTGGATCTTTGGGGATCCAGAGCTGCATTCAGGACTCCAGTTACAGTCTTAGGAAAGACCTGAGCAACTCTTAATTTAGACAACATAACATGTGCCTACAGTCATCTTAGGTCCCATAGTGTGTGAAGAAAAATCTTCTTCCTCAAAAGTCTTTAAGCTTTAGATGAGGATCTTGAGCCTAACTCTTTGTTAGTCTTTATTAGCTGCCATTGATATAGGATGGATATTATTTCTAAGGGATTGGCTTTTTCATTAAAACTTTTGCCAAAAGTTAATTGCATTTGCTTTGAGAATCAGAGCTAGCCCAGACTCTGATAAAAGTGAGTGGGTTAATTCAGAGAGAGGCAAATAACAGCTATGTCCTGAGATTTAAAAATGCCTTCACAAATTGTGAAGTCAGAATCACTGTTCATCACAGAATAATAATAAATGACACCACTTTCCCGATCCTAGATGTCCTACTTATTTATAAAACAAATATTGCTTGAAGTTCATATTCTTTTGCAGTGGTGACTTGAAAATATCGTCCATAGTCAGGCAAATTACAAAGCTCAACTTTGCTGAAACTCCTGTAGGTATTCTCAGTAGTAGGAATACTTGGCAGGGGTGGGGGAAGCGTAATGTACAAATGCAGAAGTTACTATGCAATTCCAGTTTTCTGCCAAAGGAAAGCTAAAAGTATCATACTGATATAAAATATGTAACTAGGAAAAATTATGCTTTCCTGTTGGCAGAAGCTTCTATATGGTAAGCAGGACAAATTCTCTAACATTTATGGTTTCCATTGCAAATAATGAGAACTTGAAGTATTTGTTAACTTATGCTTTTTACTGAAACAATTTTTCTATTAAAAATGCTATCTTAAATGTCCAAATATTGACAAATATTATTTGTATAACAAGCTGCAATATTAAAACATTTGCCCCTTTGTAAGAAAATTTTTTCTATAGTAAGTTTCACATCTGCCAATCACATAGAAAAGCTGGGCTTTTTTTCCTATACTTACGTATTTGATAGTTGTCCATACAAAGTCAATGAGAAGAACTCACCTGGTTTCAGTGATGCACAGTGGTTTTTCCACTGGTAAACATTATTTATGCATACAATTCCATTTTCAATTTTTTTTTTTTATATAAACTGTTACTTGTGCTCTCTCTGATTATTTTTTCTTACTAATCACCTAAATATCTTCAAAAGTTAAGTTATATAATTGTATTTAATAACAATGAGATCATATTTATATAGTAATCATAATTAATGTTTCAGGTAGCTCCCGAATGTGATTCATATATAACACACACCCTGATACTTCAAATGTATCTATCTTAAGCCAAAAAGTTGAATTTCACAAAATTATGAGAACATATGATTGGAAAAGATCTCACAGGACATCACTCGAGTCTCTAGTACAACAGGTACTATGTGATATAATCCCTCTCATAAATATGTCATACTTAAACAAGATTAGAGAGGCTGTGAAAATACAAAGTATGAATAGGAGGGTCCAATTGCCAGTGTATAAACTGATAAATGTTTCTCCATGGTGCAACAAATTTTAGACACAGTACATGATTGTTTCTTGGATAAAGTGGTTAGATAATCCACAGTTATTTTGTTCAGTATCATTCTTGATCTTTAGTTCTTGACCTTGATATTTTGGTTTAAGATGTAGCTACCCCCAAAAAATTTTTGTATCTCTGGTCACAATACACTCTAAAGCAATATCTTCTCAGCAACCAAAAAAACCCAAACCACCCCAAACCCAAAAACCCTATAACAACACCTAGGAAAGAGAAACTAAATACAATGACAGTGCTATTTAACAGGAACTAAATGAAGCATTTAAAAGGCAAGATGATTTCATGCAGGCTGTAGAGTTTTTAAAAATGTCAATAGTAGATAGTTAAAATAAATACATGCTGCTGATCAAAGGAATTCTGAAGGAAGGAAAAAGTCACTGTGGCTGAAAATCAGCTTAAACACATCTTGGCACACATAAGAAAAAAAAAACTCGAAGTGGAAGATATATACAAATTAAGAAAATTAAAAGAGTATATAAAATATGACAAGTTACATGTCAGTGTAAATTACAATAATGCTGAGAAAAAAAGTTGTAAGAACTTTCTAAACCCATAAAAACTCATTGTTTCAAAATTTGTAGCTCATCAGGAACAGAACTTACTGCAGAGGGGAGTCATGCCTTAGTGTGAGTTGGCTGAGAGTTAACAAGTATGTGAATAAAGTGATCTGGTACACATGCATGGCTTTTCAAAAAACGTTTTCACAAAGTTACCCACAAAGGCTTTACATGCCCACAAGACTTCGAAATAAATAGAAAACAAACAGTGGAAGAACATGAGCCATTTCCACCATGAACAGAGGTTAGCAGAAAGCTTGCCAGAACCTTTCGCTGGGTTCTAGTCAGCACAAGATATTCATGTATGGTCTGGAAAAATATAGAGATGAACAGTGATGTTAGAAAATTTTCAGATGATAACAGTTGTTCAAGGTAACCAAATCTAAAGCTCTTTGCAAGATACAATAGAAAGTTGTGAAGTGAGGTCTGCCACTCCCATGATGTCTAGGCTTTGCAGTTTAATGTTTGACGGGCAGTCTGTCATCTAAATTCTTTTTTTTTTTTTTAATAGTACTGTAACATCTTCTGTAGACAGAACTTGCTTCTTTTATGAGATGCAGTAGTAACAACCATATTATTCTTCTACATAGTAACTTTCCATCAAAACTTAAACACAATAGAGTTTTCTGTTAGCCAATACACAAAATGGTTTTAAAATAATTTGTCAAAGTATGGCATTATACTTCAATCTTGAACTGCATAGTAAAACTAGTAAGTGCTAGTGGAGTTTCAAGAGACTATAAAAATATTTTATCCCACTAAAAAATGTCAGTGAGGTTGGTGAAATTGATCTTTTAGCCTACAATGAGTTCTGAGTGCTCTTACAGATCTCCACTGAAATCAGGTTTTAAAATATAAATATCAGCTGTTTCAGTGGTAGTTGGTGAGAAGGGTTTTTGTTTATGTAAATTATCTTCTGTGGTCTCTCATGAGAACTACAAGGATTTGTTACTGTGATTTCTCATATGTTCTGCTAATAACACAGGTGTCTTGTTAAAAAACGATTTTATTAAGCCCACTTTTGAAGAACTATGCTTTAATCATAGGTAAAATAATGCAGAAGTTCTATGTGCAATAAGGCTTTCTAACATTATCTGAATATCCAGATTATTTGATGCTACTGCATGTTTATCTCTGTCTCTCTAGCACTCCTCTCTTCTTGAAGGTAACTCATGACTACATTATTCAACTTCAATCAAATTTGACAGAAGGGTAGAATTCTCAAAGGTGTTACCAGCCCTACAGTTTTATGACAATAAGTAGCTAAAACAAGACAAATTGATGAAAGGGAGCATTCACCAACATTCCAGTGAGGAATTAGCTATTCATCTGGTCAGCCATCAACTGGGTGGCAGCACCCAGAAGACCAATAAGCATAAGCATGTTAGAGAGGAAAGAGACTGCATATAACTCCAAAACAATTGCAGCATTTGCTGCCTTTGTTTTGAGTTCCAGGCAGAGTAGCAGTAGTGGGAGACATGGAAAAAGCTGAGAGTATGATGATGTGAGGACCTAAGGAGCATCAAGGAGAACCTGGAGGAGCAAAGACTGTGGGAATGAACCCATGGTATTGCAGGGAGATGTCTTTGGAAGTGCGAACAACCTGCGTGTAGGTTCTCGGAAGAACCAAGGGCACTGTCATTGAGTTGGTAGAGGAAGGGTAGATATTATAAATGGTAGTGGTGGGCGGTTGGGAGGGACAGCTGGAGGTCACAAAACAAATTCATGCAAAACCACTGTTGACAGAACAATTTGTCTTAAATACCTTAATTTGATTTGAATACTTCTTAATAAACCAAGTTAGGAGAAAAAAAAAAAAAAAAAGGCTGAATTTACTATGATCAAAACAGGTAATCACAAACTGAAATGTCATTCAGAAAATAAAATTTTACAGATTTCTCTAGAAACCCAACACAAGACATAAAATTATGACCTGAAAAATATGACAAGTTCTTTAAAGGTACAGTTCAACAAGTTGTGTTGAATCAAGCCCTGGCTAGGCTTGTACATTGTTAGGAAGAAAACATTTTCAGTTTGTTTCAGTTTGTTGTGACAGCACACAAATGTTGCTTCTTTAAGCAGTACATCTTTTGTCTTCAAGGCACTGCTGTGTTTCTGAAATGCCTTACGAAGTTTGGAATTCATAAGCCAATGTATTTTAAGTGGTCATCATCTTTTGAAAGAATGGAAGCTATAAGCATTAAGTGTGAGATTTCTTCCAAGATTATGTTAATATTAGAAGTAAAAATCAGTGTGCCAAGGTCATGTTTATGGATGATAAAGATATTAGAGGATATATGGAAGTTTTTTTCTAAAACAGAAATAATATGGTTCTCGCAAGTCTTTACTAGAAAAGTTTATATGTGATATCTGGCATTTAAATTAACAATATCAGATAGCCCAAATAAATTTCATGTTTGTTTAATTTTAATTTACCACAGGCTTATGTTCCTTTATTAACGATACCATTAGTTCTTATAAATAGTGACCCTACAATTTAACATGATGGATCATGTCTACTCTTCGAAGAAACTTCTGCTGGTACTCAGGTGGGTGGAAATTAATGACTTGAAAAGAAGGAAACTGAAAATACCAGGTGCTAACAGAAACATGGGAAATTTTTGGTAGTTTTACAAAATAGTTTTTAAAAAGCCTTACTGAAGATCCTTTTGAAAAAGTGAGAAGAAATTAAGCATTTCAATGAAAGCCAAGGGGCTTGCTTTTGCCACAGTATCACATTTTTACCTGCAAACCTTGCTTCATTTCTCAAATTGAAGTAAAAGGTGACCAACTATTTAAACACTTGGGATCAAATCAATCTCTACTGTAAATATGTTGACAGGAACTCACCCCAACATAAATACATTTTTAAGAGGAATATAAATACAAGAGTTCTTATACATAGTAAGCTGACTATTTATAGTAATGCTCAAGTAATTTTTTAGGGGAAATTGTTCAATTTTTAACAGCCCCAAAAATGGTTGGTTTGAAATATTTCTGCTTACTTATTTTTCTTCCTTGGAAAAAAGTGTTCCATTCAACATGACAGATCCGTAAAACCCCAAATTAAATATTTGGTCCAGATTTATCCCACAAGCTTTGGAGATATAATATGAAGAGTGAAGGGCTGTTACAGCTGGTTATTTCAGTCAACTAGGGTCTTAATTGCTCTCAGGAGGCAACTTACTTTCCATTAACTTTAGGATAAGCCTAGAATGATTAGGATCTTAACATAGGATCCTCAGTTAAGTGCCTACGCTTAGCTGGGATGAATCCATAATTTTAGCTTTCTAATCCTCTCTATTTGAGCTAAAAAAGGGAAGGGAAGGGAAGGGAAGGGAAGGGAAGGGAAGGGAAGGGAAGGGAAGGGAAGGGAAGGGAAGGGAAGGGAAGGGAAGGGAAGGGAAGGGAAGGGAAGGGAAGGGAAGGGAAGGGAAGGGAAGGGAAGGGAGAATAAATTACACATTTATTAGAAAAGAAAAATTGTCATATCCAACTTCAGTCTCCCCTGTAGCTGGGATATTCACCTTGGACATAATTTCCCTAGGTAAATGTGAAAGATGAGAACTCAACTCTGCCATCTCCTACCTATGTTTTACCTAGAGTGGCAGTAAATCATTCTGGCATTTAAGGTACACCTTTTCTTTTTCACTGCTCCTTAGATTTGCTGAGTGATTCTTCTAGGCAAAGCAATGGACAAACACCATTCTTTCTGGGTTGCAGTAGCAACTGTAACTATGGCAAAGGGATTTGAGTGTTTTTGTTGACAGTTGAAATACCATTCTTGTTCCACCTTTTCAATGTGCTGGCTCTTAACTAAACTATATGGTATCTGGGATAAAGTTCTATCAATCCTTCCTTATAACATTCAGTTTTTCCCTTATATAATTAAACATCTGCTAAAGCACTAGCAGGAGCTGAGTTATTCGATTTCAGAATTACTTCAACTTATAGTGAGAAAGATGTTCTGCCAAGAAGTGGAAAATAATTTCAGATCCACTGTATTCCTGATGTATCTAAATCAACATATGTCATCTCCCAGGTGTGTGTGCTTAAAGATTTTTTTCACTAATTTCAGAGGACTAATCGACATAAGACTAGCAGGACAATCTTAGGATTAGATCGTGTGTCTTCAAATGTTTGAAAAAAAAACCTACAGAGAAATGATGAGTGTCTACCATTTTAACAATAAATACTGTAGAAAAGTAGAGGATGTGTTCTAATTAAAACTGTCAAAAGGAAATAGGAAATTGAACTCTCAAATTCAATTTAAACAGTTGCTATATAAACCAGACCATTCTATGGCATGTTGTGACTGCTATTCAATGGCAGGGCATTCAGAAGTCCAGAAAACTTTAATAAAATGGAAGAAGTAGACTACCAGCTGGATCAAAGTTTTCCCATCATTTGGAATTACCTACCCTTCACAAATACTTACACACACTCATTAATCAACACTTAGAGCACTAGACCTGCAATCAAAAAAGAATTTGGTATTCAGTATGAATCGTATGGTTGGACTCCTTATTAGTTTTAGGAAATCAATTCTCAGTGAGTCAGTTTGATTAGCAGTACAAAACTGGAAAGGAAGGCTGGATCACAGGATTCTTTAATCTTACGTTTTCTTTCCCTGAACATAAAGAAATCATTTATACTTTCATAAACAGTACCTTCTATTGCTAAGAACAATATAATCTGAAAAACGTATTACAATATAATACAAAGAAATAAAGAAACCCAGTAATTTTTCCACTTGATTTTCCTTGACTGTCAGCAGAATCAGTAATGCACAGGAAAAGAAAAAGGATTTAAAAAAAAAAAAACTTTAAAATTTTGAATAAAAACAATTTGAGAATTGCAAGACAAAATCACGTGTTTCACCTCAGAGACGAAGGTCAATTCCATGAGGTCAAGTGACACACTCTCCTTACACATCTTCATGATATCATGATAGGGAGCAGTAAAACACAAGGAAAATAAATGACAGACTATGATTATTAATTCTTACTGAATCAACATAAAAATTCCAACAAATCTCAGCAAATATTAGAAAGCAGAAATCTAAGACCAACAGTTGTTATAGAAGTTAAGATCAAATCTTTTTACCTGAGTGTCTTTCCTCAGAAAAAAGAAATAAAGAAAAACAACCAACCCAGAACACTTAATAATTGCATATTATCCACTTTTCATGTAATTGCTTGCTCATGCAGAGATGCTGCTTTTGAAGTGGATACCACAGTGTTATTTAATGGAACTCCATAGCAATCTATTAGAAAATAAGTAACAGCAAATATTGTCACACAGCCTCCTTCACCAAAATTTAATCTGAGTTGGGTCAGAGCAAATACAATTGATTTATAAAAGTTTGTAACTTATAATTTTTTTTTTTTATTCTTATCATGTATTTTTCTTCTTGAGTTTATGTCTTCATTAAAGCAAAAGAAGCACTGTGGTGACGGCTCTGAGTCTAACCAAGGATAAAAGTACAAGAAAAATCATAAGAAAGCAAATAAAAGCCTTACAAGGCAATTTGCAGTTATTTTAAAATAAACTTCATTCTCTGTATCTACAGTGTGGTGACCAAAATAACTTTAGTTACTTCTCCATTTTTAATGTAAATATTTTTTAGGAAGTAAAATAAGGTGATAAAATACAGCTTATGCAAAGCTGTATTAAATTCGTTAATATGAGAATATTCATGCAGGGTCTTTTGGAATTCACTCAAAATCCATTGGAAAAAGGTTTCATTCTGCTTTGTTGTTGTTAATGGCATTGTTTTTAAAACAGAGTTTTAATTGTAATTAAAAGACAATAGTCTCTCAAATATCTGTCATTAATTAAGGCAGGAGAAATGCTGTATGGGAAAATTTCAAAGCTCAATTAGTATTCTTCACAAAGGTTTCTTTTCTCTGAGGTAAAATTAGTAAGCAACACATACTTGTGTCCTGTTGTTAATGACAAAGGAATAAGTTCAAAATATTTCCTCAAATACAGTGAATCTTTATACTATTATTCATATTTTTTTGAATTTTACTAGTCATACTCATTCAGTTTCTTTCTACTTTACATTAACCATCTTTTAAAAACACTATGAATGTGCAGACTTGTTAATAATTGTTTATAAATAATTATACTAAGAAATTATCATGAACTTCAGTGCTTAGCTCCAGGCATTTTCCTTCCAATATTTTACGGAGTGAAGTGATAAAAAATCAAAAATCAAATAAATAATGAATAAATACCAGGTGCTGACATTATTCAATGTTGTAAGAATAAGGTAGCATCAACAGAAAAAAAATTAGTCTCTCACACATAGGATAAATAAGAATATATTAGAAGACCAAACAGAGATATACATCAAAGTCTAGATCAACCTATTTTTTGAAATTTATGTCTTGTTTTCAATAAATTATATAATCTTTTACATTTATGTAGGTACTTACATATACACTTGAATGTGTGTGCAATAAATCAATGCAAAGCTCTTTTTTGACTACTGTAGGGATACGATTTTATATGTATGATATAGATTTTGACCCATAGAAGCCTATGAGCTTTCACCCATAGACTCATTAATTCCAATGGATAAAAGATTCTATTGTCTGTAAGGACAAGTAGATAAAATAGTTATCATGCTGATTGCCAAGAATTTGATCAAGAAACTACAAGATTATACCTGACATGAGCAATACGTATAGGACACCTATTGTCTTGGTTTAAGGAAGGCTTTTAATGTGTTGCAGGCACTGCATTGTTCTGCTTGACTGAAACTGAAGAACTTCTGCTTATGCCTAGAAACAGAACTTCAGGCACCAGAGGACCTGTGAGGCCGATAAAGCTCTAAAGTTACTCTTTATTATGCACAAAATTTTTACAGTTTGCAGAATGGAGGCCTTAATGATATTTAATGAATAAGCAATAATATAACAACACAGGAATATTAAAAGCAAAATTTTAATAGACCCTGTGCTAGGTAGTTTCCCCTTATATGCCATTATTCTGTTTCTGGTATGATGAATACTTCACTAAATTTAAAACTTTCTCTGTATAATTAAATTAGATCTGAAATTCAATGACTACTGTTTTATGCCACCAAACAGGATAAACCCTCTCATTTCTCTCTATTATTTTGACTTTTGACATAAAGTGATATGTGACACCTCTTGATGATACAGATCCAAAAATCTCTATGGTTCTGCAATTTGTTACCAGCTAAATATTATAAGAATGATTACATTTAAAGGATTACACAGGAAAATTTATAATATTTTACTAGAATAATAATAATGGTAACACATACAGAGTGGAAACAGGTAATGCAGAGGTTTTCTTAAAAAAGCATATTATAGTTTGTTTCAGAGATCAGTCTTGCCTCAAGAGCTATTGAAAAAGTGAGATTTAATTTACCCTAATTTTACACAGTAATGTCTGTGACTGAAAGAAGAGGGAGTTTTGACAATTTTTGTTTTTGAAACACAGAGGATGACAAATTTTTTTTTGTTAATGTTATTTCCAGATATTTCCAAATTCCATCTTCATTAGAAATTATTCATGTGGACCACATTTTTAAATTCAGACCAAAGAGTTTTATATCAGCTGACTGAAGTCATGCCTCAGTGACCCTTTTGGCCTGCTGACTGGCTTTTGCCATTATCACAAGTAGACAATATAGCGATATTGATGCTACAGTCTCTTTATGGTATTATTAAAAGGGGAATTGGTACACGTGAACTTCCTCCAATTACCATTCCAGCTGCTTGTCAGTGTCACTTGTGTTAGGACAGCTGAGCCTCACATTAAATTCCAAGCTCTCAATAGATTATTATTTGTTGTTTTCCTTGTAATCAGCAATCGGCTCGCTCATCACAAAATACTCTGTGAATTTGTTTATTCTTTTGTTACTAAAAGTTATCTCCCTAGGGGTGTGTGTGTATAAATGCTGCTCAAGTTTGTAAATTTGACTTACGTAACATTCACATGACATGAAGTAGATAACCAAGTTGATACAGCGTATAATGTTTCCAGTTAAATCCACACTAGATAATGAGAAAGAGACATGGCAGTGTTCCGAAAACTACTGCCTCTCTCTACAATCTGTTACAGCTACAGCTACATTACAGCTGATAGCTATCAACCTCTGTGCCACACCTGCCAATGCACTTCTGGCTCAAATCTCTACAGAAATATTTTACATAACTTATTAATGAGTACTTAATTAATTATAGTGAATTGTTTATTAAAAACTGGAAGAAAATACAAAGGCAAGTACAATATAAGCAGAAGTACTAGATGTAGCTAATCATAGATAAAATATGCAATATCATATGTAGCAACAAATATTTTTCAATACAGAGATATTACCTTTTCCTGAATGAATATGTGTATATATATATATATATATGTAAAAACTTACAGGCATGTAGTTTTACAGAGGTGATGCCAAATTCAATATATATCTTAAATAATTATATTTCTTGATATTTTCAAAAACAATAAATAAAAATAAGTATTGGAAAAGCCAGATTTACAGATCAGAGTTCCTTCTAAACTGCAGTACCTGCTCCATTCCACCTTCAGAGAATAGTGTTCCAGAGAGAATATGAAATTAGAAATTCAGAGGAAAAATAAGTAGTTCTTTGAGCAGCAGAACTAATGAAGTTTGGTTCTCTGTAGATTCATTTTGTGGATGATTGACATGGGTGCCTGGTAAAGTGTGAGATCTGACTGGAGGTTTACCAGTTTGGGAATATCTGTAGGTTTTCATTCTGTCTCTCTCTCACATATATATGAATATAAATGGAGGA
The DNA here is from genome assembly GCF_965638725.1 of Aptenodytes patagonicus. NCBI lineage: Eukaryota > Metazoa > Chordata > Aves > Sphenisciformes > Spheniscidae > Aptenodytes > Aptenodytes patagonicus. The sequence continues at coordinate 163,328,671 of NC_134949.1, read as the reverse complement.
ACACAGAAAATTCATGAAATAACTTCACTGAGAACCTTGCACATCTCTATAGTTTAATAATAATTGAGTGGAAGTGGTTGGGGAGAGTAAGAAGGGTCATATTTTGGTTGCTTGCAGGTGACTTAGACAGCTAACTTTAATTCTAGCACTTAGCATCTCCAGCCCAACTCAGGGTATTTGTCTAAGTAGCAGCTCTTGTTCCTCAAGCAGTTGGTACAGGCTGGTTCGCTCCCTCTTTCCTCAGAGAAAATCTCACATACATCAGTCTCATCCACACTGCATTAGTCCAAATCTCCTCCAGACTCTGTGTGATGCCTTGGTGGCCCAAAGACAGGATTAATCATCACCATCATAGCTAGCACTTCTTTTTAATTGCGCTAAAATTAAATCCCTGTTCAAATGCTCTGAAAAAATATAGGTCTCTGTCACAGTCCACTGAGTTCTATGGCTATGAGTATAGAGCTGCAGGTATGAGTTACATTTGGAAACCTTGGGAGACTGGCAATAATATCAGAGGTTTTCCTTAAAAAGGATAATTCACAGTTTTAAAACTCTACTGAAGAAAGCTGTCTGCACTACTGAAGAATACTCTTGACCCCCTTTCAGTGGTATATACAGAAGAATCACTAACCTGATATAATAAATAATGAGATCCGTGACAAAGAGAGAACTATTCTTGATGTATACAATATATTATACTCTGTTAGGTTATATGTCTGCCATTTTATACACAGTACAGATATAAGAGAGTAAGACTTTTCTCCAAAGAATGTAAGACTAGAATAGCTGGGTAGAACAAGCAAGTAAATGGAAGAAACTGGACAGGGTAGATAAGATTGTGAACAAAACCAACAAAAACAATAGAATGTTTAACTACAGGCTAACTATGCGATCACTACCTAATCAGTCAGCTCTGGGCAAGAGCTATACAAATAATGCATTTATCTGATTGAATGATCAAGTCCCTGTTCGTAAATTGACAACAATTTGACCAAAAACACCCAACACTTAGTTCCACCCAAAATATTTAAATGAAACAACATGAGAAATATTTTTTTCCATTTTTAAAAAATATTCATTTTAATTTAGATTAAATTGAAAATGAAATTACTACTTTAGAAAAAAAAAGTATGATTGGAAGGAAGCATTAGGAATCATTCTTGCCTCTTGTCTTCTTCTACATCTCTTTTTCTTCTTCTGAAAATACTTCTTTGCTTTAACCTGAATCTCTGAACATTTATAGTCACTGCAATACTTATCTTTTTTCTGTAAATAGTATATATTTGGGAAGAGATGAGAGGGAGAATCATCAAGAAGTGTATATGACTTGCCTAACTGCTATCAGATTACCAGAGCTTTTTAAAGTAGGACTGGAAAGCTGAAAGGTGATGGCTTTATTGAGTATTTTGTTGTTGCAGTTTTCCTCAGATTAAAGGTTGAACCTATGTCGTGGTTTAACCCCAGTCGGCAACTAAGCACCATGCAGCTGCTCGCTCACCCACCCCCCGCCCGGTGGGATGGGGGAGAGAATTGAAAGAGCAAAAGAAAGAAGACTCATGGGTTGAGATAAGAACAGTTTAATACTTGAAATAAAATAATAATAATAATAATAATAATAATAATAATAATAGTAATAATAATAATAATAATAATAATAAATATAATAATAAACTGTAATGAAAAGTAAAACAAAGGGCAGGGGGAGAGAGAGGAACAAAACCCAGGCAAAAAAAAAAACAAAACAAGTGATGCAACCGCTCACTGCCCACCGCCTGATGTCCAGCAGGTTCCCAAGCAGTGATCACTGTCCCCTGGCCAACTCCCCCCAGCTTATATACTGAGCATGATGTCATATGGTATGGAATATCCCTTTGGCCAATTTGGGTCAGCTCTCCTGGCTATACTCCCTCCCACCTTCTTGTGCACCTCCTCACTGGCAGAGTATGGGAAGCTGAAAACTCCCTGAGTTAGTATAAACACTGCTTAGCAACAACTAAAACATCCCTGTGTTATCACATTATTCTCACCCTAAATCCAAAACACAACACTGTACCGGCTACTAGCAAGAAAATTAACTCTATCCCAGCCGAAACCAGGACAAACTGGTGTTGAAAACATTCATGGAAATAAAAAGAAAGTAGAGAAATCAAACTGAAATAATTTGTAAATAAAAGCAGTAAAGTATTGATACAGTAAAATGACACAATAGAATGTTGGGAAGATGATGACAATGATGACTGCTACTTTGTGTTTGTTATAGCAAAACTGGTGGAACTGGTACAGATATTTATATAAGACTATGATACAAGAACATTTAAGCATGAGTGGCCTAGTGAAATCAATTAAGCTCTTTATATTTTTTAAGAGGAACAAATACTTCCCTGGTGATATAATCAGAGGACCTGAAAGATACATTCTGAGTGAACAAATCCAGAGATCAAAATAAGGGAGAAGTTGTGTTGTTCAACTTCTCCAGAGGTTTCCACTCTGTTATTTTTAAATCAGTAATCATACCATTTTTCACTCTTTTGTTAGCACTATAAGTGAAAAAAAAAATGTGTTCCAAGAAACTTAGGAACAGCAAATTCTTCGCATTGTCCTGTTTCTGACAGGTAGTAATGAAAACTATGAGCTTTTACATGATGTCATTAGAAAGGTAGCACAAATTGATGTACGTACACTCAGAACCTTTAATGTCAAGCATTGGTTAATTAAAACATGACTAGTACTTGTGGCTTAGATACAACGACATGCTGTTTAAAACATTGTGTTTCATATTTTTTATTTACTCCATCACATAAATTTATCTTTTCCCAGTAAAGAGTAATTAGAAATAAAGGACCACAGTGAATGAAATTCAGCTACGTGTTACAGTCCAGCACGTCTTCTAATGTCATTTGGTACTCGATACAGCAATATTGCAAAGAGTGACCTTATCACAGGTCACATAGGAATACAATTTTTTTTTTTTCTGCAGAGGCAGTATTTTTACTAACTTAGAAAACAAAAAGGTGGGAGATATGTTATTCTAGTGCAGCTTCCTTTGTGTGGTGAGCAGGAAAATGCGTGTCAATCTAGGAGGCATTAGGGTAGAACATGGGTTTAGGTAGAGCCACAGCTGGTCAAAGCAAAAGGTTGAAGCAGCATATGCTCTAGAAGCAGAGGAGAAATATAACACCTGTGAAATAAAAGCATTGGATAATCCCACATTTTCAGAAACTATTTCTAATGCTTCAATTTGTTTAGAAGAAATAGGAGGGGAATATTCAAGATACATTAAGAATACCCAAGATAGAAATATAAGTGGGCCATTCATCTTCAGCAACAAAGTTATCCAGTACTGCTACAATAGCAGATTTAAGGTGTAGTTTGCATTGGTTAAACCTTTAAGAAACCTTCAGACATAAAATAGTACTGTAAAGTTAAAAGTTGACAGTAAATTGCAGTTCCATGGATCAGTCTTGGATGGAGGCAGCTGGATGACACATTTCATCTCATCAGACTCTACCCACAGGGTATCCTAAAGAATCAACACATAGGTAGAGAATTTTGCAAAAATAAAAGATAACAGGGAAATACACTAATCTTTTCTTAAATGTCAGTTCAAATCCATGGTGATTTTTTGCACACACTGCATTTTCATCTGGCTTGCTTTGTTCTTCTGAGGTGTGTTTTAATTATTTTACAACTGTGAGGTGAAGGAATAACAGATGTTTTTGTTCAGTGGTAGAGAAGTAAAAGCAGTTTATAGACAGATTATATAAAAGATTAACAGAATTCCTTTTTCACCCTCCATGAAAAATACATCAAGAACCGAAACAGAATTATAATGCATGTTACAATATTCACTCTGTGAGAAAACCTGAAATCCCAGGTCCCTTAATCATCTATCAAACATCTGCCTTGTGAATGAAAGAATATTAATAGAACTAGTATTTGAATGTTGTTACATGATGATGAAGGGTCCAAAGATGAACAGAAATAAAAAGAAGCTGAAACAGTCCTTGCTAAGATGCAAATTATATTAAAATATTTGATCAACAATATGCCTCAATCTACCCTCAAATACTTACTGTAGAGATTAGGATTTATTGGTACCTTCTTACCTAGGAAATAAGTGACAAAAATAAGATTATGATGGAAAGAATCAAAGAAATTAAAGCTTTGTAATGAAAATTTATATTGGCTAAAGAACTAGAACTAATAATTAAAACACAGAAAAGTAATTTAACTGAAGAGGGACTAGATAGAGAAAAGCAAAATGAGCCAAAGGGAATGAGCTACAGACAAATAACCAGCACGATTTAAATAAAGAAATGGCATTTCAAGCAAATAGAAGCTTTTATATTCATAGTCTTTGGAGGGAGAGCAAGAACAAAAGGAAAGAACAGTATGAATAACTCAGCAAAGAAAAACTTGGGGACCTCTTCAGAACAGTAACTCCTCCTCAAAGCACAAGTACCTGTGCAGCTGAACCACATTAAAATAAATATAATTACACTTATCTGCTTGAAGACTGTAAATAAATACAATTATACTTGTCTTTTGTATGACTTTGAGAAGATAACCATATGAAGAACAAAGGAGAGTATGTATAAGAGAGAGTGTAAAATGAGGAAGACTGTAAGAGTTTAGATTGTATGGAAGAACTGGTGACAGCCAACATGGCTTCACTAAGGGCAAATCGTGCCTGAGAAATCTGGTGGCCTTCTACGATGGGGTTACAGCATTGGTGGATAAGGGAAGAGCAACTGACGTCATCTACTTGGACTTGTGCAAAGTATTTGACACTATCCTGCACAACATCTTTGTCTCTAAATTGGAGAGACATGGATTTGATGGACGGACCACTTGGTGGATAAGGAACTGGCTGGATGGTCACACTCAAAGAGTTGCAGCCAACAGCTCAATGTCCAAGTGGAGACCAGTGACAAGTGGCATTCCTCAGGGGTCAGTGTTGGGACCGGCCCTGTTTAATATCTTTCGGCAATATGGACAGTGGGATTGAGTGCACCCTCAGCAAGTTTGCCGATGACACCAAGCTGTGTAGCACGGTTGACACACTGGAGGGAAGGGATGCCATCCAGAGGGACCTTGACAGGCTTGAGAGGTGGGCCCGTGCAAACCTCATGAAGTTCAACAAGGTCAAGTGCAAGGTCCTGCACACGGGTCAGGGCAATCCCAAGCACAACTACAGGCTAGGCAGAGAATGGATTGAGAGCAGCCCTGAGGAAGACTTGGGGTTGTTGGTTGATGAGAAGCTCAACACAACCTGTCAATGTGCGCTGGCAGCCCAGAAAGCCAACCATATCCTGGGCTGCATCAAAAGATGCATGACCAGCAGGTCGAGGGAGCTGATTCTCACCTCCTGCACTGCTCTCGTGAGACCCTACCTGGAGTACTGCATCCAGCTCCGGGGCCCCCAACATAAGAAGGACATGGACCTGTTGGAGTGAGTCCAGAGGAGGGCCACAAAGATGATCAGAGGGCTGTAACACCTCTCCTATGAAGAAAGGCTGAGAGAGTTGAGGTTGTTCATTCTGGAGAAGAGAAGGATCTGGAAAGACTTTATAGCAGCCTTCCAGTACCTGAAGGGGGCCTACAAGAAAGCTGTAGAGGGATTTTTTGCAAAGGCATGTAGTGATAGGACAAGGGGTAATGGCTTTAAACTGAAAGAGGGTAGACTGAGATTAGAAATAAGGAAGAAATTTTTTACTATGAGGGTGGTGAGACACTGGAACAGGTTGCCCAGAGAAGTTGTGGATGCCCCATCCCTGGAAGTGTTCAAGGCCAGGTTGGATGGGGCTTTGAGCATCCTGGTCTAGTGGAAGGTGCCCATGGCAGGGGGGTTGGAACTCGATGATCTTTAAGGTCGCTTCCAACCCAAACCATTCTATGATTCTATGATTCTATGATTCTATGAACTAAAATATTACAACAAGCTTCCTCCCAGCCCTGTGGCTATTTCAGATGTTTGGATGATTCCAACATTTCAAAATTGGATCATGTTTGCCTAATTATTATGTGTTTAGATTTAAAAAATAATATCGACTTCTAGCCTCCTCTATGGCTGTGACAACAAATTTCAATAAAGAAAAGAAAAGTTGTTTGAACTGATTTCTCAAATTCTCTAAAGAAACAAAAATGTATGAATCTTAACAAAAATTAATTTCATCCTCTTTTTTACTGTAACCATGTGATTCAAGTGTATTGGCCTTTTGCCACTTGATTTTCTTTTATTTTTATTTTTTATTTAAGGATTTACATTAATGTTATTTTAAATTTCTAGTATAACATCAGAGAATCATGAAACCAATTATGTAAAGTAATAACCTAAAATCATGACTTAGAATAAAGCTTTCAGCTGCCAACTAACAAAATGGCCTTAAAGATTGCTGCTGAAGGCAAAAAAAAAAAGTATTCAAACATAAAAAACAACAGCAAGGAATACACGAATGGATGTTAAATCCCATTTTGTCACACAATTCTGTAGTTTTCTTAATGACGCAGGTCCCTTTTCTAAATGACATGTTACAAACTCAGCAAAAAAAATTGCAGTTAGGGACACAGGGCAAAGCAGGATTACCCATTCTGTCACTAGCTTTGTACAGCTGCAAAGTATCTGACAATTTCATTCTCAGACAGGGAGTGATGAAAATGTAAATAAGGAATGGTGGAAAGGGGAGGAAAAGGGTGTGGTTACAGTTTACCCCTATTAACTCACTATAGCGCCTTCAAAAAAATGTCTGTGTTGAAGCTAGTAAGGAGAAGTTAACATTTCATGTGGACCAGTAATAGATTATTTTCTGGTTTTAGAGTAGAGGAAAACTGGAAGTCTAGGGTATGAAGTAGAAACAATCAGAAAATCAAATTTATTTCTTTCTGTGGAAAATTCTACTTCTTTCTTCTTTTAGGGAATGAATGTAAGCCTTAAAAGACAAAACATGGAAAAAAGCTTACAAAATTATTATATTCCAAACAAAACAGGTGAATAGTGCCTTTTTTGTTTCCATAACAGAATATTGAACCCATAATATATGTTACGATGTTATACCTACCATGACACATAATACAAAATTAACATTCAGCATATTATGAGTTGCCAACGTTATCTTATTTTAAATTAATAAATGTGTAATAAAATATTAATGTATAACAAAAAAATAGAGGTGAAAAGATTCAAAATCAAAGTTTTTCCTTACTGAAATGAAACATTTGTGTATTGTCAATTATAAAAACAATATCTTCAGGTGAATGAAGTTTTCACTCAACACTGGTTATAATTGTAGCCAATTATTTAGTTATGCTATACGATATAGTACAATTACACCTGAGACTAAAACATAGTATTGGTCTTAAAGGATAGTTTAGCTCTTAAACTTGCCTTTAAAGGTGGGGCAAAAATTAGACAGAAGGAAAGGGAATCAGACACATTCCAGACACACTTCACATCTGCTAAGGGGGTCCATCATAAAGTCCAAAATAATGACTAGGAAAAGCTATAATAATATAGTTTCCACTGCAGCTAGTAGCCCATGGCAGAACTTGATTTTTTCTTTCGAACCTTCTACTTCACATGTTTTAAGACAAACACTTCTGACCCACCACACTGTACAATAAATAATAGGGTGCGTAAGTAGCTCTTACAGTATGAATATAATTCCAACACTGCTTCTCTTTCAAATACATCTTTAAAAGGTGACCAATTCCAGCTTTGTTAGCTCCGAATGTAGTTTCAGAGATAGATTCCCACTTATAACTCTCTTGATGTGGAAAAGTGAAACAAACTGGAGAAATCCTTCCAAGCAGTTTTTTCATCTAGTAAATTTGCCTGTAGCTATTGCGCCCCAGGCATTTGTTTGTACTTTCTAAATTGTGCAAGGCTAGACTGGATCAACATAAAAACTTGTATCAATACAGAAGAGATATCAAAAGTGGCAGGGAGACAGCAGGTGGCATTCTGAAATAACACAGATCTAATAATAATAGGGGCACATTACATATTTTAAACATCATAAAAATAATCCAAAGACCGTGCATGAAGGTTTGAGATTTTTGTTGTTCTGACATTGTTTTGGGTTTTTTTTATGAGACATGAAACGGAACACCTACCCACCTGTGGTCATTAAGAACATAGTGGCACATTCTGCAAATGTTGTACTGAAGATGTGCAACTATATTCTAACTACGTCTGCTGCAGTTCTGTTTAGACAAGTTTGTTCATTTAATTATTTTTTTATTTTTGACTGCTAAGTAATGGTCATGTGTAAAATTTGAGGTGTCTGCCTTTCCTTGTTTGATAACAACACCATTTTGTATAACATTGCTTATCTATTCATTATAATTAGAAGGTCTTTTATCATAAACAATACTTTGTATGCTAATTATTTTCCAAAGTCAGTCCTTAAAGGTATTTTTAAGGAAGAACTAGTTTACCCAGAACCTTTCCATATCCTTTCATTTCTGAAGATTAAAATTTGGCCCTCGATGCAATACCAACAATGATTTAAGGTGAATAAAAGAGGGACCCATCTAGATATTGGAAGACAGTTCCACATCACACAACCATGCCTCAGATTTACACAACCACATCTCAGAGGTAGCCTAACAAGAGGAATAACATAGAAGGCCAAAACTGAAGGACTGACCTGCAAACACCTGTCTGAAGCATGCTTAGCCTTAGCAAGTAGTATTAATACTTCATTTTCAAGAGCTCTAAGTTCACATAATTGCTCTAAATGTTATTCTAACTTTTCAAAATGAACACATGAAATAATAGACCTTTTCTAGAATCTTCCAGACTGAAACCACACACCGTTGGCTCTAAAATAAGATTCCTACAAACCTCAAAATCAACTCCAGTTCAGCCTACAAATGGATGCAATTTGTCTCTCCCCTTTGCTTTCCTCTGCAGAGCGAAACATGAATCATGGGTACTCATTGTATTGCACTTGGGAAGGAAAAGCTGTTTCTGGATTGACAAAATAATTATGTAAAAACTTGGCAGCTTTGAAGCAAAAGTAACGGATGGAAATACTTCATGGGACTATAATGTTACTGTATTTAATGTTACTCTCCACAGATTCCTGTAATATTACAAACACAACAGGATGTTTTAGAAATCACAACAGGATGTTTTAGAAATAAACTTGTAGCATTGGGAAAAAAATTTGTTAGTTTTCTAAAATCAAAATGGCATCAAATTTATAAGTAGATACAATTTTAAGAAAATCAGTATATGCAATTCCACTGATTTCAAAGGCACAATAAGAATTTGCTCCAGCAGAGGATTTTGCCTTATACTTTCCAAGACTCACGACCTAAATTCCACAGAAAAGCAGTTATATGGAGTGTATTCTTAGAAAAAAAAAAAAAAAAAGGATATTTTAAAGCCCCATAGATTTTGTCCTCAGTTTCCCCACCATTCCAGTGTGAAAAATAATCATTTTGATGAAGGAGGATTTTCCCAGGTTTTTCCTTTTGTTCTCCTTTTCTCATACAATCAAGAAGTCACTATTCCTTACCTTCTCACTGACTCCTGAACTGTGCCTACTACTAAGTCCACCTTGGTTTAGAGAGTCAGTGAAGATTCAAAGAGAGCATATAAAGCAGCTTCTAGGGTACCTTCTCCTGCTTTCTATCCTGGGAAGAGATAAATGAAAATAAGAAAAATCATGAAGAAAGTCATATCCATTCCAGGCTCAAGATCATTTGCATAGGAAGATGGTCTTAACACGATCAAAAATATTATAGTTATTTTATCAAAATATAATCTTATTTTTCCATTAACCAGGTAAGATACAAAGAGAGACAGCAAAGTATCAGCCCAGACTTTGGCATGTAAATTTGCATTGCCTTACCTACAGCTAGGGCATCCCAACAGTAGAAGGCAAACCACACTGGAATAAAGAATTGAAAAAATGTTGAAGATAATGCTTCACAATGATCAGAGCAGGTGTCTACAGATGATTTATGTTACATAGCCTGCTTTGCCAGTTGTCATGGCACAGATTTGTAGCAGTGGATCTGTAGAATTTCTGCCAAGGTACCAACACCTACGTTTGGTGTGTTTTGGATTTGCTGTACCCTGGACCAACAGACTAACCATCTATCAGTGCTTGCAGTGCACTAGATACATTCCTGGAGGATATCTTCTAAACCTGTTTAATAAAAAAGGAAGCTAATGCTCACACTCCAAGATTGCTTCTCAATGTGAGCCAAAACAGGATAAGTCAGGACATTTGGGAGATCCACTTCAAAAATGCAACCCTGATCTGAAGCAAAACACTGATACAGACACGCTCAAAGTCAATTGACTTGAGTAATACCAAAAGACAAATGCTGAGCAGTAATTTTATGTATGCATGTGTTTGTGTGTGCTGGTCTTAAATCTTCCTACCCAATATTATGCATCTACTGTGGCATCTACATTGAAAACCTAATAATCAGTGGAAAGGAGTTAACAATTCCATAGGCTGATTCAGCCTTATACCTCAATTGTTCTTTGGCAATACAACTCTGACTATAAACTATCATCTAAGTCAAAACCTCCCCTAACTCCTCTCTTGAGCACCTTTACTGCACATCTGAAGTTAAATACCACTCCCAGCACCAGCAGTATGCAAGATACTTTTCAGGTAGATACCGTAAAAGCTGTGTGGGGAGATGCCCAGTGTACACGTGACCTTTGCTAGAAAAAAAGTCTGTGGTCAGCTATGGGAAAGAACTGATTATTTGGTGTTTGAACTACCTTCATTCCATCATCACTGAGCTTCATTCATAAAATTCTCAACTTTCATAGGATTATTGTAACTCCATTGTTTTGATTTTTTTTTTTTTAATTCTAATTAAAAATCTCAGAGAGTTGGGTCCATTCCTCAAGGTAACCAGCACTGACATTTTCCTTTAATGGATTAGCAAAGCAAATTACCAGACATCTGTCTTTCTGTATTCCTTCTATCCTGAATATAATGAATTACCCACCTTTCTTCTGCACGCATTTTGCGCAGAGAGAGCTGTGATACAGTCTTGTTCCCAGTGTATCATCAGATACTGTCTTTAGTTGAAGAAATCTCTGCAGTTATGTGCTCAGACATATTGCCTCTGATCCCTAACAAGTCACCGTAAGGAAAAGTTAACAAAGATCAAAGATGAACAATCTTGAACTGGTAAATGAAGACTCTCTTGCGAGGGAAGTATGGAGAGGCAGTGACAGACCTGAACGTTTAGAAGTTAGGTCCTTATTCCCGTTGTGCCAGAAAAGGAATAAAAAACAGCCAGTAAGCTCCATTAATACACTCAGTATAAAAGCACTGGTTTGTCTTAAATCTGCATACCTTGTCTGGGACTTCATTCAGTTACAGTGGGTGAGTCCACCAATCAGACCCAATGTTTAGTTATTTTTCCCCATGGAAGAACTTCACCAGGGAAGGGGGGAAGGTGAAACTCTTAGTTCAGTTACTTTTCCTCTGGTTTTTAGGAAAACTTCCTGAGAAGATAAAGATATGAATCTGAACTTTTTTGGCTCAAGAAGGCAAAATAACTTAGAAAGTTGAACCTCTGGGCACTGAACTGTCATCCTTCTCCACTTCCAGAAAAGTTGAACCTTCTCCTCTGTTGGCTGTTGTAGATGTAGATTCTGATCTCTTCTCTCTGTGTGGAGCCAGAATGTCTAACACAGAATTCAACTTTGGCGCCAAATACTCAAAAAGTGGACATTGAAAAAAACCTAAGCCCTTAGCCCAAGTCCTTTATTAGATGGGAGAGATGGAGGCTGTTAGTACATGGCTGCTATTATTCCTCAAGATTTTTTCTGGAAGCTAGGTTGCAGGTGTTTTATTTCTTCAATGCCTTACTTACACCCTTTTCAGACCAATTTAGCGAAAACATTTTTACCATATTCTAGCATCTACACCTGCATAGCCATATCCAAACATTTTGGTTCTTCTTCAAAATATCCACCTACATTCTGTGTATTATGAAGAATTACTTGATAGAGGCTGTATTGTTTTGTGACCATTTACAGATATTACAGTCTCAGCACACTAGCTCTTTGTGCTGAATCTTTATATTCTAGCAATTTTTTTGTGAGATTCTGTTGTTGTTTAACCTGGCAGGCGGCTAAACACCACACAGCCATTCACTCACCACCCACTGACCGATGCCCAGTCAGTTCCTGAGCAGTGTTCACCGCCCCCCAGCTAACTCCCCCCAGTTTATATACTGAGCACGATGTCATATGGTATGGAACATGCCTTTGGCTGGTTTGGGTCAGCTGTCCTGGCTGTGCCCCCTCCCAGCTCCTCGCTGGCAGGGCATGGGAAGCTGAAAAGTCCTTGACTAGTGTAAGCACTACTTCGCAACAACTAAAACATCGGTGTATTATCAACATTATTCTCATGCTAAATCCAAAACACAGCACTGTACCAGCTACTAGGAAGAAAATTAACTCTATCCCAGCCAAAACCTGGACAGATTCTCAGTTGCTACAGGGCATATTTAAATGGAATTGAACAAATATTTCCTCAACTGGTTTCCAAGAAGAAAGAAGTTGTCTGGTGTATTTTTCACTTCAAATTATTATAAAGGCTCATGTTCTTACAGTTTTTCAATTTTGTGCACTTTCATAGAATACTGGATGAACAGCTTGAGAGCCCTTTATTGTCTTCACAGACAGCATATAAAACAGACAGTAAGAGGCATGGTTTCCAAATGCTGTTAATATGCCTGGAGCCTGACCTTGAGGGAAACACCTCTAAGATAAGAGTTGATATCTCAGAAGCTTGTTTCCTGGCCCAGGCATGTTCAGAGAAGATATTTTATAGGATTTATTTTTATTTGTGTGTTCCTGTGTGAGCTTTAATTTTGCTGACGGCGACAGGAACCATTTTAGTTGTCAGGTGAGATCAGGAGTGTAGCTATGACTGTCAGTACAGTAATTAGGTTGAAAACAGTTAATTTACTCCATGTGCAGTTACAGAAACAAAACATACCTGCTCACACCTTACTCTGTTGCAATGGCAGTCACTATCAACAGAAACATAGCCATTTTCAATACAAAATAAATATATGCATCATTTGTGTTAAATAAATGGAGTTTTCTGTTCTAGCAGTATGTATTCATATGTATGAAATGAAGTACACAAATAACTATTATGTTCACACCTATCTATCTTGAGAATCACAACCTTCATTTTGCGTTATTAACTTGAATCTGTGATGAAAAGAGAATTTGAGAGGGGCAAAAAAAAGGAGTCTTACAGAAGAAACTTTGGGAAAGCAAGGAACTATGGAAAAAAGCAGGAAACTATTGGCAGCAGGTGTTGACAATGAACGATGGCTACAACATAGCAAGGTCTTACAAGATTCCAGATTCTCCTTTGCTGCTGTTCTGTTTGGACTACTACAAGAACATAGCGTCTTGTTTGGTTTGGTTTTTTTCTCCTTTTATTTCTAATGTGAAAGGATAAAAGAAACATTAAAGTTCATCTTTAATTTAATAAAGGTATTATCCTCCTTTTCTCTGCATCCTTAGGTTTGCATTCAAAAGTGACTAACAATTGCAGATGATTGCATTCTTCAAAATTTTGAAATACTGTGAAAATTCATTCCATTTAAGGATTTCCAGGCTGAACATCAGTACTCGCATCTCAGGTACATATCCTCTGGGTCATCTCATTTCTTCTTGTTGAGTACAGTAAAATCACACATGCAGATATCAGAATAAGCATGGCAAAATTATTATTAAATAAATAAACATAATATTTTAATCTGAAAATATGACCACTCGTAATTTTGTTAGTTTTTCACCATTGATTTTGAACCTTCAACTCATATAAAAGTATTAAGACTATTAAAGGAAAAGTATGGTCTGGCATTACAAACAAACCTCTTGCATCTTCACAGTGTTTCCATTGTTTCTGTAAATATTTTCCTCATTTTTTGATTTCAAGCTCTTTTCTTACAAAGAATTTTGTCTTCTACCTTGCCTGTAATCATGTAGTTTCGTGGTGGCAGCTAAAGAAGCCAAATGAAAAATGCTGATGATAAATAAAATATTTTACATAAGAACTTAAGTATATGAAAGAAAAAAAAATTACAAAGAGCAGATAACAATGCCAAAATGTACATCTGTGCACTGTATCAATGCAAAAATAGCTAATATGTATAGAGAGAAGTTATAGGGCAAAATCAAGAAAGAAACAGAGTATTGTAATCTTTAGATCTGGATATATTTAGGAGTATAGAACCAGGGAGATCCACCTGGGATTCTCTACAACAGTAGTAGAGCATAGCAACAGTTGTAAAAGCCTTTTCAAAAATTTTGTTTCTGAGGATCCTGAATGGAGAAGGGCTAGAAATGACCAGTTTTTTAAAAAAAAGATAAGAACTTCAGATATACATGTTATTCTATTTATGTTTAACACCTGGTAAACTGCTGGAGAAATTTTTAGTGTAACTTAATTTATAATCAACTACACGAAAATACTGCCAGAAAGAGACGGTGAAGGAAACCTGATAGAGCTCACTGGGCCAAAATGATTTCATACTGTCACTATCTGGAACGAATCCTGATGATTTTTTAAGTAATAGAATCAGGCCTTTCATTTATTTAACAATTTTAAACGTAATAGATATCAAGCTTAACAGATAAAGAAAATACATCACCTCTTTTTTTTTTTTTTTTTTCTTTTCTTTCTGATAAAGGGCAAAAGCTAGTGAAATGAACTTTCATTTTACTTGAAAAGGGGATTAGATTAGATGAGTTTAGAAGAAAAGCCATTCCACCTCCTCTGCTCTCCTTGCCTCCGGCTTGTAGTGAGAATGAAACCTTGCAACTCAGTTCCTACTAAGATTAGATTTAAATTTCTACCACGATTCTTACTGTCATTCCTATAAGCAACCTCCATATTTTTGACTGTTATTAGTAACATTCAGATTGCAGCCAGACCTATAGTCCTGAAGAAAAAGCATTTGTTCAAGACTAAAATAACTACTTTCAAAGGGTTGAAGTCACCAGCTCAAGCTATTTCTTTCAGTGCCTGATGTTTGAAAAATTTCAAGAATGAGAAATAAAAGATTAATATGGCCGTCATTATCACTTCAGTACAAAAAAGTTTTTTGGGGGAGGACCTATGGCAACCTACCTGCAAATGGAAATTATCAGCTCTTTCGGCAAGTCTGAGCTGGCTGAACATTCATAACCCTGATCTCCTCCTACTGCCACCAACCAATCCCTCAGCAACAACAGAACTATAAATAAACAAAATCCAGGGATTTATATCTTCCCCTTGTCATTATTGCTAAATCAAATACGAGATCACTATGGAAAACATGGAGGGAATCAACACTAACCAACGCATTAAAATTGTGTTCCATAGAAAAACAGCACAAAATCAGATTTTTGACCTTTTGTTTTTTAACCAGTCATTGGCCGCTGGTGTCAAGGCACAAAGAGCATCTTTGATCACTTACTTTCCAAAAGAAACTATTTTTTACTTCTCTGCTTAATATGATAAACTGATTTTCAGCACCTATGCTGACATATTACAGTGAACCTGTACAGTAAAGGAAAGGTAAAGCCATTCTTTGGTCAGGATCTACCCTGTGTGTTCTTACAGAACACACAAAAAATTAGAGGATGTAACCTATTCTTGGTCCATGGATCTATTAATGTACTTGCTAGGAATCTGGGGAAGAAATTGTGAAGAATTCCTTTAGTACGCTACATTTCATGTAATCAAAGATTTGACAAAAATAAACATTTAAAAAATAATAATTTGTTTACATTTATGAAGGTGCATACACGGAAAGACATATTTTATTAAAAGAAAAAAGGAGAGACATCAACATAAAAATATTAAGGTTCCTATTGTCATAAATCAAAGTAAGTAGAAAATAATAATAAGGTTCTTCTAACAAAAAGATAGCATATTCTTTGTCAGCATTTATCTTGGGATTACTTGATGTTAAACAAGATATAAAGGGAGGAGTTATGAGAAAATCAAGTGAACACTTGTGTGTGGAAGGCATGACTGAAAAGATGAAGTCTGTGACTGATTCTTAAAGAGATCTGATACGGTAATGCTAGACAGGAGGATGAATGAGAGGAGTCTAGGGACAAACAGGATTTCAGGCTTGGGAATTACCCAAGCTAGGGGCAGTAAGAGAAAGTAGATTTAAAAACTAAGTTTTGAAAATAAATAGCTTTTTTCAAGATATACCTATCTGGGCAACCAATGGATATCTTAAATTTATTTGACTGGTTATTGTTCCTGTGTGTTCAGTAATAGCTAGGGTGATAGGTCAGTTGTTTTGTGGGTTTTTTTGGCATCACATTCAGGACAAGTTTCTGAAGCCAGACACACTGTCTCCATAGTCCAAAGTTGGATGCACACATGCATGCACACAGTGCACAGTACATTTTGTTAAAAACAGCTAAAGAGAGTGGTATTTTCCTCAGAAGTGTGGCACCAGAAAGGAACATCTTATCATGTAAGATACAGACGTACAATTTCTAACTGCTAAATTCTCCTGCCAATCATTTCAAATGCACATCAAAAGCAGAACAGGTATAATACTGCATGGCAGCTTGTCAGCATTCCAAGGCTGAGTCTCAGTAATACCTGTGCACGTTGCACTTAGGCTGGTTTGTAACCTGCAGAGATTGGAAACAAAATATGCAGGAAAGGAATTTTCCCTCCTTTCATTTTTAAGTGTTATCTAATTTTATTATAAAGTAAAAATGTGTTAAAATACTTTGCTGCAACAGTGAAATGCACATATCACACCTTACACAGAAATAATAGGTAAAATAAAGAAGACAACAAAATAAAAGGAGTAGTTCATGAATGAAAAGAGAAGCATGAAAAAAAGATATTACCTTACCTATAATCCTGTGTCTTTTCTTGTCTTCTGAACACATTTGCTTTCTTTTTTTTTTTTTTTTTTTTTTTTAATAGCTTTCTATCTGGACACTTTTTTTTCTTGGAGAGAAGATAGGAAACACCCCATCCACCACAAAATATCACCACAAAAAAAAAAAAAAAAGAGCTGAATGAAAGAAAAAAATAATAATGTAATGCAAATGTAAGATGAGCAGGTATATAGCATATTGTATGTATATGCAAACGTTCCTCCAATTAACAGTATCCTAGCATAACTGACTCATAATTTTAGCACTCAACTGTTAGGCGGTGATGCTGAACTTGTGTACAGTGGTCATAATCACTGTGCATATGTTAAGTATCTTCTTTTTCTACAGAATACAGAGACTATTTTCCCCCACAGATTAACTGCTTTGTAAATGAGCATCCAAGCAAAACTAGACATCTGATATGATATGATATGATGCAATATGACACATGCATTTTCTCTGTAAATAAGAATGAATAAAAGTCTCTGAGGCCACTTTTTCTCATTTAAATTAGCGGTTAGAAATGAGCAGATTTTATTTATATGTATCTATTTAACTCTTGCCATTCCCTTTTTTGCTCTCCAGACTTCATTTCTGTCTACATAGCCAACATCTCACTTTTAAGGTGAACTCTGTAGTTCTCTTTCACCGTATACCTGCTAGCTCTTCCAGCAGCTCTCCAAAAGTGTAACGCTATCCAAATGATCTAAAGTTACCTTTGCTGACTTTGACACAAAGTTTCCAAACCACTATCTAGAAAACACTTCACTTTTCCTTCAATACATTCTAGGGAAAGATTTACAAAGATGTAAATGGAGGGTAAAGAGTCTTATCGCCATGACCACATCATTCACCATGGGAATAAGACCTAAACCGATCTATGCTAATGGTAATGCTTAAGTGTAAAGTTACTTTAGACCTCTCGTAATTTTGACTTCTCTACATTTATATTCAGTTAAGCTATATTATGCTACACCGAGCTTTATTATCTTGGCCATGGTTAGCAACTCAGATTTCTCAATAAAGAAATGTCCATTCTGAAAGGAATCCTGAAATTTCTCATATCCCACATAGAAAGAGGTAATCACAATTTTGATATTTTTCCCTAAGGAACAAAAAAGCTCAAATCCCCAAAATATTAACTTCAAAACACTAAAATAATTTATTTCAACAATATTAAAATGTTTCCTCTAAATAAGAAAGAAATTAAAATGCAAATATAGACAAACAGAAATTGAGTGCTAAAATGAAACAACAAACTAAAAGATATACTTAAGCATTTTATGTCAACATTTTTCAATTTAAAAGCCTATAAAAAACCCAACATTTTGTGAAAAAATCAATTTCAACAAATTATTTTTTACTAATAGAAGGATATTATCTTGCAAACATTTCCAACTAGTTTTATCAGGAATGTTCTACATGTCAGACTTGAGTGTGATTTCTTAAAGTGGTACCTTATTATTTGTGAGGATTGAAACCACCTAAAAACATCAAAGAGACATAATGAAAACACAATAATGTTGTTTAATGGAACATCAGATATTCAACCCTTTTTTCTAGAACAGAGCAACAGAAAGATACTTATTTCAGCTCTCTGAAGTGTGTTACCAGAGATCAGAATTTCACAAATAAACCATG
The DNA here is from genome assembly GCF_965638725.1 of Aptenodytes patagonicus. Lineage (NCBI taxonomy): Eukaryota > Metazoa > Chordata > Aves > Sphenisciformes > Spheniscidae > Aptenodytes > Aptenodytes patagonicus. Next base: position 163,310,115 of record NC_134949.1, on the reverse strand, counting down.
TATATCATCTGTAAGAGAAAGGGAAAAAAACAATACAAAAATGTCATTACGATTCAGCAAGAGTATGGGTTATACAGGTGTTTGGTTAAAAAGAAAACAAATTAATTCTTAGCCCCTTCTTTTTCCCAGTGGCTCTTCCCATTTCAGAATTCTTGTAGGCTATTGACATATCCCAAGTGCTTCCATTGCTTCTATTTTGTGCACATTATCGCTGGGCTTTCCTAAGCTTATTTGCATTTACCAATACTTTAAGTGTCAGGTATCATTTATGTTAAGGATAGGGAAATATGGCAATTAAAATCACAATATCCATGTCCTCGGCAGAAACAACAAACTTTACTTTTTGCTTAGATGTCTACAGAGTATTTAAGGTTCTGCAGGGAACCTGAGCAGTAGTTGCTAGTTCCTCTTAATGCAAGAGTCCTCATTCTCTATGTATGATATACCTTGCCTCTGTCAAGTTACAGCATTTGTGTGCTGCCAAAAACTTCAATATAGAACGACAAGCATAAAATGTTTTTTTATGATGCAGGTAATTTTTTTTTTTTTCAGGGACTAATTAATAATAATGCAACAAAAGTACTTTCTGTCTAAATTAGCTGTGTCTTCAGTAAAACAATCTGCTAGTATAATTACAAAAGTCTAGCTTTACTTTTTTTTTTCTATCTTAGGCTTTTTGTTATGTTACAGTTTTTATATGTCTTTAATAAGCTCAGGACTTTACTAATAGAAATGAGATGTCTAATTCTTAGACTATGTGTGTATGTTAGGTGAGCTGTACTGAAGGAATAAAGAGTATTTTTCTTTTGTTTCTCTTATTACTTCCTCAGTAATAAGCTGTTTGGAGAAATAAATGGGGTCTATTTTTTCATCCTGGTCTTCTTAATATATTTAGGCGTTGTGGTTTAACCTCAGTTGGCAACTGAGTTCCGCACAGCCGCTCACTCACTCCTCCCTCCCCCCCCCAGTGGGATGGGGTAGAGAATTGGAAGAGTATATAAAAATATAATAAAATAAAAGAGCAATAACAATAATAATAATGTAATAATAATAATAATAATAATAATAATAATAATACTAATACACAAAGCAAGTGATGCACAGTGCAATTGCTCACCACCCGCCGACTGATGCCCAGCCAGTCCCTGAGCAGCAGCCATCCCGGCCAGCTTTCCCCAGTTTATGTACTGAGCATGACGTCACATGGTATGGAATGTCCCTTGGGCCAGTTTGGCTGTGCCCCCTCCCAGCTTCTTGTGCACCTCCAGCCTTCTCAGTCCTTAGAGCATGGGAAACTGAAAAGTCCTTGACTAGTGTAAACACTACCGAGCAACAACTAAAACATCGGTGTGTTATCAACTTTGTTCTCATCCTAAATCCAAAACACAGCACTGTACCAGCTACTAGGAAGGAAATTAACTCTATCCCTGCCAAAACCAGGACAATATCCGCCCCTTATTCTATACCATCTATGTCATGCTCAAGTCTCATATTTTCCAGTACATTCCCATTAATCACCACCACTTTTCCCAGGTTTCTTTATATATACACACAGAGATATCATTCCCTTAGTCTATGGGACATCCCTCTAAAATGTTTGGTGAGTTCATTTAGTCCATGACTTCAGGCTCCAGGCCTCCCCATATTTATATTTCAGCCATCGTCCTCTACGCCAGAGAGGCTTTAACCGCTTGGCTTGCTTGATTGTAGCGCATGTTTCACATTCATGGATAACCTGTGCAATAGTGTCCATGGTCAAGTCCACCCCTCGATCATGAGTCTGTCTATGTGTTTCATTTCTTCCTTGGTGACCTGAGGTGTCATGGGCCCACCAAACTATAAATAATTCACGCTTATGTTGCCAGTCCAGATCCACCTGAGCCACTTCAATCTTAGCAGCCTGATCCACCTGCTGGTTGTTTTGATGTTCTTCAGTGGCCCGACTCTTGGGTACGTGAGCATCTGTGTGACAGACTTTTGCAACCAGGTTCTCTACCCAGGCAGCAATATCTTGCCACAATGCGGCAGCCCAATGGGTTTGCCTCTGCGCTGCCAGTTGCTCCACTTCCATTGCTGCAACCACCCCCACAGGGCATTTGCCACCATCCATGAGTCAGTGCAGAGATAGAGCACTGGTCACTTTTCTCGGTCAGCAATGTCTAAAGCCAGCTGGATGGCCTTTACTTCTGCAAATTGGCTCGATTCACCTTCTCCTTCAGCAGTTTCTACAACTTGTCGCATAGGACTCCGTACAGCAGCTTTCCACCTCCGATGCTTTCCCACAAGACGACAGGACCCTTCAGTGAACAGGGCATATTGCTTCTCATTTTCCGGCAGTTTATTTAACAGTGGGGCCTCCTCAGCACGCATCACCTCCTCCTCTGGTGATATTCCAAAATCTTTGCCTTCTGGCCAGTCCATGATCACTTCCAGGATCCCTGGGCGACTGGGGTTTCCTATTCGAGCCCATTGTGTGATCAGTGCGACCCACTTACTCCATGTAGCATCAGTTGCATGATGTGTACAGGGGACCCTCCCTTTGAACATCCAGCCTAGCATTGGCAGTCGGGGTGCCAGGAGGAGCTGTGCTTCAGTGCTGATCCCTTCCAAAGCAGCTCAAACCCCTTCATATGCTGCTATCTCTTTTTCAGCGGGCCTCGGATCCTCTGTATCCCCGACTCCAAAACCCTCAGGGTCGACCTTGAGTCTCCCCTGGTGCTTTCTGCCAGAGGCTCCAGGTAGGGCCATTCTCCCCAGCTGCGGTGTAGAGCACATTTTTTACATCTTGTCCTTCCCGGACTGGCCCCAGGGTTACTGCATGAACTACCTCTTCTTTAATCTGTTCAAAAGCTTGTCATTGCTCAGGGCCCCATTTGAAATTGTTCTTCTTTCGGGTCACTTGATAGAGAGGGTTTATGATCAGACTGTAATTTGGAATGTGCATTCTCCAAAAACCCACAATGCCTAAGAAAGCTTGTGTTTCCTTTTTGCTAGTTGGTGGAGACATGGCTGTTATTTTGTTGATCACATCCATTGGGATCTGACGACATCCATCTTGCCATTTTATTCCTAAAAACTGGATGTCCTGGGCAGGTCCCTTGACTTTACTTTGGTTTATGGCAAAACCAGCCTTCAGAAGGATTTGGACTATTTCCTTCCCTTTCTCAAAAACTTCTGCTGCTGTGTTGCCCCACACGATGATGTCATCAATGTATTGCAGGTGTTCTGGAGTCTCACCCTCTTCCAGTGCAGTCTTGATCAGTCCATGGCAAATGGTGGGGCTGTGTTTTCACCCCTGGGGCAGTCAGTTCCAGGTGTACTGGACGCCCCTCCCAGTGAAAGCAAACTGTGGCCTGCACTCTGCTGCCAAAGGGATTGAGAAAAGCACACATCAGTGATATCGATTGTGGCATACCACTTGGCTGCCTTTGACTCCAGTTCGTATTGAAGTTCTAGCATGTCTGGCTCAGCAGCACTCAGTGGCAGAGTGTCTTCATTTAGGCCACGATAGTCTACTGTTAGTCTCCACTCTCCATTAGCCTTCCGCACTGGCCATATGGGACTGTTAAAGGGTCAGTGAGTCTTGCTGATGACTCTTTGGCTCTCCAGTCGATGAATCAGCTTACAGATGGGAATCAGGGAATCTCGGTTGGTGCAATATTGTCACCGGTGCACCGTTGTGGTAGTGATTGGCAACTGTTGGTCTTCAACCTTCCGCAACCCCACAATAGAAGGGTCCTCTGAGAGACCGGGCAGGGTGGACAGCTGTTTAATTTCTTCCGTCTCCAAGGCAGCTATACCAAAAGCCCACCAGTACCCTTTTGGGTCCTTGAAATACCCTCTCCTGAGATAGTCTATGCCAAGGATGCACAGAGCCTCTGGCCCAGTCACAATGGGGTGCTTCTGCCACTCATTCCCGGTTAGACCTACTTCAGCTTCCAATACAGTTAGCTGTTGGGATCCCCCCATCACCCCAGAAATACAGATGGGTTCTGCCCCTTTACAGCTTGATGGCATTAGGGCACACTGTGCACCAGTGTCCTCTAGAGCCTTATACTCCTGTGGGTCTGATGTGCCAGGCCACCTAATCCACACAGTCCAGTAAACCCATTGTCCCTTTCCTCCCCCTGGCTGGAGGCAGGGCCCCTCTAATCCTCATCACAGTATCCGTTTCTCATTTCTTGTAAACATGAGTCAGAAGTTTCTTCATTAAGATCAGAAGTAAGATCAGCCCTTCTACTCTGTCTGGAGAACTGCCCGCTGGAAACTGGAGCAGCAATTTTCCTGGAAGAACCCTCTTCTGTGATTGTTTTCCCTTGCAACTCATGTACCTGTGCCCCTAGGGCTGAGGTAGGTTTTCCATCCCACTTCCTCATGTCCTCTCCATGGTCACCTAGGGAAAACCATAGGGTGCCCCGTGGTGTATACCCTTTATACTCTCTCTCTCTCGAGCAAAAGAACTCTGACTCCTAATAGCCGAGATATTGGTCCGTACAGGTGGGGAGTAGGACCTATCCTCTGAATTGCTGGAACTCCTGGGACAGTTTCTCCACAGCCAAGATGAGGGAAGATGAGAGACTTTTTTCGTATTGCTGGAGTTGACCAGCCAATTCATCCACCATTTGTTCCTTTCCATCTTTCCAGGTCATCACTGTACTGTCCTGCAAGTTAGTCGCATCCAGTGTCAGCACAGAAAGGTAACGAAGGGATATTTATCTCACCTTCAAGGTCTATATCTGAAGTAGTCACTCTAGGCTCTCTGTATAACCACTTTATCCATGAAAACGAGAATTGTAAAGGCACTTAAATACTACATTTTGAAGACAAGTGCATCAATAACTAAGACACTTTGTTACTGTTCATCTTTCTGATCAACTTGGCCTTAGTACCATAGGGATTCAGACACAGTCCAAGACTTTCAGAACGCTGTCTTGTACAGAGGATTTCATCCAAGAAAAACACATGGACATAACTTGTTGATTCCTTTATTCTTTATATTTGTTCACCTTTCCATGGTAATGGCATTTTTGCGTTATTGTGGTGGTGATGGGGTTTTGTTTTGTTTGGTTGGGTTATTTTTTTAAGATTTAATTGTTTCTCCCATGTTTGCTGGCTAGAATAATATAAATAATTTTCTATTACCTGCAAGACATCATTTTTAAGGGTGTTTTTTTTTTCTTTAATTCCACAACACATTGGCATTGCTGCAGATTATAATGTAAATTTAGCAAGCATGCTGAGAGAATTGAGTTGAAATTTCTTGGAAAGATTCTGAAAGGTGCACTATGCACAAAATTTCAGAGTCATACAGTGAAACCTTTGCCAATGCATGAATATACACTCAATTTTAATCACATTGTGATAACAACATAGCAAATACAAAAAACTCTTTGATTTTCTGGGTAATTACCTTGTAGCATCAGTCCTGTTGTGATTGACTAAGTCAGTATAGCACTTCACAATTATTTTTTCACAGTGCCATTTTATTCAGAGAGTATAATGTACATTAAAAAAATTCTCACATATTCTCTGATGAGGTTGCTTTTTGTCCAAGGTTTTTCCCTGCAGACTGCTTTAAAAGGCACTACTTAGTATTAGAAGATGTCTCAATAGCATTATTCAAAACGTATTTGGGGTTATCTAATAGTTTATCTATGCATTAGCAATATTTTCTACTCTATCATTGCTAACACTCTCCACTATTTATAATGCAGATGAATTAACTAGAGAAGACGAAACTTGAATAGGAGCCAGAGACTTGACAACTGAGGGCCACATCTGGGTAACATTTACAGCAAACTATTGGGTACAAACACGGCACAAACAAAATCTGCAATTTTGTTGCTTGTTTCCACTACAATCTAGAGGCACATTAGTAGCAATGAGTGGGGTTTTTTTGTTTGTTTGGTTTTGTCTGTGTGTACATTTTAATATTTCACAGGTGGCCTGATAAAGGATCTCCAAATGGCCTCAGAGCTATCCCCACCTTGCAGCAGCTGAGCAGTCTTCGACCAGGATTCCAGCAAGGATCTGGACAGACACTAAACACTTCTCTCATTAGGGTCTCTCAGGTCTAGATCCTAAAGTTATTCAGAGATTATGCTTAAAGTTTATCTCACAAAGGAGGAGGCACATAAGAATTTAGTTAAACAAAACAACATCTGTCAGAGAAAAAGAAGCATCATACAAAAACTATAGTATACAGCAATCATAATACCTGAAAGAAAGCCTCCTGGGCATTTTTTACATATGAACAATCCTAAAAAATCATCAGACAAGCTGACAAGCTATCCCATTTACTAGAAGAATTCCTAAACAATAGACGTTTTAGCCACCTGATCACCAAATCGGATGAAAAGAAAATGAAATTGTACTGGGCACAGGAAATAGCGAACTATTCCCTGGAACAGGATATCAGCTATGTTAAACCCTACAATAAGTGAAAGCATGTGTATTCACACTTTAAGACAACCCTAAATTCGGTCCTCTCCAAACCCAGTAAAATAGTAAAAAATGTTCTCATAAACCTTCAAAACGGCAAACTACTAGGGTTTGCCCAGATCTGCTTGATTAGTTTAAACATGAGAAAGCCAAGGCCCAGAGACTGGAATTCCTTCTTGTTGCATGTATGCTTGTATCATCATTCTGTATTCTGTATATAAAAAGGGACAAATATCTTCCTCTTCTGAAGTGACAAACCTAATACCTACCTCAGTCACTTCCTTGATCTAACACTAAGCCCTTATCTGAACTTGTTCTTTTATATCAAGGAAGCTCAGCAAAATCTTCTTCTGAAGAAAAAAGTGACATAAAATGGCAAGAAGAGAAAAAAAAGTTTCTTAGTCTGAATTACTGTATGTCTCAGAATTCCATTTTCCTCCTCATTTTGTAAATCTGTCTTCTAGACTACAATTTTTCCAGGATTAAAAGGGTATCATCTAAAGCAAGCATATCTCAGTGTTAAACCCAACCAGAAGGAATAGGTAATATATAAAAATTAAACCTATCTGTTCCTCATAAATATTTCCTTTTATGAAAACATCCTGTGATTTTATAGGTCATGCAGAGAGGAAATGAGAAAGGCAAAAGCCCAGCTAGAACGCAATCTGGCCGCTGTTGTTAGAGACAACAAAAAGTGCTTTTACAAATATATTAATGACAAGAAGAGAGCCAAGGAGAATCTCCATCCTTTATTGGATGCAGGAGGGAACATTGTCACTGAGGATGAGGAAAAGGCTGAGGTACTCAATGCCTTCTTTGCCTCAGTCTTTAACAGGCAGACCAGTTATCCTCAGGGTATTCAGCCTCCTGAGCTGGAAGACGGGGACAGAGAGCAGGATAAACCCCCCATAATCCAAGAGGAAGCAGTCAACGACCTGCTACACCACCTGGATGCCCACAGGTCTATGGGGCCAGATGGGATCCACCCGAGAGTGCTGAGGGAGCTGGCGGAGGAGCTCGCCAAGCCACTCTCCATCATTTATCAGAGGTCCTGGTTAACGGGGGAGGTCCCGGATGACTGGAGGCTTGCCAATGTGACGCCCATCTACAAGAAGGGCCGGAAGGAGGATCCGGGGAACTACAGGCCTGTCAGCCTGACCTCGGTGCCGGGGAAGATTATGGAGCGGATCATCTTGAGGGCGCTCACAAAGCATGAGCGGGACAACCAGGGCATCAGGCCTAGCCAGCACGGATTCATGAGAGGCAGGTCATGCTTGACCAACCTGATCTCCTTCTATGACCAGGTGACCCACCTAGTGGGTGAGGGAAAGGCTGTGGACGTGGTCTACCTGGACTTCAGTAAGGCCTTTGACACTGTCTCCCACAGCATTCTCCTAGAGAAGCTGGTGGCTCACGGCTTAGACAGGTGTACTCTGTGCTGGGTCAAAAACTGGCTGGACAGCTGGGCCCAGAGAGTTGTGGTGAACAGAGTTCAATCCAGTTGGTGGCCGGTCACAAGCAGTGTTCCGCAGGGCTCAGTACTGGGGCCAGTCTTGTTCAAGATCTTTATCAACGATCTGGATGAAGGGATCGAATGCACCCTCAGTAACTTTGCAGATGACACCAAGTTGGGCGGGAGTGTTGATCTGCTTGAGGGTAGGAAGGCTCTGCAGAGAATCATAGACTCATAGAATCGTTAAGGTTGGAAAAGACTTCTGAGATCTTCGAGTCCAACCGTCAACCCAACACCACCATGCCCACTAAACCATGTCCCTAAGCACCTCATCTACACGTCTTTTAAATACCTCCAGGGATGGGGACTCCACCACTTCCCTGGGCAGCCTCTTCCAATGTTTAACCACTTTCAGTAAAGAAATTTTTCCTCACATCCAATCTGAACCTCCCCTGGTACAACTTGAGGCCATTTCCTCTCGTCCTATCGCTAGTTACTTGGGAGAAGAGACCGACACCCACCTCGCTACAACCTCCTTTCAGGTAGTTGTAGAGAGCGATGAGGTCTCCCCTCAGCCTCCTCTTCTCCAGGCTAAACAACCCCAGTTCCCTCAGCCCCTCCTCAGAAGACTTGTTCTCCAGACCCCTCACCAGCTTCGTTGCCCTTCTCTGGACACACTCCAGCACCTCAACGTCCTTCTTGTAGTGAGGGGCCCAAAACTGAACACAGTAGTCGAGGTGCGGCCTCACCAGTGCCGAGTACAGGGGCACAATCACTTCCCTACTCCTGCTGGCCACACGATTTCTGGTACAGGCCAGGATGCCATTGGCCTTCTTGGCCGCCTGGGCACACTGCCGGCTCATGTTCAGCCGGCTGTCACCCAGCACCCCCAGGTCCTTTTCTGCCAGGCAGCTTTCCAGCCACTCTTCCCCAAGCCTGTAGTGCTGCATGGGGTTGTTGTGGCTGAAGTGCAGGACTTGGCACTTGGCCTTGTTGAACCTCATACAGTTGGTCTCGGCCCATCGATCCAGCCTGTCCAGGTCCCTCTGCAGAGCCTTCCTACCCTCGAGCAGATCAACACTCCCACCCAACTTGGTGTCGTCTGCAAACTTACTGAGAGTGCACTCAATCCCCTCATCCAGATCACTGATAAAGATCTTGAACAAGACTGATCCCCAAAAGGTCCCCAGAGGGACCTGGACAGGCTGGATGGGTGGGCCCAGGCCAACTGTATGAGATTCAACAAGGCCAAGTGCCGGGTCCTGCACTTCAGTCACAACAACCCCGTGCAGCGCTACAGGCTTGGGGAAGAGTGGCTGGAAAGCTGCCTGTCAGAAAAGGACCTGGGGGTGCTGGTTGACAGACAGCTGAACATGAGCCGGCAGTGTGCCCAGGCGGCCAAGAAGGCCAATGGCATCCTGGCCTGTATCAGAAACAGTGTGGCCAGCAGGACCAGGGAAGTGATCGTGCCCCTGTACTCGGCACTGGTGAGGCCGCACCTCGACTACTGTGTTCAGTTTTGGGCCCCTCACTACAAGAAGGACGTTGAGGTGTTAAAGCGTGTCCAGAGAAGGACAACGAGGCTGGTGAAGGGTCTGGAGAACAAGTCTTATGAGGAGGGGCTGAGAGAACTGGGGTTGTTTAGCCTGGAGAAAAGGAGGCTGAGGGGAGACCTCATCGCTCTCTACAACTACCTGAAAGGAGGTTGTAGCGAGGTGGGTGTCGGTCTCTTCTCCCAAGTAACTAGCGATAGGACGAGAGGAAATGGCCTCAAGTTGCACCAGGGGAGGTTCAGATTGGATGTGAGGAAAAATTTCTTTACTGAAAGTGGTGAAACATTGGAAGAGGCTGCCCAGGGAAGTGGTTGAGTCCCCATCCCTGGAGGTATTTAAAAGACGTGTAGATGAGGCGCTTAGGGACATGGTTTAGTGGGCATGGTGGTGTTGGGTTGACGGTTGGACTCGAAGATCTCAGAGGTCTTTTCCAACCTTAATGATTCTATGATTCTATGATTCTATGATTGTATTGGCACACAACCATGTAAGAGTTTAGTATAGCTTCTGGTAGTGTACAAAAGTAAATAAAATATTATATATCCCTTGATTACTTTTGTACTGAATCTTCCTAACTTACTGTAAGTCCTATATTTTTAATTTCATTGTCATAGATAAAAGAAAATTTGCTAAAAGGTAAAACATTATGGAAGACTTTTTTACAAAGTATACTTGTTTATAAATACTTGATTATATGTTTCAAAGCCAAATATTTGTACACATCTCACTGGTAAATTGAAATTAAGAAATCAATCCAGTGCAATAAAAGAAATCAGAATGCTAAAGCAGAGCAGTAGTTGAATCCACTCGTTGTAGTTCGGTGCTGGTTTTATGCTAATTGGTTTTTCAAGGAGGAAGCTGAGCTTAAAGTACTTCTGATCAAGGCAGTTGAGACCAGGTTTATGGTCTTATGAGAGGCTGGTGTGGAACAGTCACAATGCACAATTGTGTTAATTGTTTGTGGAACCACACTTCAGTTTTCCAGTGGGGTGAGACTGTATTTCTCCGTTGATGCCCATTTCAGACTGTGTCTCTTTAGAGCAAAGCCTGCCAACTCACAAACTGTGCCAAACCTCAGTGTGGTTCTGTGAAGACTTTAGCCCTCTAAGAAATGAAACCAACTAACTCAGCGTGTATCACATCCCTTTGATTAGAATAATTGTTGTCCTCACCAAGCATTGATTTGTGGCCCCAGAGGTGCAAAGTCAGGGACTAAAAGATAATTATACCCAACTCCCATTTGAATAGTTACATTAAATGAATGTAACAAATTAAATTACTGATCTGTTGAAATATTATTCAGTGATTCCAGGCCAGCTTCAGCTTCTGCTCATATAAAATATCCTCTCAACTATGTCTTCTGTGGAATAACACATCTGTAAAAGCAGGTGCCATTGCTAATGCAGAAATTCAAAAGAAGTTAAATAGGAAAAGTATTCATACTCATTTTTAGACTCATTCTGAAAAATTTAAGTTTTCCAGAGTAACAGTGAAAATTCCTTAGTTATCAATCACTTCATCTTTTTTCATCCTCTAGGTGGCCTTTAGGGCAAATTCTATCTTTCCTGAGATTTACTAGTTTCTGTGGGTTTTTAAATTTGAACTGCTAAACTGCACAGCTCAAAGCGTAGATTAAGTGTATTTTGACAGATTCCTTAATCAGTTTATGATTAATAAATATACACTGGAATGCGACTACAAGCTTTTTTTTTTTTTCTTTTTTTTTGCCATTACCACAAAGCTAAATTTTTAAAGTGACAGCAAAATTTTGGCCTGTCTTGCACATAGAAGTATTATCTTCCATAGGGTCACTAAGATCAAAATCCCTAGAGATACTGAAGCACTGGCAACACTTTCCAGGCAGTACTTAACTTTTGATGTCCTGTAGCCTAATGCAGGGAGTGCCTGAGCCTGTCAGCTGTACCGGAGGGCAGCAGAGACACCACCTGTGTGCGGTGTGACCAGGTGGATGATCTGCTCGGCCTGGTGGCAGAGCTGAAGGAGGAGGTGGAAAGGTTGAGGAGTATCCGGGAGTGTGAGAGGGAGATAGATTGGTGGAGCAGCACCCTACCGTCCCTGAGGCAGAGGCAGCAGAAGGAGGCTCCGCGAGAAGCAGAGGATCCCCTGCCTTCTTGCCACCAGGTAGAAAGAGGGGACCTAAGCGACGGGGGGGGATGGAAACGGGTCACTGCTCGGCATGCCAGGCGAACCCCCGCCCGGTCTCCCTCACCTTCCCGGTTGCCTTTACACAACAGATATGGGGCCCTGGAACTTGAGGGCGAGGCAAGCGAGGATGTAGATGAAGGTCCATCCGGGGGGTCGCCTAGGGTGAGGCAGTCAGCCCCACGCATTATGACTGCCTCTGCTAAGAAAAAAAGGAGGGTAATTGTCATAGGCGATTCCCTTCTGAGGGGAACAGAGGGCCCGATATGCCGACCGGACCCGTCCCACAGGGAAGTCTGCTGCCTGCCTGGGGCCCGGGTCAGAGACATCACTAGGAAGCTCCCTGATTTGGTACGGCCTTCTGATTACTACCCGCTGCTGGTTATACAGGCTGGCAGTGATGAGGTTGCAGGGAGAAGTCCTGCAGCGATCAAAAGGGACTTCAGGGCACTGGGGCGACTGGTTCAAGGATCGGGAGCACAGGTAGTGTTTTCCTCTATCCGTACAGTGGCAGGGAAGGATACTGAAAGGAGCAGGAAAACACACCTGATCAACGCGTGGCTCAGGGGCTGGTGCCATCGGAGGAATTTTGGCTTTTTTGATCATGGGGAGGTTTACATGGCACCGGGCCTGCTGGTGACAGACGGGGTCCAGCTGTCTCACAGGGGAAAAAGGATCATGGCTCATGAATTGGCAGGACTCATTGAGAGGGCTTTAAACTAGGTTCGAAGGGGGAAGGGGATAAAACCAGGCTCGCTAGAGATGAGCCGAGGGGTGGCGTGCCGATGCCAGGGGCGAAATCGATAGCCCAGCTCAAGTGCATATACACCAATGCACGCAGCATGGGCGGCAAGCAGGAGGAGCTGGAAGCCATTGTGCAGTGGGAGAGATATGACTTAGTCGCCATCACAGAAACATGGTGGGGTGACTCTCATGATTGGAGTGCTGCAATGGATGGCTATAGACTCTTCAGAAGGGACAGGTGAGGAAGGAGAGGCGGTGGGGTGGCCCTGTATGTTAGGGAGTGTTTTGATTGTATAGAGCTCAACGATTGTGATGATGGTACGGTTGAGTGTCTATGGGTAAGGATGAGGGGGAAGGCCAACGGGGCAGATATCCTGCTGGGACTCTGTTATAGACCACCCAACCAGGATGAAGGGGCGGATGAAGCATTCTATAAGCGGCTGGCAGAAGTTTCTCAATCGCTAGCCCTTGTTCTCGTGGGGGACTTCAACTTCCCGGACATCTGCTGGAAATACAACATGGCAGAGAGGAAGCAGTCTAGGAGGTTCCTGGAGTGTGTGGAAGACAACTTCCTGACACAGCTGGTAAGTGAACCTACCAGGGGAGGTGCCTCGCTCCACCTGCTGTTTACAAACAGAGAAGGACTGGTGGGAGATGTGGTGGTCGGAGGCCATCTTGGGCTTAGCGACCATGAAATGATAGAATTCTCGCTTCTTGGTGAAGTAAGGAGGGGGGGGCAGCAAAACCACAATCGTGGACTTCCGGAGGGCGGACTTTGGCCTGTTCAGGACGCTGGTTGAGAGAGTCCTGTGGGAGACGGTCCTGAAGGGCAAAGGGGTCCAGGAAGGCTGGACGATCTTCAAGAAGGAAGTCTTAAAGGCGCAGGAGCAGGCTGTCCCCATGTGCTGTAAGAAGAATGGGTGGGGAAGACGACTGGCCTGGCTGAACGGGGAGCTCTTGCTGGGACTCAGGAAAAAAAGGAGAGTTTACCGCTTGTGGAAGAAGGGGCAGGCGACTCAAGAAGAGTACAGGGATCTCGTTAGGTCGTGCAGAGAGGAAATGAGAAAGGCAAAAGCCCAGCTAGAACGCAATCTGGCCGCTGTTGTTAGAGACAACAAAAAGTGCTTTTACAAATATATTAATGACAAGAAGAGAGCCAAGGAGAATCTCCATCCTTTATTGGATGCAGGAGGGAACATTGTCACTGAGGATGAGGAAAAGGCTGAGGTACTCAATGCCTTCTTTGCCTCAGTCTTTAACAGGCAGACCAGTTATCCTCAGGGTATTCAGCCCCCTGAGCTGGAAGATGGGGACGGCGAGCAGGATGAACCCCCCATAATCCAAGAGGAAGCAGTCAATGACCTGCTACACCACCTGGACACTCACAAGTCTATGGGGCCGGATGGGATCCACCCGAGAGTGCTGAGGGAGCTGGCGGAGGAGCTCGCCAAGCCGCTCTCCATCATTTATCAGCAGTCCTGGTTAACGGGGGAGGTCCCGGATGACTGGAGGCTTGCCAAAGTGACGCCCATCTACAAGAAGGGCCGGAAGGAGGATCCGGGGAACTACAGGCCTGTCAGCCTGACCTCGGTGCCGGGGAAGATTATGGAGCGGTTCATCTTGAGGGCGCTCACAAGGCATGAGCGGGACAACCAGGGCATCCAGCCTAGCCAGCATGGATTCATGAAAGGCAGGTCCTGCTTGACCAACCTGATCTCCTTCAATGACCAGGTGACCCGCCTAGTGGGTGAGGGAAAGGCTGTGGATGTGGTCTACCTGGACTTCAGCAAGGCCTTTGACACCGTCTCCCACAGCATTCTCCTAGAGAAGCTGGCAGCTCACGGCTTAGACAGGTGGACTCTGCGCTGGGTCAAAAACTGGCTGGACAGCTGGGCCCAGAGAGTTGTGGTGAATGGAGTTCAATCCAGTTGGCGGCCAGTCACGAGCGGTGTTCCCCAGGGCTCAGTACTGGGGCCGGTCTTGTTTAATATCTTTATTGATGATCTGGATGAGGGGATTGAGTGCGCCCTCAGTAAGTTTGCAGATGACACCAAGCTGGGCGGGAGTGTTGATCTGCTCAAGGGTAGGAAGGCTCTGCAGAGGGACCTGGACAGGCTGCATCGATGGGCCCAGGCCAACTGTATGAGGTTCAACAAGGCCAAGTGCCGGGTCCTGCACTTGGGCCACAACAACCCCATGCAGCGCTACAGGCTTGGGGAAGAGGGGCTGGAAAGCTGCCCAGCAGAGAAGGACCTGGGGGTGCTGGTTGACAGCTGGCTGAACATGAGCCGGCAGTGTGCCCAGGCGGCCAAGAAGGCCAATGGCATCCTGGCCTGTATCAGAAACAGTGTGGCCAGCAGGAGTAGGGAAGTGATCGTGCCCCTGTACTCGGCCCTGGTGAGGCCGCACCTTGACTACTGTGTTCAGTTTTGGGCCCCTCACTACAAGAAGGACGTTGAGGTGCTGGAGCGTGTCCAGAGAAGGGCAACGAAGCTGGTGAGGGGTCTGGAGAACAAGTCTTCTGAGGAGCGGCTGAGGGAACTGGGGTTGTTTAGCCTGGAGAAGAGGAGGCTGAGGGGAGACCTCATCGCTCTCTACAACTCCCTGAAAGGAGGTTGTAGCGAGGTGGGTGTCGGTCTCTTCTCCCAAGTAACTAGTGATAGGACGAGAGGAAATGGCCTCAAGTTGCGGCAGGGGAGGTTCAGATTGGATGTGAGGAAAAATTTCTTTACTGAAAGAGTGGTGAAACTTTGGAACAGGCTGCCCAGGGAAGTGGTGGAGTCCCCATCCCTGGAGGTATTTAAAAGACGTGTAGATGAGGCGCTTAGGGACATGGTTTAGTGGGCATGGTGGTGTTGGGTTGACGGTTGGACTCGATGATCTTAGAGGTCTTTTCCAACCTCAATGATTCTATGATAATCTAAACTGCTGTGCTCAAAATCTTACTTATGGGCAAAGAAGCAGCACAGTTTATATGTACTTAAAGCAAAAAATTTATTGCTAGTATAAGTGAAATCTTAAAAATCTCATAATAATTAGTCCAGATCTAGTTGTTACAGAAAAAAATTCTTTCTCATTAATTTAGTTTCTTATACAATGCAAAGTAAATTGAGGAGTATAGGCTGCGTGAAATAATTTCACAATGAACCACTTAATTTTCTGGTAGTAAACTTTGAGAAGAATGTGAGGCCTGTGCCTCATGACTAGATCAAGAAACCTTTGCTGATATTTTTGTTCAGTGTGACATGTAAAAAAGGTTTTGAAATAAACTTTTCTGTGGAAAGGGAGTGAGGGGGGGGAGGGTTTCCAACTGCCCTAAACAGCCCAAGTGAATAGATTTCTAGTGGTGGATCTTTCTTTGTCTCTTCTCTTACTGTTCTTTTATTTAAATATCTGGACCTGGATATCCTATACTCTAAGGGAGTGGTGTAGAGCCAAATGCTCTGTCCAGCCTAATGTGTACCTAATTTTTTCTACAAAGATTATGTGGGACTTTCCCAGTGTCAGCTGGTTGGTAGCTCTCAGTCGTGTACTCATCATACTAGTTTATCCCTCCTGGGGGAAACTCTTTTACAGAACTCTCCATAAGACCACTCTAAACCCAACTCATTGGCCCATGACTACAAAGAAGTATTGCTAGTTTGGTCCTTCTAAAAACCCAGCTCCTTTTAAAAACCTTTTAAAAACCCAGCTCACATACACCATGGGAGAGAATCCAAATTTCTGTTTCATTTCAGTATGTTGAACCACCCTCCCAACTTACTTAAGAAAAACAAACAAGACAGAAGACCAGCCCTGGTCTAACTGTGTAATTTGTACAGGCCTGTTTTACCAGCCTATCTGTCTTTCTAGTCTCACTTACCCACACGTCCCAGCTGCATGCATGTCCCAGCTCTTTTTCTGAACAAAAGAATATTAGGTAAAGTGTAGTGATCTCACTGCCACCACAGCTTCCCAGTAACTTCCAAGTTCATCTTCATTCAGCTTGTGAACTGACAGCTGACAAACAAGTCCTATCAGCAACAGGTGCTCTCCTAGCTCAGAGTAGCAACTTACTTTCTTGCTCCTGTCCTCACTGTGATCGAAACTGGCTTCCTATTTCTTCTCCAGTTCAAATGCACCTTCAGTTGCTCATAGCTCCTACTTACAGTGGTTTTGTAGCAATTTGACTTTCAAGTACAAAATCAATGCTCTTGATGACTCTGACTGTGGTTGAGTACCATAAGCTACTACACCACAACTATACTGGATGACTATATCTGTCCAAATGTGTATTTCCAAGTAACTAATAGATTTTGAAATATATCCTAATACATAATATTGAAATATTTGTGAGAACTGCTATGCTTCCAAGTTTCTAAAGCATGCACAACATAGGAATGACAAACTTGGTAAAACAGTTTGTTGTACAATAATACTTGCCATCCTCAAAACTAGTTTCTGCTTTACACCTGTTGTCAGCATCAACATAAGAGATGAAGAAACACTCCTGTCATTATGTCTCATGGTGCTCGGGACACTGAGGAGATCTGGGTTTAAGTGACAGCTCCAAATCGGGTAGAAGAAACATCTGAAACTGCCAACCACATGCCAGGCAAGTGTGCTGAAGTATTGGTATTGATGAAGTATGTGACACATGCACCTGTCCTGCTACATGGCAAAACCTACTTTGAGAATCCCACTAGCATTGAGGCACACAGTAGCTCAGCAGTATCAGTGGCTTTCTGCATGCCAAGGGATAGAAAATTACATTTGTGAAGGGATTCAGTGGCAGCAACTTGGTTCATGATCTTGTCTGGAAACACGTGAACAGCTGTGAAGGCCTTCATGATCCCAAAATTTTACATATCTAAGGTAGCACTTTTGGGAAGAGAGCTCAGAATTTTTCCACAAACACCTTTTCCTGAGGCAAAGACCAAACCAGCTCTACCAGTTGTGCCAGGTGTACAGCTGACATGGGTGGGGGGGAGTCCCCAAAAAAATGTGCTTGTAAATCAGAGGACTGGAACCGGGAGTCAGATGTATATTCAGAGCAGTACATTGCTCCCCACTCTAGTCCCTGGGGCACCGTTCGGGCATGCTGCTCTACATGGAAGTCAAACCGCAAAGCCATAATTTAGCCCTTTCGTTTGTTGGTTGGTTGGTTGATTGGGTTTATTTTACTACATTCATTATTCTATTCTGATGACTTTTAATTTCATTTTTCATTATCTTTTCAGTACTTTTTTCCTACTACCTCCTTCTGCTTTTATTTTAATATAGTTCTTTCCAGTTCTTACTGATTTATGTAATCCTCAGTACTTCCTACGGTCTCTGTCAGGAATCTTTATTTTACCACAGTCTCTTTTTCTCCCCCTGCCCAGCCTCAGGTATACAAAAGGAAACTTTGGTGAGAGGAGAGGAAAGGAGATGGGAGGGGAGGAAAGGAGACGGGGGGGAGGAGAGGGGACAGGAGGAGAGGGGAGGCGAGGCGAGGGGAGGTGAGACAGGGCAAGGCAAGGCAAGGGTGTGCTGTAGTGACATACTTTTTATAATTCTCTTACAAAATTGTTTTAAATGTCATTTTAAATTTCAACTGTTTACTTATACTGGCCATCTGTTGGTTGTTTTTATTTTTTTCCTTCTATCTTTGAAAGAAAAGTAATATTGAAAAAAAGGAATTTGGTTATTGACTTTCTCAAAAACATTCAGAAGTGTTTATATTTTGCTTGAAAAGGGTCAGAAAGTAAAATCTCTGCAACTTGACCAGTTAACACCAAGCACCAGTCCTATTTTTAGAATAATTTTACCTTAGTATGGAAAATAGCTCAGCACATTTTCATAAAGTACTTTAGTTTCCATGGCAAATGGGGTCATTATTTCTGTTGAAACTGATGGTTTTTACTTATACTTTCGAAATGCTTTTCATATGATGCCAACAAGACATGCAGAAACAAATGCACCAGAGGTCTATTGTTAATAGCTGTTAGTTCTTAAAGCAAAATTTACACAAGGTCAATATGACCTTGCATTAAGGTCCATTGAAAACAATGAATAATATATTGTAGTCAAATGACTGACATTCTTAGCTGGAAACAATAGAAAGGCTTTGATTATTAATCGATTAACAGCGAAAAAAAAAGGAGAAAAAGTGGGGATTTAACCCTGAGAAGCTATCTAATGCCTCAAAAATTCTTATATACAATAAATGAGCAAATGAATAAAGCAAACTGTGCTAAAGTTTTATCAGCTGGCTCGCTCACAGCTTTTACGGAAGGATAAAATTTCAATGTTCTTAACATACAATTTGTTTGTTCCTTCGTGATCTTTTCCTATGCTAGATTATTCTGTGAAGCATACTCCCATCCACTTAGCTATATTCATACTACAATATTGCCAGAATGAAGTAATAATTATTAAAGAAAACACTGGAACATCTGGAGGGCCAAAAATTTGAGCATTTTATACATGTTTAACTAAAATAAGAAAATAAGCTTGATCCCCCAAAATGATCCTCCATCCTTTTTCTCTGACGCTTACCATGCCTCTTTTTATGGGACTGTCATAAGGAAATTAAGTTCAATAAATAAATGGTTTTGCACAGTCTGATCCAAAACATGCAAAACTGAACAGTGCTATCCCTTCTGTAAGACCTTAAATGGTTGTTTAAAAATACTATAAAAAAGTGAGCCGTTGTTTTCTAAATTAGACGCAACATTCCTGTGGGTGCCTTGTTAGCAAGTCTTCAGCTGGTATAAATCAGTATGGTAGTTCCACTGATGGAAATGGAACTGTGACAACTTTTATCAGCTCATTGCCGTGCTCCTCCTCCAAGTGTTGTCTTAAAAACTGCACATATTAAAGTGTCTGGTAATACTTTGCACTGAGAGAATCGGTGTCAACTGGCATTAACTGAGTCATGCATTTCTGCTGAAGCAAATAGAAAAGCTATCATCTCCTGCGCTCTCTCCACTGCACTCCCCGAGCCCAGTCTAGAGAGCTTTTCAGTAGCAAGTGGGAGGATGGAAATGACTCCTTTCTCCACACATCCCACATCTCTATCCTTTCTGCTACTGTTTATTCTGTACAAAAATTCTTCATCTGGCTCTTGAGAATGCCAGCACTTAAAATGAACAGTGTTTGATATCACTAGAGTAAATGGGACTGGAATCAGGCCTATATATGTTTGTATAGAAACTAACTTGTATAGAAACTGAGTACACCTATTCCTATTTGTGTTTCTGCAGGGAAACCAGAGAATATAATAGTAGCGCAAATATATCTGCTTAACAAACAGATCTCTACACGAGTGCTGATGGTGTTTAACAAGCCTACAATGAACAATTCAAACTCTTTGGAGAACAATGTCAGGTCATTTTTCATAGTCGTATTCAAATGCTCAAAACTGCAGCTGGATGCTGAGCCAAGGAGGTCGAGGAGGGCAGCATCTACTATCAGTGATACAGATATTAGGGGCAAAGACCCATTTCTCCTCTTTGTCCAGTTTTGAGTATCCCATTTATTACACAGTTTCAACAAGCTAATACTATGAAATCTATCTCACCTAACCTCAGTACACATTGCCTTTCCTGTTAAACAATCTAGACTTGCCCTGAACAAAATGGATTCCTTTGCATACCGTTGCAGTGCCTGCACAGTGTGTTTACCATACCAAACTACCCTTGTCCAACTGACCTGAATGTAAGAGACTTCAACACATGTAAGGAGAGAATTAAATAAGCAAACAGAACAAAATGGAAACAAATGCTATGTATTTGAGCATTTCCCCCAAATTACAGGATAATGTTTCTACATGTCCACATTTTGTTTAAGTCTTATACTCATTTTAGTTCCCTAAATCGCCCTGACAGATACTGTCTGAAGTGTTGCAATGCTGCTTTGTAATCCCAAAACCTAGAAAAACCCTAACAAACAAACAAAAAAAACCAGAACTCTGCAAAACTTGTTTATTACTTGAGTTTTATCCTTTCAAAAGACAAATATGAGTAATACTACGACTAAAAAAAAGGAAGTATACTAGCATAAAGTACACATTTTTATGAATAGTAGCAAATTTTATGTTTACAAATTCCTACTGAAACACAAATATTTTTCAAAAGCTCCATTTCACAGTTCATTAGTAATAAAAGAAGCACGGACAGGAATCACAACAAAGAATAAGTTGCATAGGTGAAAAACTGGGTGTCTAAAATGTCAGGTAGCTTTCTGAATTTGTACTAGTTGAAAATATCTGTCTCTCACTGAGAAGGGGTCTAGCTCAGTCCCATACGTGAGGGGTTTTGAGTCAGTTCTCAGTGGTGGCAGGGTGTTCTTCTCCAGTTTATCCACCTTGCCAAGCTGATCCAATGGAAACATCTCATTTATTTATTTATTTATTTATTTATTTTGGTGGACTGGTTTTCCATGTGCTTAGTTCATTGAACTAACTCACAGAGAAGCCACAGTTCCCAGATCTAGAGCAAAAGAAAGAAATGGAAAGTGGGACTCCCCTTGTGGCAACAACCCGCACATGCACCGGATCAGCCTTAATCAAAAGCTAATGGTATTTTGCCTTTCAGACTCCACCTACTTATTTTACTGGCGAGAGTTTTTGGAAGGAAAAATTCGTTTTCAAATGACATTTTTCCCAAAAATATATTTTTATATATTTATATATTTTCATATATTTTCATATATTTTATATATATATTTAGTATTTTTATGTACCACTTTCTTTTTTTATGTTTTAAGTTTAAATACATATAGAATACTGCCTCCCTAGTAGTTAGCAGCATGTCCTGCATTATATTCACTTGAAAGACCATGCAGATTTTGTGAATGAAGAAGAAAGTTTACATTCCAACCTGCATTACACCTATAAGGAGCAGCACATACCAAGGTAGAATATGACCTTACAAAAACACTATACTAAGTAAAAAATGTTCTTAAATCAAAACATTATAAAATGTTCCTTTTTTCTTTTCTTTTTTTTATTTTTAATGGAGTATTTAGGGACAATTTTCAACTTTATTTTGTGGGATAGCCCAGAAAGGCTGGTATGTATTAACCAAAATGCCTTTAAGCTGGCAGACAAAAAAAAATTGCTGAGTGAAACAGCTGTAACAAGAAAACGTCATTCCAAAAAAAGATTCCTAAGCCAAAGCAAAAGCACTAGTCACCATCCAAATCAAAAAGCCCTGTACAAGGCCACTCTGGGACTGTCAGCAGAGATCCTTCGCTAAGTATTGCTTCAGTGTGCATGAGAGAAAGAAACACTTGCAAACACCATAGGCAGTGACAGAAAAGTCATGGAAGCTCCAAGCAGTGACTAAGAGAGAACCAAGAATACCTCTGAGAAAGAATTTGTGTGTCGAGGATTGTCCAGAAGAGCTGTGAGCAAACCATTCTTCTTGTTTGAGGCTTTCTGTGTTAATTCAACTAGTCCTCATGTACTTTATTTCTATATGAGTAGGTTGAATCAAAACATCTGGCCCTGTTATCAATATTGCTTCCTAATGGTTAAGGAGTGCCGTGAACGCTGATTGATTACAGGTACCAAAGTGAAGCAGACTGTTGCAGAGTCCAGTCTAACCTTGGCCACCGAATAAGCATTTGCCAGGGGCTCGAGTTGTGTGAACACCCCAGCTCTGAACAGAGGTCCAGCAGCATTCTGTCCTCATACCTGAGACACAGCCAGAGGCACATACCTGAGATTAAAACTCTTCGCCTACATTTCGTCTTGAAAGCTCGTACCCATGCTCCAGGCACTTGTTTCCATTCAGTACTGACTCTTCAGTCATATTCTCCACCTGTCTCCACCCAAAGCTTAAATACAGTCTTTCTAAAATACCATTGAAGGTGTGAGTCTTTTGGTTTACAATTAAATTCTTTTGAAGTTGCATGCCTGAGAAGCAGAACTGAACATATTACTGCTATTTGCATGAAGTACAAAGCAGATAAAATACAATTAAATATGAAAATCAAATATGTTTGAATCTGCTTTGTGTTCCAGCCTTTTTGTCACTGAGAGCTCACTATATCTTCCTGTCTTCATGTAGGGAGGATGTGCATGGTTTGTCCTTTCTGCTTTTGATTAATTCTGCTATTAAAGCATATTGTCCTTCTTCTTAGTGTCTCTGTCTCTCCCTTCCCCTCCCTGCAAATCCACCCTTCTTGCCAGTCATCCTTTGTCATCTATGGCAAGATCTCTGTTTTACCGTGGGCACTTCACTCTCCATCTCCTCTCTCGTTTCAGAGAAAAGGAAGAAATTTCATCTCCCAGGCTGAGCAAACCCATCGCCCAAGGCAATTCACTGAGATGAGTGAACAAGTACAAATGACTGCTGCTGTCCCAGCCTCCCAACCTATGATGGATACACAAATGAAAAGGTATTTCATGATGCAGCAGTATGCCAAGTGACAATTTTAAAGCATCAACCAGAATTTGTAAGTTTTAAAAACAAATGTTTATAAAACTATCACACAAGCAAATATGAAAGCAGTCATGAATTTTCATAACAGCAAACTGGAGCCTCAGCTTCTACTGTCCTTCACATAATTTATACAAGCATACACACACAGTAACATAAGCTTTACAGTCAAAGATAACCTCTACCTCAGTCCTTCAGCAGGCATTGCACAGGTATGAAATAAGTGAAAATTGGATAATTAGACTACAGACATTGAAGGGAACATTGTTACTCATTTTGATTAAAACTCTTTCACCATGTCTTCCAAACACTGCAAACTACAGCACAGCTGATAAACCCGAAGTGTTTAATAATTCTATTTCAGATGAAGGGTCATATTAACATCAGTTGATCAATTTGTAGTCATTTTAAGTAGAAGCCTAAAAGGAATGACAAGCAAACTGAAAACTTACTCATGCTACCTCAGCTTACACCACTTACTAATTTAGTCACGTCATACTTTATAATCTAAGAAGTCAATTAATAAAGCTGGCATGAACAAAAAAAAAAAAAAAGTTTTGTGATTACTTAACTTTCAGCTTAATGATAAATTGTATCAATATTTTCCTCTTGATAAATCTAATAGAGAGTGAAAAAAAAACCCTCCTTAGTTTAAGATAATTTTATTTTTCTCTTATCAGCTAAAGCAGTCATACTTCAGGTTTCCGCTTTCCAGTTTTCCTAACAGTAGGAGGGAATTTCCTCCAAGGCCTTATCAGCTTGAACCACAACCCCTGCACTGATTTCTGGTTCACTGACAAATTACACTCCCTTAATCCCCATCCAGGAAAGTTTTAATGAAGGCACATTTAGAAATCATACCACACATGACAATTTCTACATGTAACCAAAGTGTGAAGCCCCAACCGAATTAAACGGCAGATTAGACTTTCCACTGCAAGTGAAGAGACAGCTCCCCTTCCAACATCTGAACTACCTTTCCTTTGACTCAGGCTAATGTGGCTTCCTTCCTCTGCTTACCTTTATTATTTACTTAGACAAGAAAAAAATAAAACTGGTTTTAAAATTATTTGTTATTCTCAGAGCATTATCGAAAAGGGTAGAAGAATTATTCATTGTAAAGAGCAAAACAGAATAAGCCAAACATCACTCACTGAACACTGCAATAGTGTGAATGACAGTAGTCATTTTACTAGCAAATCCAAAATTCTTGGCAGGAAAGGTGTCTATGACTACAGCTGCATGTATGGGGGCAGGTAGTTGTGCAGTTCCTCTTCCCGTGTACTACCCTGCCCCTGCGCCACAGAGCTTCTGCACAGGGTCTGGCTAATTGAGGGAGCAGGTGCACTGGGACCAGGTTGAATCTTCTCAGAGGCGTGAAAACAGCTGCTTTCGATGAAAGGTAGTTCCTGGTCAGGCCATTTGGTTTCTCATCTGTGTGGTTTTTCACTAGTCACTTGTTGTAGCTACTTACCATTGTTTTTCCTTTGTATGGTATAAGTGGGTACGGTATATAAGTAAGATTCAAATATCTGTCAAGTATATTTTAATTGACTGTCACTATATAACATGTGCTACTCATGTGTGCATTTGGGTTTTTTTAAAGGAAAAAATTAAGAAATTAATGAGGGTGGTGGTGACGCTCATAGTGAGGAGGAGGAGAAAGAGTCATAGAGCTGAGGCAGAGCCCTGGAGAAACAAGTTGACTCAGTCACCTTCAGAAAGTGGAGGATTGACAAGTAGGTTTGGTACAGTAACTGCTGTAAGGAGACACTAGCTACCCTTATCCCCCTTGCCCTTACAACAGGAGCAACTTCTGCCATACTCACTCCACTTCTACCTGAGGAAGAAACACCAGTGGCCACTTCCATAATGTTATTTTTCCAGGGCTCAGGAACAGGTAAAGCGGATAGGAGGTCTGTAGTCATTTTGTAATTTCCTAGCATTCCCCATCTTTTAGGACAGCTGCGTACTTTCCCTATGCCCAGACCCAAGCTTATGTGTGACTCTCTGGTTTTGTGTAGACGTGGCCCTGGACTCAAAATTAAGTCCTTTTTTTAGGATAAGCACCAGAAGTCTCACACACTTAATGCAGTACCTGCTCATTCCACCCCTCACCTCTGATCCCTGGCCACCAAGCATTCGCAGCTCTGCGGTGCCAGTCTTTTTCTTTTCATAGCCATGCATTCAGCTTCTGTGATATGCCTACTGGATAGGTCTGGCTTGCAGATTTATGAAGCTAGTGTGCTACACAACACCCACATTTGCAAAAGCAGCAGAGACCACACCAAAAGGCACATCCACCAACAGCGCTGACCTTGTATCCTATACTCTTCTCCATCACATGACTAACATGCACCTGGCACATAACCCCACACTGCACCAAAGGCCATACACTGGATTCTAACAAAATCAAGGCCTGTGAAAAGATCTGTCCTGTCCATTTTGAAGAAGACATTTTCTCTATCCTAACATTCTTATTCTTCTCCTGGAAACAAAGGGCGCTACAATGTTATGTTTGTGGAGTCCTGAGCACACATTGATCCACAAGTCTCTTTCTTGCCACCCAGACAATGCTCATGTTGCTGCCTATCTTAGCCTTGGTCCTCTCAGCTAGTCTAAAGAATAATTATTCCATTATTTGATTCTCAAAACTATTTTGAAACATGAATCTTTTTCTATTTTATAATGGTTCCTTGTGAAAGCTGGTTGCAATGATTGCAAGTTTAATAATGTACATCTTCAGGACTTAAATGCCTACCAAGTATATCTCAAGAGACTGTCAGTACATCACTATTGTGTGACATGTTTTGCCAAGATTTGAAAAAGAGAAACAAAAGACTTCACATATGTATCTACTCACATAAGTCCAGCTGTGTTTAAAAATCACAAAAAAAGAAGGCCTGCAGGCTCCTCATTTCACAATGTTTTAGATACCAGTTCCAACTGCACCTTCACTTCCCTCCACCAGGTATTTCTCCATTGTTTTAATACTTCTAAACATCTCTTTCTCATCATTTAGAGAGCAATTATGCCTAAGTGCCATCACCATCTCATTGATGTAAAAGAAAGATGGGTAAGAACATATTTAAAACCATAGGAAGAATGACATCCCCTCTCTTTCTATTAAGCTTGTGGAATTAACATTGTGGGATTTTGACTTCAATGTTTTTGAAAATATTTTGTATTGTTCTTGACCAGGCTGTACGGAAACCTGAAGTTTTTCTAGAGAGTAGGCTGACATGTTCTCCCACAAATGAAAATAATAGTGTCTGGGTCATGCTGAGGTGAATACTCGGTGGGTATGTAGATACCATCTGCAACTCAAGTTCTGCTCAAATCCTTACTGAAATACTAAAAAAAGCTCAAATACATTTGCTAGTTTCATTGCATGTCATGCTTCATCCATGTTTACATCACTGCAAGAAACGTCTTAAAATGGCAGGGGATTTGTTACTGATTTAAAGAAACATAACAAGAATCAACAGACCTAGAAGCAGTAAAAAACATTAACAAATTGGTGCTGTCACAAATTCCAGTTATTGGATACACAGCAACTACAATAAATACTTGCTTCCGCACACAGCATAGCAGCTAAATTGCCTACCAAAATGTTAATATATTTCCCAATAATAAAAATAAATATTAAAATGGTACTTTAGAAAATTGCCTATCTCCTCAAGTATTCAAAGGAAAAACCTTACATCAGCTTTTACTGTAGAGCCTTGGTCACTTGTTACCATCTCGCCCGGCAGCGGTAATATGAAGTGCTGCATTATCAGGATAATATAATTTCATACTGCCAGGTAAAAGCTGTTCAAGAGTCTGTGACCTTTCACTCTAGAAATCAGGATGTCCTGTTGATCAGCAGAAGATGATGTAGTCATTTTTCCTATGTGAAATAAGCTTAATCTTTGAAGAAAGACATAAGAAATCGCTCACTAAAAAAAAAGTAATAAGTGACAACAGAGACTGGAAAGCTTTGTTATGAACCATAGCAGGGGTAACAAAACTCTCTTCCTAAATAAGAAAAGTTTATAATGACAATGTGCCTGTGAATATTTCAAGTCCTAGCAGAAATGGGGACTGCATATTTTTCTGGCAGTTCTTCCCTTGTATGTAGCACAGTAAGGCTGGACCACTCTGGACATTTTTCTTGCATATGACAGAAAACAAATTCATACTCCTCATTTGAACATTTATCTTAACTAGGGCTAAGAAGAATGGCTAAGCTGAAGCTCACCTCAGTCTTTTACTTTAATTTAATCGTGACAGAAGCTCTATGCATCTCAGGCAGTGCAATACAGAAAGGAATTACACCACAATTTAAACTTACGGTTATGGCTCAGACCTGAGCTTGGCAGAATAGAAACACTTGAAGCTGATCTCTTGAAGGGTCTAGTGTTTTGGATTGAATGTGTATCTCCAAGTAAAATAGAAAAGGAAGTGGGTCTAATCTAGAGTTTTAAGTTTTAGGTAGCTTGAGTGCCTAAGAAAAGCATGTAAAGGCATCTACAAATTTGCATTTATGGAAAACTGACTAAATTAATTGAACACATTAAGAAAAAGAGAGAAGATAGAAGATGCTGAATAATCTAGGGGAAGAAGATAAAATAGAATAAATGAATAATATAACATCTTAAAAGATTGTAGATAAATTAAAAAAACAGTGTTCTGAATTTAAGGAAAGAACTGTATAACTGTAACAGGAAGCTCAGAATATTTGTAACAATAAAAGCAAGCAAGTCCTATAAATAGTCACCAGAGGCCATATTCCACCCACTTTTATTTGTGTTGGATAGCATCTAAATTTACTGTGGATAAGAAGAGCAGAACAAGTTAAGAATCTGACTAAGCCATTATTATGAAAATCAGAGTCAGGTAAAAATATTAAAACTGTGTAAATTTTTTTATAGTACATGCCAAGTTTTCAAATTTGATTTTCCAACTCTTAAGGAACTGAAAACAACAAATTTTTCAGGGTTTTTCATAGTCAATGTTTCACATTCACCGAAAAACAGTAACTTGAGCTTAAAATTCAAAAGTCATTGGATAGCTCTGTTTGAAATACTACAAATGAAGAAATTCACAGGAAGAGAGGACAATCAACTTGGACAAGGCAGAATATGGTGGGACCCAGAATTAGTAAGAGTGATCTGCCTCATTCTTTTCCTTATTTCTGAAGTCCCCAAGGTAGAAGGACTGAAAAAAAAAACCCACAATTTTTATTAGGATGTAAACTGGAGGAAATAACTTTCTTCAGAACAGAAAATTAAAAATTCCTAGGTAAAAAGGAATAGAAATAAAAAAGGACCATAAACCAATCTTCTTCTCTCAGCTGTGTCCTTTTGAAGTATATCCTTTCATCCAGGCTTACTTTCAGTCAACTCAATGGCTTACTAGCTTTGCAGAAAACTCTGTTATATCCCCTGTGGTTCCCAAGTTTTGTTCTCCACCATTTTGGAAACATGATGCTGCAGTCTCTCTCCTGTCTGAGGCTCCAGTGTCTCCTCATTTGCTTGTCCCGCCTTCCAGGTTAGGAGCAGTCCCTCTTTCCAACACACTCAGCAGCTTCTAAGAGCAGGAGCCATCCCACCTCCCTCCCCCATGATGCTACCACTGTCTCCACTTCCTCTTCTCTTAATGAGACATAATATTCAAGCAGCAGACCAACAAACAAAATGAACTGTCCATTGCATAGAAAATCAGACTGTATGACTTGCATGGCCTTTCCTCAGTCTGGGTGTCAGATATTGCACAAAGCATGTATGTCCAGAGATAGCATGCTACACATCCTTGCAGAGTCCTAATGGTGTGGGATGTGTTAATGTGCTTTTCACTGCTTAGTCAGTGACACATTCCTCCTTCAGCATGCTTGCTGAGACACATGCAGCTATAGCAGACTCAGAGGGTGCATCTGCTTCACTCTCACAGTGTTTTGCATTCCCAAACTCTCCAGGGTTGATGCAGTTTTCCAGGAATGATGTATTTTGGATTTGCTGAGAAAATGCTCTGTGAAATCAATGACAGTCTATTCAGTGGGTAAATTAAGTCAGTCTGCAATTAAACTGCTATTAATTGATATTATACATTTGCATAATTATTTTTAACTGAAAACCAAATGTCTCCCTGCAAAAAAATATATTGCTGTGTCTACCTCATGGACAGGGAAGCTGATTACAGTGTAAGGGTCCAATGAACCACAAGAAGATTTCAGCATAAGGTAAAGCGACAACCTTTACCGAATCCAGAAAGAATTTTGCCATTACCTTCAGAACAGCCAAGCTATTACTCCAAGTCTTGGCATCCCCAGACTTACTTTCCAGAAACTAAAACATGCTGCCTTTCACCAACAGCTGATCAGTTGTATTATATATAACCCAATTATCCATGCTGTAAACTATAACTGGGATTTTATTTTAGAAATATCTTTCAGGGAATTTTAATTTCTAATATTGTTGCCAAGTAATTATCTCAAAAAAAAATTGTAATTTTATTGATAAGAAAAGAATTATATTTATTAAAAGATCATCTTTTCAAAAGCTGGCTCTCACCGTGTTTCAGGTCCGGCAAGTTAATGACGTAGTCTCAGATAATTTTAAATCAGGCTTATTTACTTGTTAATCTCCAACGACTTCTGAAGAAGGATTAGCTACACTGAAGTTTGAATTAATAGCTAGCTGCTTTTGATATGTGGCAGAAAAGCTAGACAGACTTTTCATCAAAGCTAGACATATAAATTTTCAGATCCATAATATATAGCTCTAAACTATCTCAATTCATTTTCTTGGAGACAAAACATAAGCATATTTAATTCATAGAGTGATCAAATATAAACATAAAATAGGGTAGGCTTTTAATGACTTTAGCATCTATTCTTTATATGAAGTACAAGCAAACACATATTCAATTTTGTAAATACTTAGTAAATACCATAATATTTTTTAGTATAGAGGATTTTGAAACCTTTACAAAGTTATGTTTACTTTCGGAAGAATGAGACAAAGGAGGATTTTGGTCAGTGGCTGAGAATACCATGACAACCAAGCCCAATGCTTGTGTAGCTGATTTCAAAATGTCTTTATCCCTGAAATACTGAGCTTATTAAGCAGCTGCACATGCACTTCTGCACAGTGCACAGAGGCCAGGGATAGATGTTTGACTCGCACTTTTCAGCCTAGTGGACGCTGCAGCCTCTGCAACACTCAGAACCTCTTTGTGGGTGTAAAGGAAATATTTGGATTGCTGAGACGTTCTTGCCGGCTCAGTCACTGCACGATATTTGTATAGCTGGAGGAAGAGTGATTATTTCTTCTGGCAAACAAAGACAGTCTATACTTATTTGGTTTCTTCCTTCTTTAGAAGAGAACTGCAATGGCTGTTGGCTATAAAATTAATGATCTCTCTTTTTCTTCTTCCTTCGCTGTCACTCTTGCACATCTTCTGATGTTAAGAAGTTAAGAACTATAACTAATTTAGTCTTCTCACAATTTAGTGTGTTCTTATAAAATCTAATGTTGAAAAATTTACCTCCTTATTCTCTATGCTTCACTTATGAACAGCCATGGTATATTTTGATTTTCCTTTCTGCAAAGCAGCTGCTGAAGGATATAGCACGTGAATCATTACATTACTAGTAATCACATTGTCCCTATTAGATAACTGCACATATTCCTGTGTGGTAATCCATTTGTCTCTATTGCGAGAGCAGATGTAATGTCATTTGCCAGTTCTGAGTGATAGTTGGAATAAAACAAATACAATAGAGACAGGGAACTGGGTATTGTTTGAGAAGCAATTGACTTGGTATCACTTCACAACTCAGTTTTCATATGCTGCTGTCTCTTGTGGCAGAGGGGCCTGATCATCTGAGCTCAAATTGAAGTCTTCATATGACTGAAAGCTACACCTCGCACAGCACAAACCTGAAGAAAGAGGAATTCTGGCAATGTAGAAGGGATCTTCTGACAACCTTGGTGCCTACCAAATCCTTCTCTGAGTTGCATGACATAGTCCTAACCTCAAAACTGTACTTGGATTTCTTACCTGGCATCTGCAGGTTGGCAGCCCAAGCTGTCATATCATTTTATGCATCAGAAATAAATTGTGTCAGTATCTTTTGTAACTGGTCTCTGACACATCTGTTGTCCCATTTTTAACCTTTTTTTTTTTTTTTTTAACTTATTCTTCCTACATAGCTTTGACTATCTTTTGATTTTTTTTTTTTACTGTCTCTTGTCTTATGGAAGAAACGCTCACATTGCTATAACTTTATATTATTATTTAAACAAACACCTGTGTTTCATCATCATATATAACACTACATGCCAACTACAGATCAGGAAATATAAAAAAATAAAGCACTTTCTGGTCCCCTGTGCATTCCAGTTACAAAAGCAAGTATCTGTTTTCATTGAAGGAAATATTGTATTATTATTCTGTGGCCCCAACCCAGCAAAACTCTTTAAAATAATATTAAATTCAAAATAGGCCTATTGAAGAAATTGGGATTAATGATGTGCTTAAAGTTACATGCATATATATGTACATTTCTGGGGGAAAAAAAGGTAGGATGCTTAAAGGGCTGTTTCTGAAGCATGATAATTTCTACTGTTTCTGAGGCAAGTGCAGTCTTATTTCTTAAGTGGTTTTGAATTGTCTTCTTTTTCTGCTGGAATATAATGTCAGTAAATACAAAAGCAAATGTGCAGTAAGAAAGAAAGAAGCCAGTATCTACTGCAATGCAACAAGTTTACTCTGAAGACAATCAAGTGATTTTTTATTTTGCAAGGGATACAAATTGTTAATGTCATTCATAACTTCATGCTGGTATCTTTGCAAAACAAAGAAGCTTAATACAAAAGACCCCTGAGGCTTTCAAGATGCCAGCTCTAAAATTATGGTAATCTTGTCTATATTTTGATATTGGTTCACTAGGAAAATCCCATATGGATGATGGCTTTGGCAGAACAATGACACAATAATTTGTAGTAAGCTATGTATTTGGTATGAGACAAAATAAAGCCTGCATAACAGGTAATGAGATTAAGCAAGAACAGAGAGACTTCCTTAAAATAAAAAATCAAAATGTCACCCTGAAGTGTCAGTGGAAATTCAGGGAGTGCAGATTTACAGTGGATTCCATGTCAAAAGCAGCTTTTAAATTCAAATAGCTTGAGGATTAATAAGGTCTGGGACAACAAGTTGTGACTATATCCATGTAGTTTATATACTGCCAGAGTTTTAAGCTGACAGTAATGTCTTTGGGCTAGGGTGGGGATCTTTCAACAGATACAACTAAATCATACTTGTTAAATGAGTTTATAAATCACACAACCAGCACAACTGAGCTGAAGGTTTCGTTTATGCTTCAGCTTTTTTTGACATTCTGAAGGTGGGGAGAAAGAAAAAAGGGTTATCTAACAATGTGGAGTTCTGCCATTTATAACAAAAGCTCTTACATCTGCATCTTTTTACATCATAGCTGTGGAAGATTAAAGCATACAAAAATAATTAAAAACGTACAGTGTGGTTAAAACAGCTGATCAAGTGACAGTCGTATGTATAGACAACTGATATAGCTCCCACCGTTGTTCACTTTCTCACAAATGGAATCAACGGAGACAAAATATCATTCTATGTGATGGAATAATGGTTTTGCTGTGACAGTACTTAAATCAATCAGTGGAATTTAAAAGAAAACTAATTCATGTACGCTCCTTCTTTTTCTTGTTGATTAAATTTATTTCAGAACTTCATTAATAATGATTTATCAGAATCATCCTAAATTTAATACCATGTGTATTATCTCTTTTTCTCTGAAAAAGATCACAGGATTTTTTGTAAGAAAATCAATTGTTTAACCTTATGTAATGTCAGCTGCACAAACAAAAAATATATATCAAGTCTTATTTCTTTCTGTAATTGTGATTTTTATTCTTTATTTTTTTGTGACTCTTTAGGTAAAATTCCTCCAGATATTAAAAAACTGTCAGCTAATAACCACGTACATTTAAAATCTGAACATGCTTGGTGCACCTATAAAGTATAGATTTTTGACAATAAATATCCAAGTTATATTAATTTAACATTTTGAATAATAACACTTTTCAATGCCTAATGAGTCATATACCAATAAATTAAAAATTAAGTCATCTGTCATTTTATTATTTTTTAAAACCATTCCCAGTTCTTCAGCAAGCCCTAAAGAGACTTCTTTACACACCACACCAGTACTAAGCTTTCTAGCCATAAGTACCTGAAATGAAAACACAAACTCCAAATATATATGCTTTAGGTTTGGGGTTTTTTGCTTATGAACACCATTCTTGTAGATAGATACTATTTTTGTACATAAAAATTGATGCATCAATGTTAAAAAGAGCTCCTTACATAACCAATAATTTCTATTAAAAATCTTTGTATGTCAGAAAGCAGAATATTCAAAAAACTTCATACAAAATTTCACTGATCCTTTACATAGACAGGAAATAGCATGGAATTTTTGTTTCTTCACATCCCAAAATAAATTTTAGGAATGGGACTTTCACAGGTAAATAAGATGATCATATGTTATTTCATTGCAGAGAATGACTAACTTCTTTGGGTCCTTTAAAAAAGTCTCAACCTGCACTTATAAAATATGTTTCCCGAAGTATAAGTTACTTGGTTATTTTACTGCTATTAATGGCAATTACCCTATTTTTAAAATGGAATGCAGAAAATACAGTAATGTATATGGAATACACAATTTATCATGAGGGATGCTGGCTGTTTCAAAAACTCTGGCAGCTGTACTCCGTGATCTGTTGAAAATTCACTCCAGGTCTGGGAGGTGGTGCAACATGCAGTGGTACCTGGTGTGTCTACACACTTGACTTGCCTCCCAATGGAAAATAAGGTATAGGGAGAGAGAGAGGACATCCCAAGCACCCAAATCTCATCCCAATATGCAGTCACAACTTGTCCAGGGCACACATGCCCCGAACCAGGGTGGAGAAATGTTCTCAGGCTCCCCTTTTTAACTATATCCTTGAAATGTCAAGAAATGTAATAAATATTAGCTACCTTGAAATTTTATGCTAGGAAGTTAGTCAGATGTGTGTTGCTGCAGTAGACTGGAATTCTGGCCTTAGGAAACAAGAAAAGATCATTATCTTTTAAAGTGGTAGTGCTTACTGATTCAGTTTTTTGTCTTTACTATTGATCAGCCCATGTAGAAGTCTCAATTGTCATAACAGAGTTTAATCAACAGATGTTAAATTCTCATTTTGAAAAACACAGCTCCTAGCAGGAAATATTATTTTTTCCCTTGCTTGCATATTCCATCACTTATTTCAGCAGTGTCTCTAGTACTGTATTTTGAGGATTTTTTAAGATGGGAGGATAAGGGCACATGTACAAAGAGGAAGCTATTGTTTATCTCCCTCTTACCCACAGAATGACAAAAAGAGGAAAATTTTTCACTTCAAAAGCAACATTATTTGAAGTTTTCTAAGCCACATATGCATTTTCAGATTTTCAAGGGATCAGAGAAGATGAAGCAGAAGGTACCAGGCATCTTGTGGACTGCATGACACTGGCATCTGTAGAGCTCAAAGAACTAGAGCTCAGTAACAAAAAGTTGATTGCCTAGTCAGGAAGCATGCATGGCAACATAATTTCCAGAGGTGACAAAAATCCGGGAATCTTTAGGAAACTACTGCCATTCCTCTGCCACAACAGTCTCTAATTCTAGGCTTTGTCCATTGTTTCAGCCCCTTAGGTACTTTCAGTTTTATAACTGTATTCTGCCTGAGAAATCTGAAAACTGACACTTGGAAATATAGATACCTGATAGATATCTTTAAATGGGATCATGGTAGAAGTGACTAACAAACGCCTTTTCAGACAGCTGGCTCACTTGTGAAAGAACTCAATTTAAAAAAAGAAAAATCAAGGAGCAACAAGAACATTCAGGAAAAACAAAACAGAAGGGGCTGGCAACGTTCCCCCTAAAGTATTAAAAACAGGTGGGGACACACAAAGGCAAAGATGTTACCAAATTATCCTGTTGGTTCAGAGGTTTGAAAAAAATCCAAAGAAATAGAAAGAGGTAATATTATGACCAATCTTTAAAAAGAGTGACAATATGGAACATAAGCATAATTGTGGCATCTCTTTCCTCATTATGGCCTATAAAACTCCAACTGTTATATCAGCTTACTCCTCAGATAGAACAGACAGGAAGAGAACAAAATGCACACTGGATCAAGTACTTTCCATTGGGCATTCAGCCAAATACAATGCTAACACTGTATCATAAATACAAAAAAATCCCAATGATTTAAATGCGTAAGATATGCGGTTAGGTGATGGAAGACAGACTGTATAAAAAATCTCTTGGAAGGCTATTTTTATGAGGTTCAGCTTTGTGGCCAACCAGGAAAGATGGAGAGATTACACTGAGCAAGATCTAAGAGCTCTTAATACGAATGACCAGCAACAAGGCCCTGGCAAAAAGAGGTAGCGATAAACTGTGAGAGCAGCCACAGATGTCTGTGGTTGATAGAGCCATGGAACATGAGGAATAGAAATACCAGGTAATATATAACGTGTATTTAGTCATCATATCATGCTTGCATAAGGCATGGCACACACTCAAGGCACATTTCAGGCTATTATGGGTACCCAGTGCAAGCTTAACAATTGGACTCGTTTTAAAATATGAAAATCACAATAAACCTGACTTCCTGTGTTCCCTGTCCTGCAATCAATGCTCTGCTGTTTAATATAATGAAAGCACCACCTAAGAGTTTCTGTCAGTTGAGGAAATTGTCACTTGTCTTTCCTACGTGAGTATCTTATAAAAGATAAACACAGCAACCTTGCCCCGTCTGTCTTTTTCTATTTAATTGTTTTCAAAGAACTTAACTGTGCTTAATCTTTGAGACACCCACCGAAACGTTGAATCTCATGATAAACCAAGCTAGATAGTTCAAGATAACTGAACAATGAAATACTCTGAATATTGCAATTATTTTAAAGAATGCTTGACATGCATGGAAATGTTGCTTTAAGTACAGAAAGCATGTGTGCTGAGCTGTCAGTTCCTTGTTGTGACATGCCATGTACAAATGTTTAGCTTGATGATTCTATCACATTTGTGTAAAAGGCTTTAAAATACTTAAAAATATAAAATAGATGAGATGTACAATTTTGGAAGTATACTTTCAGCATAAAAATACCATCAAATGGAAAGTATTATTCTGTTTCTTAATTTGACTTTCATGTTTTTCTTAAATACTGCAAGTCAAATTCTAATCAGCTTTAGGGATCAGCTGTAGTGTTATGTAAGTCAGTAGGACTATAAAAAATTTTTCATAATTAGGTCCAGTTACGTTCCAAAACCAGATCATGAGACATATTTCTTCCCCCTTAACATAAAATGGATTGCAATTCAGATTAATTTAGTAGGTATAAACACAGTTAATGTCATACTCATTATTTGTAAACAGCTTGACTTCCTGGGTGTGGGGAAAAAAAATATTTAGTAAGGTCTTTGGGGCAGTTTGAGGACTGTTGGTTTGCTTCTTTGATTTATTGACTGTTTAAATTTGTTAATATTTTCCAACACTATCATTTACAGTTATTACTCAGGTGTTTCTATAGAACACCTGGAGCTCATAAAATACCCTTAAACAAACAAACCTATGTACATTTTCTACTTGAAACAATAAACAATAATTATTTCTATCTTCCATCAATTTACAAACTGTAATTACTACATTTATAGAGAAAATATTTGTTCACATGCTAGTGTCATCAAGGGAAGACATTTCCAGAATAACTTTCAAATGAACCTTAGGTGTGGACAAATAACATCAATTTCCAATGGGATTTGCATGTTCATTAAGCCTCTACTGTTAAAGCATCTAAATCTGTTACATTTCTCTAATGATCTCAGTTTAGAAGTTGATGCAAGAACTCCTTTATACTTTTAAATGGAAACACACACTTTGGAAGAAAATTGAAGAAAAGTGAGATTATTGGTGAGTATTATTGACTAATGTTGAGAGAGCTGAATGACATTCCCAAGAAATTGTCTGATTTGGCATAGACCACTGTCATATGTTTTTCTTGGTGTAGGCCAACAGTAGATAAATTGTTTCCTTTGCTAGGTTTAGAAAAAGAAGATTGGTTCTTTAAAGGTCTGTACCATCAGTCAGTACTGCAATTTATATATTGTATCTCCCTCAGGATTGTACCAAAAAGACCATATCCAATTTCTGATTAAGCTAGCTTTTCAAAAATAGATACTTAGATGCAATTACTTTTTGTGCTTTCCATGTATATTATTTTCTCAGTTCCCGCAGTATTCCTGAAAAAATACCAACTTGCACGTTTGGGGAGAAGAAAGTTCAAATCTAATCATGTCAGCAGTAAAGGAGAACCAAAAATCAACACAGATTAACTCAAAAATTGCTGTACCACAAAGATCAGGAATCCCACCACTTATAATATGTAGTTTCTTCATGGAAAGATGCTTAACTCCTGTTCTGGTTTTGGCTGGGATAGAGTTAATTTTCTTTATAGTAGTTAGTATGGGGCTATGCTTTGGATTTGTGCTGAAAGGAGTGTTGATAATAGAGGGATGTTTTTGTTATTGCTGAGCAGTGCTTACACAGAGTCAAGGCCTTTTCTGCTTCTCACACCACCCCGCCAGCGAGGAAGCTGGGAGGGGACACAGCTGAGACAGCTGACCCCAACTGGCCAAAAGGATATTCCACACCAGATGACGTCGTGCTCAGCATATAAAGCTGGGAGAAGAAGAAGGAAGGGGGGGACATTCAGAGGGATGGCATTTGTCTTCCCAAGTAACCACTGCGTGTGATGGAGCCCTGCTTTCCTGGAGATGGCTGAACACCTGCCTGCCGATGGGAAGTAGTGAATGAATTCCTTGTTTTGCTTTGCTTGTGTGCACGGCTTTTGCTGTACTTATTAAACTGTCTTTATTTCAACCCAAGAGTTTTCTCATTTTTACCCTTCTGATTCTCTCCCCCATCCCAGTGGGGGGGACTGAGCAAGCGGCTGTGTGGTGCTCAGTTGCTGGCTGGGGTTAATCCATGACACTCCCAACCATTAGATATGTGTGGCAGTTTATTTTCGATGTCTTTTGACACAATTGTCTCTTCTTCCTCATTATTATTTGGAGAAGGACTTGTGCTCAGAAGCATGATGTATCCAAAATATTACTCTATATATACTTTTTATCCAAAGATTGTGTTCTAAATCCTGCAAAGCTTCTGTTCTCTCAGTCAACTGCAATGCATTCCACAACCTAAGTACTAAGCAAGTGAAATACATATATATATATATATTTTTTTTTTTTCTTTATTTTTATCAGTTTTGAATTCTCCTGGTTTCGCTAATTGAAATGACCTTGTGAAAACACAGAAGCTCTGGTCTGCCATCTCCTTTTTTTTATATTCCTTTATCATGGTACCATCCCGCTTCTCAAACTGGAATATCATCAAATATTTAGGTTCTGTCTGAAAGTATGCTTCTCTTCTTACGTGATGAACTGTAAAGCTCAATTTGCAATTGATATTTTACCTCTGATTGTTTCCTCTCATTTCCATATAGAAAATCTTTGTCTTAAAGCCACTAATAGTCCATCTAAATTGGCTCTGCAATTCAGTTTCAATAATTTAATTTCTTTTCTATAGTCCTAGCCTAGACTTACTCTTGTCAGTTACAGAACCTGCCTGAATACTTCCACCTATCTGGTTCCCTGTATGCACACACTGCCCACTTCTGATCTCCCTATCATCATTAGTATAATTATTTTTACTTCTAAGGAACTATTCTGGCTCAGACTATGTAATCTCTCGGTATTAGAGAAAACTATGTACTGGGCTGGAATTTGCTTTGCAAGGGTCCTCAAGACCACCTTTTTCTGTATTTTTGCTCTAAGAGGGTGTGCAATATCAGGGATATTCCTTCATATCGGATGCTGATATTTGGAGCCCATCCAAACCTAAAAAGTCAAAACTTCACACAGTTCCATGTCGAACCTGCATATTATGCTACTATCGGCTTTTCAGCCTATATTTGGCAAAAAGGCAGACAACACTCAGTGATTTGATTTAAATAAGAACCTAAGTATGCGTTTAAGTATTAAGCCAGGCAAATACCACAACATTATGAATTATGTGCTGAACAGTTTGCAGAGCTTTAACTCTTTGATCATCTTTTTCCACATGATTGTGCCAATCCAAGCTTCAGACTGCATTCCTGTATTATTTTTCTTTGCTTTCAGTAACACCGTAACACAGTATTTCCACATATTTTTTAACACATTCAGCCAGAAGCCTGAGCTTAACTTATATGCCATTATCAGGATCTGATACTAACTGGTCAATTGTTTAATATCAAAAGATAGAGATCCTGTCTATTAGGATTTTCAAAATTGCTTAGGTCTAAACTTGCCATTATAATGCGTATATCTCATGACATCCAAAAAACCCTTCACAATTCCAGTCCAGCCTGTTTACACATCTTCACAATTCTTCACAATTTTCTCCAGTTCATTGTCAGATGTAAATCATGTTGATTTACATCTCCAAAGAGGTGTCTCCAGTAATCTTCCAATCTGCCTTGTGAAATTGATCGTTTATATAGGAGGGTCAAAGTAAGAACTAATGGGAATATTTGGGACCTTTCCTTTCCTTTCCTTGCCTTGCCTTGCCTTGCCTTTTTCTTCTCCTTTGCCCTGACTTTTTCCTCTCCTTTTTCCTCTCCTCTCCTCTTCCCTCCCCTCCCCTCTTCTCCCCTTCCCTCCTTTCCCCTTCCCTTCCCTTCCTTTCCCTTTTTTACCAGAACAAAACGAAGCAACCAACCAACCAACCAGACAAAGCCTTTCTGTAAGGGTTTCCATTATGCAAATAGTTCTATTAAATATGACAATACTTAGATGCATATCTGGACCTTGGATTGTCCTACAGGAAAGTACTTGTTTGCTTCTTGAATTCATCTCCCCTTCCCTACCCCAATGCAGGTTTGTAGCCTTCTTAGAAGTAACTAAGACCTGAAGGGTTTTGTTGTTTTGTTTGTTTGTTTTTTCCCCCAACGTTAAGCAGTAGTTTAAGGAGGAAGATAACAGTGAGTTAAATTTCCACTTTAGAAGGGGAAAACCAGTGTTGGCAAATACTACTAACATGAATTAATTTAAGGTATGATAATAAAACATCTGAAGTTGGGAATATAACTCCACACGCATTTATCTAAGCTAATAAATTTCTGACAATACTGAATATACAATTTTATTTTTAAAAAAGTTATTTTCAGCTATTTATTCTATCTAATTTTTATAATAGGAATGTGTATCCTCATTTTGTATATTGCATGAACTCTAATGGTAGTTTTTAATATACTGTGCATATTAAGGGACAGTAATATAAAAATGGGAAAATATTGGGTATCATTGACATTTTTGTTCTACCAGCACTGTGAAAAAACCTCAAGAGTTGTAAAAATACAAATGTTAAAGCAATAAAAAGTGTATTTTGCACTAACAAAATAATCTTAACAATGATTGATTCAGCTGTACACAGAACTTTAGATGAGGTTAAATCAAATAGGTGGAAAAAAAGAAAACCCTAGGGGTGGGAGAATGCATTTTATTTGTATCCATAAATTGGTCTAGCTACGTTCATAGCTGGCACATGTCATTTTTCATTGAAATAGAAATATATTTTTGCCTTTATAATACCACCATTTCTCATACACTCTACCACTCTACTGATGAGAAATATGCCATATGAGGGGAAAAAAGTTAAATGAGCTTTGTTTTAAAAAAACATCACTAACAAAAATCAAAGCCATTACATTTATGGAGCAGTCTATAGTACTTTTAAACATGGAGACTGATCCAAGTGGCTAACTTCAAAAGAAGTTTTGTTTGAGTAGGATGAGGAGGACTGGATCCAGAAACACTGGGATTTTATATCCAAGTGACTATGCCATATTAGAGAGTTCTTTGAATTCTGCTTAAAATTACATTAGAATGTGATCCTTTTTTTCCCAGTGTAATAGTTATGGACATATTTGAGTTATTATTAAGTAACTCCATAATATACTGTGGCTCGTATGTGAATTTTAAAACCACCACGAGTGTGAAACTGTAGTTCATTGTTCAGCTGTTTAGACAGCAGGGTGTGTATAGTCATGATTCTGAGTCATGCATTTTCCTACCTGACTCAAACAATCTGATAGATAAGCAACTATGTTTCCCTGGGCAACAATAAGCTTGTGGGTTGTATTTAGAAAAGTGGAGCAATTTTCTCGAAAACCTGCCTCCAGTTTTAGAGCTTAAGCCAACACTTTTTTTTATTGTATTGCTAACTTCACAATGCAGATACCCCTCCACTTAAAATAAGTAAATTTCTCAAGGAGTGAAGTGATTTGATGTTGAAAGTAGCTCCAGAATAGTCATATATACTATTCCATTAAAATAAAAAACAAAAACCAAACACAAAACACAGACAAAAAAAAAAAACAAGCAAAAAACCCCCAGAGATCATAAGAAGAATTGTACTCTGTTGTGCTACAATCTGTGGTTTAGCAGTAGGAACAAGAATACAAGTCAAACTGTAAAAGCTGGGGAGAAGCCTGGGAAAGAATTTCCTACAGGTTGCAACATCTGTGAACTGCTGAGTTACTGCTATGCTCTTTCATAGAATCATAGAATGGTTCGGGTTGGAAGGGACCTCTAAAGGTCATCTAGTCCAAGCCCCCTGTCATGGGCAGGGACATCTTCAACTAGATCAGGTTGCTCAGAGCCCCGCCCAACCTGACCTTGAATGTTTCCAGGGATGGGGCATCCACCACCTCTCTGGGAAACCTCTTCCAGTGTTTCACCACTCTCAGCGTAAAAAATGTCTTCCTTATATCTAGCCTAAATCTACCCCCCTTTAGTTTAAAGCCATTCCCCCTTGTCCTGTCGCAACAGGCCCTGCTAAAAAGTCTGCTACCATCTTTCTTATAAGCCCCCTTTAAGTACCAATAGGCTGCAATAAGGTCCCCCCGAAGCCTTCTCTTCTCTAGGCTGAACAACCCCAACTCTCTCAGCCTTTCTTCAGAGGAGAGGTGTTCCATCCCCCTGATCATTTTTGTGACCCTCCTCTGGACCTGCTCCAACAGGTCCGTGTCTTTCTTATGCTGAGGGCTCCAGAGCTGGATGCAGTACTCCAGGTGGGATTTCACCAGAGCAGAGTAGAGGGGCAGAATCCCCTCCCTCGACCTGCTGGCCACACTTCTTTTGATGCAGCCCAGGATACGGTTGGCCTTCTGGGCCGCGAGCGCACATTGCTGGCTCATGTCCAGCTTTTCATCCACCAGTACCCCCAAGTCCTCCTTGGCAGGGCTGCTCTCAATCCCTTCATCCCCCCAGCCTGTATTGATACCAGGGGTTGCCTTGACCCATGTGCAGGACCTTGCACTTGGCCTTGTTGCACCTCATGAGGTTCACACGGGCCCACTTCTCCAGCTTGTCCAGGTCCCTCTGGGTGGCATCCTGTCTCTCTGGTGTGTCAATCGCACCACTCAGCTTGGTGTCGTCTGCAAACTTGCTGAGGGTGCACTCGATCCCACTGTCTATGTCACTGATGAAGATATGAAACAGTACCGGTCCCAATACAGATCCCTGTGGGATGCCACTCATCACAAATCTCCATCTGGACATTGAGCTGTTGACCACTACCCTCTGGATGTGACCATCTAACCAATTCCTCACCCTTTACCGGACAGTCCACCCATCAAATCCATACCTCTCCAGTTTAGAGAGGAGGATGTTGTGGGGGACTGTGTCAAAGGCCTGGTAGAAGTCCACATAGACAACATCTGTAGCCCTTCCCGTGTCCACTGATGTAGTCACTGCATCATAGAAGGCCTCTAGGTTGGTCAGGCAGGACTTGCCGTTAGTGAAGCCATGTTGGCTGTCTCGAATCACCTCCCTATGTGCCTCAGCATAGCTTCCAGGAGGATGTGTTCCATGATCTTCCCAGGCACAGAGGTGAGGCTGACTGGCCTGTAGTTCCCTGGGTCTTCCTTTTTTCCCTTTTTAAAATGGGGGTTATGTTTCCCCTTTTCCAGTCAGTGGGAACTTCTCTGGACTGCCACGACTTCTCAAATACGATGGATAGTGGCTTAGCAACTTTCTCACCTTTCTTTTTATATTTCACATAATTTGTGTGAACATTTTTATCAATGTCCACTACAAGCACTGTATAAGAGTGAGGTTGCATAATAGGTCTCATATTAATTTTAAAAGGTACAAAATCCAGTCCTGCAATAATTGCGTGGATTTCATTTTAAAAAAAAGTAGAAATACACAAAAGGTCAGACTCTTCCTGATTCATTATGCTGTGTCCCCTGATATGAAAAACAACCCTTCTATCTAATCCTCATTTATAACTGTTTAACCATACTTTCTTGTCTCCAAAAGTCCCACTAGGTTGCTGTTGCATGAACTTACTAATAGTCAAAATTTCCTCTAACATCAGTCTTAAATTCACATGTTTAACTCCTATTCCTGTGTTAACCAGTATTTTTTCTTCTTCATATTTCTATCTGCACTGATGTATGGAAATATGATTGTTCTCACATGCATTGAAGACATTGCCTACTTGTGTCAAACTAGCCTGTCTTTTGACCTCCTCTTGTACTCTATGATCTTCCCTTAACATTGTAGGATATGTTCTCTCTATTTGTTTCCTTTTGAATTCTGCTGTATGGAGCAGAAAACAACAGCTTTACAGAGCAATATTAAAATTTCCTTATCTGTCACATAAATATGTTTATTAATACACTTCTTGGTCTGCTTTTCATGGTATCACAATCATTATTCACAAGTATCCTGTGATGAACTAATAAATGAAGGTCTTGCTCTTACAGTTTTTCAACTTAGCATAGTTTATGCACAATACTCTTGTAATTAATCCTTAAGTTCATGATCTACTTTGTATCATTACATTTCATTCCAATTGTAATTTTCAGTCTCTTAGCACCATCCCATGTATTACATACATTGATATTCTGGCATGCGGGCAATACCTTAGCAATCA
Organism: Aptenodytes patagonicus; assembly: GCF_965638725.1. Taxonomy (NCBI): domain Eukaryota; kingdom Metazoa; phylum Chordata; class Aves; order Sphenisciformes; family Spheniscidae; genus Aptenodytes; species Aptenodytes patagonicus. The sequence goes on along the minus strand of NC_134949.1, from coordinate 163,266,248 downwards.
TGTGTCATCAGCACATTTTTATTACTTGTTCCAAGGTCATTAATGAAATTAAAATATTAAGTAAGATTGATCCCAAGAGCAATCCGTGGGTGATTCTCTCTAGGCTTTTTAGTACCATTTATTATCTTCCCCACACAGACACTTTCTTAGATTGTTCTTTTCTTCTTTTTACCTATCTCATTATGTAGCACCAACACACTTCCTTTACAGAACTCCAGGTACAGAATTTATTTTGCCTAGAAACTGATTTTCAGAAAAAGCTGTATATTTAATTGTCACATTCTAGCCTAGAAAACTTTATCTCATATTTAGTTTCTGTTCAGTTCTCCTTTTTATCTATATTGACTAAAGTGTGCTCTTCAGTTCTCTCTCAAGTATCTGTTCTCAACATCTTCCTTTTCCTCGTAGTCAAGTAGTTTTCCTGTGCTCATAGAACTGGCCAGCAATTCTGTGACCTTCCCAATAAGTATTGTCATTAGAAATAGCCATGAAACCTCCCCCTCATCTCTTTTATGACTTTAAACCTCCACATGTACTTCGCAATTGTTTCAACCATACTTTTAATCTATCTGCCTGCGTTTTATCGTTAATATTCCATGCATTTAAAACTATATATCCATTAATATCTTAACCTTAGTTAAGATACTAAGTTACTAGTTAACCTTAATTAAGATACTATCCCCTTAGTATCCTTCTATTGTTTGGCTCATCATCAGTGTTTCATCATTACCCATGATCTTTTCTCCTCTGTTCTTGGCTTTGATGAAGCATACAGAATATCCCCCCCCCCAAAAAATGTTGTACAAATCCTTCTGCATTTTCTTCTCTGGTTGTTTGACTTATAAACCTTTCATCTTCTGTTTCTTTGTTGAGCTAAGTAGTTACCTGTTCAGATCATTTATCAATGACCAGGTGCCTTTTTCCCAAGTGGCCTCTGTGCTCTGACACAGAAAAATGCTTACCTTTCCCACATAGCTGCACTAATACTATTTCATCTTACTTCCATTAAAAAAATAAAAATTGCTGGCAACTAAGACTAAGTAAAGTGAAATATCCCTATTTTCTAATATGTTAGCTAGCTTATTTACTTATGACAGGCAGGAGACTCACCTATGGAAAAAATGACAGACATTTTTAGACACTAAATTTATAGGACTCTATCCCTATTTTGTAAGTGCATATCTGGCAGCAGAGAAAGTCTTCCTTCCATTGCCAGAAATCACAAGCTTTCCCATCTTGAGAGTCACCATCCTATCTTCATTCAAGAGTATTTTCTGTCCATACTTCCTCCTATGTAATAGCAGGAAGAGAGACCTCTGGCTTCTGAAGCATCTCTATGAAGATCCTGTTGATCTGCTCTTCATCTGTGATGGTACACCGCCTACTCATCTCCTTCCCCAGCTCCTTCACTCAGTGGCTCAGCCCCTCAGTCAGAGCTGAGGCTGCCATTGCCCCTGACCCCTGGGAGAAACATCAGGGAAGCCTGGCAGCTTGACACCTGGACTTCTGTGTCCTCTCTTTGGAGGTCAATCTGGATCTCCATCTGCCCTCTGGGACAGAGGTTACCACCAACTTTGCATGACTCGAGAAGTCCCACACAATCTTGATCAGTGTCTCAAGGCCTTTTTGCACCTCTTTTTCCACCAGTTGTCACATTAACAGCTGAGTCACTCCTACTCACCATTCTCCTGAGAGCCATTGCTGCTGAGCAAAAGTAATCTAGGGGCTCCTGAGCACCATTCCACAAACTGGAATTGAAGTTGAAGCTGAAGGTATAAACTGTTCCTAATAAGGAAACAACAAACAGAAACAAAAGCCCAGCTTTGTTCGTGAATAACAACAAAATGTTTCATTAATTGCCAAGTTCAATATGCCTTATAGGAAATTTTTGATATATCTGAATTTTTTCAGTGTAAAATTTTCTTATTCATGTACAAAGTTCTTCTGAACTTCGATTTCCGTGATCTGTCACCATACCGAAGCTTATCTGTCAGTCTAACGTCATACAAAAGTAAAGGCTACACTTGGTGTTTTCCCCTTAGAACTAAACTTTCATTATGTTGCTCTCAAATATGAGTCTGCTGTCTTATTAATAGATGAGTCATTTGCCATTCTACATTTACTGTTTCTGTGTTTCAGTCTTCCTTTTATTTCCTTATTTTAGCTTTTCCATCCTTAACCATTTACATTTCTAAAAGGGTACTGCTAGCCTATGGGTATGGAGCTATTCTGGTACCTCATCCAGGTATTTAGCATGGAACTATACTGTGCTATGCTATGCTATGCTATGCTATACTATGCTATACTATACTATAGCTACTTTTCCCTAGAACTATAATCTCATAAAACATGTTCTTAAATCTTATCTTAGACAGCAAACTTCTGTCTAGGTCACTGGCTCTCATCCATCTAGGAACACTAATCTACTACTTCTTGCTGTCTCATTTCATACATTACACTTCAATGTTCAGAGAATGTCTGTAACAAGCTGCTATGAAAACTAGGACCAATAAACCACAAAAATGGGAGCTAATCAGCTCTGTTCTTGAATCAATCACTGATTTCTAGGATGAATCATTTGACTTCTCTGCATGCATTCGTCATCAATGAGTTGGGAAAAGTACTCTTTCAGACAAAATATGCACTGAAATATATTGTGTGTTGAAATTGTCTAACACTACCACATCTGCACACACAAAAAAATACAAGAGGACAATCTCGGGAAGCAGTGATTAATTTCCTTACATTTATAATTAATAGGAAATTACAATTAAAAAAAAAAAAAAAAACAAGATCAATTTTTACATGGGAAAAAAGTGGCAGGCAATGGGATGTGCAGTACCTTTTGTATCATCCAAAATGTTGAAGAGAAGATGCGGAGTAGTTCACAGAAATACAATGTGGGAGAAGTAGTAGAAATCTCTAATATAATCTGAGTAGGCAAGAGCTGAAGAAAAAGTCCTAGGAGTCACAGGCTCTTCTGTTTGTTGCCAACTTCTTTGAACCGTTCTTCAACGGTCTGCATGCTACTTATTTCAGGTAGCATGCAGACACCTGTAGGGTTCATTCAGTTCTAAATAACATATCATTAAATAATGCAAATAGTTATCTGTCTGGAGTACTTGGTCCTATTTACACAATCAATTTAATATATATATATATAAAGAATAATAAATAAATAAATATGTAGACAAAGAAAAAAAGGTAATGAACATGATTTATGGTATAAGTGGATCCACACATGACAAAAAAAGTGTTGCCATTAAGTGTAGAAGAAAAAAGAATATATATCTATATTGAAATATTCCTAACTTTTGAATTATAAATAGTTATGAGTAGTTAAAAATACTCAGCGCCTTTTTGAATTTTGTAATGGACAAAGTGACATCCCTGTTTTCTTTTTGTTTTTTTTAAAAAGGCACAAAGCAAAAAAAAAACAAACCCAAAACTTTTTAAAGCAACATTTGTGTCTAAAGAATCTTTCCCTGCTATAGAGATTCCAGGACCATGTTTGCACATTGTCCTGTGCCAATGCACAGAAAGCATGGCCAAGTCCTCTGAAATGCCTCCCTTCAAATTTAAGCCAAGTGCTAGGGCAAAGCAGCAGTCAATTTTGGAAGCCCTTGCAATTTTTCTTTAACACTAGCTAGAACTATGAAGATGTTAGAAGTGTAACATGGTGGCATTTTTGTTTGTTGATTTAATTCAAAGAATAATAAAATAAAAATAATAAAAATAACAATAAACATTGAAATAATAATTAATGAGAAAAAGGGTATTTCAGTGTCAGGCAACCTTAATCGGATTCCAGAACAGATGTGACTTCATATATTAGGAGAACCATGAAATTCTGATAATGAGATGCCCAAGCAGAAAAAGCTGGTGATATAGAAGCAAGCTGACTTAAGAAAAGCTTTCTCCTAAAGGATTAGCTTCTTCCCTCCTCCATGTATTTTTGCTACCTAGCAATTTTTGGAGCTACGTGCTAGATGTGAAACAGGAACAATCTGCATAATTTGCGTCAGAAAGCAGCATAACACCATTTTTATAAAACTTTGAGAAGCAGAGGGAAAAATAAGGGTATAAAACACCCCCAAAATATGGACTATAAATCACATTTCTTCACTTAATGTTTCAGGCTTTGACCATGCCTCATGTTTTTGGCAGAACCATTTATCCCAGTATGAACTTTTGCCAAACTACTTAATAGTAATTTTCACTTCAGTCCATAACAGTTTGTAATAGGTAATAATAACTGACCTATCACTTCCCTGCTAATCAGTGTTAGACAGTATGTAACTTCTGTATACAATGCTATGCCATTTGGAAATTACAAATGAGAGAATGTCAATTAATTTCTTATCTGAACAACAAATCATCCCCAATTCCAAGAAATGAATAACTGAGCACCAGTGGAAAAATTTGAAACTGACGGAATTATCTGGGTTATTTGCACCCACTGAAATCAAGAAGTCTAATGATTTAATCATGTCAATGTACAGAGTCTATACATACATATGTGTGTACACAGTTGCTGGTTAAAAGAAATTGCTAGATACAAAGAGGTAATTATATGTATTAAAAGTTAGACTGCAAACTCTAGCCACCATGACCTGTCAAAACTCCTTGCAAGATGTTTCATTTTTATTACCTATAGCATCTACATATTCAACTACTGGTTAAATTGACAAATAAGTATTTTTAATTCTCAAAAAGTTTACATTCCAGTTTTATTAAGAATACCTTTAGAACCAAAAATTATGAGTCACAGTTCCTTTGTAACTAAACTTTCATATATGACAATATAGATTTAAATGGGTATGTCCTTTGTAAAAAAAAAAAAAATAAAATAAACGAAAACTCACATAACTCTTTTCAGTTCTCCAGAAACAGAGCACAGGAACCCAGATGCAGCAGTAGAATGGTGTCATATGTAAGAGATGTTGATAACTTCTATATACATCAAAAAGCCCCTACAATTTTAGCCTTAAATTAAATCTAAATGAAACAGAGGAAGACAAAAATACTGAAAAGATTAAAAGAGTAAATATTTTATTTAAAGAACCAAAATCAGTAATGACATACAGGACTTTAAGGGCCCTTAGAACAGGGAGAGAAAATATTTCTTTTCTATCAGTTTACTGAGTTTACTGAGTTTTACTGCTCAGGCTCCTGAGTAGTAAAAGCCTTCACATACTGCCCAAAGAAGAAATGAAGAAGGTAATACATCTTATTCCAGAGAGTCCAGAATCACCATATTTTTACCTCATTGAAATATGCTAGAAAAGCTGGAATCAAAATCTAAATATAGTTCTCCATCATATTTGCCCATATGTCCATTTGTTTCTTTTAGCTATTAGAATCAAGCATACATTATTTGGATTAGACCTGCAAAGGCAATGAAAAAATAGTATGGACACAGAATATGAAAGTCCAGGCTCTATATGATTGAATTCCCTAGCAAACTGGATTAAACCTTACTTTCAACTGCTTTCAAAGAGTGAAAAATAGTGCAACTGCAATACTAGTATATTGCATTGCTTTCATATTGTGCAATAAACTATCCATGTCCAGAATTATTACATAAATGAATAAACAGAAGAGTAGAAAAAAAGATGGCGGTTTTAGTCATTAAATAGGCTTGCAAAGACCTCAATTTAAGGGAACTCCAATTTTGCCCTAAAATGTACATTTGCAGGTAAAATTTTTCAAGTTTTTTCAAACAGTTTTTTATTTTACTATAGGGAGATTGAGGACAAAAGATGCTTTTGAGAAGAGATTACTTTGACAGCTAATTCATGCTGTAAGGAGGAGGTTGTTTTCTTTGTGGAGGAAAGATTTTAGAAGGTGTGATAGGATGTCTTAGAGAAAAAGTCCCTTTCTAAAACTTTCTGGAGACAGAAGAGGTCTTTAAACCTATAGATTATAAATGAACTGCAGTTCTTTGGTTATCCAGTAAAGCCAGTGACTAGTCATTATTCATCTTTGGTATGGTATTTGTATTACTTTCCACAAATTGCTTTTTATTCATTAATTCTCATTTTCATTTGTGTAATAGCTGAAGGATGAGTAACAATATGAGTTTCATGTAGAACTTTTTATGCAAATCTTTAATTTTTTGAGCTAATTCATAAAATGCACTGATTGCAGAGAAGGCTTATATAATCTCATGAATTCACATATGAAAACCACCAGTCAAACTAAAGGAATAGTATTTCAAGTATATATGAGGTACCACCCAAATTAGAGGAAGGAATGTGTAAGGAACATGTAAAACCGATGTTTGTTTACAGCAAGACTAACTTCGTGTCTGTCATGTCGCAAGAAACCATTTATGTGCATTTTGGCAGCCCCATGAGCTAATGCTGTAACTGTGTAAGTGCCTTACAATATTTCTTTAGCAATTTACATGCTGTTTAAGAAAGTTGCACTCTAAGATAAAATACCCTGGAAGCAGCATGAGATAGTTCATTTCCCTTGCCTTTCAAAATTAAATTATTTACCTAAACAAAACAAAATCCCACAAAACAGACTATAGCCATGAAATACATACTGGTACTAAATCCAATTCTGTTTATTATTGAACACTAAACTTGTGATAGATGCATAAGCTGTGGGGTAGCTGGGCTGTGGGAAGCATATTTTTTATATATTTTAGCTGTGTATTTACTTTTTTTTCAAGAATGAAGTCTTCTTATAAGACAAATTTTGTTGGTGCTCGCTTTACAGAATCATGAAAGCCTACTGATTTGATTTATTCCACCAAAATTTGATTTGAACCATTCAAGAAATCTGACCTATCCAAATATAGACTGGGATTACAGACTTCAGCCTTAGATGGATATCATCTAGCTAATCACCTTTTGCTCCTTCTACTTTCCTTTTCCCTCCTTACATCATTTTTCCAAATCTTTTTGTTGCTACATAAACTAAGGAAAATGAAAGAAATCTTTCACTAGATGATTCAATGCTGTTTTGTAACCTTTGTGTGGTTTACAGCTTAAATGAGTATTAAACAGACTTAAATAGCCATTTCTGATGATACTGGGACAAGTTTCATCCATATTTTCCTTTCTAAGAAATATATGGTTCAATGTCCAAAAAAAGTCTTTTTTTTTTCTTTTTTTTAATTTTCCCCTGAGAAATAGCACTTCTAATTTCTTCATTAAGTAACCTAGTTATCAGGAGGGCATTGGTTTTGACCAGTCATAAAAAAATTATGTCTGGTAAGGGTGGCAGTGATGGAAATGACAAATGTTCAGCTAATAATGAACACAGACAATCTTATAAACAATTTAAAACTAGAAACTGCTACAAAAAAGGAATTTTTCCTTAGCAGCTTCTTTCCACAAAACCAACAGCCTTTCAGTGATGTTGTTGCTAATTCAATTCCTCTCCTCCTTAGTGTTAGAGGAGGAGGTTTTGCAAAAATAAAATTAGAAAACTAACTTTATATTTTCTTTTTACTGTAGAAAACCTGAAAAAATGTCTGTTCTTCTCTTGAGCTCACAATGTCAAACTTTCCTCTTTGAAGAACAGATTCTGTTGCTGGGCATCCTGTCCCTTAATAAGCTCTTATTAGTAGCTTGTTATTCTTTCTCTTCATGGCTAGAAAAAGCAGTTCCCTTGGAGTCCTCCCTCTGTCTTCCAGATCGGGGAGAATTAATAGCAATAAAGTGCCTTCTTTCTATGAGAAAAAGGGAGTGATGTCTGATGTGTTGCCCTTAGAATCATAGAATCGTATAGGTTGGAAATGACCTTTGAGGTCATCAAGTCCAACCATTAACCTAGCACTGCCAAGTCCACCACTAAACCTTGTCCCTAAGCACCACGTCTACATGTCTTTTAAATACCTCCAGGGATGGGGACTCAACCACTTCCCTAGGCAGCGTCTTCCAATGCTTGACAACAATTTCGGTGAAGAAATTTTTCCTAATATCCAATCTAAACCTCCCCTGGTGCAACTTGAGGCCATTTCCTCTCATCCTATTGCTTGTTACTTGGGAAAAGAGACCGACACCCACCTCGCTACAACTTCCTTTCAGGGAGTTGTAGAGAGCGATGAGGTCTCCCCTCAGCCTCCTTTTCTCCAGGCTAAACAGTCCCAGTTCCCTCAGACGCTCCTCATCAGACTTGTTCTCCAGACCCTTCACCAGGTTCGCTGCCCTTCTCTGGACACGCTCCAGCACCTCGACGTCCTTCTTGTAGTGAGGGGCCCAAAACTGAACACAGTAGTCGAGGTGCGGCCTCACCAGGGCCGAGTACAGGGGCACGATCCCTTCCCTACTCCTGCTGGCCACACTATTTCTGATACAGGCCAGTATGCTATTGGCCTTCTTGGCCACTTGGGCACACTGCCGGCTCATATTCAGCTGTCTGTTGACCAACACCCCCAGGTGTTGTTGTGACACAAGTGCAGGACACTTAGACTTGTTGAACCTCATACAATTGGCCTTGGCCCATTGATCCAGCCTGTCCAGATCTGTCTACAGAGCCTGCATCCCCTCAAGCAGATCAACACTCCCACCCAGCTTGGTGTCGTCTGCAAACTTACTGCACTTACTTGCACAAGGGTGCACTTGATCCCTTCGTCCAGATCATTGATAAAGATATTAAACAGAACGGGCCCCAAAACTGAGCCCTGGGGAACACCACTTGTGACCGGCCGCCAACTGGATTTAACTCCATTCACCACAATTCTTGGGGCCCAGCCATCCCACCATTTTTTTGCCCAGCAAAGAGTACGCCCATCCAAGCCATGAGCAGCCAGTTTCTCCAGGAGAATGCTGTGGGAAACAGTGTCAAAGGCTTTACTGGAGTCTATGTAGACAACATCCATAACCTTTTCCTCATCAACTAAGCAGGTCACCTTGTCATAGAAGGAGATCAGGTTAGTCACGCAAGACCTGCCTTTCATAAACCCATGCTGACCGGGCCTGATCACCTGGTTGTCCTGTATGTGCCATGTGACGGCACTCAAGATGATCTGCTCCATAACCTTCCCCAGCAGTGAGGTCAGACTGACAGGCCTGTCATTCCCCGGATCCTCCTTCCGGCCCTTCTTATAGATGGGCATCATGTTTGCTAAGCTCCAGTCAACTGGGACCTCCCTGGTTAGCCAGGACTACTGATAAATGATTGAAAGTGGCTGGGTGAGCACTTCCACCAGCTCCCTCAGTACCCTTGGGTGGATCCCATCCAGCCCCATAGACTTGTGTGTGTCTAAGTGGTGTAGCAGGTCGCTAACCATTTCCCCTTGGACTATGGGGGTTGCATTCTGCTCTCTGTCCCTGTCTTCCAGCTTAGGGAGCTGGGTACCCAGAGAACAACTGGTCTTACTATTAAAGGCTGAGGCAAAGAAGTCATTAAGTACCTCAGCTTTTTCCTCAGCCTTTGTCACTATGTTTCCCCCTGCATCCAATGAAGGATGGAGATTCTCCTTAGCCCTCTTTTTGTTGCTAATGTATTTATAGAAACATTTTTTATTGTCTTTTATGGCAGTAGCCAGGTTAAGTTCTAGCTGGGCTTTGGCCCTTCTAATTTTCTCCTCGTATAACCTCATGACATCCTTGTAGTCCTCCTGACTGTCCTGCCCCTTCTTCCAAAGGTCATAAACTCTCCTTTTTTTCCTGAGTTCCAGCCAAAGCTCTCTGTTCAGCCAGGCCAGTCTTCTTCCCCGCCGGCTCATCTTTCAGCACTTAATAAGGTCCATTATTTTCCATAATGACACTGGCAACAAAATTCTATAAATGATGGTCCTGGAACCTTAGGATGTGATCACAAGTATGAAGAAGAGTAAGGCAATCCCACATGAAGAATTCAATATCAGTGTTTGGACCTGAAGAAATTTAAAATTCCAAGTGCAAGAAATGCACTTAGGATTTTCATTTCAAGTTTTCAGACATCAAGGTTTTCTTTCATAAACTGGGAACTTAATTCAAAATTGCAGACAAGACAGAACTTTCTGGGGCTTATGAACCACCTAATTAAGGTATTGATATGAATACAATCATTTCAGTCCGCCCTACCCAGAATTAGGACTACTGCTATGTAGCTGGGTAGACATTAAAATAGGTGTCCTAACATCTTCCTGATAGTGATGCCCTCTTTCCTCAGTCTTCAGAATCTGGAAAATGTGTATATGTACATATATATATATATATATATACACACACACAGATATATTGGGGGGGGGGGAATTTTGCTTAGGTATCTGTAGCACTATAATGGCAAAGAAAATACATTGCTTTTTTACCACAGACTGACTGATATTCAGTTATTTATACAGCCTGTCGCTCCACGTCCACCTGTTTCTCTCCCTTGAACCATTATTCTCTTTTAAACACACCTTATATTATTTGCTCTAAACAGCTTTGCTGTTGTCGTATGCCTACCTTCACTGTGGCATTAAATTACTTGCAAGAGCCATGTATTGCTGCATATATAATCCTTAACCATTAATATTATCCCTTAATTAAAGCCAACAACATCCATTGTGTCAGATGGCATATATGACCCTCCTTAGGGATATAAAGCACCAAACTCAGTAGGTTTGAAATTTAAATTTTCAGTGCCAGCTAGAAGTACATCCATGTCACCGGAATTCCCTCTGTCGGTGCCTTAAGTTTTACAGGAAAAACTTCATCTAATGTTGCTAATCCTGGAATCAATCCTTATGTCCAATATGATGGTTATAGCTCAATCTTTCTCTGAAGGAAGGATCCTACTGTCTTCTGTTCTAAAATCAAGCAGGACTCTGAATTGCATGGAGGTGAGAGGAAGGTCACACTGAACTATAAAAAGGATTTGTCTTTTGTCCTAAACCATAGCACCAAACCCTTTTTATTTCTTTTTCTTTTTTAACTCTACTCCTAAAACATAGGTCTATATGGGGTTTTCTAACATAAGTTAGAGAACCCCATATAGAAAACTGAACTGAACTAAATAGGTGTATTACAGTTTAAGGGAGAGTAGGGAGAAACAAGTGATAAAAAGTAACACTTCTACACAGTTACACAGCCTGCACAGTGTTTCTACCTAGGAAAATCAGTCAGGTGGGAGTCTAATCTTTGTTTTACAGAACCAGGTTTTATCATCTACTTAGGGAATATGTAAAATATATATAAAAGAAAAATTACCAGAAACACTGTTAAAGGAGTAACATTACACTTTTTCTTCTTTAAGTCCCGCAGGAATGTTATTCTGTCTTCACCACAGAGAATCAGCCAGGAGGACTGTCATGGGAGTGAAGCATTTCAAGAAAGAGGAGAAAGTCTTCTATCTATATTCTCCCAAGAGAACCCAGGTCCTGGGTTATCTAATGAGCTATTGAGTGAGCCCCAGGCAGACAGGTGTCCTCTGAGGATGCCAAGGCACACAAAAACCTCGTTTGTAATACCTATTCATCTACCTCGTGACATAGGCCAAAGGATATTTCTTGACTGCTGAGTACAATCTGCAGTCTAACTCATGGTAGCAGAACTAAGCATGAACTAAACCAGTGTTAAGGTACCAAAGGAACTCTACTGCTAAAACCTTAATATCTGAAGTCCTTAGAGCTGGGTAGCAGGTGAGTAAGAACTTTAAACAATTTGGGTTAACACTAGGTATCAAAGGAGACATTCAAAGACGTTAATTCATCTGTGTCCTCTTCTTCAGACCTAGCTCCAGGTCTGAAGACTTCCAAAGACCGCACAAAAGTACAGTGTCCAGAACTCCTCTCTGGTCCCATCATACTGATTCACAATATCTTGCCTCTAATAAAAATATTCTCAGTTTAAAATGTGAGATATGAAATGATCCAGTTGCTGCAGACTGAATGAGTTGCAACAGGCAACTCCTGGAATTAAAATTCTAGGACTGAACTTGGGTCAGTTTATTTTCAAATGCAGGAAGATTGCTCATCCCAGACTGAAGCTAGACACAGATAAAATTTCAGAACAGGGAGACAAAACTACAAAGTCATTACAAGGATAGGAGACATCTTGAGTTTTTCCATTATTCAATGTAGTGTAACAACATTCAGATCAGCTGATTACATAAGGCTGTGCTGAAATTTCTTCAAAAATACACAAGATGTGGCAAAATGCCTCATCATTTTTTTTCTTCTAAAAAGATTGGCTCTGTATGATCCCTTGATACAGGCCTATGCCTAGAGATCCAATTGAAGTCTTTCTAATTACTATATAATAACTATAAAATTAATTAGTAGGCAATTTTCTTCTATTAACATATTATTTATATTATGCTAGTTCCTACAATGTACTAAATTCTGTACGTTCATTGCATATTCATTTCTCTAGGTCTTGAGAGTCCATAGATTGTATTCTCACAACAAACTATTAGTTACTGACAGCTTCTACTCATATTCTGACATGTATTCAGTTATTTTTATTGTGTATCTAAATTTGATGAGATTTTTTGTTTGTTTGAAGAAACCACGTTTAATGTTCATGCTAAAATTTGAGATTTATGTGTGATTTAAGAGTTCAAATCTTGCTTTTGGAGAATTTTTATTATTAGACATTTGTGTTTGCATGTTTCTGTTAATATTTGCACAGTAAATAAGAATACTCATAAGAAGCCAACAGAAAAAAAAAAGATGTAGATTATGTAAAGAAAGTTACTTTTATTCAAACATATAATAATTGATTCACTATTTTATTGATTCATCTTGAAGCATTTACTAGGCATTGGTCTTGAAACAGAGAGAATAGACAGTTTTTCCAACACCTTTAAGGAACTGTTGTTTCCACCATAAAAAAGTAACTGTTTGATTAAACACTTATGAAGTTTTGCCTAGCAATCACTGTTAAACTTATTTCTATCTTCTGTATAAAGCAGAAAGAAACAGCATTTTTTAAGTAAAAATTAAAATGTAATAAATTTATCAGCTTTGCTTGTATTGCATCCTTATTCAAATGTTAAATTTACTGATATATTCTCATGGGTAGTTATTCAGTACAAACTTGATCTGAAATGTCACTCGACTACAAAAAAAAAATCTTAAAATTAAGAATTACAACCTAATTAATCTTCAGCATAATGTCATTATGGTTCGTATTTTCTTTACGCCACCAAGAAATGTTAGTAAGATGACATCATGTCTGAGAAAATGTCACAGTAGGCAGGAAAGATTCTTTGGCCAGTTAAAATCACTCTTTGAGGTGATACCACTATTGATGGCATCACCAATAACAGAAAATCTAATTGTCTAAACATGTGCAAAGAACATTTATTTTACTTTGAAGTAACAAAAAAAAAAAAAAAGAAACTTTATTAAACAGATTATTGTATTGAACACTGTGATATGAAAGCATACCTGCTCCAAAGGGCACATGGTATGTGGTAGTAGATTAGGAAAGATCAGCTTTTCCTGATAAACTCCCTGTGGTGTGGTTGGTCGAAAAAGACTTACAAAAAGCAAGTAGAAAATTACCAGCATCTTTCACAGTGAGACTAAAATGTAACAAAAGCCTGTAAAAACTGTCAGAAAGAACAAACAATTCTTGATCCATAGTACTTAAAAGAGGTCTGTAAACAAAGCAGGTTTTATTTTCATTTCAAACAGTCCTGTGATCAGACTGAAGTGAGATAGCAGCTGCTTAAATAAAGTTAACAAGCCAGATACTTCAAACTCAATAAAATGCTACTGTACAGTATGGTGTGGCAGTTTGTTTTTAATGAAAGTCAGCTTTCTGGCTACAAACAATTTGTGTGATCAGAACTTCCATAACAACACTTGAAATTCCACAAAGAAGGAAGTGTAAACACTGATGGCGGGGAAGCAACATATTTTAGGTTAAAACTTCGGTGTTTAAATAGGCTATAGGTTTACTTTGTCTGATGATTCTTTTCTCACCAGTATTTTCAGATGATAGCATTCATTTTTATTTGAAAGTTGCTAAAAATGGATGCCAAATTACTGAAGTTTTGTGTATAAATATATAAGGATTGTTACAAATTACAATTGTTTTCAGTCAATCATAACTGTTAAGGTTTCCCATCTGTTACTGAATTATCACACAGAAAAAAATCATCCTCTGCTTTTCCACAGGCCATGGTGTTCCACCTGCCCAAGTCACACTGAGCAGTTTATAACCAGACTGAAGTATGAACTGCACATATATGAGAAATTTCACTTTATTAATCTCCAGTTTCAATGGTACAATGAGATTTATCACTTTAGGAAGTTCCATTTCCAGGCTGGAAGAAATAATTCCAGTTTGGAGAAACATGCAATCTAGGAAGAAGAGAGCTAAGGGAACATATAAACTAGGCAGAACGACATGGAGATCATAGCTCTGCCTTATATGCCAGGCTTATCACTATGAATTTTGCTTCTAAGTCTTACCAGCACTCTACCTACTGGCCTGTTACACCATATTGTATCTAACACATATTTAAGCAAAAAGATCTAACATTAGTTTAACAAAAAATGAAAATTGTCAAAGAAATGTTTCCTACTTCTTCCCCTTGAAATAATTCCTTTCCTCTTCTCTTTCTCACAGACTTTCCACAAATTGCCACCAGAAAGCAAGACAGGGACCTTGGACCACTGAGATACTGAGGGTTCATTATTTAACTACCTCTAAGTGCTACCACCGCATGAGTAAAATAAATATTTCAAGCTCCTGTTCTTAAAAGATTAAATTTGATACCCTCAACACAGTACTTTTTTATTTCTTTGCCTTGCACCACTCTATTCACGAAAATTTGTCTCCACCATGACCATTTGTGGGCTACTGTAATGTACTCAGATTATTATACCTAAAAATACCATAGAAGACTGTGTGAGGTAATCAATAAATCTGTGTTGAGAATAGCTTCAATAGTGTACAACAGATGAGACATGGGTCAACAAATGAACTAAGAAAAGAGAGCAAACTCTTGGAGAATACTAATAGAAGTGAGAGGGACAATCCTGTGCCAGGCATGGTGCAAGAATTTTTTTTTGGAAGGGAAGGGATTAAGCAAGTGAGTTTAATTCTAGCATTCCCTAATTTTTGATAGCTTAACTTTGTAGCCCTCACAGTGTGTTTCAGTACAGCATTTTGAGTGCAGCGTATAATGTCTTTTGACATGTATAAACATTCTTATGATTAGTAGTCACAGGGTTTATTTATTGTTATCAATTGTGTCCAGTCCAATTTAGTTTCATATTGTCCAATTCCCAAGTATCTTTCACTGCAAAGGGAATCTTGGAAATCTGTAAATGTTAGGGGCTCAGTTGAAATAGCCTGCCTTGGCAAACTCACTGAAACATATCTGTCAAGCACAGCAAAAGCCTTATAAAATGCTCCTCTGCTGTAGGCCATAGAATGGAGCTATAATAAACTCTGACCCATAAAAAGTCATGTAAACATTATAACCTGTTTTTACTAGCCTTTTAAGTGCCAGGAGCAATTGATCTTATATGGCTTAGGTCTTTCCAGCTTCCAGGTCTCCATGAGCACCTAGGATCCTACATGGATGGTCAAGTGCCTCTGGATTTGGAAGATGCAGTGCTATCAGCTACTTAGCTATTCACTCCAGGCAGATGCTTGATATTTCCAACAGCAAACATTTAAAAATGAAGCACCTATGGAAATCAACTGACTGTTTCTGTATTGTTAATCAAAATAAATGTCCATGCAAACTCGAGCTGTTCCCCTAAATTGGTGCATCTGTCATACTGGAAAGAAAAGGGAGAAAAAAGAGAAAAAAGAAGAAAAAAAAAAAAGAAAAACATCTTAAATTTAGAGTAACAGTGTCCTTGCTTTAAGGCTCTCTGATCATGACAGCTTCCCTAAGGTTCAATGTTGCTATTTGTTTTGAGAAAAATGCTGCAAACGTTAGCCCTCAGGGGAAACTGAAGTTCACTTCAATGCACTTCAATGGGATTTTTGCCTGAGTAGTAGCTGAAGGATTTAGCTCACTGCTAACTTCATGAACAAACAACATGAATTTTACAGCTTTTGATTTCTGCCAAATACTTACCCCATTAAATTGCTGTGGGAAATCAGCCATACAATTAAAACCTATTTTATGCCTTCAATAATGTTAATGAAGCAATTGTGGCTTTCAGAATTTTATATATGTGTGTATATATATGTGTGTATTTTGCTGTCACTGCAGCAGCTGCTGTTGGCCTCAAACAACATCTCTTAAATACATAGACTTAGCGACGGAGGTGTACGTGACTCTGATGGTCATTAAACCTCATTAAAAAAGCTAAAAATTCCTCCCCTATACAGACGGTTGCCATAACATGCACAAATTTTCTAGTTATTAATATGTGTACTCTATTCCTTCCATTCTGGTTAAAGAAAATGAAAATATAGAAGTAATGAGGAGGTAATGTTCAGAATTTGAAACTGGTTTTCAGACAGCTTATCTTTCCCAGCAAGGTTTAGATGCCACCTATGAACATTGCATAATTTTTACATGCCAGTGTCTGGACCTGGATCTGAATGTAGAAGCTTAGATCTATTGTTTGTTTCAGAGCATTTTTCACTTTTGAATCCTTACACCAGAAAGCCCTTTGGATGAGGAATAGTTTTTTTACTTCAGTAGGAACTCTCATGTAGACAGCTGTCAAAAAGATCTTCTCCAAAATAATGAAATTCTTGTCGTGCTGTAAAAATACATGTCACCAGGGAAAACTGTTCAAAATTGTCCTTTTGATTTTTGACAGAACAACACAGGCAAGTTTTTGGCCAAAGATTTTGATTCTGAGAAGCAACTACAGACAGTTTAAAAATCTGGAATTCTGTTCTGGGATGTAATACTCACTTTCTGTGTATTTACCTTGGCAATCCAAGTTTAGAAAGAATGGCCTGAACATCAGAAGAGCTGAATATGGTTCTCCACCCAGAGCCAGACTTGCAGTGATCACCTCGGGATCACAATATCCATCTTTGGAGCATTTATATTTTCAGTGCTCCACCACTTCAAGGGACCCGCAATCCTGAGTTGAGTGACTGGGGCCCATGAGGGAAACTGCGCAAGGACATTTGAACACCTGAGATGGGAATTTGCAGGAAGTTGCTTCCTGAGCACAGAATGACATAAGCGAACAAATAAAAGATATTTGAACAAGGAATTCCCTAGAGGTGCATGGTTAGAATAGTCTCTCTGCGGATGAAAAATGGGAACTCAAATTTCCTCACGAGAAAAGAAAGATCTTGACTGTAAGTCTTTCAGATTTAATAAATAGTCAGGTAAGTATCACTCTTAGGCAAAAAAAAAAAAAAAGACCTAGTACTATTTCTCATCAGGTTTGGTAAGAATTAAAATTTGTACTGAGCCCAACTCCTAAATCAGGCCCCCTAGGGAATTCATGTAGGAGAATCATTATTTAGAGCATTTCAAAAGGCACTGAACTTTCCAGCACTCCTGGTATTTCAGTGATTATGTGCATGACCTCCTCCAGTAACTTTGGCCATTGAAATTAACCACTGGAAATTTAGGAATGAGGGTGGCTGTCAGAGGTGTGTAAAAATATTGGAAGTAAGAAGAAACATTCATTCATGTAAATCTCTCTCTCCAAAATCTAACCACCAGTTCTAAAAATGTATTTTGCATTTATGAGCTCCCACTTCCACATTTCTATCAGGTAAAGGCTGTGGGGTTCGCTCATTGCCTTTCAACAGAAGTGCAATTGTCCAATACTACTTGCATTTAGGAAGTATCAACACTGCGAAATAAATTATTGTTCATCTTTTTTTCCCACCTTTTTAGCAGCTCATACAGTATTTGCAGAGTCAGACAGTCTGAATAATTTTCTTCTCACAATAGAGAGAGAGCATGTAGAAAGTTGCTGTGTTTTCACTTTGTGGAAACTGTTTTGCTAGTGCAGATACAGAAGTGCTAGCAAACTCCTGTTCGTATTTAGCTGTTCCTGAAATCAGAATTTGATATTTAAATACAAAGAGTATGCTGACATCTTGGGCTGGCTGGTGTGAAATTTAATTTGTGCTGTTAAGCCTCAGAAGCCTGGGGAAAACATGATGAACAATAACCATTAAACTCCAGTTTTACAATATCCTTCAGAAATGAAATAGTGACTCTCTGTTCTATGGACCCAATGTCCCTTCGAGGGCCACACATCTGGGCGCTATACCTGAAAACTGGATTTGACTTTTGGATTTTTACTGCTGTCCCTTCCAACGTACAGCTTTTTAGGCACAATGTTTAGAAACAGAACAGAGCAAGAGCAGAACTCTGTCCTGGCCTCAGCAGTTATATGCCGAGACTTCCAAATTTTTTTTTTTTTTCATCAACCTCTTTTTTGTAACATAAAAAAATAAAAATTAACTTCTTTTTATACCTCAGACTTCTTCAAAATTGTCCTGTATTTATATTCATAAAGTTGTTCTAAATAAACAAGCGCCTTCCCCACAACAAACACTTGCAAAATGAGTTAATAAATACATAAATTCAAGCAAAAAGCTGTCAAGAGGCATTCATAATGTCAAGCAAGTTTGAACTAATTAAAACTTAACTTCTAAACAGGGGCCCAGTCAACTACCTCTGGAGAAATTAGCACCAGAGGGAAGAATGGCATTCCACCAGTTTTTGCCAACAGATCTCTATGCCAGCACTTTTGAACAGATCAGTTGTCTGTTCTTTTGTGTTAGCTTAGTGCAGCTCTCCTACATGCCCTCAGCTCCAGAATTTGTATCAGAGAATTTGTAGAGCCAAAATAAACACATTTTTGGTGTCAACACACTTCACATTTCCCACCCAGTAGCAATACAGTAACTTTCAACTTAAAGATTCTGAAGTCCTGTGTAGGTGAGCTGAAAAGCAAGTTCATCATCTCAAGAAATAAACTTACTGTGGAAACTGCTGGGATTTTTTTATCTGCCTTCATATTCAGTTAACATTAATCACCCCCTGCTGCTTAATTCAAATCAATACTCCAGGGGTTTGAAAAAGCCTGTCACTCCCTAGCTGTGTTAGAAGCATATACATTATATTCTTACATTTGAATAAAGGGGTTTACCTGAATGCTCTGAAAATTTGTGACAAAAGCAACATGATGACTGAACGCTGATTTCTGTTACAAAATCAGTTCACCTGCCAGAAAGAAGACTGAATGGTTGAGACAGAACAGCAAGGTTACTGGCAGTGTGACTAGACAGTATTGCCAGGAGGTCAAACAGTATCAGGCTATTCTAGCCAAAAACAAAAATTTGGGAATGTGATGTGGCAATACAGAGCTTTGTTTTCTAACCATACAGAAGCACAGTGTCCTATCTTATTTCAAGCAGACCACTTCCCCAGTAGCTAATCATTATATTCCAAATTATATGCATTCATTTTAGAAATATCACACTATTTCAGGCTTTGTTTCACAAATTACACTAGTCAGAACCAGAGGTTGTTATCTTATTTGTTATTTGGATGCAACATATTTTCATTGTTTCCATTTTCCTCACTCTACATACTCCTCCTCAAACTTATACTTGTACAACAGACTATACCTCTACCCTTATCCTTTATGCCTTATCTAAAATTTAATTTGCAGGAATTGCACTTAACTTCTGCAAAATTTTCCAAACTCCTTGGATATTCAGTGATGATCATAGAGTTCAGAATTCTTCCTTCCACCAGATTTTCTCCATTTTCTCTTAAAGCAAGTGTCTTTCTTCTAGAGCTAAGCATCTTTGTTGAAATTTCTTTTGGAATCCTCCTGTCCTTGACCCTGCTTGCTTCTGCAGTATAAAGATGCTCTAAGCAATCATTTTCACTAAAGACATTTGAAGAAATGCAAACTGCAGTATGCCCATAGTTTTTTCTTAACATAGATTGGTTCCTATACCTTTTTAAACGTTAGTACCTTTAATTTTGATGTTTGGTTATTATCAGAATAGTTTAAAGATTTTAGTTAGTTATCATATTTAATTTCATTTTTTAATACTGATAAAATATCATAGTCAGCTTTAGAAATGTGTTGCCAGGGACTTTGTGCAGTAAGTAAAACATTTTAGTTGTTAAGGAACAAATCTGAGATTTCAAAGCAGGATAAGATTCAGTCTAGCCAGATTAGTAAAACCTTCCTAATCTGACTATGGAGGTGAGTCAGCAAAAATAACATTTCATCTCTGGGAACAGTCCCAGCACTTGGTAACTCCTCACAGACTTGTTAATCAGTAGTTAACTATAGCAAGCTTATTATTGGCAATGCATATATTTTTGCCTCTGACTGCAGTTACACTACTTTCCAATACATTTCCAAGTAATAAAAGCCCTCAGGCAAAACATTTGATTTGGTTTCCTGCTAACTTTGACCTGTCCCTAAGCATCTGAAAAATCTGCATTACTTTTGATAGGAGCTAAGCTTTTCCAGGTAGAGAATACTTTCCTTTAGGGCACGCACATAATTACTATATATGGTAACTAACAGCGGAGTAACAGATGCTTTGTAGGCAAATAAACTACTGTTTCCTTTAGTACAAAAATAGTAACTCTGATGGTCTCATTGGATACCACGCTTCGCCTTCTGATCTGATTGCTATTTTGAAATATTTTCATTTGAAAACATGTCATGTTATTTGTCTCTGTGGTTCCTTCCCACAGATATCCTCAATAACTCTCCATAAAGAGATGCCCTGTGGTGTCTTGCCTTTGCTTAAAGTATCTTCATAGTTTTAAATTCTGCCCTTCCCTTTTAGTGTATTATAAACAAACAAAACAAAAACAAAAACAAAAACAAAACACAAACCCCCTAAAATTAGAACATCTTGTGGCAGAGCTATTTTGAGCTGAGTGAAACGAATTTACATGGTAACCAAGATACAATATGGTCAGTGTCAAACAGTTCAAACATATGCCTTACTTCAAAAAGAACAGAGGGAACTTCTTTTAATATAGTTGCCCTAAATCTTTTAATAATACAAATAGCTTCTTCACAGTTACCCATTTGTACTTCTCCATTTCCACCTCTGTTTTTTTGAAGAAACTTTCCATGTGATTGTGCTGGGTAGACCTACATTGTCAAGAACTGTACCCTGTTACTTATGTATGCATTACAAATGTGTATTTATGAAATTGATTAAGTTTTGTTTATGCTGTTGATTTTGCCTTTGTGACAGTAAATACTACATATATATGCATATATAAAATATACTGTACTAATATTCAATACACTGCATTGTCAAACCAAATCCTTACCTGGGGAGGGTGTGTGTATATATATACACATATATATGCATACATATACCTGTATCTATGTATACTTCTATGTCTATATACCTGTATATACAGTTTAAGTACATATGCTTAAACCATTCGGAAGAAAAACACTTCTTACACTTTATAGGACAAGAATTTACTTTTCCCTTTTAGTAAATTCTGTAATCAGACACAGTAGCTGCATGTAGCCTGAAAAGGCTCCATATAGAGTATTGTTTGAAAAGAATTTAAATTATATTTCTGTTTACATATACTTTCACCTGAGGCTAGCTGAAGCATAAAAGCCAGGACATTCAAACTACTCGGGGCCATTTTTGTAATAAACAGAGCAGAGAAATACAGAGCCATTACTCATTTCCAAAATACAGATTAAGTTGCTTTTCATGCAGACCACACTACAATGCATAAATAAATGAGATTGCCAACCTAATTTTAAATTTTATTTTTGTACTAATTTTCCTCACAATACACTTCACCAAATTGCAAAGCTTTCTTATGAACAGGTCCTTTACCATTTGAGATATATAGTTACTTAAATTAGCAAGATCATGGGCCTCAGGTGGGCTAAAAATATTAAGGGTGATTAATTTATCATTAATCTATATTTTTTTTGGCAACAAATTCAATTTTGCATCATTGCTGAGTCTGGTACCATGCAAAAACATAGGGTTCAGTCTTCAAGTTCCTGAATACCTTTCACTTCATGTGAAGCAAAAGAAGTTGAGAAAATTTAACACGCGGCAGCATTTTTGCATCTAAAATTAAGCTGTTATGATTCAAACCTGAATATATGTGCTTCATTTACACGCCTAATGATCCATTATCTGTTTTCATTTTAAATATACAATAAAGTGTGAACCTGAATTGCTTCTTTTAAGGACAGCTAAGTAAAAGTGAGTTCCTGTTTCTTATGCTGGCTCCCTACAGTACTGCGCACATTGACACTCACAGGCCATTCATAGGTTCTCTGCATTATTTAACTATTCCTCCATGTGCATGCAAATTGATTTTTTGCCATTGTATCCTACTGAGCTCTCCAGCTGGCTGTACTGAAGGGGATCTGCACAGGTGCCTTCCATCTTCTTATCAAAACCAACAGACTAAAATGTAGCATATTGTCTTAAATGCCAGCTTTCTACTTATGTGCAGTCTTCAAAGGACAGACTAAAGCTAAGTACCATTCTCTCTAAAGCTACAGGCAGCTGCAGAATAAAACAGTTCCCTCTAGGTGTAAATATGTTTTTCTTTTTTGTTGTTGTTGCTCTAAATGTCCTTTCTGGTACTCTTCTGTATCTGCCAAAATATCTGCTGCAATATTGCATTCTTTAATGGTGTTATAGTTTGTATGTACTAAAACTAGTATAGGTAGCCTTTGTTTATCTCGTATCTTATTGCCAAGGAGCTGTGCTCATGTTAGGGTTTCATATATTGCTGTGACACTTTAATGCAATTGCTCTTAGAGTTTAAGATATACACTTATTTAATGGCGATACAGGAAAACTATCTGAAATGAGCTGCTTGAAGACTGATGATGCTGAGAACTGCATAATATGCTTACCTTTGGATGAACTCTAAACTTTTTGAAGTTTTATGCTGTAAGGTTTGGACTTTTTTTTAATTTTTTTTTTTTTTTTTTAATACAGTGGAGGTTAGATTTGCAATAGAGGTTTTGACTGTTGTGATATCTGACTTTTCTGAAGAACAGACTTATTCTGTGGGGATCTGAGAACATTTGAGAGCTTAGTTCACTTCCCATTTAGTTCAATGAATGAAATTCCATTGATTTCATAGTTACAGAATCAACCCCCAGATAAATAGCAACACTAAAGCAAGTCTTGTAATGCTAATTCCTGGTACTTATAAACCCTGCATTTAGTTTTTATTTTGAAAGAACAGTAAGCCAGTTTACTCAGTACTGACAGTATTCTGTCTTCAAAACTCCTTTAGAAACAGCTCACTTGCAAATCGAGCTGAAAGAACAATGTTCCTCTTTTCTTCTTGCCCCCAAACTTAACTGCGGGTGGTCAATGGAGCCCATAGCCAAAAGTGGTCACTGCATGACTTATCCTCATACTGACTGGCACCATGATATGGAGTCCCTCTGAGAGTTGTTTTTATTAGAAGATAATCAAAAAGTCCCACTCTCAAAGTCACAAATGTCGCTTTCACCTCCTGGTCATATCACTGCAGGTACCTGTCTCCAAAGCCAAGCTACAGGCTGACTAAATAAGTTAGAGATAGTCACAAGATACTACAGCATGATTCCAGTTTACAGAATTGAGTTAAGGAACGTCATTCAGATTCAACCTCAAAACTGTACCCAGTATTTCTAACACCACCCAGAAGTATGAGGCTCTTGTTTCTGGAGTGCAAGCTGTATTCTTCCTAATTCCCTTTTTTTTCATTCTTTTTTCCTACCAACTCCATTCCTCTATCTCCATTTTCCTCTTGCCTTAATACAGCAGTGGAACTGCTGTATTGTAAGGGGGTAACAGTGGCTCAGAACTCATCATTAGTATTTACTGTCTTCTGAATGTTCTGCCTCCTTCAGGCTTTTATTTTAACTCAGCTGCCTCATTTACAGTCTGTTAACAAATATTTGTGTGTGGCAGTGAACTACAATCACTTATAGGAGTATTCTTAATTTTGGTTTGTATTGACTACCAGAAACTAATTTAACAACCAATTACGAGTCTAGATTTTTAATACTTTAGTCCTCATGCCTCACCTCTCCAGTTCTCATGTCCGATGCCATCGACAGTTCTGCTATACTCTCCTGGATACACCATTACCAGATACTTTCTTCTAGTTTTGAATGGGGACTTAACTGGGAATCATCACCCTGCTAGTTATCACCCAAGAAAAAAGAAACAAAAAAAGTCTGTTGAAAGGTCGTGAATTAATTTTCATGGCTGGAAAGTCTAAAATTTTAAGATTTCTTTTTTTTCAGTCTGCATTGAGTTAAAACCTTGAAAGCATGAAATGTAAAGCCATTAAAGGCATACTGCTCTTTATTCACTTAAAAATGACCCATAGCAAAGGGCATTTGGCTGGTGTGTGGGCAACAGGTCTTCTTCCTTTGTATTAATTCAGACCAGAGAGCTGAACAAGGATCCTTTGTATCTCACATGAGGTCACTCATGTATTCACTGCTGAAGGGACATCTCCTGATTCTTCTTGGTGGAACTATTTCACCACGTAGAACAACATATCTGGCTGATGGTCAAGCAGAGTGCTCACTTGGGAAGTTACTGTAATATTTAAACTGTGGGTTTGAATCAGCCACCAAAGCTGTGAAGAAGTATCTATGATTTTCCAGGCAAGTGCCCTCCCTGCTGCATTATACTAGAGTATGTTAAGTGTTTATTTCTCTTACATCAAGCAATCTATTCTTGTCAAAACAGATAGGTTCCTATGAAAATGCTCATATCAGCTGCTTTCCCGTCCCTTTTCCCTTCCCTTCCCCCAGGGCAAAAAAAATGCATATTTGGCCATGAAGTGTGCAATCAGTTTTAATAATAGGTGCTAATCTCATCAGTGCATGCCATTAGGGAAACATAATCACAAGTATCAGTCCATCATTTATAAAACTCATTATACATCTTCATCAGAAAGGTTAGTCTCAAGTGTCTGGTATACAGACATTCAAGTTCTGAATGCTATTTTGCAATGAACCACAGCACACAACTGTAGAGTCAACTCTATCATCACTTTTTGGCCTGGAATGTTTAAATCTAAGTGTTCCTTTAGTTCCAGCTGTAGAGGCTGAATTTTAGCTACAACTGATCCCTGCTGATGACCCTGTGAGCCAGGTGTAAATAGCCATGATTTGTTACACTTGGCCTCTGACTAAAGGTGAAATTTTTGGAATATCTAAAGAAAATCCCTTGAGCCATATTTTAATTATGTTCACATGGAGGGGGAAAACTATAGACATTAAAATAAACAAACAAACAAACAAATAAAATATGGAACAATTTCTTTAAAACCCAAAAACTTCACAAACCATCTTGAATTAGTGTTTTGAAAAGAAGCTTTGAAGATTGCGCTTGCTCATAATCTCAAATTAATATCAATGGCATAACTTTTATGACAGAAAACAACACAAAGTGCAAGTGTAAAAGCATTTCTAAAGGTGTATGTATTAATTATAAATTCTTAGCATTGCATTCTTCAGTGACAAATAAAAATTGATTAGAACTGATTAGAAATGTCAAGGAAATAACTCGTTACAGATACTCCATCACCAGCTGATCTAGGGCAACATTTCACAAAAGTATGAATTTTTTACTCCTTCTGACAAAGGGACTGCAAATCTTTCATTTTTTTAATCACTAAAATATTAAAAAAAAAAAAAAAGTAATGCAACATCTACAAATGGTTCACTGATAAGATCCTTAGCTCAGCCCTGAAGAATTGAGTTGAGATCCTTCTTTCTCTTTCACAGACATTGAGTGTGTCTGAAAAAAAATAGTGAGGGGATGAAATCAGTTATCCTAATATAGGCAAAGCACCCAGCTTGCTCAGATACATTTGAGTGACCAGTAAAGCAATCTTTCAGCTTCCCTGTAAAGACAATGGAAAGAGATTAAGTAATTTTGCAGCCATGAAAATGTGTGAAAGTCCTATCTGCTTATATTTAGGTACATACATGAGATGTTTAGTCCTTCTAAGGATCCTACGTCTCACTAATAACTGCATACGTGAAGTGCCTTTTGAGGAGAGCTTCTCTAGGCATTTGGTTAGATGTCTGCATTTAGCACCCTGTATCTGAGATAAATTTACCTGGATCTTGTCATTTCCTATTGGTCACATTACAGCAGCTTGAAGTCATAGGAAGCTAGCCAGCTCCCTACTGAAGTTATTACTGTGTATTGCATGCCAAGGTACCTAATCCACCTTAGATAGTGGAGAAGGAGCCTACGTACTGCCTTTGAGGACTTCGGTTTTGTTTTAGTTTATGGTTTGGTTTTGGTTTTTTTCCCTACAAAGGCTTCAGACATCTGTTTATGAACTGGGGATTAAACTTAAGAAGCCAGTTTTAATAGCAAATGGAAAGAAGGTGAGAGCTAATTCTTGTAAAAGGATGATGACCTTAAACTTTGACTAGGGGATTCCTTGACACACGATCCTTGTGGATGCTAAAAATTTGTTTGTCTTCCAGGGAACATTGTAAAAGTTCATGTAAGACAAATTAATGAGAAGTTAGTAACTATGAAATCTCTGACTCAAAGAGTCACTGTGCAGAGAAGTGTTGGGGGCTGGGAGACTATTAAAAAGAGTGATCATTGAGTGCTCGCTCTGTTCTATTTCTCACCCCTAAGAATCCACTTTTGGAGAACGGATGCTACAGTGTTTTGTCATCCCTGTAATACCGTATATTAGTTAGCATTTTTCAGAGTTCAGTTTCCCTAAGAACAAAACTACTGTGCTGCACTGATGTTGCTTTAGCAAGGCCAAGAATAACTTTGTGCATGAAACTTCTGTATTATTCTGTTTGCAACCACAGTAGCTGTATTCCTCAGGCCCCACTAGAGCAGTCTTTTATGCTTTTCCATAGAAGTAGTAGTTTGGCAGCATACCACTACTCTCTTCTTACAATTAAAAAAATCCTGTCTGTCCTCTACTCTTATTTCTGAGGAGCTATTTCTCACAGAAAACTATAAATCCTGTCCATGGGTACAAATGGATACTGTGCATGCATATTTTATACAAAAAAAAACCAAAACAAAACAGAAAATACTGTTTTTGAAAGGCAGAATAAAAATTGAAAGGAAAAAGAAATTTAATCAGGTAACTTTGCATGCATGTATGAAAGACTTACCCCTTCCCTTTCCTGTAATGTCCCTTGCTTTCCTAAAATTTACCTAAAGATTTTCAGCTAAAAAGGCAACTTCTATTTACAGGAGTAGCTGAAGTAATTTAAATAAGTTAGGTTTAAAATAAATATGTGAGATTTCATATATCTCACTGGAACACATGTTAAAATACATCCTTTAAAGAGGGAGAGATGAAGTTGCTTTAAAATTAATCTAAAATGAAAGAATTTCTTCAGTTGGCAGGTGTAGATTTTAAAGGTTAAAGGTCTGAGCCTCCATCACTTACATGTTCAAAGCTCCCCATGACCTCTGAGTATGCAGTAACAATTATATACTCAATTTTTCTTAGTTACCTCAGGTTACTAAAGGATTTTCTAAATGCTGCCCCATTTACTGGGAGGCAAACTGAGGCATGAGTAACCAGTACAAACCTAGGTCTTTCCATATGATCCTGTTTTCAGTAGGAAACCTGTAAATAACTGGAAGACTAGATCTCTTGGAAGACACTTTATACAATCAGTTAATAAAATTAAGACCTTTATATTTTCTAAATATATCACAGGTAATCACTGCATCAGCACAACATGTTCTTTTTGCTGTGACACAAGGGCTGTCTTCAGATTGACAAAATTCCTGCTCTACATACAAACTTGGAAACAACTGCAACCACAAGCCACGTTACTCAAACAACTACTTTAAGAAACCAGGACACATTTAATGTTGCCTTTTTACAAATACCTGGTTATTAATCCTAGCAATGCCTTTATTTACATTCTTGTACTCAATCCATGAGTGACTAATTACTTCAAATGAAGCAGAATTTTAAGTTCATCTGACCTTGGCACAGTGTTTTATATGTAAGTGTCCTGGTTTCATCTGGGATAGAGTTAATTTTCTTCTTAGTAGCTGGTACAGTGCTGTGTTTTGGATTTAGCATGAGAATAATGTGATAACACACCAATGTTTTAGTTGTTGCGAAGCAGTGCTTACACTAGTCAAGGACTTTTCAGCTTCTCATGCCCTGCCAGAGAGAAGCTGGGAGGGGGCACAGCCAGGACAGCTGACCCAAACTGGGCAAAGGGATATTCCATACCATATGACGTCATGCTCAGTATATAAACTGGGAGTAGATGGCTGGAGGGCAGCAATTGCTGCTCAGGGACTGATTGGATGTTGGTCGGCGGGTGGTGAGTGGTTGCATCACCTCCTGGGTTTTTTTTCCCCTTCCCGGGTTTTGTTCCCCTCTCTCTCTCTCTCTCTCGTTGTTTTACTTTCCATTACAATTTATTATTGTTGTTGCTGTTGTTGCTGTTGTTGTTGTTATTATTATTATTATTTTATTATTTCAAGTATTAAACTGTTCTTAACTCACAAGTTTTCTTACTTTTGCTCTTCAGATTCTCTCCCCAGTCCTAGCAGGAGGGGAGGGTGAGCGAGCGGCTGTGTGGTGCTTAGTTGCCGACTGAGGTTAAACCACAACAGTAAGTCTCTCTCTAACACTTATTATACAATTATATATGCTTAGTTCTGATAAACACTGCAAAAATGTTTGTGATTCCCAAAGTACAGCCACAGGGAGTATGTAGGAGTGCTAATTGTGTGACATAAGGGGAAAAATTACATAAATTCATTAGGTGCTCTGTTTTGCACAGTGCACACTTTGAAGTCAAGGCAGATATACAAACGTGAACAAGTCCAGCACTTGCTGGCAGAGTGCCAGCCATCTCTCTCTCTCACATAAAGAGCAGTCCATGTCTCAATAGTGGCTGAAGCCACCAGTGACAGATTTCTTCTTACAACTAAGTGCTGGCTCTGAAGGGTGGTTTCACCGCAAAGTAGTACACTTACATTCACCTTGTATTCTACCATGACACCTAAAACCAAACAGTGTTGAACTTGGAAGGAAAAAAAGGGACAACTTTATGGCCACAAAGATCTGTTTGGGGTTCTAGAAGTTCCATTTGTTATGTCTTGCTGAGCTTGAAGGTATTTTCCTAACATCCAAATTACTAATTTCTGAAATGAAAGAGGAGAAAAGAAAACATTATTAAAAAAAAAAAAAAGAAAAAAGTCTAAAACCTGCTGGTGGAGTGTCAGAAACCTGTTTCTAAACAGTGCATGCATTACATTGCACATAACAGATCAAAGAAATACTCTGCTCAGGATATCATGCAGTCTAGGGACAGGTTAACCCACACGTCAAGGACAGGAAGAATAGATTGGACATTCTCAGTTTTGAGGGGAAAAAAAATCTGAAATTAGGAGGTAGGTTTATCTTTAATCCAGTAGAGTTTCAATCACAAAAGAGTTTGTTTATGATTTACTGCTGTTGAGGATATCATGTACTGTGTTTATTAACAAGGGCTTGTTGTGTGCTCATTCAAATTTACAAATACAGATCCAGTGTTCTGTTGTATTCTTTTCAGTGCCTACATTTGATTGAAAAGCTCTGTGACATGCATTGCATGAAATGCAACACAAAGCCCTCACAGTGAATACACTACTATTCTGCCCTTTCTCTTTTTTATCAGCGGGAACTCAGCCTGGATACCTCTGTTAAGCAATGTCAGACAGAATCATGACAATGTACCTGTATGATATTGAGGTGATACGGCACAGTAAGCATTCACATTACTTAAAATCTAAGTACTATGAAAGCTTTTAATTTGGACATTCTTATACAGCTAACATTCATAGCTGTGTCTGGTCATCTTTTATTTTTACTGCTGTAATGACTCCCCTTGTTAAAGAAAATAACTTCAGATTTGATGCAGGTGGAGGTAGTTAACAAGATGTTGACCTAGTCATCCATTTGAGTCAAAGCAACACAAAGACAGGAAAATGTTCTGCTAATGAAAACATTATCTATAGCTAAGGGTTATTTTAGCTGAGGTGGCTAATATCCTGAATTGTTTGTATAATCCTATTATTTCCTTTGTAATATAGACTATTGTGTCTTCTGATTAGCCGGTACTGTTACAATAAAAATGGATGATGTTTCACTCTTCTGTTTCAATGTCTGTATTCGCTTTGACTTCTGAGTGTGGCTCTATAAATACATATACCATTGGGGGTTCAGATAGGCACATTTATTAAATAAAAACAGGAAAACATTACCAATTCATCTACACCTAGCACGATGAGCTACTGATATACAACTAATCGTATAATAAAAAATAACATCTGATCTTTCACCATGGCACAGTTACTATGCAAGAGAGAAGGTGCTTTGAGAGTATTAGGCTGTATTATCTAAATCTGCTAACTTTCTTTATGGTCTTTTCTTTATGCAATATTGATCCTGAGTGAAGATACCATTGCATACCTCAATATTTCAGTCAAAAAGCTTTCTTTAAGACAGGTATTCATAGGGATACAGAGAGTCTTACTGTGATGAGATCTCTAAGATCTCCAACAGTTACAAGGGACTTCAAAAAGGCTTTCAAAGGCTGATGAAGAGAAGTTATTCCTACTGATACTAAACTAAATGGTTATTCATCAAGCTTCTACTATCACAGCAGCTGTCAACATTTTAATTTATTTAGGACTCCAAGAATAAATTAGGGAAAAACACGTCCTATATTAATTAAATAAACTCGGGGAACTCTCATACTTGAAAGAAGAACCATCGAAAAGTAAGATTATACTTCCAAACACATGATTTAATCAATTATTATCCATATTAAATGGCTTTGTAACACTTCCAACCCAAAACCTAGACCAAATACTAAACTTAACACCCCCCCCCACGATCCAGATGAAAAATTTGCTAGGAGAGAATTCTTTTTCTTTTTTTTTTCTTCTGCAGCCTACCCTTTCCCTTGGTAGCTCCAATCCCAACTTCATCTCTACTGGTTGTCTCTCTCCCATACCCACCATAACCTTAATCATAAATATTGGCCTCAGATGACCCTTAGCCAAGGACCTCCAACCATATACCAGAGGAAAAAGATCTCAAGGGAGAACTCTTTCTGCAGTGTACTGCTTCCTTTGGCAGACCCTTTGCAGCCCCACATGAATGGGCTGCTTTGTAGCCCTTCAAGTAATGCTCCAGGATTTGTCTCTTTCAAACTCAGCCCTAAATGATAAACCGTTGGCCTTGGTTGACCCTTAGGCAAGTACCCTCAAACAGGACACAGAGAAAATAGTTTTCAGGGGAGAAACCTCTCTGCAGCACAAACTTTTCCTTTGCAGCCTCACACCAGCTGGAGCTTCAGGCTCTATTTCTTTTCCAACCCTAAGCCCAAACCTCACCTTTGGCCTCAAGCTGATCACTAGCCAAGGACACCCTGGCATGACCCAGATAAAAAAGTCTTTAGGGGAGAAACCTATCTTCAGTGTAACTATCTTTTGTCTGCTTCTTTGACACCCAACTCCCACTGAAGGTCTAAGGTTTTGTCTCTAACCATAACCCTAATGCCAGCCTTAACTTTGGCCTTGGGCTGAGCCTTAGCCAAGGCCTCTCTGCTATGGCACAGTCTTCAGGGGAGAAATCTTTTTGCTACCTTCTCCTTGCTTTAGCAGCTTCTTGACAGCACAAATAAAACTGGAGCACATCTAGGCATTAACCTATATTTTGATTCAACCTTTGTCAAGGACCTGCAGACATGGCCCAGACTACAGTGTGGTCCAGGAAAACATCTTCTTGCAGCCCACCCTTTCCTTTGTTTCTCCCTTTGCCGCCATGCTCCAACTGGATGTTCAGGCTTTGTCTCTCCCCCATGTCTAGCCCAAACCCTAACTCTTATTGCAGACTGGGGCTGAGCTAAAGACCTGCAGCCATGACCCAAATCAGCAGCCTAACCCATCCCTTTAAATGATCTTTTCAGTTGCTTATGGATTCAGACACAACTGGGACTGCTTCTGCCTTGGCAGAAAAGGAACTTTTCCTCAGAAATATTTCCATTAACTTGTCCAAGGAAACCTATTTTCAAACCAAGCTCATTTTAGAATGAAAAGTTCTTTTCCACCATGAGGAAACTAAATCTCTGTCTGGAATGTACCCCTAGCCAAGGTAGAGCAAATGGATTATTTTCTTAATGATCCAAGAATCAATGTAACATACACATGGATCACTGAACATCAGACCCACGTCTGCAAAAACTGCCTTTAAATTTGTAGAAAAAAAAAATCTCTCTCCAAACATACTGCAGGATGTGCTTTTTCAGTAAAAAATGTAAGAAGAGATTTCATTTTTTTCAGGATAAAGACATGCTAGGACTCTGAGGGTACTGAGGACCTTCCTGTCCCCGCCCAGACCCCCCCAGGGTCTCCTCCCACCCTGCTCATGGTCCAAGGCTCAATTTCAGCCCAGCCTGGGGCTACCAGTCCCTGCTTCAGCAACACCACCACAGCGCTGGTCTTTGGTCCCATGTCTGTCTCTTCCTGATGGGGTCTCACTGCAGGGACCCAGCCCTGGCTTGTCACTCTCCAGAAGTGTCAGGGCTGTTGAAGAACCTTGTTACTGGCCCTCAGCTCTGCCCACTGTGCTCAGGCCCTGCAGGATGGTGGCTGTCGGGGTGGGCACGGCCAGCCCTGGGGTTCCCCCCGGCACCTGGCTCCCCAGCCCAAGGGAGCAGCTGGCTCTCACTGCTCCCTGACAAGACATGAGGATGAATTTTGATGGAAGTGGTATGTTTCCTTTTTATGTAATCTTCACTGTGCTTCACATGCTCTTTGTGCAGTACTGGGCATCCTTATTCAGTGAGAATTTTAGATAGACAGTGAAGCAAGAATCAAACCCTTTTTATGTAAAAGTAAGTTGCACATTCCTGCCATTATATAATTATAAATAGTTACTAAATCAAGTCTACATAGTGAAATGCAAGATAAACAGCCAATGCAACAAACTATGAAATTGCTTACTCCTTGTACAATAGGTTGCTAGCTTCTGCCCCACAGCTGAGCTGCCACATAGTAAATATGAGAATTGACCAAATATATAGCTGTTGATACAGCTCAAAAGAAAATGTGATATGACTTCATTTGCAAGAAAGGGTGATGAAAGAAAAGAACAGA
This sequence comes from Aptenodytes patagonicus, assembly GCF_965638725.1. Classification (NCBI taxonomy): domain Eukaryota; kingdom Metazoa; phylum Chordata; class Aves; order Sphenisciformes; family Spheniscidae; genus Aptenodytes; species Aptenodytes patagonicus. Next base: position 163,233,231 of record NC_134949.1, on the reverse strand, counting down.
AACATTGAACCACAGCAAAGCAATTCAACAAAAATCTGGTTCTACCACAGAAACATAGCGTTACCTTCTGCCAAAATAGGCAGACATGCCTATTTGCAATGATAATTAATAACAGTCTACAAAATAATCATAATAACAATTACTAAAAAAAAAGAAATAGCAACTAAACCAACAAATTAAAGTTTTTGTTCACTTTGAAGTCTTAAATCCTATAAAATCTTCAAAAATAAAGAGCAAGCTAATTTCACACAGGCATTTAACATGGAAATGTATGTAAAGGTTGCATCACCTCTGTAATTAGTATCTCACACTGGATTTTAGTATCACTTCTCCAAAGAATTACATACGCTCATCTGCTTCCATCCTGGAAGGGACAGAAGATTTTTGTTTTGTTCAGCAAATTAGTGTGCTTGAAACTGCATGTATACACTGTATGTATACACTCTAGCAGCATCTTTTCCAACCACTCAGTCACTGATTTAAGAGAAGATATGGGAAGTTAAGAGGGCTGCAGACCCTTGCTCTTGTGCTGTGTGTGTTGTGATGCAGCTGTGGTTGATGGTACTCTTTTTAGTTCACAGCTGTGCCTGGCTTAGGGGTTGATTTCAGAGTCAGGAACAGAGTCCATAGGTAGATGAGGGGCCCAAAATTGTGCAGAAAATCCATGATAAGAAATGAAAACCAATCTCTAGGGTCTTGTGGAACTAACAGACTATCTACTTTCCCATTCTGTTAGATATCCAAGTTTGTACATCTTCTTCTCCATTAGAAAGGATAGGAAAATAATGTATCATTTCTCCTGAGTATTAAAGGGTATACATCTTAAAATCTTCATATTCCTACCTCTTTCTCCTGTTTAACATCACTAACCTTGGAATACGTCCAAATAAGTCAGTGAAAATCTTCAACATATTTTAGTGTCTGAAAACTAATTCTGATCTCAAACTGAAAATAAATGTAGTGGATAGAGATAACATTTCCATCTCAGTTCAGGTATTTCTGTGCCTGGAGCAAGGCCACATTGAAAATAAACAGGGAACAAGAAGTTCTGGGAAACATGTGGAAGGACAGTTAAATAAAATTATTTACTACCTACAATAATCAATTTGATTTTATAAATATTTTTCCCTTTCACATCCTGAAAAACCTTTCTAGAAACCAGGTTGCAAAACAGCAATACAGGAGCGGGCAGCAGCAATTTTTCATCTTGATAGAGTCTATGTTTTGATATGATTATTTCCTGATTATATGACTTCTACAGGTATTAACTACCAGCATACACAGTCACGGGCAACATTAGCTTTATCATCCAACCCTCTCTTGAATTCCCCAAGTGTTGTCTTTCTAAGTGACAAGAGAGTTATCTTATAGGCTCAGTGGTGACACTCAAACGCTGTCAGTCAGAAACAGGCCCTGCACACAGCTTCCTATGCCTATAGTCTTCTACAAGAGTTTAAGGGCTGTAGATCCTATAGATTTGCATAAATGGTGAGCTCAATTTTCCAAAACCACTCTCTAAAAAACATTAATATCTTAATCTCCACAGTAGAAAAAGTCAGAAAAAACAACATTTCTTTGTTTTATTAAAACACTAAAAATCTTTAACTCACTTAAAGTGTCAAAAGTTTAGGCAGGTATAGCTTACTAAATTTACTGCAATATCCAGAAACTAAGGTTCAGCTGGCAATCGATGCTGTAGAAGCTGTTTTACCCTCTTCAAAATTCTCCGATTTTTTTTCCCTCTTGTACCTCTCCTATAATTCTAAAATGAGACTTACCCCAGCCCTTCTAGTGCAGGTGGTAGGACTAACTTTATTTGTTTCCTCACAACTGCTAGAGGGGTATTACATGGAAACCTGTAACCCACTTTACAGCAAGGGGAGAAAAACTCCAATGCATTTCCTGCTGACAAATTTTAAAATGATGTTTTACATGATTTTGTGAACTTTCGGAAGTTGCAAATGATACCTAACACAGATGTGACCAGTCAATGTGAATGTATAGTGTTACTTGAGGCAACGTTTTAGATAACTTTTTCAAGTACATTTGGATTTTGCATTTTTTGAGTCTTCCTAATTTTATAGACTTCAGTAACACCTCCTGCTGCAATGTAATGAAAAGAAAGTGTAATGATAGACCTTTGAGGATGTAAAGCAGCGCACTAAGCACTGCTACCCTTAAACTACTGCTAGCACATCCTGCTATCTTCAATGAGTAGAAAATACAAGCTTATTCACTTTGCAGTCTTGAATATTCTGAAACAAAAAATGGTGAATATAAGTCTCAAGTTGCCCAAGAATCAAAAATTTGCTGAGCTAATTGTTAAAGAAGATGATGTGTGCTGTGTTACATTGATGCTGGCCAACAGTCCCCTTTTTCCATCTACTCTGTAGATCTCCCATAGTTTATGAAATGAATTTGAAAATTGAAAGAATAATTCTAGCCCCTCCTTTGCTTTTCCTGTGGTGTATCCATATTTGCATGTACTTGGTAGGTAGAGGACTATCACCCTGAGAGACTTGGAAAGCCCGCTATCAATCTTCATCAATTGACATTTCTAAGTGTTTATGTATGTCTTTTTATTTAAAAAAAAAAAGTTGTAATTTCCAAACAACGTTAGCAAATTAGTCGTTTAAACAACCATCTGTTTCTACCCCTTGTAACATAACCTATCCATAAAGTTTGGGATTTCTTTGTTCTAGGAATACCAAAGCCCACAAACTACACAGCCTGATATTTATTTTGGCAACTTGTAGTAAAACCTCAGCATAAGCAGCTTTTGGCTGACAGGCAGAATGTCATTATACCAGTGTCTTTTGATGCTTTAACCATCTTCAAACATTCTCAGTTACAGTGTGTAGACCACTTAGCTGGAATTAATCCACTTTCCTTTGTAAATTACATTGCTACCTCCTCCACTGTAAATTTATCCTGGCTCCTCTAATCAATAGTGTAATTCAACAATGCAGAGTCATAGGTTTCTAAATGTAAGAGCCATTGGGCTTTGTTCTGAAGAACAAAAAGCATAAGAAAAGGTATCTCTCGGTCACAGCTTTTTTTTTTACATATGAAAAGGAAAGGCAGCTGGCCAAATACACTTGCAGAAAGTTTAATTTTAACAACTGTGATCCAAAAAATAATGATGTTATGAGATGTAAACAAATAAAGTGATTGTCTAAAAAATGTGCCTCACAATAATCAAAACTAAATCTAACCAAAAAATGCAATCCAGAAAAGGTCATTGGAATACTGGAAATATAAGATAGAATGAGAAATATTGAAACTTATTTGTGGTACTAAAACAGTGTGTGGCAAATTAGGAGCCTTCCTTCTGCTGTATTTTAAGTCAATGTGCTCTTGTTAGAGAATGATTTATCCTGAAATCATTAATTACTCCATAGATTAAATATTTATTAACTTAACTCTTCTACAGTGCAAGTCAGCTGAGCAACCTTCTTTGAGCTACACATTTATTTTCTTCTCAACTTCAACAATAATTGTATAGGCAAAACTGAGGCAGGCATATGTTCCATAGTCTGCTGAAAATAAAGAATAGAAAATATATCTTTGTTTAAAGTTATAACAAACTTTAATATTGGAAGGGTACTCATACAAGGAAAAAAACACTTTTTTTATAGATGAGATCATAGAAGAGTGTCTATGGAGTTTTTTTGCTTTAGTGTGAGCCAAAGTAAACACAGAATAAAGCATACACACTACTGGAAAATGGAAAATGCTGTAAACTGTGTATTTAGTGGTTGAATTGGGTCTGGCTGAGCTGGAGTTAATTTTCCCCATAGCAGCCCTCATAGCGCTGTGCTTTGTATTGGTAGCTAGAAAGGTGTTGATACCACACCAGTGTTTTGGCTACTGCTGAGCAGTGCTCGCACAGCATCAAGGCTGTCTCTCCAACATTCCCCCCTCACCAGTAGGCTGGGGGTGGGCAAGATTCTGGGAGGGGACATAGCCAGGACAGCTGACCCAAACTGACCAAAGGGATATTCCATACCATATGACATCCGCTCAGCAATAAAAGCTAAGAGAAAGGAGGAGGCGGGGGGGGGGTCGTTATTACGATATTTCTCTTCTGGAGCAACCACTACGCGTACTGAAGCCGTACTTCCCAGGAAGTGGCTGGACATCACCTGCTGATGGGAAGTAGATAATAAATCTTTTGTTTTACATTGCTTCCGTGCGTGGCCTTTGCTTTTGCTTTATTAAACTGCCTTTATCCTGACCCACGAGGTTTTTTTCCATCTTATTTTCTCCCCTCCCTGTCCTTCTGAGGAGGGGAGTAATAGAGCGGCTTGGTGGGCACCTGGCATCCAGCCAAGGTCATCCCACCACAGTGGTTCACAGATTCAAACACATTTGAGTAAATAACATATGCAAAGTTACCTGAAACCTTAAGTATTCCTTTATATCCTAAGGCACTTAACTAAATGTTTTTTATTCTGATGGCTAATGAGCGGTATGTAACTTATAACCACATTTAGTTATTTTACTATAATGATAGGGTGGAGAAATTTTTCACTGAAATTGCAAAAGATTTGGATATCTAGAATATTTTTCATAAGTGCTCAAGTGAATTTGATTCCTAGGGCTCTGCCTATCAGTGTTAGGTCTTGATTACACAGGGGGAAAAAAGTTCACAGTTCTATAGGGAGTCATCCTTTCTTATGCAGGCAGAAGAGACTGTTTCGAGTCCAGTTTATACAAGTTCTCTGAACAGTATTTACTTATGTGCCAGATTACACTATGGTAATAAAACTTTTAACTGAAATTGATTATTTGAAAATGCTGATTTTCAAAAAGTAAAATATTTCCTGGAAAGAGTTTGGTTTTGATTAATCTGTTTTCATTTTATTTTTAAATAAGCCACTAAATATGTTTACATTTTTTATCAATGTTTTCTAAATGAAATAACAATAAACCTCTTATGTTCTTCTTGTCTGAACTTATTTTTGCAGTCAAATCAAGGTAAGTTATATTCAAAAATAAAACTATGGTAATATGAAAATGTATCATTTCAAAGTCTCCCAGCTTTGTTTTACATATAATGTATACATGTTTTCAACATGGCAGAAATCGTTAGTAACTTGAAAAAATTTGTTAAACAGAAAAAAACCTTTTGTAACCAGCTCTATTTTTAAGCTTTTATGCCTATTCCTAGCATTTGTATAAGCATGGGAAATTCCTGCTTCTAAGTCCTTCGGGCGTCTCCAAAACCTGCAGTTGTTACTGTATTTTTAAGCTCTTCCTCATTTATCTCCCAGAGGTTAGATGTTATGGTGGGTTCCCATTCCCTACTGCTATTAGTGACGCCACTATTAGAAAATTTCAGATTTTTGAGTACTTGCAGTTTTTTCTGTAGTGAATTTGAATGTAAAATTAAAGGGAAGTCTTGACCTGTGAGGTTTCTACTTTCTTTATTGTCATCCCCTTCTGCTTACCCGGACCAAACCACCTACCATGGTGATTCCTTCAACATTTTTTCATTACACATTGTAAGTGACACATCTACCATTTACTTCTGAATTAGTGTGCTAATTAAAAGAGCAGACTGAGCTTACCAAGGCAGCAAACTCACTCAGGTCTCATTAACTTTGCTAAGGACACTGGAAATTTAGGCTTCTTTTTATTCAGGCCTATTTATAGACAGGTCATTGACTAGAGCTAAGCATGAAGACGTAGGAAATCTGCCCAAGTGTTTATTTACAAAACCAGTAGCAGCAGATGTGGCGTTCAGCATTGCAGGTCTTGAGAGGGACTAAAGACAAAGGAGAAGCAGAAGGGAAGGAAATAAAAAAAGTAAAGGAAAAGATCTCCCCAGCCCCAATAAATAAAGCCCTCTCCTGGCTTCCAGCTTGAGAGTGGAATTTCGTCGTCAGGACCTGAAGTGGTGACAAGTCAGTAAGTGAGCTCATTGCATGGGTAATAGACTGACACAGTTTTCCTTCACATTGCATTTACTGAGCAGCTCTGGCAGCGGATCTAGAGGGAGATACTTACATTGCCCTCCCAGCTGGTGGCCATCTGCCTTAGTGACAACTGCCAGATGGAGGAAAAGCACATGAAATCAGGGATCAAACACTAAATAAAAGAAAATTACTTTGAAAGGAACTTTGTCATATTATAAATAGACTGTTTTAAGATGTCTCACATGTTTTAATTAGAAGGGGAAAAGGGAGGTAATGAGGTAGATATAAACCTGCAAGAGAAAGATAGTACAGCAATTTGCAGACTGCCTCACTCTCCTCCAAATGTCGATGACACTATTTAGAGATACATTTTGATGTTCTTATATCAAAAAGTACCCGTTAGATGAATACAAGAATTATCAAATAGAGTTTCTTTCCCCGTGTGGTTAGTGTGGTGGGAGCCTCCCACAACTGCATTTCCAATTGCTGACAGTGCCTCTCTCGAGCGACTTGCTCTGCCCCTCTGCACTCACTAACCTTCTTCTGAAACCAAACTCAGAGCAGGGCTGGTGATGACAAGTGTCACCAGACTGAAGCCTCATCAGCCCCCTGCAATGACGAATCAGCAGCTACAGCCTGAAGAAGGAGGAACAAGGAAACTGATGGTTCCCTTTTGCCCCCGTTACACAAGCTTAATTATGTAAAGGGTAAACAAACCCTCCTTAATACACTCAGGGATTTAAAAAAAAAAACAAAAACCAAAAAACAACAAATGTTGAAGACCTCAAAGACCTTGCTTTTTCGTAGATAATTCATAGATTCCTGGGAAACCAAGGTTAAAGGACTTCTCCCACACACTCCTAAACAGCCCAGAAAAAGAGGATGTTGTGCATAGTTAGAAAGACAATGCAAAGTGCAGAGGCAGAGAGATTTACTGGGCATGGAAGTTTATTGGTATTACAGTACCACAGGCAAATGTGTTAGTGACCGCTGGAAAACTGAGCGTCTCCATTTGTAAATGTTAACATCTCCCACGCTGTTTCTACTTTTAAAAAACCTGAATGAAAATAATTTTGCTCTTACCTGGCTATAAAGGGATTTGAAAAAAAAGTATATTTTTCTTATTAGTAAAATATAGGGGACAGACTTCTGAACAATTGCATAACTGAAATTACTTGAGGAAAGAGTTTTTATTTGACAAAATAATAGCCATTTTCAGAGGGCAAAGTGTTTTCTTTTCTTCCCTAGAAATTGGTTTTGATGTGACCCATTTAGAAGACTCAGTTTATCAGTTTTTCAGTGTACTTCTAGATGTATGTGTGCATGATGGTCACCATTTGGCTAAGACCAAGACCATTAGCTGTCAACTGTAACCATCTCACATCATCCTTCACTCTCTGTGGAGGGGGACACATGGCACTTAGAGAATAATGAATATCTGAGTTGTTAACATAGATGTTGCAGCATGCTGATACAGATAGTCAGAAGCACACAGAGCTGGGAAAGTCTCCTTTACATCTCCTACATTTCCTTAGGGAAATAGTATACATTTTGCAAAGCATCAAGAAGCTTTGCCTCAACTTTACAGGATGCAAAAGGAGATTGCACTTTCCTTTAGGCATTTTAATCTAATTTGGCCTAATATTCCATGTAACAGCAGCATTGTTGTGAACCTCCTTACAGATTTACTTGATGGAATAATGGAACAGGGTCATTGTCTGGGAAAAGAATCAGTGTGCTTTTATTTCTTTTTTTGTTTTTTTTTTTTCCCCCACAAACGTAAAAAATTCAAAATGCATTGATTGCAGAAGAATTGTTAAGCTGTGGCATGAATGCTAATTTGTACTAGAAATGAAACAGCCATCTTTGAAGATAACAGACAAAGAAACATGGAAATCCTTGCCAGGTCACACAGTACCTAAAGACTTACATTAGAGTTCTTCAGAGGTAGTACTTTCAACTGTTTAGTAAAAAGAAGGGTGTATATTCATCACATAGAATCATAGAATCATTAAGGTTGGAAAAGACATCTAAGATCATCGAGTCCAACCATCAACCCAACACCACCATGCCCACTAAACCATGTCCCTAAGCACCTCATCTACACGTCTTTTAAATACCTCCAGGGATGGGGACTCAACCTGGGCAGCCTGTTCCAATGTTTAACCACTCTTTCAGTAAAGAAATTTTTCCTCATGTCCAATCTAAACCTCCCCTGGCGCAACTTGAGGCCATTTCCTCTCGTCCTATCGCTAGTCACTTGGGAGAAGAGACCGACACCCACCTTGCTACAACCTCCTTTCAGGGAGTTGTAGAGAGCGATGAGGTCTCCCCTCAGCCTCCTTTTCTCCAGGCTAAACAACCCCAGGTCCCTCAGCCCCTCCTCAGAAGACTTGTTCTCCAGACCCCTCACCAGCCTCGTTGTCCTTCTCTGCACACGCTCCAGCACCTCAACGTCCTTCTTGTAGTGAGGGGCCCAAAACTGAACACAGTAGTCGAGGTGCGGCCTCACCAGGGCCGAGTACAGGGGCACGATCGCTTCCCTACTCCTGATGGCCACACTATTTCTGATACAGGCCAGGATGCCATTGGCCTTCTTGGCCACCTGGGCACACTGCCGGCTCATGTTCAGCCAGCTGTCTACTAGCACCCCCAGGTCCTTTTCTGACAGGCAGCTTTCCAGCCACTCTTCCCCAAGCCTGTAGCGCTGCATGGGGTTGTTGTGGCCGAAGTGCAGGACCCGGCACTTGTCCTTGTTGAACCTCATACAATTGGTCTGGGCCCATCGATCCAGCCTGTCCAGGTCCTTCTGCAGAGCCTTCCTACCCTCGAGCAGACCAACATTCCCGCCCAGCTTGGTGTCGTCTGCAAACTTACTGAGGGTGCACTCCATCCCCTCATCCAGATCATTGATAAAGATATTGAACAAGACCGGCCCCAACACTGAGCCCTGGGGAACACCGCTCGTGACCGGCCACCAACTGGATTGAACTCCATTCACCACAACTCTCTGGGCCCGGCCGTTCAGCCAGTTTTTGACCCAGCGCAGGGTACACCTCTGTTCCATTGCTGAAATAAGAATGTCTATATGCCTTGTGGTAGTATTATTCCACTTTATTCATAGTTGTGATTGAAGGTCTTGAAGATTCATCATCAGGATTGTACTATAATTCTGTTCTGGCCACCCAGGCAAGTTGTGTGTATTTCAGCGTAAGCTAGCAGCACTGCAGGAGGATAAAGAGGATGGAATCTAAGGAGCTCTTGATGAGAGTTATGGACTATAATTATTTTGTGGCCATCTAAATGTGCCATGTGCATTACAGGTTAAGAAATCTCAGTGAGCGAAAAAGAATAGATTACACAATCAGATAACATTGCTATTGAAAGACAAGCATCATGGAACAGTTCTAATTTTATGCATAAATAAAGTTCTTTATTTTCAATGTTGTTGCTAGATCACTATTTATGCAGAAGAAGAGGAAAGCATAATGAAGAGGACCGGAGGAGGATACATTCAAAAACTTTGCAAAAACTATTATTGATGTGTTCATGGGAATTTACGGTTGCATACATTCCCTGCTTCTCTTTGAAGATAACAGGATCTTATAAATACAATTCCAATTGCAATTGTAAATTCCTGATACCTTGTGGATTGGAGAATTTGCTTGGTTCTAGCTGCCAAGTCATAAAAGCTCACATCTTTAGGTAACAACTGAGAATGATCTGAAAAGGTATGACTAAAATTGTAGACTTGCATCTTTCCCTTGTTCTGCCTCCCTCTCCCACTGTGTTCATACTGTGCAGTTAAAGAAAAAGGGTGAAGCGGAGTAATGCGGTGAAACGGGAGGGAGGTACACAGCCTCACAGCAGCCATTATGCACCTCATTATGCAGCTCAGAGCACATCCTGAGGTGAGCAATAACTGGGAGTAATAAGAGGTACAAGACAGTTGAAATGAAGTTCCAATATTTTGCAGCTGATGATGCAACTTTCACATATCCCAGCCTTCCTCGACCCTCTCTCTTTGACACCTTGCATTTTCAAAAAGTATAAAATGGTCATAGTCATTGTCAGAATGCATGAGTACAAAAGAACTCCCTGAGCCACGGACCACTGGTAGCTTCCAACTAAATGGATGTCCTCTCCACTCTGTAATTCTGCACTGGGAAACAAAGGGCAATCTGAGTATTTCAAAAAAGAGAAAAAAATATTCAGGGCCATCTACGTCTTACTCTGTCCTTTGGCTGCTGGAAAAATCCATTTTTGACTAAAACTATAAACCAGATCAAAGCTTTTTTATACTTTATTTTAAAATATTTGGAGAGAGACTTTCCACAATTTTTTAACAGATGAATGACGATTATATGTCTTTCCCTCAATAAAAGCTTACTCCCTAAATGTCCAGTACAGCACAAACATATCACAGGAATAAACTGAGCAATCTCTCCTAAATTACCAAGACTCCCTCAGCATACTCACTTGTGTCCTACAAGTTCATTCTCCAGAGCCTGATTGCTGTATAAGTCAGAGAAGCAGAGTTGATGACTGAATGCTAAAAGGGGATGGCATGTAATACCTTATTAGGCATTCTGCAGACTATTCAAGAGAGGTTTATTTCCTCTAAGAATTTCAATTAGCTGCTAAAGAACAGGAAGCTGCTGAAGCTTCCATGAGAAAGCAGCTAAAGATGCAATTTTCAGCTGGTCAACCGGTAAGAGGCAATTTTCATCCTATTATGCTGTGTTCTGCAGGAGACAGATTGGGCTAGTGTGCAAGAAAATGCTTTACCAGCATTTTAGCGAAGACCCATCAGTCTCTAGAATTCAGGATTTTGACTGAAAAGCTAAAAGGGAGCTCTGCAGTCCAGATAATGGGGGTAGGAAGGAACTTAACCAGTGTTGTGTTGCCTGCCCAAGTCAGCAAATTAAAATATGCTTTAAATAAAAGATAAATCATGCACATTCACCATGTGTGTTAACTCTGAAGTCCAAAAAACCAGTATGCTGTTGACGGTTAAGCCTAGAAGATATCTACACATATTTTGTATAGATAGCCATGCCAGTCAAATATCAAAGATAATATTCTGATCTATCATAAATCAGTGATGTCTTGCAAACATTTCATCCTTCATCCTGTAAAATGAAGTAGAGTTTTTGTCAACAACCTCTTTCCCCACACACATAAATATACTTAATCATAGCTTTCATTTTCCTATGTTCAGAGTCCACTGAAGAGAATAAGGAATTGGCCCTTCCTTTCAATGGGAGAAAAATTATATTCCAGAGAGCTGTGTCTATTACTAGATACCCACATCGATTGAAAGATGATAACTTTGATTAACAGCGATGAGGGGCTGCTGGTTCTAACAGTGATGAAGAGTTCTGACTCAAGATTGCCCATACAGCGTGTAGATTATTCTTGGCATTTTATCTACTGATTTCCAAAGTGTTTTTATTGGAGAGCACTCTATGGAGAGTTCTTGCCAATTTACTTCATGGCAATTTGTTTCGTCTTTTCCTTGTTATTTTGTTTTTCACTTCTAGAAACTGTTTATATTGTTTTCTTCTGCCCTCCCCTGTTCTGACCTACAATTGCTTTTCTTTGTAGTCTTAGTCTTCATCCTGTTATTGTATCGCTTCTTGTCTCCTGAGGTAAAGCTCTCATATGTCACTGGTTTTCCTTGCTGTTTTACCACTTAGGAAATGTTCAGCATAGCTCATAGGGATACCTTAGGGGTGGGTCACCTGGTAGCTCCTGTGGGGCTGGCCATCTGTTTTTACAAGGCTTCACCAAGAACAATGGAAGTAGGAAAAAAATCAGGAACTAACAGCCTGCTACTTCAACTCGCAACCATCAAACAGTGAATATGAGCAGTCCTCAAGTCAGCCCATTTGGTGTTGCTAATAAATAGGGAAGAGGGCCAGCAAGCTCCTCTTGTTTCCGAGAATATGTGCATGGCAGGTAAAAATGAAGTTCCTTCCCTATTCTGGCCTGGCATTCTGCTGTCTTTCCACACACATCAGTTTCCAGGTGACAGAGCACTGACTGAAATGCAGATCTCCTGAAGCAGGAATGCTGAGTAACAGCCCAGGGACCAGACTTAGCCTGCCAGGACAATTCATCCAATCTATGGCCCAACTTTTCAATTTTTCAGATAAAAGCAAGGAGCAAAACAAAACTAAGGATGAACTTTGTAATATCCCATAGTGTAATGCCTGTTTCTGAGAAGGGAAATACATCCTATCATCTGAACTAATTTTAAGCATCCCCTTTCACATGGCAGCATGCATATATGCATGCATGTGTAGGTGTCAGGCAGATGTGATCTGAGATCACTTTTTGCCTTTCGCTTTCACCAAAGTTCGTATGTCACATGATGAAAGAATAGCTTCAGTTTGATTTTAAAGGGATGCTTATTAACATACATATCTTTCCGATCAGCTTGCACTGGGTGCATTGGCATGTGCTCTCACCATATCATAGGGGATGCCTGTATTAGTGTCATGTGGTGAATCCAGACACATGACGAAGGAAGAGACAGTGATACCTATCTGAGAAGTGCTCCTAGTGTCTACCCAAGAAGCTTGGGGTGATCCATCCAGGGGCAGTCAAGTGCTGGAAAACATAAGAGAAATATGCAACTCCTGACTTCCCACTCCCACTAAATCAACAGCTCAGTGTGAGCCAGGGAGCCCTGCCTTTCACATGGGTGATATCTGTCAGAGGCAGCTACAGGGAGGGACAACCCAATTCAGCCGGTTCCAAGTACACTGAAAGGCTCCCATAAGCTAAAACTGTGGCTTTTACCACAATATGAGTGTCAGGTACTACACATCAATAAAAATAACCTTGAAATTCTTTCTAACAGTCATACAGTCATCTAAATGTTTGTATTATGACTGTCATAGACAGGAATTGATATATTTATTATTTTCATCTACATTCCTAAGTCTCACCTGCATTTTTTACTCTGTAAATATTGGATTAAATTACTTTAAAAAGAAACCTCGAGCTTTAAATACATGTATAAACCATCCACTTACTTACATTACTGAAGTGAAAGAGACACTATTTGAGTGGTTTAGCACGGAAGAGTGAGTTCATTGGAGAGATCTGTTCTTGTAGTTTTGCAGGGGGTTACCAGGGCCAGCTGTGTTCCAAATAAATTTGCTGACCTAAGTGAACTTCCTATCAACAAAATTCTCTCAGGCTCCCATTACTTCTCTTCAACAATTAATCAACAGCTGCTGAAAAGTTATGAGTGTGCTTGTAATTTTCAGTAAAATTAATGGAACTCGTATCTTCTGAAATGTAGAAGGAGGTTTTTCTTCCTAACCCTGGTGTGAATTTCCTGATTTATTTTTTAAATCAATTACCCTTCTGAACTCCCGTGTCTCCTGTCTTTGGTAGAAAGGATCCCAAGCTCTACCATGACAGGCATGGATAGCTTTCGCTGATACCTATAAATTCAGTCTTCCAAAACAGTGACCTCTACTGTAGAAAGATACTGATATTTGTCAGAATTCTGTCGTGCATAAACAGGATGTGGTTACTCCTTTTGAATTCATGTAAACATTTAAGTTTTCTGTTGGGAATTGGTATTATCTGGTATCTGTACTGCTGGCAGTCAGGGAGAGGGTCCTGTTTGTGTAAACACCCCTTACTCAATGCGGCACTTTGAGGGTCTCTGTTCTGCGCTACAAGGGTGTGTCGGACAGAACTCAGTAACAAACATGGAGTCGTCCTCGCTGGACTCCCTTTGAGAACCAGTGGGGGGGCTCACTTCTACTGCTTTTTCTCTTCCTGCACCCACAGGAAGGTATTGTTTCATCCTCGAAGGCCAAACATATTGTACTTACACACAAAAATGTTACGATATTAAAATATGCTTAAGACCTGATGATAATATTCCTGAAACTGTTTTAAATAAGAACTTTGGAGCTTTGATGTCCAGGACATTGCACCTTTTTTACGTCAGATCAAAGTGCTAGTTATTGGAAAACTGAAGCAGGAAATAAAACCTGCAGCAAGGAAATCACTGATACACTCCACACATTTAGAATAAACCTTTCCAGATATTTTGGTTTGGTTTCTGAAGGAAAAGCAAGTTATTCTAGAGTTTCATTTGTGGAAGAAAAAAAGAGTAATCCCACTATGCCAGTGTGACTTATGTGCAAACAACATTTGCAGGATCAGGCCCTGTGCATTGCTGAGGATTACGTCATGTTCTTTTGACTTTCCTTCTGTTCAAACAACCTAAAACACAATGCATTTTTTATGACCCAGGTCGCCTTTTGTTTTCCCACGGAGCACAAAAACAACATTCAACAAATTTGACTGATAAAAGATTTTTATCTTACATGGGAAAGCAATGCTGTTTCTCTAAGCCACACGTAATGTATTAGTAATAATGGTATTCCACTTCAAACAAATTACAAACTAATGTTAGTGTTCTTAACAATGTTATACTAAATAATAACTCCCCACGGGCCAATCTGCATACAAAATGTAACATTTAAAGCCAACTTACAATTAGCACTTTGTTATGGACGTCTGTGGATTGTAATTTACTGAAACAAAGTTATACTTGCTGCAAGGAATTTTAATTTATGAAAAATTACCCATTTAGAATTGCTGTCACAGTGGACCAACTTGTATCAAAATGATGGGTACCTAATAAATACATCTATTATTAATGTAATGAATGACAAAAATGAAACAAAATAAATGTTGGATTAATGATTGCGCCTCTTCATAAATAAGGGATGCAAGTCAACAATTCTTTCCCTTTTTACTGATGATGGCACAGAGAGCAATACGTGTGTGAGAAGAGGAGGGAAGGAGAGGGGTTTGAGAGAAGAAATGAAGATAATTAAGGGAAGGAGGAAAAGCTAGGAGGAATACATATAGAGTAGAAAGAACAGAGAAATACACAGGATGTTAATGAATTGAAAGTTACTGTAAGAGTAAACTTGAAAAATCTAGCTCAGCAAAGATGAATCACACTAGTACTGAATTTCCCTTGGGTGAATGCCATAAGTCACCTGATAATGATAGTGAAAGTTCTCAATCCCACAGGCTTTATTTGAAGGGAAAGAACATTAACTATCTGATGTGAGTACTTACAAAGTGACAACATACAAACACAGACATTCTGACGTTAAAAAATAAATTTTCCATCCACTCTCCTGAATTCATGTTTAAAAACTTGAGGATTGTTGTTCTTTTTAATTTGAGGGGGTTTGGACCTCAGGGCTGTCTGGTGGATCTTCTTCTTAAAAATAAAAGGCCACAGGAGTACCTAAAATGTCAATCTGTTTGGTAAATACTTCTAAATATGCTCTGCAAATACCAGCTGAAATTTTTTAGGTATCTCCTTTCATTTATACACACGTTTGTACTCCCTTCACAAACATCAGGCCTTTCTACTTTAGCAGGACACAGGTCCCCATGCACTGCGGCACATCACCAGAGCGGGTCTCTCTGTCAGCCAGACCTGGGGGGGGGGGGGGGGTGTCCCATGCATCTGTGCGCTGGGTTCATGTGACTAGCTACAGACATGTGCTGTCATCATCACATCTGCTGGCATGGCAGGGAAAGGCCTTGCCAACCAAGCCTGTGGCTGTCCACCAGCTCTAGGTCTCCACACCACCTGCAGTACTGTCACCAAGACTGGGAAGGAGAAGGCGGGGGCCAAATGTGCAAAACTCACACAGGCTACAAGAGGCCACTACAGGTCCGGAATATTTACGTGGTGGACATTTCCATTGTAGATGTTTCAAAACCGCTTGGGTAATCTGGTCTCTTCAGGGAACAGACACATTCCCACATAATTTATATGACTAACCACAATGACTACATGAGTTCAGCCCTTTCACATCTGAAGGAATCACTGGGAACTCTGCTTGTGACAGTCCACTGAGCTAAAAATAATGTGGAAAATGATCTCCCCATGGATACCCTGTGAGAAAAGAGAGTCTAAATTTAAGATAAATCATTCTTTGAGGTTTATTTACCCAACTCTAGTTAAATCTGATAGATGTCTTCATCTATAAAAAAATTCTTGACAGTATAAACTCAAATTAGGTCATAGCTTGCCTTTGGTAGGATGATACTTAGGCAGCATTGGGCAGCACTGGTTGATTGAAGAATGAAGTGAAGAATGTGGTAAACACCCAGTAAGCAACATAAATTCAGTCACCCATAAAAAACCACACATACACATTTCACACACCTGGCAGCTTCCCATTTTGATGGAGATCAGAGTGAAGATTGTACCATATTACAAGGAGAACTCGGAGGACCAAACTGAACCCAGCAGTAAGTAGTCACCACTCCATTGTTCTCTTTGGTTTTACACCCGCTGACACCAGCACAAAACTTTGCTTTGGTTCTATGAATATCTTTCTACTAAGAATTGTTCCTTTCTTTTCCTTAGACATTATATCATTATATGCTTTTACAAAACAACAATGACATGTTCCTATGATCAAGATTCTTCTATCAAGGCTTCAAAAATCCTAATAATAGAACAAAATGTTTTAGAAATAACTGGGAGGGACATGGAAAAAAATGACAAAATAGATCAGATTTGCTAAACGCTTCTTTTTATTTTTAGCTTGCTTGGTTTGCTTCTTTATAAACAGTCTTGTTGCTTTATAGGAATGTATTCAACTCACGCAATTCAGATTCTGGATCCAACCTAGTCTGACTCCCTGTCTGACTTTACTTATAGTGGATGTAATCATGGAACCGGTTGAACCTGTTCACTAGAACACAAATTCAAACATTGGGTTAAATCCTCCTGGAAAATGAATCAAAATCTCTTATTACAGTATAAACAGCAAAACTTATAGAGGTGTATCCATTGAGTATGTAGCTGGTAGAAGATAATTCACAAAACATAAATACTTCTATTATAATATTTTTCCTCATCTTTTTATTTTAAAGAATTGTCAGCATGCTCAGAACTGCCCATTCCGGTAGTCAAAGATAGGCATTGTGTTCCAGAGGCATGCTTTTCATTTTTTAAGTTTTTCTAGTTTAGAAGATAATTTTGACGAGCATCCACTCTGCACTCTCAATCTGGAACCTGACAGACAAGGTGAGTTTTTTTCTGATCTGCCTGAAAACACCAGCAATACATGTTCTGTTGGCCAAATGTTTTAGCTTCACCTGAGGAGCTGCTATTGTTCTTAGTCTTCATTTCTCTTTTCATGCTTAATGGGACATTCCCATGATTTGAGCTCTCATGATAAACAGCATTCTACTGAATCCCATTTTAAAGTAGTTTCCAAGAGATTTAAAATGCTGGAGTTGCAATCAGCAAAAAATAAATAAATGGAAATAAAAAACTGCTCAATAGAACTTAATGAAGGAGCTTATCCTTCTTTCCCATTCATTCTTTATTTCTATTTCATCTGAAATTTATTTTTCTCTTCTGGCAAATGAGGTAAAATGAGGTGAAACCTTCTTTTATAAATAAAAACATGTTTTCTCAGTTCACCATTATAACCAATCACTGAGAGGATGAGTTCTTAGGAACTATCAAGAAATGACAGTGACAGCATCCCTTTCTGATGGCTAATGCTTTATACCCAGGAGATTTTATTGAACTTACAGCACTGCATGATCTAACAATAAGTGGCCATAGCTATAAATGGTTAGGAATGTTCTCTACACTGAACAAATCAATTTTCTCCAGCTTCACCCCTGAAACCAATATGAAACTAATAGTCAAAAATATCTTGGCAATTTCTGGGAAATAAAGATGTAGTTCAGATCCCTACTGGAAAGACTAAAAGGCAGGGGTGATTATTTTACTACATGAGGCTACCTGGAGATTTTAGAGTGCCATTATTCAATAAACACATACTGCCCCTTTACCTAGCAATTATTTTACATTGATTCTTTTTTTCTCATTCTCCAAAAGCTAGGAAGATTAAAGAAAATTAATAAAGCCTCATCTCAGCATTTCATCTGATGTGAATCAATGTGTCATGGTTTAACTCCAGCCAGCAACTAAGCACCACACAGCCACTTGTTCACTCCCCCCCGTGGGATGGGGGAGAGAATCAGAAGGGTAAAAGTGAGAAAACTCATGGGTTGAAATAAAGACAGTTTAATAGGGAAAGGAAAAGTCGTGCACACAAGCAAAGCAAAATAAGGAATTCATTCGCTGCTTCCCATGGGCAAGCAGGTGTTCAGTCATCTCCAGGAAAGCAGGGCTCCATCACACTTAACGGTTACTTGGGAAGACAAACGCCATCACTCTGAATGTCCCCCCCTTCCTTCTTCTTCCCCCAGCTTTACATGCTGAGCATGACATCATATGGTATGGGATATCCCTTTGGTCAGCTGGGGTCAGTTGTCCTGGCTGTGTCCCCTCCCAACTTCTTGTGCACCCCCAGCCTACTCGCTGGTGGGGTGGGGTGAGCAGCAGAAAAGGCCTTGACTCTGTGCAAGCACTGCTCAGCAGTACCTAAAACATCCCTGAGTTATCAACGCTGTTTTCAGCACAAATCCAAAACACAGCTCCATACTAGCTATCATGAAGAAAATTAACTCTATCCCAGCGAAAAACCAGCACACAATATGAGTGACTCCTATAAACCTGTGCCCACTTAACCCGGTTGTGTATATGACAGTTTTATTAAATGGAAAGGCTGTGATCCAATTCAGTGAAACACATTGAAGTAAGACATTTTAACAGACTACAAACAACAATAAACTCTTTCATTCAAAATCACAAAAAGGTTCATTTAGCAACATGGTTAATTGAGGCCTCACTCCAGAGCAGTATTTATCTGAATGCTTTATTTTAAATCCAAAAACAATTATTATGACTACCTTGGAGCTGAAAGGAGATGGCAATGTTAATGGGGGGGTAGAATCACTGGAGAATACTTTTTTTTAGTCAAAATTCATTCAATGGCATATGCTAAAATCCAAATTACAAAATAGTAACGCATCACTTGACTTATAGAAATGGTAAATTCTTAGCTTGCCTCAAACGGGTAAAACATATCCAAACTACAACTTTCCTTGTCAATACAATGATGTTAGTAGATGCAAACTAATATGATTTGAAAATGTATCCATTCTGAATCTTTATGTGATACCAAGAGTGAAACACTGGGGACTTTTAAGGCCACGTGTAATATTAATATACTCATGTAAGTCATACAGGATACTGATGTTTCCTAGTTGAAAATTATGCATTCTTACCTTTCAATAGTTTTACTAGGCGTATAATTCAACTTTATTTATAAACAAAACGGGTTTAATGGGTATATGTATACACTCAGAATATGTATCAAGCATTGCTCTTTTGCACCTGTGATTGATGGTTTCCTTCCCTTTGTTAATATATGAAGTTTTTAAAAGAACTGTTTTTTCTTGCAGCCACAGATGTTATATTACAAACAGAGAATTATGTTTCCTATTATAAATAGTTCAAGTGTAAAGAAAAATTTCAGACAGAAAATTCCTGTTTATATACATTTATCTTCAGTAATTATCTTTGAAGAGAAACCTATAGGAAAAAAAAAGATCTGCACATATAGTTAATACTGATAAGTTTTAGTCATTTGTTTTCAAATGTTTGACCAATACAAAAACTAATCTTTAAGTTAATGTTATGTTTCTCCTCCCTACACCCTGCCTCAGATGTACATATCTACTTTTGAAATAGATATTAATCTTTTTTGTTTAGACTACATGTCCATCTCATGTTGTGACTTTGTGCAGTGTTGATCAAATACATATACTAAGAGAATATGTCCAATATCTATATTTTTGACTGAGAGGTAGTAACTGGAATATCTGATAATATCTACCTGATACAAGACTTAATTAACTATTGCAAAATTTCAGATACGGTAGGAAAAAAATTGCATGTCTAAATATTAAAATATCCATCAGATTAAGTATATACTTCTCAAGGAGCAGAACAGTGTCTCCTAGGGTACAACTTGTTGCCAATTGAGGAAGGAAAGCATCAGAAGTGCTAACTGGTAGATTATTAGTGCCATTATATTTTGTTATAGAATTAATTCAGCTGCCCTTAAATGATGCCTTTGAGGTGATGCAGTAGTGAACAGTGACAAAATTATTAAAACTAGTGGGGGGTCAAGGAGAAGAGGTCAGATACTCAAAGTAAAATCTTGTTAAAATTCCAATGATAAAAAGCTTCAGTTTTCCAGTCTTTAAAAAAGTTATATCAAGCTCTTTTCTGTTAGAAGAGTAGTTTTCCAGGATGAACATTTGACATGGTATCTTTTTTCTTTTTTTTTTTTTTTAATCAAGGCTAGTATAACAATTCAGTGTAGTCTGTCCTCTGTAAAAGGAGTGCAATCAGGTTAAGATCTGTAAATGCTTTGGAGGCACTTCTTAATTCTACTGGAGTTTAACTATTTCTTTTTTCTTTTTGTTTTGGCTCTTCCTGTTTTAAAAGTGATTTAACACCTAACACACCTTAGATAGAGTGTCAAGAATTCAAATAATATTCCAAAGAAATGAATTATTAACTGTGAATAAAGGTCCTTCCAACACTTTCAAGTGTAGTGTAGTTCATTTTAGAGGAATAATTTAAAAAGAAAAAAAATCTTCACAACACAAGAAAAGAAGGGTTTCTCTGTCTACTTTTTAAATGTTGAGAAACCCAGAAACAGTTTTTTAAACTAAATTTCTGAAGATTACATAGGAAAAATATATATAACTGTAATATTTGATGCATGTAGTAATGTATCAAATGGTGCAATTTTCTTGGTGAGCAGACAAAGCCCTGCTCAGACAAAGCCTGCACATTTTTAGCTTTGGTACCGTGAGAATCCTCTCCTCTGTTTTGGAGGAGAGGATAACTCATGGGAGTAAAAGTAATTGTATATGTCTGTGTTTACAGGCTTTTGCATTTGCTTCCTTGCTTGGCTCACATTGTTATGAAGAGCAGTCATCATAGACTTCAATGAGCCAGAAAGGGATGGGTTCTCTCTTTCTTGCTGATATTCAACATGAGATGGTTTCCACAGATCTGTGTAGCAGAACAGGCCTTTGTTTATTTAAATTGCAACTGAAGCTCTTCAGAAACTGTTTTCTGTTTATCTGCTTACTTAGAATTTACAGGTGACCAACGGTGGTTATGTATGTTAAAGATCAAGGAGGAAAAAAGAGAAAGCATTAAAACAAGAATTTAAAAATTGCATGAATGCAGTGTCGTTGATTCAACATGCCATTGACAGAGCTTGTCTGTGACAGCAGAGCTCTGTGGAGAAACTGATTCCTCACCAGATTTGAGGTGGAACACACATCAACGAAAGACAGATATGTCAACATAGTGGTTTGTCACTATAAGTTCTACTTTCTTCAGAGTTATTTTACTTACAATAAATACATAGATACATTGATATTCAATAACTGTAAGTTATTTCACTATTAAGGGGTCATTAAATGAAAACTTAAATTTCTATCTTCTTTTGTAATCTACTGATATTCTTGAATGTAAACATAGCTGAACCTTTCTAATATCTAAACATAAACTATTGTTTATGTATCCACCCTTTGGAAAACACAGATAACAGTAAGTGGAATTTTCCCATTCTGTAAGAAAGCAAATGGATAACTGTACTGAAAAGAAGCTAGATAATGCTCTAAAATGCTTACTTCTCATTTATAAATATCTCATACGCTCAGAGATAAGTCATATGTTGCAGTTATGCATTCTTTTCCAATTTGCAAGTACAGACCTTTATCTGATGATATTTCTGAAACTATTGATACAAAGCAGGGGTAATACAACAATAAATGTTCAGTAAATTGGATGTATGAAGGAAAAACAGACTGCTGCTCCCTTTTCTGTCAAATCTCCTTTTCCCCTGCCTGTGGAATACTTCAATAGATCCCAAAATAAGTATATAGGCTATTACATGAAAAATAATTCTCAAAGGCTATCTTTAGTGTAGAAAGGCCAACAAATAGTAGGAGAGAAGATGTCTCAGATGCTGATGGTTGCATCAGAGGAGCAACCTAGCCTGGAGGATTTGAACCAACTTCTGGAGTAGAGTCTTAGGAAAGCATAGTAGAGTTAGCCTTGAGTTATTCCCCAAGTCTCATCTCAAAAATTATTTTGCTCTTCTTTTAAAATGTATTTTTTAAAATGAATGGTAACTAATTTTTATGCTACTGTATGTGAAGCAGTGAGCAGCTTAGGATGATGATATAAAATGACATTTTCTACTTATTTTCTTTTATGCTTATAAATGAACTAACTGTAAGACACTATGGTATATATGTGGGAGTTTGCGCCTCATTAAGCCTTAAATAGTGCTAGGTATCTGTCTACAAAGCTATTGTAAAAAGGGAAACTGGGGAAAAAAAATCACTGCAGTAAAAGGTACGCATCAACTTTTTAAACCTTGTCGTGAAAACAGCTGAAGAAATTGACTTTTCATAACCTTCCTCCCTAATAACTATAATTTACATAACAAGGTCTGAGCTGCTCATAAACGTACAAATAGACAAGGCCTGTTTCAGCAGCTAAAATGTGTCATGTCCTTTTGTTCATGTTTCACAAGTTAATGAATTTCCTTTAATAAAAGTGGTGGGGTGACTCTCACAATTGGAGTGCTACAATGGATGGCTATAAACTTTTCAGAAGGGACAGGCAAGGAAGAAGAGGAGGTGGGGTGGATTTGTATGTTAGGGAGTGTTTCAATTCTCTAGTGCTCAACGATTGTGATGATGATAAGGTCGAGTGTTTATGGGTAAGGATGAGGGGGAAGGTCAACAAGGCAGATATCCTGCTGGGAGTCTGTTATAGACCACTCAACCAGGATGAAGAGGTGGATGAAGCATTCTACGAGCGGCTGGCAGACGTCTCTCAATCGCTAGCCCTTGTTCTCATGGGGGACTTCAACTTCCCGGATATCTGCTGGAAATACAACACGGCAGAGAGGAAGCAGTCTGGGAGGTACCTGGAGTGTGTGGAAGACAAATTCCTGACACAGCTGGTAAGTGAGCCTACCAGGGGAGGTGCCTCGCTCCACCTGCTGTTTACAAACAGAGAAGGACTGGTGGGAGATGTGGTGGTCGGAGGCCATCTTGGGCTTAGCGACCATGAAATGATAGAATTCTCGATTCTCGGTGAAGTAAAGAGGGGGGCCAGCAAAACCGCAACCATGGACTTCCGGAGGGCGGACTTTGGCCTGTTCAGGACGCTGGTTGAGAGAGTCCCTTGGGAGACAGTCCTGAAGGGCAAAGGGGTCCAGGAAGGCTGGACGATCTTCAAGAAGGAAGTCTTAAAGGCGCAGGAGCAGGCTGTCCCCATGTGCCGTAAGAAGAACGGGCGGGGAAGATGACCGGCCTGGCTGAACGGGGAGCTCTTGCTGGGACTCAGGAAAAAAAGGAGAGTTTACCACTTGTGGAAGAAGGGGCAGGCGACTCAAGAAGAGTACACGGATCTCATTAGGTCATGCAGAGGGGAAATGAGAAAGGCAAAAGCCCAGCTAGAACACAATCTGGCCGCTGTCGTTAGAGACAACAAAAAAAGTTTTTACAAATACATTAATGACAAGAAGAGAGCCAAGGAGAATCTCCATCCTTTATTGGATGCAGGGGGGAACATTGTCACTGAGGATGAGGAAAAGGCTGAGGTACTTAATGCCTTCTTTGCCTCAGTCTTTAAGAGGCAAACCAGTTATCCTCAGGGTATTCAGCCCCCTGAGCTGGAAGACAGGGACAGGGAGCAGGATGAACCCCCCGTAATCCAAGAGGAAGCAGTCAATGACCTGCTACGCCACCTGGATGCTCACAAGTCTATGGGGCCAGATGGGATCCACCCGAGAGTGCTGAGGGAGCTGGCGGAGGAGCTCGCCAAGCCACTCTCCATCATTTATCAGCAGTCCTGGTTAACGGGGGAGGTCCTGGATGACTGGAGGCTTGCCAAAGTGACGCCCATCCACAAGAAGGGCCGGAATGAGGATCCGGGGAACTACAGGCCTGTCAGCCTGACCTCGGTGCCGGGGAAGATTATGGAGCGGTTCATCTTGAGGGCGCTCACAAGGCATGAGCGGGACAACCAGGGGATCCAGCCTAGCCAGCACGGGTTCATGAGAGGCAGGTCCTGCTTGACCAACCTGATCTCCTTCAATGACCAGGTGACCTGCCTAGTGGGTGAGGGAAAGGCTGTGGATGTGGTCTACCTGGACTTCAGTAAGGCCTTTGACACTGTCTCCCACAGCATTCTCCTCGAGAAGCTGGCGGCTCACGGCTTAGACAGGTGTACCCTGCGCTGGGTCAAAAACTGGCTGGACAGCCGGGCCCAGAGAGTTGTGGTGAATGGAGTTCAATCCAGTTGGCGGTCGGTCACGAGCGGTGTTCCCCAGGGCTCAGTTTTGGGGCCGGTCTTGTTCAACATCTTTATCAATGACCTGGATGAGGGGATTGAGTGCACCCTCAGTAAGTTTGCAGACAACACCAAGTTGGGCGGGAGTGTTGATCTGCTCGAGGGTAGGAAGGCTCTGCAGAGGGACCTGGACAGACTGGATCGATGGGCCCAGGCCAACTGTATGAGATTCAACAAGGCCAAGTGCCGGGTCCTGCACTTCGGCCAAAACAACCCCATGCAGCACTACAGGCTTGGGGAAGAGTGGCTGGGAAGCTGCCTGTCGGAAAAGGACCTGGGGATGCTGGTCGACAGCCGGCTGAACATGAGCCGGCAGTGTGCCCAGGTGGCCAAGAAGGCCAATGGCATCCTGGCCTGTATCAGAAATAGTGTGGCCAGCAGGAGTAGGGAAGTGATCGTGCCCCTGTACTCGGCACTGGTGAGGCCGCACCTCAAATACTGTGTTCAGTTTTGGGCCCCTCACTACAAGAAGGACATCGAGGTGCTGGAGCGTGTCCAGAGAAGGGCAACGAGGCTGGTGAGGGGTCTGGAGAACAAGTCTTATGAGGAGGGGCTGAGGGAACTGGGACTGTTTAGCCTGGAGAAGAGGAGGCTGAGGGGAGACCTCATCACTCTCTACAACTCCCTGAAAGGAGGTTGTAGCGAGGTGGGTGTCAGTCTCTTCTCCCAAGTAACAAGCGATAGGACGAGAGGAAATGTCCTCAAGTTGCACCAGGGGAGGTTTCGATTGGATGTGAGGAAAAACTTCTTTACTGAAAGAGTGGTTAAACATTGGAAGAGGCTGCCCAGGGAAGTGGTGGAGTCCCCATCCCTGGAAGTATTTAAAAGACGTGTAGATGAGGCACTTAGGGACATGGTTTAGTGGGCATGGTGGTGTTGGGTTGACAGTTGGACTCGATGATCTTAGAGGTCTTTTCCAACCTTAATGATTCTATGATTCTATGAAAAGGGAGCAAACTGCTAAGGAAGCTAGCCAAGGGAAGAAAACCATAAAAACTGTTGAAGGAAAATTATTTAATTCCACCCTTGTGCTCTAATGGAACTTTTGAAAGAAAATAAGAACTTTTGTCTCAGAGGAACATTTTCAGCAACTGAAGAAGTTGTTCTTGAGTTTTACCCCATCTATACATGGCAACAAACCTAGGATGATTTCTCTTTAGAAAAGGACACCACTAGCAGCTACAGATGTCTGTATTTGCCATTGGTAATATACATTATGCTCTCAGCTTCTTAGATGGAGAGGACAGCAATGTAATGAAAAAAAATCTTGATATTTCTTGAACAAAGTATTATGTATGAATGTATGTATGACACATGATGCCAGAGACAAGGAAGCTTCTGTTACTGTTGGTGAGAACAGTAATTGTACGATGTTAAAATAAGGAAGAGTAACAAAAGCATCACCAGTGTAACTCCACTCTTACACTGGAATACCCAGATCTCATACTAGAAAATGCTCAAGAATTTTTAGAGAAATAGTTGTGTGACATAAACACAAGCGGTACAGAAATTTCATCAGAAAACAGCAATACAACTGTGGGAGAAGCAGCTGAACACAATCTATAGTTTTTGAAGAGTGATATTTAGAAACTGGAAGACTAGGAAGGAATAATAGAAATTTAAAGAATGTGGCAAAATATGAGGGGCGACATGTCCAATGAATGAAGAAAGGACAAGAGACCTCTGAAAGAATATACAGGATACCTAGTAGCTGGCAGTCTCATCACTGGAGATATATTCTTACTTGACCAGCAAACTTACCAACACACATATATAAAATAAAAATCATCTGGATTTTAATTTCAATAGCAATGTGGCTGCTACTGCTGTTCAGAGAATTTGGAGATGGCTGTCTGTTAAGACTGAATCTAATTCCACATGGGGTTAATACAGAAGATTTCTGTGGTCAGCTCCTTGGGGAAGTAAACAAAGGAGAGAACATACTTCAACAAATAATATGCATCATTATTATTCTGTAAAGAGTCTAAAACTGTTATTCAGCAATATGAGAGTTACATTTATTAGAGAATGACTGACAAAAAACAGTCCCTACAGAAGACTCCACACATTCACAGGCTAAAGAAACTGCCAGGGGAGTACTTTGCACAATTGAACTAAACTATATGCAAAGAAAGACATTTCCCACAGCTGGCCATATATAATCATCATCATATTACCTTTTTTCTCTTAGCTGAAGTGCACATCTCTCTAGCTCACCTTCAATAGACAACTCTACTCTGAACAAGGAACAAAATTTTTAAAGTAGATAATACTTAAGAGGAACATTCTGTTAGACTTAGAAAAACTGAAAGCATTTTTATCCTACCCAACTCGTTCCATTCCACAGCTTCTGAAAATTCCTTGGGTATAACAAACCAATTTAGAAACTGTTTTTAAAGTTTATTCCTCAAAAATATAGTCAGCAAAGATAGTCATAATGATTAAAGTATTATTAAATTATTGTCATTAAATAAAGAAAGTCCCACTAAAAAAAACTCATTTGAAAAAGCTGAAAGAACTACCCCTATTTTTTCATGCATCATATTGTTCCATAACAGTGGTGGAGATGCATCTTTACAATCTCCCACAGAAATCTATTCTTTTCCTTCAAGAAATCTTACAGAAACTGAGCTGTGTTAAACTCCACTGAGAAAGGCAGCCATAGCAAAGCCTTAGGTCTGCCAATACCTCAGCATGCCTTTCTTCAGCTTGTAGTTTGAAAACAGAAATGTACCATAAGTTCTCAGCAGCATTTATTGGGTTCAGAGACACTTGGTGACCGTCTACTTATGACTACAGTTTACTTCTTTTTTTTTTTTCTCCATGTTGTCTGATGTGATTTTCTCTCAACATTGAATATATACTTGTGGAGATCAACAGACACTACCTATAATACCAATTAAGCAGTTAAGCAGTTACCAATATAAGAACAGGTTTTATAGAAAGATGGTAACGTCCACATAAACCTTGTCCTGGCATTGTTCCCAGTATCTGCCAGTCATCTTCAGCAAGTTATAAGCGAACAGGTAAAGGATAGCCAATGCCAGGAACCCATTCAATGCTGCCAAAGAAGGTGAGGTAGAGGAAGCCATTTTACAATAGGGCTGCTACCATACTGGTGGTCCCCTAATGGCCTGTTTCTGAAAAGAGAGTGCATCCTGAACTCTCTGGTACTTCAAAATAAGCTATTGTACAAATTCCATGAAGGACTCCAGTGCATAAAAAGTGCATTTAAAAGAGGGAAAAAAAAAAAAAAAAGAAGTTTTCAGTATCATACCCAGTTAACTAGCCATGCCTCTCTACAGAACTTCGTAGTAAATAGCAAGACACCCACTTTTTCCGGAAAAGATACAATTGTCACATGAATTGCATTCAAATGTATAAACTTAAGCTTGTAAACATTAGGCATTTTTCCTCTCTACAGCTAATAGCTGGAGATGAGGCACCTCCAAGCAGGGATTTATCGCATCTTGAGACAAGCCTCTAATGCAGGTCAGGTAAATCCCCTTCATTAGGTATATATTTTTCTCTATTGATATAAACACAGACTATAGGATTAACTCAGATTTAGGTGTATGTCTTCTTCAATTATAAGGAGATGAATCTGACTCCATGTTATATTTTCAGGTGTCCTGACACAGTCTAAAAAGCAAATTGGAAATTGGTCTTTATAAATGTGATGGATTGTCTCAGTAAAATGGTAAGAATCTGTTCATATCTATTTAAAAGAAATGTAACATTTTATTTTTACATACATTTTAATACTTTGTTATAAAAAAATGGAAGAAAGAACGCATGAAGAATTCCCATTTTTTTCCACTACAGTGTAACTCTGTATGTTTCTGACAGAATGGGGTAGGGCTGGCTTTCAAAACTGAAAAAGACCCTCACTTTGGAGTATTATATAGAGCCCTCAAAAATCACACTACCCACTCTGCAGACAGCCATCCAGCCTGATATTTTCTAATTGTAATTTTTTTGCTGAAATCTGAATAACAATAAGTTAAATGTAAATTTAGATTGGACTTTGCAAATAATTTGCAGCTATGCTGCTTATCTCATTAGCACACAGATAATTTTGTTTTATTCTTATACACTTTTGATTCTAAATATTAGCCCAGAAGTATCATAAAACATTAAAATGTTATGTTAATATAGTTATAGATTCAAGTTACGCTGTAACACTTTCCTTTATGAGCCTTTCTTGTATGTGCATTACCATTCAAATTTTAAATATATTATCAATTTATATTTTCAATTTAAAAATTGGAAAGATGAAGTACACATGTAGAATTCAAGAATTTTTATATCCAAAATTATACAGGCTGTCTTTTACTCTCTTCAATTTTTCAATGGTTGAAGTGTTAAATAATTGGGTTTACTCTTCTCTTAGAGAAATAAGTATACGTACAGTAGATCAATAATATATCACAGGAAAGAGATAACCCAGTGTAGAGAGGTGACTTTTCATCTTGTCTTACTTAAAATGAATGTAATATAAGCTAGTGAAACAGTACCTAAATTCAGACTAGTTTATCATAATAACACTTTGAATAGGAGGCCAAGTGACCAATCTTGCAATTTTCACTTGCCTGGTTAGCGCACATGGTCTGTACAGATTCTGATTGACAACAAATTCAAAATTGTTTTCAAAATGTTTTCCCAAGGTGTTAGTGATGAGTCACACAGAGCTGCAGTGTGTCACCGCTATCCCTCATCTAGTATAAACTGTTAAAGATTTTTGCAGAGCAGACTAAAAGAAAGGCCATTGTCTTCATAATGCTTCTTTGAAGTGAACAGCTACTGCTCATGTATTTCTGTAGGTGGGAGGAGTGATCTGAAGGAGTATGGATTTCCTCTGCATCCAGACTTTCCCAGCAAGGACAGCTTGTGCTTCTCACTGTCAGATGAGATCAAAAGGGAACACATTCAGTGTCAGACACAGAATAGTTACAGCATTAGTTGTTACAATTTTGTACTTTTATTTTAGACATTTATCGAAATAAAGCAAGAACATCACACTTTGCCATACATTTGCTGAAAATAAAACTGGATACAAAGATGTTTAGAAGCCATGGAGATTTTGCTGGAAAAATCACCAAGCTCCTAGTTTCCATGTTGCAAAAAGGCATGGCACTAGACAGACGAGTGGTGTCTCCCCAAAACAGAGGGAACGTGCAATAGAATCATAGAGTCATAGAATCAAGGAATAGTTTGGGTTGGAAGGGACCTTTAAAGGTCATCTAGTCCAATGCCCCTGCAATGAGCAGGGACCTCTTCAACTAGATTAGGTTGCTTAGAGCCCAGTCCAACCTGACCTTGAATGTTTCCAGGGATGGGGCATGTACCATCACACTGGGCAACCTGTTCCAGTGTTTTGCCACCCTCATTGTAAATTCCTTCATAGAATCATTCTTCCTTATATCTAATCTAAATCTACCCTCTTTTAGTTTAAAACCATTCCCCCTTGTCCTATTGCAACAGGCCCTGCTACAAAGTTTGCCCCCATCTTTCTTATATGCCCCCTTTAAGTATTGAAAGGCTGCAATAAAGTCTCCCCAGAGTCTTCTCTTCTCCAGGCTGAGCAACCCCAACTCTCTCAGCCTTTCTTCAGAGGAGAGGTGTTCCATCCCTTTGATCATTCCCGTGGTCCTCCTCTGGACCCGCTCCAACAGGTCCATGTCTTTCCTGTGCTGAGGACTCCAGAGCTGGACGCAGTACTCCAGGTGGGGTCTCACGAGAGCAGAGTAGAGGGGCAGAATCACCTCCCTCGACCTGCTGGCCACGCTTCCTTGGATGCAGCCCAGCATACGGTTGGCCTTCTGGGCAGCGATTGCACATTGCTGGCTCATGTCCAGCTTGTCATCCACCAGTACCCCTGAGTCCTTCTCTGCAGGGCTGCTCTCAATCCCTTCATCCCCCCAGCCTGTATTGATACCAGGGGTTGCCCCGACCCGTGTGCAGGACCTTGCACTTGGCCTTGTTGCACCTCATGAGATTCACATGGGCCCACTTCTCGAGCTTGTCCAGGTCTCTCTGGATGTCATCCTGTCCCTCAGGTGTGTAAACTGTACCACTCAGCTTGGTGTCATCTGCAAACTTGCTGAGGGTGCACTCGATCCCACTGTCTGTCATTGATGAAGATATTTAACAGTACTGGTCCCAATACAGACCCCTGAGGGACACCCCTTGTCACCAATCTCCATCTGGACATTGAGCCGTTGACACTACCCTCTGGATGTGACCATCTAACCAATTCCTCACCCTTTACCAGACAGTCCACCCATCAAATCCGTACCTCTCCAGTTTAGAGAGAAGGATGTTGTGGGGGACCGTGTCAAAGGCCTTACAGAGGTCCAGATAGACAACATCCGTAGCTCTTCCTGTGTCCACTGCTGTAGTCACTCCATCATAGAAGGCCACTAGGTTGGTCAGGCAGGACTTGCCCTTGGTGAAGCCATATTGGCTGTCTCAAATCACCTCCCTGTCTATGTGCATTAGCATAGCTTCTAAGAGGATCTGTTCAATGATCTTTCCAGGCACAGAAGTCAGGCTGACAGGTCGGTAGTTCCCAGGGTCCTCCTTTCTACCCTTTTTAAAAACGGGTGCAATGTTTCCCTTTTTCCAGTCACCAGGGACTTCACCTGACTGCCATGACTTCCAAATATCATGGAGAGTGGCTTGGCAACTACATCAGCCAATTCCCTCAGGGCTCTGGGATGCATCTCTTCAGGTCCCATGGACTTATGTGTGTTCAGGTTCCTCAGGTGGTCACAAACCTGATCTTACAGTGGGAGGGACTTTGTTCCCCCAGTCCCTGTCTTAAGGTCCACCCACTCGAGAGGTGTGGGAAGAGAGGTTACCAGTGAAGACTGAGGCAAAAAGTTGTTGAGTACTTCATCTTTCTTCTCATCCGTTGTTACCAGTTTGCCAGTCATGTTCATCAGGGGGGTATGCATTCTTTGACCTTCCTTTTCTGGCTGACATACCTGTAGAAGCCCTTCTTATTATTCTTTGCATCCCTTGCCAAGTTCAGTTCCAGCTGTGCCCTTCTTGTCCTTTAGTAGGTCTTGACTCATCCATGCCAGTCTCTTGCCTTCCTTTCCTGATTTCTTACACCTGGGGATCGAGAGCTCTTGCGCTCTATGGAAAGTGTCCTTAAAGATCTGCCAGCTCTGTTCTGCTCCCTTGTCCCTGAGGGCAGTTTCCCAGGGGGTCCTATTGACTAACTCCTTGAAGAGCTGGAAGTTTGCTTTCCTAAAATTCAAGGTCCTGACTTTATTCTTCGCCTGACACATATCCCTCAGGACTGCGAACTCCACCAGTGTATGATCACTGCAGCCCAGGCTGCTTCCAAAATTGACATCACCGATTAGCTCACTTGCATTGGTGACCAACAGGTCTAGTATTCCATTCCCTCTGGTAGGGCTGTCTATTACCTGGCTTAAGAAGTTATCCTCAATTCACTCCAGGAGTCTCCTGGATTGCCTACAGCTCACCGTGCTACTTTTCCAGCAGATGTCAGGGTGGTTGAAGTCCCCCAGCAGGACGAGAGCCTGTGAGTGCCATACATCCTGTAGCTGGATTAAGAAGGCTCTGTCAATAGGCTCCCCTTGGTCAAGTGGCCTGTAGTAGACACCAACCACAAGGTTCCCTTTATTGCCTCGGTCTTTAATTCTTACCCATAAGCTTTCAACAAGCTTGTGGTTATTCTTCAGAGAGAGCTCTTCACAATCTGTCCATTTCTTGATGCCTGGCTCTCCCATCCTGCCTCTCAATATAGAAAACTTTCATTAGGCAGAAGATTTAGATTAACACTAACACCTGTCAGTCAGCCCAAGAAGGGCAACAGTTGATGTCTTTGGAGCAGAAAGTGGAGCTGCCCCTTTGTATTGGATAAGTACTTGGAAATTATTTACTGAGCTGAGCTGTCTATCAGCCCATCAACCAATTAAGCAATGAATCCCAGCTCTTTTAAGTGAAGGATGCAAGTGTGTCAGCTGTGGAGCAGCCTGGGTGGTCTGAAGACAGTAACAGCTGTGTGAGATGTGGACAGGGCAGGCAGAAAGCACCCAGGCAAACAGGTGACTCAGCGAAACACTGGCACATATATCATAATTAAAGGGGTTCAGGAAACACTGGAGTGTGAAGACATAGCAAATAGGGAAATAACAGTTATTTATACTGTATCAGAGGGACGGAGACTAGGAAGGAGGTTTTCTTCTAATTTCAATACTCCAGAGATGTGCAATCTAATGGCCATCTAGTGAATACTGCTACACCTAACAACACTCATCTCATATAGTTCCTGTACAACTTGAAATCAAGTATCTCCTCAGCCAGTACAGTAACAAAATATGTGCCGGACCCCTCTACTTCCAGCCGGAACATAAGACGCCTTGCTCCCTTCCTGCCTAAATACCCCCTCCTGAGCATCCAGCTCTTTAGGAGTGTGGAGAGAAAGCTGGCCTCCTCTGAAGATGCTGTGCCACCTCCCTTAGCGGCTATTAGGAGAAGTGTATTGACAATGTTTGGGCTGCAGCTCTTAAGAGTCTGAAAGAGTTATTAATGGCTGTCTCTACTCACACATTGCATATAGCAGTTCAAGCTTGCTGCACTTAATCACACACTTTGCTATCTTCTTAGCTCTCTTTTTCATGCTGTGAATAAGGCACTGCAAGTATATTTGTAACTAGGGAAACTTTCCTTCCTTTCTTTCGACTTTCTAAGTCACATCTTGTATTGGATCTGTGGTGCTCTTGGTGCTGCTTAGATAAGGAACAAAAAGCATGATTGTAAGGGAGATCCTCCCTTTAATTATTTTGCCAGTGGCACAATTCCTGACTGAAAAATACAGAGAACTGTTCACAGTATGAGAAACATTGGATTTCCTTTCTTTGAATTCCCAGGGACTTAATAACCACTTTTCCTTCTCTCCTTTCTCCCCTTTAACCTAGAATTGCCCCAGCCAAGGGCTCCATTGATCTTTTTCATGAATTCTTCAGTGGAAGAGTACTGTACAGGGCCACAGTAAGTGTGAGGTAAACCACTGTCGAATAACTGTACAAGTACTCAAGCCTCTGGCTCCTGTCAGCCAAGAAGAGAGGCTGCAGGTTGTTTCAGCAGCAAGTGTAAGGTACCGGTGGATGTGAGGGGAAGGAGAGGGATGGGTAGAAAAGAAGGGGAAAAGAGAGCAAACAAGCAACCAAAGTGCCCAAACTGTCTCACTACAGTTCTGGGTATGGATTCAAGCTTTCCATTCTTTCTAACTGCTGTTTTCCAGGCCTTAAATGAGTGAAGTGTATACATATTATGAAATATTTAAATATATATGTATGAAATATATATACATGTATGCAGTTATATAACTATGTATATATATAGTTATTTGTTCTCTTGAATTATTCTTGCTAGTTTCCTTTTTTTCCCTTTTGTTTTTCCCTCAGCTGAGGTGGAGGCAGAAGAACTAGGGAAGAAAATTATTTTAAATAAACAAATAAATAAATAGAGCAGTACTTTCTGCTCTCTTATGTCTATTATAATGAGTTATTCCAAATCTTCTAGGAGCTTACAAGTTACTGAAAACATATAAACAGTAGCTGGTAAAAGTTTTTATTCAGTTTGGAGCAGAAAAGTCTAGATTTGGGCTGATAAGAAAATGGATTTTCTTTCCCAGAAAAATTCAAAACTTGGCAGGGGTGGAAGTGTGTTTGTTTATTTTCTGTTCAATGTTTTGATGAACTCAAGACCTATCAATTTGATTTTTTTTTAGGTTATTTATTATATATGAAAATAATTAAAAGAAAACATTCTAATCCCCAAAGACCCCAGTGTTTGTGTTACTTAAAGTCAAATCTTAACTCTGTAAATTAGAAAACAGAATGAACCTGGACCATCTATTTCAAGGAAAAAAAACCCACAAAAAACAAAAGCCTTAAATTCTGCTCTACTTAAAGGGGAAAAGGGTACCACTTCCAAAGTGTAACTTGACAGAGTATGCTATCATCTTGCCGAAAGATTTCTTAAGAATAGTTTTTGTTTGTTGTTTGCTTGTTTGTTTTTAACAAAGCTACTATGTTTCCATGAAAGGTTATGTTTCTAATAAATTGTCATTTCTTGAAGGAAAGGAAAAAAAAAAAGGAAACTTCCAATTGGCTTGGGTCCAGATGAAAGCAAATCTAATAAAATTCGAATGAGCATCTGAATTTTTGGGTGTTTAACCAAACCTCTGAGCCTTTTGAGACATACTTATCAGTAAGTAAAAGACTGTCACTAGTTAAAAGGAAAAGAAATCAATAAGTTATTAAGAAATTATTAAGAAAAACACAACTGGATTCCTTTTTAGTTTCTCATAGGGTATTTTTCCCTAAACTAATAGTTCTTTTACCTGTGCCTTGCATTAATTTTGATAGCAAATGAGAACACTTTCCAGAAAATGTAAATTAAAGCCAGCAACATCATAAAAAATCCCTCAAAGATTTACATTTAAGGCACAGTTTGATATAATCAATACCAAAAATAAAACTCATGCTAACACTGACATTTTCTATTTCAATTTCTAACCACACTGCCTTTTCTTGTTTAAGATTTTGAGCTCCCTTTCTTTGTTATACATAAATATATATGAATGGAATGAAGGCTAACATGATGAAAAAACAGCTTCTATTGGCATGAGCAGAGCTTACAAAAACTTTCAGATTTGATTGCTAGAGGTTAGGCTTCTAAATTCAAGATCAATTGCTTGAAGTGTTAAGCGCCTCCAATTCCCCACTGGCCTAATTTTTAGAGTTTGGATCACTTCTATTGACATGGTTAAATATGGGTTTAGGAGCAAGATTTTAGAGGAAGTACTACTGTTTTCCTCTCTTTCCTGCCTTCTTCCTTTCCTCCCTTCTTTCTTTTTCTGCACGCGCACACACATATTCATATGTATATACAAAGTTTTAAAAGTTAAGTAACAGTTCCAATATGACCCAGCACTTTGTCCAGTACTGTGAATTATATCTAGGATAGCTAGACCTAGATATTGCTAGAATGAGGTTCATACTGGCAAAAGATAGAATAAATATTACACTAGATGGACAACAGACTAAAGTTGAATTAACACTGATACTAATTTCTAACACTCCAGTTCTTTTCCTATCTATCTACCCTACCTAATGAATGATGAAGTTTTTAACAATGCCAGCCTGCTCACTCTCCAAATGAGGCGGAGAAAGTCACAGATAATCAGCAAGAGAGAATTTCTTGATAAAATAGTGTAGTCTTTCTAGTGCAGTTTGCAAGACAGAGCTTGTGGGCTGCCATTTTATGGCTGCTGTCTGCACAGCGGTTAGCAACACCGTAGAATAAAAACCAGTATGAAAGTCTAGTTTCTTTTCAATACTGGCAGTTTAAAGTATATTACTGATAGATGGTAGATAAGAATAGTTATATAGATAAGAAAAGCAAAAGAGTGAGGTTTGGTTTATGTATTAAAGCCACAAGAAAAAATTTTGCCTTGGACATAGTATGAAACCAAAGCTTGCTTATGTTCACCTTCCCTTCACTGAAAAGAAGCCATTCAGGAAAGTTCAGGCATTTTCTGCTGAACACTTACCTAATTTAATTCAGTAGAAAAACTCCACTTAACCTCAGGGCAACCTGATCTGACCTCTTGGCTGGCCACTATGCTGAGCTTGTTTGTTTATTAATCTGGCAGATTTAAGATATTTCTGAATCCTTTATATTAAGATAATTGTAAGAGTCACTTATATTAGAGAAAGACAATTATACTTTATTTGATGAATGTCACCATCCTTTCAGGCATTAGTAAGGAAGATTAAGCTGTTTCCTGTACAGCTATTTGCATGGCTACCTGAGCACGGTACTTCTATTGTGTGCATATCACACTTCTTAAGCTATTCATCACTTTTCCTCGGTACAAATTCATTTAAAATGCACCTATCAGTATCAATAAATGAAAGGAAGCAGATGTTTGATGTGTCTCTCATTGCACTGACAGGCGTGACACACAGTGCTAAGACCCCTACTGCTTTCTCCAGGAGCCCAGCATTTGGGTGTCCATAAACACGGTTTGATGGAAGGCCGTACAAAACAGCGGCATGGCCTTTGGCCTTTTTATGACGTGGCGGTTTTGGAAGGCTTTGTCTGAGATAAGCCATTGTACGACAGTCTCTTCAGTTAACTAGAGAGAAATATGAGCAAACTAAGCATATATGATACTTCCAGAATTCTCTCAACCTCCAAACATTTTCAGTTCAGTGGATTTGCTGAACTGCCTCTGGTTTCTATATAACTAGTAACTTTAAATGGCACTATCTTCCACAGACTTGTTTCATCTCAAGTCTGTATAACCTTTTACTTTCAAGGACACCATTTGACAACAAATTTCACAAGTCTCCTATTTTTTCTTCTTTTTGAGTCCAGATACTACTAACTTCATCAAAATTTAAGTCTTCTTTTTTGGAAGAAGGAAAGAATTGACTTAATATACCTTCTCCTTAACATTCAGGATTTTGTGGACTTCTTTCATATTTCCCCTAAGTCACTTCTTTTCTGGGCTTCATAACTACTAGTTTATTCACCCATTTCTCATATGAAAGCTAGTCCATATGCTAGCTAACTTTTCCTCCTCTTTTAAAGTTTCCCTTCAACTCTTTTCTTTAAGTCTTCCTGTTCAACTCCTGTCTTCCTACAATGACTCATGTCTCCATAATACCTCTTATTACACTTTCACCCCATATCTTTTCAGCTACCATTCTAAATTAAGCATACATTTTCTTGCTCTAGTTTTTGTTCACCTCTTTCTTTTCACAAGGACTCCCACTTTTCAGATTTTCTCCCTTTACACTGCTGGCACACCCCTTCATCACATACTCATCTCACACTCCTACAAGCTGCCAGTACATTTCTTCCTACCTGCTGCTTCTAGCGTTTCTCCACTGTCCAGGGAAGGAGGGATAGGAAATTGAAAGCTCTGTGAAACTCAGAAACTTCTTGACTGGAGCCATAGGAGCTGCAGCAGCTGATACTTCTCCCTGCCATAAACTTGAAAAGAGTGCTGCAAGGATGAAAGCATAGGTGGGATTCATTTCATCAGACATTGAACATCTATGCAGACATCTACTACACTGAAGTAGTTATCTGGACAGCTTGTTTATAATCACTGGAGAGAAAATATAGATGGTCTACTTAAACATCTCTCATATAGACCGTTGCCTGTAAGATCTACCCTACAGCATGTAAAAGGAAGGAAACCTTAAGTTTCCCCAGTTTCTCTATCACATCAGCAAAATTTACAGGTACTTCATCAGGCAAAATTACAACTTTTTCTTACCTTGCTCTCATATATTTCTGCACGTGGAAAATAACTTGCGGTTCAGTGTCTGCGTCTCCTTGCCTGTCAACCCTGACTGCACATATGCTACATCAGAAGTCCAATCTATGACAAGATATTTCCACCTTCTCGCATGCTTGCCTTGGTAGTTATTAGTTATTGTTATCAGAAACAACAGAAGCAACAAAAAAAGTTATGAAGTTTTCCAGTTGAAGAAGTAGGGAACTTGCATGGAGATTGTCACAACTATTTATCACAAGACTAAAATCTGCTTTGTTTTCCAGTGACCACTTTTCTCCTTGCTTCCATGCTCTCTAATCACTAATTAATCACTAATCACTAATTAATCAGTCATTTATTTCCCAGGTGACACACAAGAAAATATTAAGGAGTTTCCAAAGAATTATACTGAAATTATGTTTTACTTTTTTGCATATTATACTATTAGCAGAGTGGTTTTGAGCTTTGAGAGTTCAGAATCCTTTAAGTAAGTAGTAGAAGTAGGTAGAATAAGACAGGTAATTCTCTAGGTGGGCTGAAATGACACTTTCCCTCCTATAACATTAACATAATTAGTAGGTAATTGTAATATTTCTTCCTAGTGGAGCGGATGAAGCAATGGTTCAAGTAGAACAGACAAAGTGATTCTTCAGTTCAAATAATGCTGCTGTGTATTTCTGTACTAAAAATTCATTATCCATTCTTGCTAAAATGTTATTGCTTCATTAGCAGAAAAATCTTGAAATGTACAAGTAATGTTTGCTTTTTGAAATATGCATGCTCAAAACCAATTGTAATTAACTGGAAGGTGCAATCTGTCCAGTTACATGATTACTGCTGAACATCTAGCTAATATTATGCACACTGTTACAAATAATTCAACAGATTTATTAATTTTAGGAATTTAAATTCATATTTTTGGAGGAGTGTGACTGTGTGGTAATGGTTTTAAGGCAGCCATGGGGACATTACTGATGAAGGTTTTTGTGTGCCCAAAGCTTTTCCGTGTTTTCCAACACTATCAGTTGATCTATTAAAAGATACTCTCTTTCCCCTAAAACCTTCTCTCTTTATGACTGTCCATAATATGCTGATTTCAGAAAAAGAATTTATCTCATGCTAGTTACTCTCACAGTAACATAATACCAAGGGGATTATGGGGACATGATCCATCTGAGAGAAGGGTATATTGCTGAGATATAAAACTAGGATCTTTTCCTTCAGTTATAGATGTTAAAAATTCTGCAGTAGTACTTTTCCGGAACTAAAAGGCGGTCCTGATAGCTGTCATATTGAACATATTCTGCCTCTCCAAAAAACAACTTCTTAAAAAGCAGTGGCTAGATTTTGGAAGCCTCTGCAGCTAAGAATTGCTTCTACTCAGTAGTCACTGACAGGTCCGCTGAGATGCTGGGGAGGAAAGCTGTATGTTTTTCCTGTGCTCACATCAAGATACAACTGAGATACTACTGCATGTGTGGGAAAGAAGGTGGAGCGAAAGAAAACAAAAATGCCAGTGAAGAGATAAGGTGGAAAACCCCCGATGAGAAGCATGCCATGACAAACAAATGGAGGCAGACTGTGGACAAAAGTAATAGAAAAGCATACACCCTGCATTGTTTGGTGGAACTGCATTTCAAAGTCCCAAAGATATAACTGCTTTCTCACCTAACAAAAGCTATTTCTGAAAGGCTAAGTAGCTTGTTTTCTCTAGCCTCTCTTCTCTGTCCAGTGGAAGTAGGAGCAACCAGAACAACTTAAGAGCAGACTTTGAAAGCTATGGGATTCCTGATGTTCTTTCACAGATGCAGCAACAACCACATCAAAATTAGTAATTTCTTTACCTTACAACTATGCATCACATTGGTGCTGCTTTCCTGGAATAAACACCAAGATAAGCAGACCCTGACACAATTTTTCTCATTCTTTGCTCTTCTCATCCAAACTCCAAACTGTCATTCAAACGTAAGACTACAAAAAGATTACCAGAAGGCAATAGCTATTAAACTGAAGCTAAGTCAGGTAACAAAGAATTCAGCCCACAACCAATTGAAATGAATGCATAAAGCCAAGTTAATCACACCTCATTACTTCTGTAAGTTATATATTCATCTCACTCCATACTTCTTTCTCCTTGGATTCATCTGTTGTACTATGGGTTTATGTGGATTCTATGCTCCTCATCCAGGAACGGTGCTTTTTAAAAATCTAAATCACCTAAAATATTTTGGCTATGTCCACAGTTGTTTGTAAATGTGTGACCCTGAACCTATCAATAATATAATGTCTATAATGCAGAAGACTTAGGGGCTCGTAGTATTCAAGCTGCACAGATCTACAGTCCAGATTCATACATTTAAGCAAATTGTCTTGGTACCTTTCACAGTCAGTGGGAAGAAACCCACTGACTCTAATGTACTGACCATTTGACCTGTTTAGAGATATATGCAAGGATCAGATGATTTGTGCTGTAGAAGGACTTATTATTCTGCATTTACTTAAAGGAAGCCTAGTTGATTAGCCTTGGATGTAGACTTCTATAGACATCTAAAATTAGGTGGTCTGAACCCTACATCATGCTTTGCCATATGAGAAGAATACAAATATGCTGCAGCCTCGTGTGACAGAGAGCAGGCAACAGTGTTAGGAGGCAGCGAGGAATATCCCTTTTGTCAGGGCTGCTTTGAAGGCAGTGCCACACCTCCTGGCCACAGATCAATAAGGTCTTCTTAAGCACATGTTGTAGCTGGTGAGTAAGTCACACACAAGAGACCCACCTGCCCCCAGCCATCTAGAAACTATCTTAACCATCAGTCCAAACTAAACTGTTTGGATGGCATATAAACTTAAAACAAAATTGATGAAACCTCTTGCCATTTAAGTTAATTAATGTATTTGTCTTAAATTCAGTCTCAACAGATTTTCATTCCATTCTCTTTTTTTTTCTTGCACTTCTTTCACTGATTGATGTTTCACTACTTTCATTATACCAATATTCTGAAGTTGCCAACAATAAGAATAACCTCTTAGTATCACAATGAGAAATATATGTCAGTAAATTATGGCAGTTAATTGCTGTTTGAAATCTCAGACATCTGTTTTCTTACAATTGTTTTACAATACCATATGGGAACAAAAACCACAGGATGGAAATTACTTATCCAAAATGGCAGGTAAAGCTACAGAATAGGGAGGCATGTCAAATAGCTTTCTTTTAAATGGAGGTAGGTCACAGTCATGAAATCAGATGGAAGGAAAACCTTTAGGATCAAATCCCATGATTGGCTGTACATTCATGGCCCCATGAACCTATATAAGGTGCACTGTGAGAGCAGGGTCTGAGGTCATGTCATGCTACAATACAGCAGTATTACACAACAAAAAAAAAACCAATTTGCAACATTACATATCTGTGAAACATTTCTAAGACAAAAGAGGTTGAAAGATAAGACTTTGGGGATGTGCAAATACCAGCAATAAATTGCTGAAATAGCTAGCGTTAGGTTGAACATGGATTAAGAATAGCTTCCATTCTGTTAAAAGCATCTGAATCATTTGATGCTGGAGAGATTCAAACAGCTTTCAATTTACATGATGCCTTTTCAAGGTATATCAAAGCTTCTTACTGCCCTTAGAATTTTTCCTAAACAAATAACTGTAAATGTAATCTGCCAGTACATATTATAAGCTTTATTTATGCCATCTAACCATAGAGGAAAATATAGTCAGCAGGAATCCAGAATGGAGTATCTCTTAAACATATCTAGTGGAACCATTTTTCAATAAAGAGGAGGAATACATACTTCTAAATATACCTTTAAGTAAAGCAATTAGTATGATGACTCCTATTTTTTCTTAAATCAAGCAACCCTGGAAGTGTAGTTCTGATTTTAGGTATCCTTTTAGCTTGGTCCTGGGTAATAGACCTATGTTAAAGCATACGTAAGTGCATACTTCTCATTAAAACTTGTCTATTCAAAATTTACAAGCACTGATTTTCAAGCATGTATAGTAATTATCTAAATATTTCTACGCTTACTGCACACCCAAGGCAGACCCAGTAAGAATTCTCATAGTTGGAAGAACATCTGGCCTCAAATCGCAAAATCTGCTTAGAATAATTATCCCATAATACAATATGTCAATACAAATTCGTCCCTTTTGAGAACTTGGTGTACAGGTAAAGTAAGGAATAATACTTGGGAAAAAAAGTGATTGATTTATGAAAGTGGTTTGCTTTGGAAGCTAGAGGCTGTTCTCTTATATACCTTGAGTGACACTGAATCACTACGTACTCTTGACCTTGTAAGGTGGCAAGCACACTGCCGGTGCAGTAACAATTAATATTCTCACTCTGAAGGACCATATTACAATCTTTCATTAAAAATAATAAGAAAAAAATAGCAGCTGAATAGGCTTACCACACTGTGTCTCTATTGTAGAAATGAGGAAGAAGTTAAAGGAAATTAAATTGAACTTTGACTGACTTAAAAGTCAACATAATCTTATCTAATAGCAATCACCTAATCCTGACCGTTTTTTGACTCCTTAAATTATTTGAAGTTTTATTACATACTGAATAATGTTGGTTTATGTTCAGCTAAATGAGCCTTGAATGAACCTCTGCAGGTTAGAATCTTGCCCTGTACACCCAGATGATCCTGCTGTTTCTGCCAGAACCACAGAAGGGGAAAAAATACATCTGAAAGCATTAGCTGTGTGCAGTCCAGCAGTCAGCCTAATTGAACTGAGGGGTGGAAGGAGTTTGTTAGGAGCAATATGCCAATAACTCTAATTAACAGAACCGCACAGTAAATTTCAGCTTTTGTTTTAAAAAAAAAAAAAAAAAGAAACAGGAGTTACTTTTTGGTTGAATAAAAGAGAATATTCAAAATATCTTGACCTTAAAGTACTTCTAAAAAAACCAAGGGTAACCCCACAGAAGTTACTCTTTACTCTTGTGCTTATTGAAATGCCCAGTTCTCTGAAAGGGGTGAAGAAAGCAGACAACCATGTCTTGCACAGATGGAAGGAACCATTGGACACAGAATGATATTACTTTTCTTGTTTATCTTCTGCCTAATCTGAGACAGCCCTTTTGGCTTCCTCAGTGGAAGAAGACAAATCACCCTCTGGAAAGATCTATATATTCCCATTTACTATATAAGGCACTTCTTCAGTTAGCTCAGATTTGACACATAAACATTTCAGATGCCTAACGTTACAAGACGTGGTTGATCTGTAGGTTGACCTGTTGGTCTTTGCTTTCCACAGTCATTCAGCTGGCTATCTGGGCTGTTAACATATAAATTGGCATCATGTGCCAGAGCCTCAGAGAAAAGGGTGTGGTAATGGGAGCAGCACACAGCGAGAAAGTTATGTGGGAACTGGTAGGGAGAAGTAGAGTTTTTTAAAAATAAACAGCAGGAGTAAAGCAAAAGGAAAGCTTTTAGAAAATAAGATTGTTTAGTGTATTAAAAATAGATACAGCTACAATGAGGAAGCAAAGCTGTGCATGAAATCTTCCCTCAGCACATCAAGTGTATGCTGAAAAATGTTAATATGCTAAAGATACATTCCTCTGGCTTCCTAGTAAAAAGCTCCATGTGGTAATCTTTGATTGTTCTGACCGCTTCCTGGGTCCCTTGGTTAGATTTTAACTACAAGTTCCACGGGAGCTGGAGGGAGTTTCCTCTGTAAAGTGTCTGTAACCACTGAGTAAAGACCTCAGAATTTGCCTTGCAATGTCACAGAGATATTATCTGCTTGCAAGGAAAGAAGTTCTTGTTCAATAAAGAAAAGTGATACTCTTTCCTTGTGGATTTTC
Organism: Aptenodytes patagonicus; assembly: GCF_965638725.1. Classification (NCBI taxonomy): domain Eukaryota; kingdom Metazoa; phylum Chordata; class Aves; order Sphenisciformes; family Spheniscidae; genus Aptenodytes; species Aptenodytes patagonicus. The sequence goes on along the minus strand of NC_134949.1, from coordinate 163,189,744 downwards.
AACAATCCTTTTCAAATACTTCTTGCTTTAATTTGTAAAGTTATTTTCATGCTAGGAGTTCAGTGGGTAAGAAATATTTTATATGAATGCTCCAAATAAGGAGGAAGGGACAAACACAGGATAAATGATTTTTCTCAACTCATTAGTGACAGAGAAGCAAGCCTTTAGGCTTTATCCTCCTCTGTCAGAAATAATCCTGCTTTGACTTCAGAGAAAGAATCCTCTCTCCTCAGAGAGAGGATTTCTAGAAAAGCCAGAATCAGCTATACCAATCATGATAGGATATGGTATGCATACAACAGTAGATGATGAGCTGTAGTTCAGCTGTAGCATTATGACAGCAGCCAGAACTGCAAAAAATTTAAAACAAATCCAGAGCAGAATTAAACTGTGCCCCATCCTTTTCCCATTTCTTTCGCAATTATATTTTTCACACTACAGAAACACAAAGACCACTGAATTTTCCAAAGAACCCCTCGAGCCTGAGGCAGAAATCCACAAGTGTCTTCCTCCTCCCCTCCCTACTTTCTTGATGTTCTGGCAGGACGTCTTGACCAGGGCTACTCTTGAGTAAATATATGAAACTGGAATACCAGCACACTATACTGCAGATTTTCTGATGTCAGATTTCTTGACATCAGAGAAGGATCAGTGACAAAAGTTGAGTTCTAGGAAAACTGAAACTGTTTTGAAAGAAAAGATTAAAAAAAGAAAGATCATGGGCACAATCCACAGCAATGCTAATGACAATGGTGACAGTGCTGGCAGCAACGATTTAGGCAGATGGAGGGTTAGCACTGCTGAAAGGTGAAAGTGACCTTGGCAGATGGAGATTTGGTAAGACCAGGTACTTTGGGTAAGATTCTTCTAGGTAATGACTGTGGCCAGTCAATCCATGACAAACGGATCACTAGCAATGATACTGGCACCTGCAAATACACAACAGACACAACCCGTTGAATCAAGTCACTGAGCATATGCCAAATAAGCTACATGGCCATTTAGGAATGCCTATGGGTTTTTCCTGTTGCCTCCTGCTGTGTATTTTATACCTACCATAACATCAAGACCCACTTCATCTGCAGGCTGTTATCTTGAGATTTTGAAAGGAAGAAGACTACAGCAGATTAATAAAATCTAGTCAAAACAAGAAAACAATAAATTTCTGTGGCACCAATCCACAGGATGAGGTTTCCCACACAAGTTATTAGCACTAGTACTTATTTATTGCAACTACAATATATGTGCATTTATGCCAGTTGCAGAGTTGCTAGCAAAAATCTAACTCAGCCTTAACTCCTCCAGAATGACTACAGGCTGCATTTTTAACTATTATTAGGTCTAAAATACAGATGGAGTGTGCGTGAAAAGGAGCCCAGTTCTACGGAGCATCAAGGCATTACCTGGGAGGAATGATCTGGACTTCTGGAGCTTTCCCCAGTGACTGTTTACAAATTTTGTACCTCTTAAGTTAAAATAGATTCTCAAGATCAGAATTTTGAAATGGTCCTGTATTCTACCTGAGTCCTATCTACACTACTAAGTTCTGTTGCGGCTTTTAATCTGGTACATGCAATCACTACAGTGTGTACATAACCATTCTTAACTTCTTGGAATAACACACAAAGCATCTGATTTTTGTCCTACTGGTCTGGTATTTGATACCTCTCTGGCAGCTGCTACAGCTCAGAAAAAAGTTTGCCTTTTCTCATTTAGTCAGGCTTTTAAGACCTTTAAGATATGGATCCAGACTTCAACTCAAGTGCTATTCTGACCTGGATTTGAGAACCAGGTCAAACTTCCCCCACCTTTTCTACCATAAAAGAAAAGACAACTGCCTCTATCTTGCATGCCTTCATTACTGCAAAAACAGGCTTTAACAATATGAACTGATTTAGTGGTTGTTTTGTGGTTAGACACTTGTACCAACAGTATATTATAGTATTTTTAAATATCTGTTATAGAGGGGTGGCTTTTCAGGAGTCTCAGACTTAATATGTTGATTTAAATATTGCTAAATTAAGGTCAAAACTGCTTTAAGAGAGTTTTTTTCAGTATCACATTTGCTCACTTCATAAATATAGCATAATACAAAAAGTCTTTAGAGAGAAAAAATGTGAATGACATAAAAAGGAGTAATTTAATATCATGTTAACTCATTCTATATGATACCAGTTAATACTGCATCATGACAAAGACATGGTGTAAAGTACTCCCATATGATTTTATAACCATTAATACAAGAATTCCATATTTTATAACATCAACAAACCAGATGAACCTCATCCACTCAAAGTATGGAACAGTGAAAAGAACAAATGTCTTGTGAGGAGTGGAAATAAGAACAATGTGTCTGAGTTTAAACAGTGGAAATAAGTTGCGGACGTCGTGCATGAAGTAATTATTTCTGCAGTGGGGTTCTGCTGTTCCTGCATTTAGTTTATAAGCATGTCAGGGCACACAATCCAGGCATTTCAGAAAAAATGCCCAATTTATTTGACATGTAGAGAAAGTCAGACTTGAACACAAAGAATCCTTTAAAAAAAAGCCTTTTGAAAATGGAGGATTTATTATGAGAATAAAAGAGAGAAATATATTTCATTTAAAATATATAGTGTTTCTAGTCTGAAAGTATTCTCTCTGTGAGCCTCAGATGGCTTTCTCAAAACAGTGCGATATCTGAAACATAATCAAGGGCATACCAAACCTTTTGAGGACAAATACTTGTGCCAATACCCCAAATATTCTCCATATGTCATTGATGGGTTTTTTCCACACAAATATCTATATAAAATTGGCATTTGAAAAGAACGGCAGAAAGCTACTCACAGTATGCTGGGGTCAAAATGAAAATAAATAAGCCCATACTAAATAAGAACACAAGTAGAGGAATCACCAAATGCAAACATGCCTGTACCAAAGGCAAAAATCAGGACCCTGATAAAAGCACCAGGAATATTGCAGGTAGTATTCAGAGGGCCAGGGGCTCATATGGTGTTCCAGAGCCTGCTCTTTTTTTAAGCCTCAGTCAAGATTTTACTAAAGTTCAGTGAAAAATGAGTTAAGGATTGTATATTTGGGGGCTGGATGTAAACCACAAAAAGAGAGAAAATATTTCTCTTTAATTAGTTGAAATTTGAAACTAATGATTTCTCATATTTGATGAGATCTAAAATTTTAGCATCTCTCAGCATTATTCTGCCATTCTCTTTAACAAACCTTATTTTGTGTCTTGCCCTGAGTTTCAGATCAGGTGTCTGAAGCTTTATCAAAATAAATGGACTCAGGTACCTAAGACAGGACACTGGCAAACTGTTATTAGTTTCCCACTCCCCTTCCTTTCTGCACTGCCTCTTGTGAGTTGAGGCGTCTCCAGAGATACGCTGCAAAGCACTGCACTGTTCAATTTTAGAGTTTCCCAGTTATCTCCAGTCCTGTTTCTACCCTTTTGAGTCCACCTATATCTCCTGTCACAGGCTGATCGAGATCCAGATAGTAGGTGTTCCTCTTCCTAAATTTCCTGTAAGCTGTCAATCTAAATAAGAAATTCCCAGACCAAATCCAACACAGACATATAGGAACTGTCCTCCCAAAATGAATCAACTTTCTGAGGGTATTTTATTTATAAAGCAAGGCCTGAGGAAGTTCTTACCTCACACTTACAACCCCTACCAAGAAAGCCTAAGATTTAATACTCTCCGTATTGCATGTCCATTTTATATCAAACAGCCTTTGGATGAAAGAAGGAAACAATTTATAGAGCAGTCACCAGAATCTGTTATGCTGCAGACTGCTATTACTTTTTTATTACTCTCCTTCTTCCACTATGTGCTGGGTTTGGCTGAGATAGAATTAATTTTCTTCCTAGTAGCTGGTATAGTGCTGTGTTTTGGATTTAGGATGAGAATAATGTTGATAACACACCGATGTTTTAGTTGTTAGAATGTGCTGGTTTTGGCTGGGATAGAGTTAATTTTCTTCATAGTAGCTAGTATGGGGCTGTGTTTTGGATTTGTGCTGAAAACAGCGTTGATAACTCAGGGATGTTTTAGGTACTGCTGAGCAGTGCTTGCACAGAGTCAAGGTCTTTTCTGCTTCTCACACCACCCCACCAGCAAGTAGGCTGGGAGGGGACACAGCTGGGACAGCTGACCCCAACTGATCAAAGGGATATTCCACACCAGATGACATCATGCTCAGCATATAAAACTGGGGGAAGAAGAAGGAAGGGGGGGGGTGCGTTCGAAGTGATGGTGTTTGTCTTCCCAAGTTAGGTGTGATGGAGCCCTGCTTTCCTGGAGATGGCTGAACACCTGCCTGCCCATGGGAAGTAGTGAATGAGTTCCTTATTTTGTGTGCGCGGCTTTTGCTTTACCTATTAAATTGTCTTTGTCTCAGCCCAAGAGTTTTCTCACTTTTACCCTTCTGGTTTTCTCCCCCATCCCACTGGGGGGAGTGAACAAGCAGCTGTGTGGTGTTTAGTTGCCGGCTGGGGTTAAACCATGACACACTATAATAGCATGCTGTTGGCCCTGAACAGAACAAATTCAACAAGAAAGGTTGAGAGTGTGTCCTTCTTGCTGTCTGTCCAGGCATGTATTTAAACCTACACTGGTGATGAGGGCACTCAGCTAGGGTTGGGAGGACAGCTACAGATTTCTGGATGGCCACACCGCTAATACGTAATGATCAGCCTCTTTGATTGTGTGAGCATTAAATGAAAATTTCCTTGAAGCTCAGAGCTGCAAGACATTGAAGGTTACTAAATGTATAAGAATCACCTCTGAATCAGTAAGTCCCTGAGCCACAAAAGGTTGGATGCTTGGACAGAATAGGCAGAAAATATCACTCTTTAATATATTCTTGCACTTTCCCCTAAGTATTCACTTTTGGTCAGCATCAGATGCAGAATATAATGTCAGCTGGATGATTTGTTTCGTCTTTCTTGTAGTATGATACAACACAGGCAAAAAAGACAACACAGTTCTCCCACAAAATAATTCACAGGTGGGAGACAACAGACCCTGCTCATTCTGCTGCTCTCCCAGTGGGGCTGGGATTGTCATAAAACTGTCATAAAAGTTTTGCTGTGTTTGCCTCGTTACCTCTTGTAGCTGTTTTATCGGTTAACTGGAGATGTACCCAGGTTCAGCATGGGACTGCTCTTGAGCAGCTTGCAAAGCGCGTAGTCACCCCTGCACTGGCTGAAATATACAGTTGGTGGCAGCACTACCACCGAATATGCTTTAAGAGAAGAGGGAGCCCTAATTACTTCTTGGAAAGCATGACTGTTATGTACCATGGAAGAAGTAGTGTAGGGCCTGAAATGCCTGAGCCCTACAGGGCATAAAGTTTCAGACACGTTTGCCCTAGGCTAATGCCAGGTATGGCTCAAACTGCAAGTAAGCCCACCGAGAGTGCTGAGATCCCCTTACAGATGTTGGGAGCGTTGGCATCGAGCAGTGCTTCACTCTGACTTCCACCTGAGTGCCTAAAAGATACAGGCAAGTATTTTGGTACCCTAAATCGTAGGTGCTAGCATTCTTTGTGATAATACATCTTTTTGCAAAACTGGGACCTGTAAGTCAAGATTTCAGTAACATTTGATTCCCTGACTTCATCAGGCACACTGCAAAATTAAGGGTTTTAAAGGACATCAACACAGGGTAAGTAGGCAGTCTCACAGTGAAAGACCATCCTAGAGTGTGCAGAATTAGCAGTGAAATAATGCTGGATTCACTTTGGTCTGATGTGCACACAGCTAACTAGCCTTAACGAGGGGCTCTGATATATTGAATCTGGATTTTAGCTGGATTTCTCCACACTGTGTTCTCCTGTTCCCTGGGGACATACTAATTGCATTTTGGTGACTTGCATGGCAGGGACATGCTTCGAGAAAACCATTCATATTATAAAGAGGGAAAATAATCCCATTCTGAAACTCACCTTTCATATAGGCACACAGAAGAACAGGACACACATACATGTATTTCAGGGGTATTTAGATATAGAAACCTGAGTTTTGATCCAGTTCAAATTAAAATGGGATTAATGCTTGCAGAAACATTACCCTCCAAATCACTGCCTGGAGTTGATGAGTGCATTGACCAGAACTGATTCCCTTATGAGAGGCAAGTGGTTTTTTTGCAAAAGCAACTAGTACAAATGTACGTGAAAGAAATATACAGAGTACCAAAGTTCCAGTTCTGAAAAAAATGGAAAAACTTGGGACAGGTTCCAGAGCCTGAACACCTTTTTTTTTTTTTTTTTCCTAACTGAGTAGAGGTAATTTATTTTTCTCTACATTATAACTTTTATGTAATTATTTACTGGCTATAACAGTCATGCAGAAAAAGGAAGAACTTGGTTCACCTCTTTACCATTTCAGATGTTTCAAACTCAAGTATATCTCTCTCTCTGCTCTAACTCCCAGGTTATATTCCCCAGGAGAATATCAATATGTCTGTTCTTCCTTCTGAAAATGTACTACTGCAAAGCCAAAGGGAGCAAAATTCATGGGATCAACAAAATAACATGTATCTGGAGGTCAGTAGATTGTTAGGAGAGTTGTTCCCTCACTCACCTGTTAGGAAGCAAAGAAAACCAAAGATCTCTTGGTCAGGGTCCCAGACCAGTCTAGGTGTCTTCTATTAAGCAGTACTAAATTAAATACAAAAATAAAAATAAAAATAAGAAGTCTCCAAAACAGGGACTGGTATTCCTAAATGATGGGAAGCTTTCAAGCAACCATGAAGGACGCTTAGAGTTCAGATGGGTGCACTATTTGACAGCAGCTCATTTATTGGGTTTTTTTTGATCACCATTTCAGCTTAAAGCATGTACATTCTCTCCAAGTCCTTCCTTTTAGAAGACCAGTCCTTTAGTCCTTCAACACTACTTTTGCTATGTCTTTATTATAATTAACTAAACATGCTTGGGACCTTTTTCTGGCACAGAAGCCACTGGTAAGGCCCATGCTCATATTGTTAAATTCTCTTTGCTTTTCCTCTTTTTTTTTTCTTTTTTTTTTTTTTAACCTTTACTACAGATATTCTGAAAATGTGCAGGAATTGTGTGGGAGTATGCTCACTGTCAGGGCTCAGAAGTGCGTTGGGAACCCCTCTAACAATCTAACAATGCAGGTGCTTGACTGTTGATGCCCAAGGAACATTCCTCAAGAGTGTTTAAACCATTAATGTGGCTTCTCTAACCAGAAATATGTTGCAGTTGAGAAAACAGCTTTCAAATATTGGCAGCAACAACACAAATTATATCACCCTGCTGCATTAAGAAGCTTCAAATGACATGGAGTATAACCTGAAACGTTAGTGCAATTCAATTTGAGAGGCACTGTGTGTAGCGTCGGTCCTCTTGAAGATGTCACCTTTCTTTAGATGTGAAAGTATCTCAGTGGGGATCCCCACTTACCACCAACAAATAGGTGTGACTTTTTTCCTCCATTTACCTTGGGACATATTGGTAAGTTCCTTATCCAAATACCAACAAATTTTTGCAGCTGTTTACAGGTTCATCCAATTCTGACTTACCTCCAGTTCCCACAGCAACGGAGGACTTATCCCTCAGAAGCCTTACACTTCTTTTTCTCAAAAACCTTAATTCCCCTGACTTTTCTTCCTAGTCCCAGACCCTGGCAGCCAGCCCTAATTGTCTTACCTGAGTACAACTGAATTGCCCGCTTCCCATTACACTATAACTGGGCTTTATGCTATCATTGGTTGCATACATCTGGATTTTTGATTAGGCTTTCCCACAGTAAAGAAAATTCTCACCAGTCAGGTCAAACTAGTTGATGACTAAACAGCTCAAGTTACTGACCTGACCTGATGCTAACCTTCTGAAAAAACACTTTTCTTCTCAGTCTCAGAAACCTCAATAAGGGTGTAGATTGTTTATTTAAAGAGATAATTAAATGTATGAGTTAACTTCATCCAGCTTGTATTCATTTTTTACAGTCTTCTGGTATGTGATGAAGCAAGTAGTAATAAAACAATTTTCACACTGGAAAGAGATAGTTATTTAACGTGTCTTCTACACAAATAAACAAATACTAGGACCTGCTTGTTAAAACTGACACTTGGTCCTTTAGCTGTAATGCTTACTAAAGAAACAAAATAATACAATCCTGAGTTCAGGATATGGTGCCAAGCTTGGTCGGGAATGCTTTAACTTTTGTTGTTTAATGTGTTTCTTTTTTAACATGTCTGTGAATTGCTTGGGACAAACATATAGTCCCAGTAGGCTTCAGAGCTATATATACTTCATAGCTAATATGAAAGTAAATGAATATATATAGTTTGACTATTAAAAAGGAGAATTCCCTGTATAAGATGGGGAAAGGATTTTTCCAACTGAGTGTAGGAATAAAACTAAACATATGGTAATATCCATATTTTTCCCATAGGCAACATTAGGTCCATCAGCCAGACCAATTTCTTTTTTAAAGGGAAAGACAAAAATATGTTCCTCAATTTGTTCTATGCTGCATTTTAGCTATTTTTTTTATTACTGATAATGTGCAAACTTGGAATAATACATATAAATTGGATTCTTATGAACATCATGATTGTGGGTAAAACAATATTTTATGTTTATGACTAATTAGTAGCCTCTTTCCAGCATTTCACCATTCCACTGGGGACTGAGGGATTGCTTTCCAAGACAACCATTACACAGGCATTCTGTTTTTCAACTTGAAGTACAATATACTGTTTTGTTTTCATAAGACAAGTTAACACACTCCTAAAAAGAAAATAAAGCCCATGACATAACAAGCTTTAATCTTTACTCTTTGGAAATAAAATCTTCCATTGTACCATTTTGTAGGGATTAGAATAACAAGCAGAGAGTTGGCTGATGGTACAAACATACCATTTTCCATTGTTCATACCAGAGTTCTCATTTAGTGTGAGTTATAGTGTCATTTAAATATTAAATTGTTACCAAACCCAAAGCCAGAGGGTCCATTAGGTGAACTGCTCTAACCTCCTCTGCATTGCAAACCAGTAAACAACACCCACAGCCTTCTGTATTGATACCTGAAAATTAAAACATTACAGTCCTGAGAAAACTAAGCTTTTGTCTTACTCTGAATTTAACTCCACTGACTACTTTTGTGC